>NC_071112.1:12890000-13597500 GCF_024256425.1 Clarias gariepinus | reverse complement strand
TACCCAGCTGTATGATATTGGCACATTTAACTTAGATAATAAGATGATTGAGGAAACATCACGAGGTACGTTAAATGGCAAGTTTCATTTTACAAAGCTTCCAGATGGAACTTTGGATAAAACCAAAATTGTGTGCTCGAGCTATTTTAAAGGGGAACAATTTTTACAAGATTACATAAAATGTAAGACACTGAAAAGGCTGGAAAAGTTGGCGGAGAAGTCTAGAGAAGTTGGCAGAAGCTACTACTGTATTGTTGCACTTACTGGAATTAACTGGACATTAGTAAGTAACCATAACTACCCTGGTGTAACCGCACACCTAATCGATGACAAATGGCAACTGCATTCATTCACTCTGGGCGTGTTAAAAAAAGCAGGTGCTAATCAGTTGCGCTAGCCAAGTTAAAAAGGGGATAATGGAAATGCTCACCACTATTCAAGACACTTTAATTTAACATTTGTTTAAGTTTAAGATATTACAAAACTGCATAATCTGTTTCCTGTACCTAGTTTGGAATGCATTTCTTTATTCCAACATTGAATGTTAAAAAAAAGTTAAGTATTTAAAAATTGTGATTAATCATTATTTATCAAAAACTATGACTATAATTAACTAGATTATTTTTTTTATTGGTTAAATAAACTACAAAATATATTTATCTTTATTCCTTAGCTTGTGTGTTTTCATTTTATGCTGCAAGACCTTTCCATGAACAGGGTTTTAGCTCAGTGCAATTAAGCAAACATTAGGATATGTTTTTAAAAAATACTATTTCTAAGTCAGAGTGAATAGGGCAATCTTCTAAATGCTGTAAATCTGACAAAGATCACACATTTTTCATTTGAAGCATGTCAGAATAGATTCTTTTCAAAGCCAAGTACTGAACTACATCTATTTTCATATGCAAATCAGCTTTTCCATGTAAAGAGGTTCAAAGTAAAAGTAGAATGCTTGAAGACGTTCTCAGCACAATGGTCTATCTGTAAAGTTGCCCTCAAACCATGCACATGTATTAATATACAGGACAGACGCAATACTGGTGATTTACACAGGACACACTATGATAAATGCATCCCTGAGTCGTGCTCTCCTGGCTGTAATCCGATCTGAGTGCTCATAAAATCTCTTTTTTACGTGCTGCTCCGAGCACAGGTCAAGATGAGTGTGTGTGTGGGGTAGCAGATGCACCAGCAGCCCAGTCTGACACTGATCCACCCTGAGAGGCTCACACCTGCGCACAGTCTCTGCCCCATGCTTCAGAAACATGACACCAAGAAGATATATTTAAACATTTATGCTTCAAACTGTCTATTGGTGCTTGACTTTATTGCTCAATATAATCAGGGTAAAGTGGCCCTATATCATAATAGCCAAGGAGGATACAGAAATTGTAAATAAGCAAAGACATCAGGTCATTTTTCTTCTAACAGAACCTTGAAGGAAGAAAACAAGACAAACTATGACTTTTGGGTTCTATGCAGGTTAAACAGTTAACAGCATTTTCAAAGATAGAAAAAAACAAATCCCCGTAGGCAAAGAAGTAATGAATGCCACATTCGAAGAGTACTACGGTTTGATGGCTCCGTTAGTGACTACATAGCTCACACCAGTAAACTCACACCTGGCAATTCTAATCTGTGGGAAACTTTTGAAAATGCCAATCCTGCAGCGGCCTTGTCGTAACCACTTACGCACATATAGAGTAATCAATCGAGACAAGACCATAGCCTAGGCTCTGTAGAGCTAATAAACCGGCTCTAATACTCACATACTGACATGTATGTCCCCTGCATTTGATTTCTGATCTCAAGATAAAACATATCCAAGCAGAATAATTCACATACCTGCTATTTCCAAAACAAGACAAATAGTACCATATGAAAGTGATGAGCATTTATGCATCATCTGCTTATCAGTTTTTCCATGTATGTATTAAAATATGAAAATGATGCCATCTGTTTTGGTTTAAACTGACCACAAAGGGATCTTATAAATAAATAAATAATATTCCAGCAGCATAAAACCTTTTACAGGTAAGAAATGATAGACAAAAAAATGAAATCACTACAAAGTTATTCCGATTAATCACCTTCATCCAACATCCATTTCTATCCTGAAGGGAGTGGTCTCTTGCAGAATGACACGCTCTAATCAACAGAGTACCAGGGTTTGTTGAATGGTTCGACGAGTGTGAAAATTGTGTCAATTATATGCTCTGGCCTTTACAATCCCCAGATCTCACCTAATTGTCCACCTAGGAGAGATTTCTGACTGAAGCATTAGACAATGCTCTCCAGCACCGTTATCAGAACACCAGCTGAGAGAATTACATTTGGGAGAAAAACATTCAGTACCTCCAGTATAATTCTCGGAAGCTGTTCTGGTGGCTTGGCTAAGAGTGCATGCCAAAACCAAATCAATTACATTAGTCAAAAAATGTGCAAAGGATTATGCAAGCTTTACATTTTTGTCATGCAGAAAACGTAACATGCTGAAAAGCAAAAACTTCACTTCATTCATATGTCTTGGTCTCTAAAGTGAAAAACAGGAATAAGCAAGTGATTCATATTTTTTATTTATTTACAATGTCATGTCAGAAATAAACATAATCCACAGTAGCTTTTCAATATCAGTGTGCTGCAGTTGTGCTACACTGAAATGCAATTACAGGCTTAAGCCATACTCATGGGCATGGTGGTAATTAGAGAAGGAAAGCTCACTAGTTCCTTTTTTTTTTTTCATTTTTACCGAACTGAAAATGAATCAGTTCATTAATCACTGACCTTTTAAAAATGGCTTCTGAAACATAGTTTAAAAATTTGCAAAAAAAAAAAACGTTTGCACAGCATATTGCACAGATACTGCTTCTTTAATAGGCATCCATGATGACACTCAGTTTTCCCGAAGAGCAGAGCATATGAACCGAGCAAACAGCACCCTGCTGTTGGTTGAAACAAATCTACAGTACATACCTCAGTTACCACAGGATAGCTAACTTAGATAAAATGCTATGATGGCTAATTTATATGCTAACATTATTTTGCATTTGATTTCATCCCATGTCATCTCCTAAATGTCCTATGGTAACCTGAACTACAATGGTTCCATTTAGCTGTTTAAGCAAAAGTGTGATCGGCCAGGCCATGCCCGGAATGATTTAATTATATAATTTTGTGACTTAACATAATTTTAAATGGACAGCACGGTGGCAAAGTGGTTAGCACTGTGGCCTCACACCTCCAAGGTTGAGGGTTTGACTCCCGCCTCGTCTGTGGTGTGAAGTTTGCTTGTTCTCCATGTGCTTGGTTGGTTTCCTCCCGTTACTATGGTTTTCTCCCACAGTCAAAAGATGTGCAGATTAAGTTAATTGGAATTCCCAAATTGCACTTAGTGTGTGTGTGTTGTAAACTTGGACATTTTAACATGGGGGTCTATGGGGATTGACTCACTTTGGAGCCAGCTCCCAGTGGACACTGGAGGACGTGCACGTTTTGGCACTTGCATGTAGTTTTCATTGTTAAGGAACCGAGGTTCCCCTTGGTCATAACTACTTACACATAATAAGACAAAAAGTAATTCACCAATGCACTTAAATTCACAGATTTAACTTTGTGTTAAGAATTTCTATGGTCTATATGTTTTTTTTTATTTTATTTTTTTATTTTAATTTTTTAAATAATGTCTCCCATACTTGCAATTTAGATTTAATCCACTGATCACAGCGGTAAGATGTGCCGAAATATACCCGAGTGACTACATCCCTCTAAATGTACAGCTATGCTCAATTATGCAGACATATCAAACCTACATATGTATGATGAGCACACTGAAGTCTGATTCGAGAAAGCTGCGATCCAAATTAACACACCTCACGCACAGACATGCATCAGTGCATTTGCGAACGATTCCGCAAGGTGCTAAACTATCAGATTTTTACACATCCAACACTGGATTGCTTTCTATCATGAAGAGGTTAGCACAAACCTCAAGCCTCAAGACAATTCGAAGAGGCTTTTAATTAATTCACGATGTGTGCAGATGTTTCAACTAACTGAAGGATTCCTGAATGAGAGTAGTGTAATTTTAAATCATGCTGGATAACTAGAGACAGATTAAAAAGCCCTAATTCTACACATTTAAACCATACCAGTATAGCATACTGTTATTGATGTATAAAACATTACAAAGGCTACGTTGTCTGAAATTAAAGAATAAACCTACAAGAAACTGGAAGAAAAGAAAAAACGGTATTGTGATTCTCCGAAAAATAATGACACTGGGTTATTTTATCTTACTATTCCTACCTTCCACCTATCACACTGAACAAAGGCAGCATATCAGGACGCTCTGGTGCTTTCCTCATGTCCCATTTCAATTCTGAGTCCTGAAAGAACAGGAACTGAAGAGAGAAAACATCTAGTCATTTTAGAAAGGCTTCTATCCATCTTTCAGCCATAAAATGAAATGAAATAAAAATCCCAAGGTGCTGGTGACATACAGCCCTGCTGTGCCCGCTCTATGTGTAAAACACAGTTGGTTAATTTAATACAACACTGCAGCCAAGCCAACAACAGCCACACACTCAACTGTATAAGCACGGACACGAAACGACGTAATATAATCAGCTTCCTGACAAACAGAACCAGTCATCAGTGAAGACTGGAGCAGACATTTACAAGAGGGGACTAATAGGAGCAGGGGCATCAGCAAAGCTATAAGAACAGTAAAACATATAAATTTGCATTGAATTAACATATTACTGTGCAATTCAAGGCCTGATTGTATTAACAGACTGTGCTGTCCATAAAAATCTCATCATTCAACCAATCTTATCATTCAGTTCAACCATGGATGAAATCAGCTTACGCCTCATTAGTCAACATCTTTCTGAACTCTTTTGTATTTGACTAGACAGATGTGGATAAAGTAAAAGATTTGGTTTGCTACACAACGTCAGGTCTTTGTAAAGTAAAAATGTCAAGCCTAAATCAAAAGTCTAAAATTGCAAGCACATCCCGATAGCTTTCACAGACCTGGGACGTTTAACAAGTCAATTAGATTTTCACCCTAATGTGACCTCATATAGGAAAATACATGCTTGACCTGTTGCTGGTGGGGAGGGAATAGGCAGTATCTCATTCACGCAGACACTGAAACAGTGTGTTTGGAACAGTAGTGAAACAGGGATGTTTGACGTATAAAAAAAAATCTATTATCTGAAAGGTATTTTAATTAGAGCATTAACAATACACACTGACCTAACAAACTGCAAACTTTGGTACTTTTACAAGAAAACTGCAACTTTTGCAACTGCAAATATTTCTGCTCTGTTTAGTGATTCGGGTATAAATTTGCTGATTTGTGCTGTACTTTCGTTATACAGTACCTGTAAATGGATAGTTGGTGGTTGGACGTGACATTGCTAGCACAGTTACAATGATGTCTAAAGTAATTATTTCTCCTACTCTCATGTTTATTGAGTATATTTATGAATACTTTGTGGATATAATCCTTATTTAAGTGGTTCACAGGTAAAATACACAAGCACTGTTATATCAGACTACTTCACCTTGTCCTGTATTCTTCAGTTTAAAGCCTAAGCCTGTCCCTATTCTCTCTGGAAACTCAATTCTTTCCTGCTCTCCTATGATACGAAACTCATATACAATTCAAAGATGCTTTATGGAACACTAATGTTAATCTAGTTAACTAGCAAAACTTTACCTGACACAAAAGATAAGTACATGCATCCACTGTTCAATACTGTTTCAGACACACTAGACATTAGCTACGTTTACAAGGACAATATTTCTTAAATCTAACAGAAAATATTTCCAATTAGAGATTTTAACATAGCAGTTTTCATGGATGCTGAGTCAGTAAGATGTGTTTTCATGCTTAAAGCATTTTTTTACATATTCAAGATGATTCTGCAAAGTGTTAAATCTGATAAATAAAAGGAAAACTGTATAAAAAATTTTTTATGAAAGATCAGGTCAGGCTTCCCATCTTTTCCAGTAATCCTGCCTTCTATAATATGATAGGTTATAAGAATTCTGCCTCCTCTATGGTTTGTTAGACATTTTACTACATATGAAATGACAAGCCAAGCAGTGATCCTCATCAGTCAGAGACCCAGTGGCTGAAAGTAAACATGTGTACTGATCAATGAGAGAAGCAAAAATTCCCTCCCAGAGACTCATTAACTCGCCTAATGTTACCGCCATGTGGGGCAAGCGTGCAGATGGAATATATTTATTCGGACAAAAAAGAAATGATCAGATCAAGTGTTTACATGCCTAATATTTATCTTTTGAACATTTCGAATGAAGGTCCATCGGGTCAGACTGTTCCTATTGAGGTGGTTACATGATGCAGTTTTATCCTGATTGGGTTATTACCACTCGACCACTCTTGATTGGGTTATTATTCTGACTATTAATAAAACATTAGTATACATGTAAACAAACCTATTTACTTGTCCCTGCATAGCTATATTTGCCATCCCACTCAATTACCTCTTTCTGCAAAAAATAAATAAATAAAGTAATAACCCTTAAGCATTGTCTCTTGTAACATGCAAATATGTTTAGCTTATACAAGAAATCACTCAGTCGGTCATGTAGACTTAACATTATTTATGAATTATGAAAAAGCTACACACTCAAATAATAACTTAAATACACACTCAAAAAAATCTGCACAGCGATTTTAGAAATCATGGCAACCTTGTATACTTTAACAAGATTCCACCTACAGTATAATTATATCATAAACTGGTGCACAGGATGTATTTCCTTGCCAGATGAAGCTTACCTCCTTAGCCAATAATCTCAAATGTCAGTAACAAACTGAGACTAGCTGTGACTATACTTCTCCTGATCAACTGAAGGCTGGGGTTGGTTTGTTTCATTATTTCCCCAATATTATAATTTATTCCTTATTATTTTCCTTCAGATTTTTTTAAATGTTTTGTAATTATTTTGTACTTGCTACCCTGCAAAAAATGACGACTGAAATAATATTGAATCAAGCCAATCTATCTTCAATTTATTAAAATAATAATAATAAAAAAAACTAATGCAAGATTATTAAGCTTATTTCTGGTCAAATGTTCCTAAAAATGCAAGTTTAAGCAAAACTAGCAAACTAATTTTGTTTCTTTTCAGAAATAAATTCTAAAAAACTAGCAAAATTATCTGCCAATAGAACAAGACATTTTGCTTACAGTTGTAGTAATTGTAGTAAAGTTTAGCATAATATAACTACCTTAAAAAAAAATTGTTCACTTGCTAAGATATACTTTTTATAAATTTGTACTGTTTAATGTCTTACCAGCAGCATGGTGGCGTAGTGGTCAGCAATATGGCTTCGCACCTTTAAGTTTAGGGGTAAATTCCTGGCTTGGGTCTTTGTGCATAAAGTTTACAAGTTTCCCCCTTGCTAGGTAGGTTTTCTCTGGGTACTCTGGGTACTACCACAGTCTAAAGACGGGCTAACTGGATTTTCTAAATTGGCCATAGTGTGTGGGCGCATGTGTACCCTCTGATGGATTGGCAGGATGTACCCTGCCTCGTGCCTGAAGTCTCCACGACAAAAATAAACGAATGAATAGTTAACGTCCTGAACAAATCCTGATTATTGCTTTAAACATGGACTATCTATACATACATGCATAAAAATATATACCCTATATTTTTAAAATGCCTCCAGACTCTTCACGAAATCCAGTCAAAGTCCTTAAGAAGGAAAAGTCGAGTAGGAAGACCCCTCGGGGCAGCCTGGTGTGATACAGGTGATGCAAACAGGGATAAGCAACAGAAAAGCAACTGTAGATGTCAGTAAAAAAAAATACATTATCCATGGAGGGAGAAAGTCCATAACCACAGTGTGTTAACTTATCGCCATGGTACAGATTCTTTTTTTTCATGACTTCAGGGAAAAAGTGAGAGAATATAACAAATATCTTTAAAATTAAATCTGCCCTCATAACATATTCTCTAAGTGAATGTATGTAAGTGTACTGTAGCGAGTCTGAACCACTGTTACTGAGTAGAACGACGGTTATTCTGCAAAAGCTTTTTTTGGGCTGTGAAGTGAAGTTTTGTGCTGCATTGCAAAGGAGACAGCATCTTAGTCGCATCTTAGGAATAAGTTATTAAATTGAGTTAGCTATAGCTGTCTTCAGGAAAAGCCAGTTTCTCAAGCTGTGAACTTGGCCCACTTTTACACATGCCTCAATAACATTAGCAAAAGCAATTAACCTTTAGCCCGCAGCCGTGCAGTTAGAGTGGTGCAAAAATTCCCTCTGCTCATTCTGATCTGACACTTCACAGTGGAAACAACTCCGACAAAAGTATGTGATTAGACACGCAACAGAAAAACTACTTCTGTTGTACTTGCATATGTGTCACATTCAGGTTTGAGTTCATATTCATCCCCCACATATGCACGAATACACCAACGGTCACAAAATTGCATACAATTGGGCTGGAAATGAGAAATACTGCCAATCATTGCAGTTGTACAACGTTATCAAGGTCATTCTGAAATTTTACTTTATAATTTTGGCCAACTGACATGTTGACTTTGAGAACTAAACCAATATGAAATGACTTGTCAAAAGTTTTTGAACAGACAACATTTTAGCTTTTTTTATTTTTGTTTTAATGACTTCATAGTAAATAATGTAATATTTTTTAAAAAGTACCCAGAGTGCAGTCATAAAAGAATTAAACAATGTTTATAATAGTATTATACAGCATGTAGCACTCGTAGCAAACACAATATGCAATAATCGTTTTAAGTCTTTTGAGTCTGAGAGGGAAATTAGGTTCTTTACTTTTTCTGTTTTGTATAAAAATATATAGGCTGGCCCAAAAGACAAGATCCGAAGGTATTTTCCCTCTTATGAAATTTTATATTTTTCTTTTTATTTCCGACCCAAGGTAGCTTCAAAACAAACAACAGAAGATCAAATAAAACGTGTAGTCAAGTACACAAGACAAAATTCTTCACATGGAGAATTCACATGCTGAATTTTGCAGCTTTTGCTTGTTTGCCCTTGGATCTAGACTTTTGGGCTAGAAAAGTACAGTTTATTTATTTTCCCTTTTTTTTTTATAACATTTAAAGAAGTCTGCTTTCAGATCCCTCTTAAGAGTCAGCATTTTTTTTCTTTCCTTTAGCTACTAACCAGTTTTTGCAAATTAGTTTCTGAGAAACCACACCATTTAAAAATCCTTGTGATATTTTTGCATCCCTGTGTTTTTTTAATAACTTTCCAACCAAATACTGCTTCATAGCTACATATCCTTCACTTCTAACTATTGTACTTGATCAGCTGTCTGAAGGAAATATTTCCAATAATCACATGATGATGAACGTTAGTGGGGTAAACTGGATGTAACATGATTTACAGCTATATAGTACTGAAGAAATAAAATAGAACTAATTTTTGGCACATTTCTGGATCAAATGTTCAGTTCAGTCCCTGTACCTGACCTGTTACAGAGGAATGTTTTTTTGTTTGTTAGAACACACAGTAACTTATGAATCATTCAAACATCTAACTTATATGAACCAGTGAGAGACAGGTGCAGATGATCAGGCAGGCCAGTGATTAATATACCGGTGATGCTGAATGCTGAGTGGTTGAAACAGGTGAGAGGGTAAAAGAGGCTGCTGCTGAGGCTGTTGCATAAACAACTCATTTTTAAATTGTATCTTTAAAAATGCAGCCTGCCACGGTAAAACGTTTGCTCCCGTTTCTTTAATTTCATTGATATAATTTAATATGAAAAAATAAGGGGTGGCTCAAGGCTTTTGCACAGCACTATACGTGTAAATTCTGCCAAAACCCTGAGGCAATACTATGCAACAGAATACTCAACACCATATTAAACCCCGGTTTTATGCAAGAATTCTCCTTTAATTATGACCTACCTTCATTTTCTATGGAAAGTAAATGCTGTGCATTCTACCCCTGCCCAAAAACAGATATCTAATGCAAACAGATATTTATTCCCTTTTCTGTAATCTGCATCCCTACACCTTGACACATGGTGATTAAGTTGTCTTGAGCTAAGAGGCAAAGGAGCAGGCACCCTTATGTGTGAGACAGCATCACAGCAGGAATCCCAGCAAGATATCTCTCCAACTCGATACAGCCAAATGGCCCGGCTCACATCAGCCCAGTCAGACACACACCATCCAGCTTTCCCGTTATAAAATCTGCCCTGTGGCCTGAGCTGTCCGACACATAGCGATAGGCAGAAGAAGCTCAAACGCATCCGTTTTCAAACGGACTTCAAAGCATGTGAACACAATGAAGACGATCCCCTGCTCATCCGGCAGCACAGCTCAAGTACGAATTTATCACAAACGATCAGATCATCAAAAAAAACATTTTTTTTTTGGTTGACATTTTGAAAATGTGTAGATAACTTCCTAATAAATATTACACATTAAAGTCGCTTACCACACAGTGTCTCTGATGGATGCACATTGGTGGATTGACACTCAGCAGTCGTAGCTCCTGTTGAACAAATTAGAAACATATATGTTACATTTATAACAATTAGATCTAATGCCTCAGATAAACAAAAAAATATCCTAAGAGAAAAAGGTAAAAAAAAAAAAACCTCAACAACCATCAAGAGATTCATTTTAACATTCATAAAATAAAAATATATATTTTATATTTTTAAATATTTTTTAATCTCAAAGAAAATTAGTTTAAATTATTTACTGGATGGAGAGTCAAAAACACTTAGTGTGTACTCAACATACTTAATAAGGAGACTGCAAAAATTATTATCCTGCTCTCCTAAATAAAGGCATGAGGTCTCGAGCGCTTCCAGTCACAGCCCGGGTATCGACACGCAGTGCTACGAGAACAGCAGTGAAGGCACAGCCTCCGCTCTTTGCGCTGTTTTCAGGCATGAACTATTCATAGACGGTACATCCATTAGTTGGAGCAGAACCTGCAGATCCGCAACACTTACTGAACCCTTAAGGCTTTTCTGTCCGTATCAGCAAAGGCATTACCCAATTAAGGCTCTTTTTGTGCTGAAGGGCTGTCAACAAGCTTTTAATCATTTCTATCTTTTTTTTTCATTGAGCTACAGAGGATGTGGCTGCAAACTCTTCCCTTTAAAGCAGGTTATTCATCAACAAAATATAGGAAGCAGCTTAAGAGCATGTGTTTTGCCTTTGAATACAGCCTCCGGAAATAATGTACACAAAACTGAGCTTTTTTTTAATGACAAGTCAGGAGGTGGTTTATTGCGGAAAAATGTATATCAGATCTACCACTGGTGTTTAGAATGCAACAGCACATTGGATGTCTTTAAAAATGAGTTTTATGTCATTTTCAGCTCCAAGCCCGGCACACAAACAAAAGCAGACAGATGGCATGGTGTGGTGTGATGCTGTTCCTGCTATTCCATCTCATGAGGTGTCTGTAAAACCCAGTGTTAGAAGACGATGGATGTGAATATTCATGCTGGAGATCTGGCTCACCTGTCAGACAGCAAAATCTTAGAATAATGTACTGTATAAATCAGAATATGCCTTACTTCTTATTTAAATAGTTATACTTTGTATTATTTATATTGCATTGTATTATAATTAAAATTGAAGTTTTTTAGTGCAAAAAAAAAAACCAGATGATAGCCAAAGATTGATTTTATTGTGAAATAATTATATTAATATTAGAGTACAATATAAAGCAGAAGTGTGTGAAAAATTAATGAGACTCATCACACTCTGGTTTGATTTTACACTAAACCTGCAGTGAGCAAAGTGACTGGTAAAAGAATTTGAGTTGATTGTAATGACACATTAGTGTAAATGTGTCTAATAGATATACGCCTACAAAGCCTAAATACTGCTCTGTAACAATATTAATAGACGTGATCTTAAATATAAAAATCACATTTAAAAGCAACTGCCATCAATTACTATACTTAAGTTAAAGACATAAAGTTATTGCTATTACTTGAAAATAAAACCTGACACACAAGCTAAACTTTAAACAAAAATGAAAAAATACAACTTTATTTTCAACTAAGCTCAGATGCCAACCATGCAGCCTCTCCTTAAGTTAACATACATTATTGGTTATAAACATTTGGAAATTAAATGTGTTAGGTCCATTTTTAACAGCAAACTGTTATCAAGCTTAAAGTTCCACCCTATGTAAAAAAAAAAAAACTTACATAAAAAATATTAGGAAAGCATTAATCAAAAGATCTATGATCTGTGAAGCAGTCAGGTATTTTTTCCCATCACTTCACAGAAGACTTTGCTTACATTCCAACATAGGTCTTTTATCAATAATTCATTCTTGCATTACCAGCACATTCATTTGCAGGTAAAGCCAAACAAATCATTCGAGAGAAATCAATACATCACACACCCCATCAGATATGAAAACATCAGCTTGATATAGTTAGGTAAAACACAGTGAGCTGAAAGGTGGGCTGACTGCACACACAAAGACATAATGGTATACAATGAAAAAAGAAAATAAACAAAATGTACAAACAAAAACATGAGCTTTGTACTCGTCCTCATTTGCCTTGTCATTTTGTGTTGGATAATTATTGTCATTACACCATTAGAAGTGTATTATAACTAACAACTCATGTTAATTAATCAGGTTTTCCACCCAGAATCCTGGTCTGGTAGATTGCATGCTTACTATTAATAATGTTTATAATATTATTAATGTTAATGTTTTCTAAGTATTATTATGATTACAATTATGGTTGTTATTCTTGCCTAGTGCAACTGACATCACAAAATTGTTATCAAAAGTGTGAGAGATGTACAGGTAGATAGTTAGCTGTCATGTTCTATTCTGTGTGCATCGTAAACTATTGGCACCCTTTATGTATGCATGTTGCAAAAGTTTGTGCAGGATTGAGGTTGCTGTGAAGTCAGTCAGTGAACAGCGGGACAGCATCGTCCACTGTGCCAGCTTTAAGCCTTTAAGCTCTTTTAATCAGAGCTTAGTGCTCAGTGCAGGAAGAAACAGGCTCTGTCCTGCGCTCAGTATAACTGTACCCTTATGTCATAATAAACCTTTCGAATAAACCCCTCATACCCGTGCGCTCTTACCTTCTGAACTGAACCTTGTGGCTCTCCACTTGGCGTTCTCGTGTTCGTGCGTCTGTTTAATTGTAACACTGTCCCTGACACACTCGTCGCTTTTGTTTCATCGTGCCATAAATCTCTGCTCTTTGCTCAGCTTCCGGTTGGAGTAGAGCAGTAGGTGTCAGCGCTACTAAAGCGCTCGTGTCTTTTCGCTTGTGTCACGAAGCGTGCAAGAAGCGCGCGACTCGGAGCCGATGCCCCGCGCGCCGCTCCGCTCGCTGTTTCCCTGTTTGAGTGGGAGGAGTTAGAGCGAGCTCACGTGAGCCGCTGCTCCAGGACTCCGCCTCCTTTTTTTTTTCAAACAAAATTACGCGTCTCTGAGCATTTTAGAGAGGTCGCACAGCGCCGCCTAGCCGAGATATATAAAACTGTAGAGAAATTATGCTGAATTAGGGGCTTTGTTTTAAGACAAGCCGGCGGTGTAAATATGCCCGTGGACAAACCACTTAAAAAGGGTCACACACTAAATTATATCAATAATTTACCAGTACACTCCATTGAGTTAACCTGTAATTTTCATTTTTATTATTGTTTTTATATACAGATACTCATTTATACACTACAAGCAATTAGGGACACCAGTTAGCCTAGCCTGCTTATCTTTGGACTGTGGGAGGAAACCGGAGTACCCTAAGGAAACCCACCAAGCACAGGGAGAACATGCAAACCCCATGGACACAGACCCATGACAAAATCAAACGGAGAACCAGGCTGCCTCCCAAACCTTCTATGCACTTCAAAATGTCATCATCGCCCAAAAAATTATATAAAAAAAAACTTTCTGTGGTCGTATACGTTCTAACGCTAAAATACACCAGCCCAAATCATTTGTCTTAACAGACGGAACATTAATTTGTCCAAAGACTAACAAACATGCACAAGCCTACCTGCACCGATCATCCATAACATTATGATCGCTTACCTAATCTTAATCAGGGGCCCCCTTTTGCCACCAAAACAGCAAAACATTGCCTTCTAAAGGAACCAGCATTAACTTTTTGAACTATTTGAGCTACAGTTGATTTTTTTATTTGATTAAACTACACATACCAGCCATCTCTCCATACATGCGTCAGTAAGCTTTGGCCACCCATGATCTTGTTGCTGGGTCACCCTTTTACCTTCCTTGGATGACTATTGGTAGATCCTGACCCTGCCCACTCGGAACATCCCACAAAACCTGCTGTTTTGGAGCTGCTTTAACCCAGTTGTCTAGCCATCACAATTTGTCCCTTCTTATAGTTGCCACAGTTACAATATCTCATTAAAATGGCACGTGGAAGTGGGTGGGATATATTAGGCAGCAAGTGAACTTCCTGTCCCTGAAATTGATGTGTTGAAAGCAGAAAAAAATGGGCAAGCTTAAGGATTTATTTGACAAGGTCAAACTGTAATGGCTAGATGACTAGATCAAAGCAACTCCAAAAACCAAAGATCTTATGAGATGTTTCCAGTCAGTGTTCCAGGGAAGGAAGACTGGTAAACTGGTGACAGGGTCATGAGCAGCCAAGGCTTATCGATGCACATGGGAAGCAAAAGCTGGTCTGTGTAGTCTCATCCAATAGAAGATCTTGTGTAGTTTAAATAGCTGAAAAGGTTAATGCTGCTTTTCAAAGAATGGTGTCAGAACACACAGGTTTTGGTTGCAGAAGTGTGTGTGTGTGTTGGGGTCATAATGTTCTGGCTAATCAGTGTATGTTACAAGCAAATAGATGTTTCACCAAAAACAACAAAACTATTTCTTTACTACGAGGCTTTATTTCATTTACAACGCATGACTGCCACCTTGTGGCCATGGTGCTATTGTAAATTAGACAAAATTGACACTTAAGAACTTAAAGAACTCAAAATAAAAATTAAAAAGGACAAAAAAACTACAGTCAGTAAATACACATCCATAAAGTAACATATTATATATACATCTGATGAACTAGCTAATGCAGATTAAACTGTAGCTATACATTGTATATCACTTAAATTATGTACGGTACTAAAAACAAATGCAGAAATACATATAGTCTCCTAAAACAGTTCCAAAAAGTGAATGTATCATCTGTGTTAATCTATGGCCATTGGATAGCAGGAATTGATATCAGTTTATGGCAATTTGCTCTAAAGATGGAACTTCTTGATCTCGTTCTTTGTAGAACATCTTCCTCCACATGTACAGAGAATAGCTGGTAGAGGAAAACCAAGGATGGGACAAAATTTCCTCTGCTGTTAGCCGCTCTGAAGGGTCTGATCGAAGGATGCTACGTATTAGACACTTGGCTTTAGGTGAGAGAAGGTCTGGAAGTTTAAATTTGCACATCTGGATTTTGTTGTACAGATCATTGAGGTTTCTATGTGTAAAAGGATATCTTCCAACCAGAATAGCATACAGCATAACTCCAAGAGTCCATACATTTGATGCTTTTCCTGAGTATAAGCTCCCTGGCTGTAGGCTCTCTGGACTCATATAAAATGGACAGCTGTGTGTGCCTGACATTACATCACTTTTTTCTATGATATAGGCATCTTTAAGTTTGTTCAGTGCCACATTGGTCCTAGATAATAAAAAAATGCAAAATTAACAATTACACAAAATTAGCTATTAAACTCCTCACTATTTCAAAGAAAAAATATATAAGTCTCACTTCTCTTTATTTTTGAAGGCAAAATTTTTCAGCTTCAGTCTAGGCAGAATCACACCGTTATGGTGACAATGTGCCACAACAGAGACTATCTGATGAAAGAGCCTCAAAGCTTCATCTTCACACAAGCACCCAACAGTCTGAACATATCTGCACATATTTCCATATGCATGTTCAAAGAACACATAAGCTGTAGAGTGTTCAAAGATGATTTCAGATGGATGGTGTAGGTTGGGCTGAACAGGAAGCTGAGAATATACAGCCAGGGTCTGGGCATATCTACTAATCGGAAAAACCTGCAAAAAGTTGAGTGAGAGAGAGAGAGAGAGATAGAGAGAGAGAGAGAGAGAGAGAGATTGTATGATCACATAACAACAAACACTGCATTATTCTATCAACTTTGATCTTGTGATCTTTTTTGGAGGTTTTAATGCCATCATTGCAGTACAACCTATTAGATTGTACCAGTTTCCTAAACAATCATTATAATGGCCATAAATGTAAGTAATTTGCACTGTATACTCCTGGTCGGTGCACACACCCTCATGTCACTTGTAGAAGGTCTTTAAAACTACTAAAAGGTTTTTAGGCATTGTTCACCAAAATATATCACTCACTGAAAAAGCCTTTAGTCTGGGGATTTCAGTAAATTAGTCCTGAAGATGTCTAGAGTGTTCACATTTTTAGGGATTATACAGTCAATAGCTTTTGTTTCCTTTGAGATCCAGAAGAGTGAACATTAAATGAAAGAAAGTTGAAAATATGAGTAATTTAAATATATCCATACATTCTTCGATCAGCCATCACATTATCATACACAGTCATACACAGTGCGATATGCAGTGAAATGCTTAGTAGGTTTTCGCCCCCCTTTTGCCACCATAACAGTGACGTGAGTATTCTACCACCTTTCTATCACATCCAGCATCAACCTTTTCATCAATTTGGTCTACACAAGAGCTTCTATTAGATCGGACTACACGAGCCAACCTTTACTTCCCATGTAGAGATATAGAAGAAGAAAATAGAAATTTGTCAAAAACAGGCATTTAGAATTTTAGAAATGGTTGGGGTGTGCAAATATGCATAAAAAGTGACTTCTTAAAGTGTCTTATTAAGGTGATTTGTGCAGTGGTCCATAGATGAAAATATAAATATATAGTGCAAGTGTGCATGAATGTGTCCAAAGTGGCCATAAATGCACAGTCGGTGTTGAATGTTACAAAAAGATGGTATTAGAACTGCAGCTCTTGTGGGATGTGCCCATGGATGTTTGCAGTGCTCAGGACATACAGTACCAAAAGTGAATCAAGGAAGAAAATCTGTTGAAGTGGCTACAGGGTCAATGATGCACAAATTGAGCAGCTTAATGCTGGTTCCAATAGAAAGTTAAAAATTACTGTTTTGGTGGCAAAGGGGGAACATAATCAGTATTAGGAGGGTGGTCATAATGTTTTGGCTGATCATAAGTATATGCTGTACAGCTTCCTCACATCCTTTAATGTGACGCAGCTGAAAGAGGAAGAGAAAGAAAGAAGGAAGGAAAGAAAGAATGAAGGAAGGAGTCTTTTCTGCCGGGACTATAAGACAGGATGAGTAGAGTACCCTGGCCGTGTGTGTTTGTGATCATCAGCTCAGCTCACCTTACAGAGCAGATGTTTGCCGCTGTGCAGGCTGACCGCTTCAAACACGTTCTCTCTTACTTTTTCAGTTAACACGTATTTACCGACGTGTGAACCACTGGACGCTTTCGTGCAGGAAAAAGTCGAAAGCATTTCGTTCAGGTCGATAATAATCTTCCCTCCAGTCGGCGGCGGAGAGCAACTGCAGCAGATGTCGTTAAACCGCCTGTGGGCAGTTTGTATCAAAACAAAATACACATGCGGTTTCTGAAAATAAACAAACAAACAAATAAAAACACTTGCCAGGAAACAACACAATCAACTACTGCCCTGTGTTGCCCAATTGTAATTTATTCCCATCATTCAGGACATAATAATAAAGAGAACGAGACTCACTGTATCTCATATGGAGTATTTATTATACAGTATTGCACAGACACTTATTATAAGATTCAGTGTTTGGCTGAGACACCACAGTTATGTTATTTTCTAGTGGCATTTAAAGGGTTCAAAATGAATGAAACACAACATGCTTCATGACATGAGGTATAAATTATAATATATCACAATATCAAAATATTAAATATTACTTCAAACAATAGGCCCTGACTAATAATTAGGGAATAATAATAATAATAATTATTATAATTATAATAATAATAATTATTATTATTATTATTATAGCTGTCTAAACAGAAGTCAAATGAACGAAATTAATCAATAAAATTATTAATAAATGTTGCTTTTGATTCCTTCACTCCGTTGATATTATATTGTCTTCATTTCTACTTGTACACTACAGTACATGATGTAAAATCAGCAGATTAGAAGTAGTAATTCACTTCCTTTCCACCATCTGGCAAATATCATGCACCAGTTTGACCAACCCATCTGGTTTCTTTGCAGTAAGCTTTTTTAAAAGGAGTCTCCAAATTATCTTCCGATTAAAATGGATATAATATTTCTTAATGCCAGGTGAAAAGAAAGACAACTACAAACACTTACTTATTAACTCTCACACCCAGTCATACACTAAGGACAATTTCAAAAACATGAATGTCTTTGGAATGTGGGAAAATCTGAGTTACCCAGAAAAATCTGGAATTTTACATAACATATTTAACAATTGTAATATTTATTATAAATTATAATGTTTAATAATTTAACACCTGATATAGATTTTTTGCCATGGGGAAGTGTAGCACCAACACCATGACACAAGAAATAATAAAAGAAAAAAAAAAAGCATGATGTATCTTTTATATTATATTATGAGCAACACAGTGTTCAATTGATATGTAACCTGTAATTAGGTAATCTATATATGCAATATTCCAACAAAAGGGTAACCAAACGTCCTGAACAAAAATATAAGCAAAACAACTTTAAACCTAAAATAAAGTGGTTAAATAAAATGGTTTTAAAATAAAGTGTGCAAGCACGAGATCACATATTGAAGTCCAAACATCTATCATGCAAGACAATGTCAGTGACAACATTACAATGAATATACAGATACACAATTATTCCTGTTTTTTTTTTCATGCCACACATCAAGTGAAACTGTCAAATAATGAATGTGGTTAAGCTGCATTATCTCTGCACTAAAGGGATTAAAGACAACACTAGCCATTAAATAGAACCGCAGGAATAATGTTTAAATACTGACAATACTGACACTGTATGTGACTTTAGTGTCCTGAATGCTAGTTTTATTACACAAATGATCCACCTGTGAACTGAAAGATTGGCATTGGGACATATTGAAGCTAGAATCACTACACATGTGTTCAACCAGATTGTCACAATAAAACAAATAAAATGGGGTTACTGGCGATTTACTTCAGGTCACCACCATCTCCCTGGATCGTCTTCTTGATGCGGAGTAACATGGTGGTCTGCCACTGGTCCAGACGGGAGATTGAGTCAAACTCTTTTACCTGAAACCATGTTATAAAACACTCAATATGAACAGATTTAAATCTAATGTTTATTTATTTATTTAAACAACACACTTCCGGACTTAAAAGTTTAACTTACAGCCTCAGTGAATGCCTCACTGTTTTGCTCTTCATGTGCATCCAATAGTTTCTGTACAGAAGATTTTGCAGTTAAGACTACACAGATCTCAACATTGTTTGGCATCTTGAATAAAAATCTGCAACGTTTTAAATTGTCTTTCCTACTTACTTTTAAAAGCTTACATTCTCTTGAGTCTGAGAATGCTGGAAACATGCTCTCATACTTTTCTATAGCCAGCTATTCAAAATGAATGGAAATCCATCATGTTAAAAGTAATCTTATATAGAAATCATGATGCAAAAAAGATCTTTCGTTGCAATATTTAATAAAACCAAATAAAAGGGATGCCATTTGAGAATGACTATTTATCAGATATACTGCAATTGATCACAGAAAATAATAAATAAAGCTGTTGCACTAACCTTTGCATTTAATTCGTCCACAATGAAGTGGCACAGTGAAGCCTTCCAGAAATATTCTTTTGCATTGTATTTTAGAAGTGGATTATCCATAGTACTGGTTGCAACCTGGAGAATTAGAGCGAGAGTAAATATTCCATTTTCAATAATATGTATATTTATTTCAAGATCAAAGTCCATAAACTGTCAAAACCTGGAACACAAACCTGCTCAAAGATTTCAATAGCTTTTGGATACTGCTCCAGCTGTGCACAGTAAAAGCCAACCTTCAGGAGACATTTGTTGGCAGAGCTGAAAGAAGATATGGCAAGATTTAAAATGAATGACTAAACTAAGAATCCACTCGCACTGAAGTTGTGCATTAGAACCTACTGTGAGAAAACTAAATGGATTTTTGGAGAATGTTGAATCCAAAACATTTACACACTCTTGCTGCCATGTCAGTCACCCCAACATTAACAAAGTATAAGTATTGCGTTACTTAATGTCCGCAATATGTGCTGTTAAATGAGCCTTTATGGAATTTGGATGTTGTGCAAAGGTCATGTTATATACTCAACAACGCCATAATCGCTGTGGTAGAATTTATAGTGCAACCTTTTTTACTTTCAAACAGATCTCTTTTTTTCTCCTTATTGCTCCCATCACTAGCCCTGTTTTGCTGCATTTGGATGCCACAATGCACTTATGGTAATAAACCCACTAAATACTCTGAATTGGGATTTCTAAATAATGTTACAACAGTATGACGCCACAGGGATGTGTGCAGTCAGACGGACATTAAACAGCTGACAAGGCCCTGCATTCAGCTACTGAAGTGAAGCTAAAACTGGTAGGGTCTGAGGCTGACGATTCCGAAGTTTCTGCATTGTTTATAACGTTTCTCATAATCTTCAACAAGCTTTGTAATTAATTAGACAAAAACTATTTTTTGTTTCCTTGATCTAATTTGCTACCACTACATGCTATTTAACTCATTACAGAATCACAATTAAAGTGTAAGTTCTCTATTTCATTAAATTTTTTTAATGTTAAAACTTAACCATCACAATACTAAATTGCATACTTAAATAGCCACCAACACAACTGCAGACTAATTTACAAAAAACAGTGGGACATGGACGTATAGGTTTTGGAAAATCACACAAAAGTCATTCTTATATAATTAAAACTATTTTGTCTTAATGTTTTGCCATTTGTGCTTTTAACACGCTTGTAACAAACAAAATATTGCACAAAATATTCTCTATTAGTTTGCAATACTTCTTGTTTTATAAAAAAAATTGTTCTCATTTTGCTGTCAAACTGTTTACATGCTTTATCCTAACTTTGTAATTATTTGATTTGGAGGTAGACATTTCTATGCTGCAGGGCTGTTCAGGCAATATAATCAACTTAAAACTTAGGGTTGAGTTTATGGATTTTGTCAGGATATTGTGCACTTTTCTGTAAATCATTTTCTGCAATATTACAAAACAACTCATGAACCTCAAAATATGGCTAATTAATTCTGTATATGTAGGTGGACTATTTAAAAAAGGCAAAATGAGAGAGGTAAATAAAAATGACATTTGGTGCAATTTGCAAAATAAGGAAAAAAAGTAAAGCTTCATTTAAATAGCATCCTTTTCCTAAAGTTCAATTCAGCCAGCCAAGTAATCTGTAGGAAGCTATTAAATGCAACAAAAAAAATCTACACAATGCTTTCTAGAGTAAACAAAATCTCACATACATTGTAGTATTTTATAACAAAATGAAATACCTGTTTGATTCTTCTCCTTTATAATAGTCAGCTGCTTGCTCATAATGGGCAATCGCCTGCAACAAGAAAGAGAAGTCAGTCACCATCAGTTTGGCAGGACTCCATATGAATCAACCATAATGAGCTGTATAACTGACATTTCAGCATATATCACATTCTGGTTTATTAACAGGGAAATGGTGTCTGAACGCTTAGTTCAAACTAAACTTCACTAAACAGCCATATCACTTTATCACTGTCTGATTTGGAAATTGCACCATCTCATGGCGCAAGACCCTGCAGTGGATAGTAAGGACAGCCGAGGAGATCTTCCAGGGTGTCTGGAGCCTATCCCAGGAGGCTTCGGGCATGAGGCAGGGTACACCCTGGACAGGGTGCCATTTCGTCACAGGGCACACATACTTACACATTCACACTCTCATTCATACACGACAGGCAATTTGGGAACGTCAATTAACCTAACTTACATGTCTTTGAAATGTGGGAGGAAACCAGAGTACCCGGAGTTCTCCACCACGCACAGGGAGAACATGCAAGCCGGGCCGGGAATCGAATCCGGACCATGGAGGTGCAAGGCGACAGTCCTAACCACATCACCATTTATTCCACTTTATTTGCAATTTTGCTTTTCCTTCTCTGTTGAACAGGTTGCTATGCTTAAAATGTTGTACCCTACTGTATTGGTATGGAATACAGTATTACCTGCAATAAGGGTACCAATCAGCAAGTAACTTTGTAGTACATTGTAACTTATTCCATCTTAGAACATTGAATCTTAGAGCTGTATACTGGTTGGCACTGGGTGTCCTTTATTGTGGCTATATGGTTTATAGTAGTAATGAACACTTCATGTTGTCTAATGGCAAGTTATTCAGAACTAGTGGTCTTTTCCTGTTTTCTCTTTTCATTTCTGGGTACTGATAGCAAAGTCATCACTTTTCATTATTTTCAGCTTTTTTTCATTATCATCCTGATGAGGTGTAAGGAAAATAGGTTTAAAGACAAAAGCTGCATTAACATGGACCCTAATATTCCACTAATAATCAGAATACCAGCCCAATCAGAATAATAATGTAGCATGTAACCACCTCAATCAGAACAGGCTGACCCAATCAGGACTGTCATTATGAACTTTAAATTCGAATAAGCAAGATGATGTAAGGCTTAAAATAAAATTTCAGATAAAAAACACACACACACTCACACACACACACACACACACACACACACACAGATTCATAGATTTTTTTTAATTTAAGGCTAGTTTTCACATGATCATAACTGAAATAACCCAAACAAATCTGATCTTAAGTTTCATGTCCTTGAATGTTTGGCCACATTATAAACACACAGGTTCACTCACTCAGATTTAAATGGCTATTAAAGAGACGTTTTCACACATGTGACTCATTGTGATGGTAATACATGCCTGTATATAAATTCATCTCATGAGGTGATGCACTGACTTGGCTGTATACTGCACCATGACGAAAGACAATAGAACTGCAAAAAGTTGTTGAGGAAAATGGATATAAAAAGATATCTTAACACTTAAACATGCCAGTTACTATTTAAAGAGATAAGACCAAAATTGTATGCTAAACTTGGAGAGAAGTCAACAAGGCCAACGGTGAAAAGTACACCATAACCCACTGTAAAGCATGGTGGTGGATCTCTTATGTTTTGTGCCTGTGTGAGCTCCAGTGGCACAGGAACCTTAGTCAAAATTGGTGGCAATATGAATGCAGCAGGTTATCAGAAAATACTGGCAGACAATTTGCATTCTACAGCACAAAAGCTGCACATGGGATGCTCTTGGATGTTCCAACATGACAATGATCCAAAGCACAAGGCCAAGTTGACACTTCAACGGCTACAGCAGGAAAAGGTGAAGGTTCTGGAGCGTCCATGACAATATTATTGAGCTACTTTGGAGAGATCTCAAACATGCAGTTCATGAAGGACCACCAAAAAGACCTGGGGGCATTTTGGGCAGCTATATCATCTAAGAGAAATAAGGACCTCATGCCCAATTATTAAAAAGACTGCAAGCCATCATTGATGCTAAAGGAGGCGATAGACAATATTAAGAATTAAAGGTAGGATTATTTCATAATTTTCTTTATTGTCATGTTTTGTTTGATGATTGTGTCATATGAACACATGATCTTGTGTCTTACATATGAACTTGCGCCTTATAAGAATAATAAAAAAAATAATTTGCCTTTTCACTCACTCATTGTCTATACAGCTTTATCCTGTATACAGGGTTGCGGGGGGCTGCAGCCTACCCCAAGAGACTTACAGTAGGGCACAAGGCAGGGCACACCCTGGACAGAGTTCCAATCCACTGCAGGGCGCACACAAAATCACATGCTCTTCAACACAATATGGAGGAATTTGGAAACAGCAATTAACCTAAACTGCATGTCTTTGAACTATGGGATGAAACCGGAGGAACCCCACCTTGCACAGGGAGAACATGCAAACTCCGCGCACACAGACCCTGAATCGGGAATCAAACCCGGAACCTTAATAGCTCACAAATTATTCTACCTAAACAAGTGAAGGATGCGGATTATTTCAGGCACTTAATATGCACAAGCCAAAACCTCCTACAACCCTTTTTTTAATGAACCGGAGCACACATGGAATACACTGTATGTTATGTTGGAAATTCTATAATTGAAGAACACAAACATACAAAAATATAATTAGCATTGTATTTATAATTAAATTAAGCCTGGGAGATGAAAATTACTGTAATGTAATTTAAGCTTCACTTGTTCTCTGGATTGATCACGGCTCCAGAGCTACTTAAGGAATACAGCGATCTTATTACAGATATGGATTCATTGGACTGATGCATAATATACAGCTTGCTCATCTAAAAGACTGCACCAATCTGAGATTTAAATGAATTTCTTACCTTTTCAATATCCACAAGTTCAGACTCATAGATTTCTGCAATAGTCATATGGTGTTTGGCCGCAATAGTAAATCGACCCTGTGAAAGAAAGATAACACTGTTAGAAAGCATAAAAAAGGTTATATATGATATCCAGACAGGAGAGATTTTAAAAAGGTGTTGATCTTACCATGTCTGTGTATATGTCGATGGCTGCATTTAAGCAGTTGATAGCCTCTATGTGGTGCATTAAGGAAGAATATGTGAAGATATTAGTAGAGAATGAAACCAAAATGTAAAAGCAAAGAGACATATTTGGGTAAGAATTTACTGAGTATTATTTTACTTTTTGCGCTTTTTGACATAGACTACAATAGAATAATAAATGACTTAATAATCTATGTATTCGCTCTATAGATTTTATTTTTGATTGTGTTAAAATACGATTCAATATGATAAAGAATTACAAGAGACGATGTTACTTTTCTGATTTCAAAGGCCCGAAAGCTGTGTTTTGGAAACCATGCATACCTATTTCCCCTGACATACCACCTTAAACATGCCAAACCAAACTGTAGTGTTAATGCACTGGTTGTTCTGTCGCAGACAATTTGTTGTGTACAGTTTTTTTACCTTGGGGATCAGCCTTCTTGTACGCATTTCCGGCATCAACAAAGCTGGTGGCAGAATCTAATTTGTTCTGCATTTGCATATGAAGTTTTGCAGCCTGGCAGAATGCATTGCCTGCAGCTGGATAATATAAGCGATAAAACGATCAGGATGACCATCATGAAAATAAAGCAATCGTAAATACATGTATTCAGAGAAGAGATGTCCATACCACTCCAGTTCTTTGCCATTTTAAACATATTGGCAGCTCTTGCATACATCTCACATGCATCCTCTACCTTGTGGTTTCCTCTGCAAAAACATGGTTGTGTATTAATGTAAACTGTATAACCCTTTAAATTAGATTAGTGCAGTATGCAGTATCAATTCTATGTATACTCTTATATTTTATAAATGTCAGATATATGTGTATGTGACAGATTTGGTTATACTGTATCATATTGGCAGGAAAACATTATTATTTTTTAAGACAGCACAGATTAATGTAATAATGTAATAATGCCATTGTAAATCACATAAAGACCATTCTGCATTGTCAATGACCAATCAATGTCAAAACATAGAAACCATCATGGTAATATTTCTAGCATCACTGCTAGCTCGTTCACGACATCACCCTCACCCGAACATCCCTCCAAGAAACGATCCGGACGATTTGACTTTTTTATCCGCATCAGCCATCAGCTGGATGGCCTCTTTTTCCTTGCCTGAATTATCCATGTTTATAATTGTAACGTATCTTCCGGTACAAAAGTATGAGGTGTTTGTTCGCAGACGCAACTAACGTAAAATGATGTGATGTGACGATGCGCTGCTCCTCCTCTTCCTCCGTGGTGCTGATGAGAGAGCAGCAGTACCGCACCGCCCAGGAATTCCGGGTTGCCAGGTCTTTGATAAAATAAAGTTTCTCACACATGCTGTTTTAAACTCAAATATCACCTTCATGTACCATTTTAAACGAATGCTACTTTTCTATACATTTATAAGAGTTTATAACATGCCTAAGAAAATAATTTACAGACAGACTACACAGCATAATAAATTCATATAAACCCATTCATTTATTTATTTCTATACCCCTTATCCTGTATACAGGGTCTCCGAGGCCTAGAGCCTATCCCAGGGGATTAAGGGAACAAGGGAGGGTTACACACTAGACGGACTGCTGATCCATCACAGGACACACACAGGCAATTTGGGAATGCCAGTTAACCTAATCTGCATGTCTTTGTGTGGGAGGAAACTGGACTATCCAGAGGAAACCCATGCTAAATCCAAGCGCACAGACCCGTGGCGGGAATTAAACCCGGACCCTGAAGGTGCAGGGTCACATTGCTAGCCACTTTATCTGCAGCCCATATAGATCCAAAGAAGTAAACATGATGCAATGCAAATGATAACTTTCCATGACGTAAATGTCTTATATCAACAAAGAAAGATTTAAATTATTCTATTTTAATTATTTTATTCTATTCTAATTATTCTGTGGGATCACGAAAAGTTTCTTCCAATATCATTATTAAATACAAGAGGGGCATACTATTATTACTTTTATATTTATGAGTAATAAATGTCGCCTTGAACCTCGGAGGTCTGGGTTCGATTCCCGTCTCTGTGTGCATGGAGCATGTTCTCCCTGTGCTTGGTGGGCACTTCCTCCGGGTACTCTTGTTTTTCTCCCACAGTCCAAAGACTTGCAGATTCGGCTAATTGTTGTTCCCAAATAGCCCGTTGTGTGTGTGTGTGTGTGTGTGTGTGTGTAATCTGCAATGGATTTGCACCCTGTCCAGGGTGTACACTGCCTCGTACACTAAGTCTCCCGTAATAGGCTCCCGGCCCCCCGTGACCATGAATACAGGATGATAGAGTGTGTATAGATGATGAGTGTGTGAGTAACCAACCTAGCAATTACAAAGATCAACTGCATTATAAATATGCACAATCCTCAAAATTTTAGTTTTTTTGTGTCTCTAAAAGAAAACAAAACTCAGGAAACAAACTTTGGATTAAAAGCAAGAGCATCTGACTGTAAGATAAACAAAAGTCATAAACAAATGCACACTTGTTTCAGGAGCAGAGTTACAGACATAGCAGCTGGTGTCGCCACATTTACGGTGTTTGTACAGTGCAAAAAAAAGGTACTTCCGTTTCAATAAGGAGGTTTAAAGCGGGCATGGCAACGCAATGCGGGGTGAAATGCGCTGACTTTCGATTAATTGCGTAATTTCCCTTTATCAGTTGCAAAGTCTACGGTGCAGTTTCTTTAATTGACTATTAGCAATAGTACGGGAAGTTTGGCATTACTTTGTAAACGTATTATAAACATAACCGAAACGCTCTAGTCCAGAGGTGAGCATAATCACGTGACCGGAAGTGACGCTTTGCCGCCAAACTTGAAGCGATGCTTCTCAGAACGTAAACACAAGAGCTCGGGTAAAAACAGAAAAGTAGGAAAGTTGTAGATTTCTTCAGTTGGTGCATAATATTTAGTACATAGTTGGGTAATTTAATGTAAATATAAATGGTTACCCGTGTATGTTCGCAACGCGGCCGTGTCAGTTTAATACTGAGTTAAAATTACGTAAGCTAACCCACCTTTAGCCTGATAAGTTATTTTATAGCCTGTTCATATCTAATCTCCTCCTGGTGGAGAACAGGAGGGAAAATGAACGGCCATGGAGCAGGGAGAGCTTCATGGAGAGGTGGAGGGGGTTCCTGGAGAGGTGGAGGGGGTTCCTGGAGAGGTGGCAAAAGCAAAGAGTCTGGTGGAGGTGGAAATAATGGCTGGAGAGGAGGAGGAAGATGGAATGGAGGAAATAACAGAGGCTGGAGAGGTCGTACGTGGGGACGAGGAGGAGGCAATTATTCACCCAATAACACACAACGTGGTGAGGCTTTGGAATATTATCAGCTTGGATTATTATACACAAATTCCATTTCTTTTCTATTTTTGATGCTGTAATGTTGAGAGACCTCTGTGTATCGCTTAATCTCATACTGATTATTTCAGTCTGCTGCAAGATCAGTGTCTGGTCAGTCATTATAACACACATCTTCTGCTTTGTCTTTCGGCTGTTTCCTTTCAGTGGTCGGTCGCCACAGTGAATCATCTGCCTCCATCTAACCCTGTCCTCTGCATCCTCTTCTCTTACACCAACTAACTTCATGTCCTCTCTGACTGCATGCATAAATCTCCTTTTTGATCTTCCTCTAGACCTCCTGCCTGGCAGTACAAACCTCAGCATCCTTCTACTGATATATTTACAATCTCTCCTCTAAACATGTCCAAACCACCTCAATTTGGCCTCTCTGACTTTATCTCTAAAACATCTAACATGGGTTGTCCCTCTGATGAACTTATTCTTGAACACACGTAACACACATCATTAGTACAAAATATGTCTGTAGATTGGTTCAGATCAACATGTGCCCAAGTTTATACAGTATACTCAACACAGTGTTGCTCTATTCTCTATTTATATCTCCAGTGGTTGTGATGTAGTGTAGGTGAGTTATTCTCAGTAAAGTCCCCATGGTTTTTATTCAGTTAACAATAAAAATCTCAAGCCTACACAAACTAGTGCATGTATTAATGAGTTTTTTTAGTTATTCATTTGTTTGACTGATCACGTTAATTGAAGAGGTTAAATACAAACCTCAGTGACAAACTCAAAGACAAGTAACACTTTAAACAATGTTAGCTTAAAATACATGATTTCTGTCAGTGGAAAACCTAGGAATGGAAAAAGTGTGGCTGTAATACGAGGAGAGACAAATAACAGTTAATTAGCCACAAAAGCAAACATGCTATCAGGCCATTGTTCTTAAAAGCTGCTTCTGCCACTTTACAAGTGATACATTTTGTGGAAATAATTTCCAAAAATCAGTGGCAAAAAAAAGTTAATAATTTTTTAAAACCCCCCAAAAAAATTTTTTTTAAACCCCAAAAAAAGTTAATAATTTTTTTTTAGAAATTTAAGTTTAATAAATTTTAAATGTAGGTAATGAAGCTCCTGCCTACAAATAAGTTTGTGATCCTATTTTTAATGTAAACGTGAAGCAATAATCTTTATGATTCTGTCACAGGTGCAGCAATTTCTTCGCCAGTTCCTCGTGCAACACAAGCAACACTTGACATAACTTGTCCTTACAAAGGATGGAGGCTCTACTTTACAGAAGGTTTGCATGTTGTGTTTATTTTTTGAGCAGCACCTGAGGTTTGTAGTCTCTAACCTCTTGAGATTACCTCTTGTAACCTCAATCTCTTGTAATCCTTTTTGTCTAAAGCAATGAAATTGTGCCTCGTTTTACTGTCTTTTGGTCTTTTTTGAAGGTTTTATTGAATCGTCCCCTTATGTTGAGAAGATAAAGGCATTTGAAAAATACTTCACTTCACAAATACATCTTTACGACAAGGTAGAGTTCAAATATCTCAAATATTTTTTAGTGCAATGTAAAAGGGTGTTTTTTCTATAGAGAAACCATTTTTTTCTCAAACAGGATGAAATTGAAAGAAAAGGCAGCATATTGGTGGACTACAAAGACTTGCTTGTGAACAAACATATTTCCATAGCACTACCTGATCTTGCACGTGAGCTTAAAGACATGCCCGAAAGGATACTTGACTGCTTGGGTCTAGCAATTCATCAGGTGAGTGCCTGGTCTATGTTACATCTGTAAGGCACTGAATGTAAGGCATAAGAACCTTTTCAGAAAGGATCTAAATCCGAGTCTTTTCTGCTTTTCTCTACAGGTGTTGACGAAGGATCTGGAAAAACACGCTGATGAGCTACAAGCCCAGGAAGGGCTTCCTGCAGGCGCAACCCCCATTATCAATATACCACACATAAGTGCTAGGTATTGGTTCTTTCATTATATTATTTGGACTTTAACACTTCATTCAAGATCAGTGTAATACAATACTATGGATGAGAATCGCATTGGACGAGCCAATACGATATCATGGTACCTAGGTTCTTATGCAAAATCAGATTCAGTTCAAATAATTCATTTCAACCACACTGGATGCTGTGCTGCCTGCCAACATACGAATAGTTAAACATGCCACCTGTTAAATGGAAATGCAAATAAATAAATTTATTTTATTTTTAAAAAATCTATTCTAGAGTCTAAATTGCCATATAAATAAATCACGATTCTAACTGAATCGATATTGCTTCTTCTCTATACAATACTAATGTTTTTTGTTTGCTTTTTCTTTAGGATTTATAACTATGAGCCTCTCACTCATTTGAAGATGCTCAGAGCCAATTTGTATGGCAAATTTGTGGCTATCAGAGGGACTGTAGTGAGAGTTAGCAACATCAAACCTCTTTGCAGCAAGATGGCATTCATCTGTAACATGTGTGGAGATACCCAAAGTCTGGCTCTGACTGATGGGAAATACACTGTACCCACCAAGGTAAAAAGTATATTTTGGCATTTTTTAATGCCAACATGCTCTTGGCATGTTGTAAATGAATGATCAACTAGATGTTAAACTAGACATGGATTACATGTTCAAGTTAACTGATCATATATTTAATGCGACTGAACATAGTAGTATCTTTAATAGCAGTTGTAGTCTATGGTATGTTGTCGAAATGCAACAATAGAAGGTTGCAACAAAAGGAAGACGATACTCATGTACAAAAAGAAAGGTGTAATGTTTTGTTTAATATACGTATTGCTATTTTTAATAAATTTTAGAAGACATACTTCTGGTTTGATATTATTTTACTTGCAATTCAAAGCAGTTTTTCTTATATCTTGAATGGTGCATCTTACTGCGTATAAAGAATGTTGTTATGCATATCAAATTATGTATTATGATAACACCATTTAATTGAAGTCAAAGAAAGAACCTGATAACAGTGCTGATGTTTTGCAGTGTCTACAAAAAGAATGCCGTGGAAGATCTTTTACCCCAAACAGAAGTTCACCATTAACGCTAACAGTTGACTGGCAGACTATAAAGTAGGACACTTACTTACTCACTTACTTACTCACTCATCGTCATTACTGCTTAATCCTTTATTCAGGGTCGCGGGGGGCCTGGAGTCTATCCCTGGAGACTTAGGGCACAAGGCGGGGTACACCCTGGACAGGGTGCCAATCCATCGCAGGGCACACAGACAAACACACACTCACACACATATTCACACATTATGGGCAATTTGAGAACACCAATTAACCTAATCGCAGTACCTTAAGTAGGACAATTTATCATAAATATAAATTCACACTTTTCCCAAATCTGATTTGTTCAAAATTGTCTGTGCTGTCAAGAATTGCTTTCTAGTTAGATATTCCCAAAGAATATGTTTTTTTGCATGTGCATGTATTTCTCAGGGTTCAGGAGCTGATATCAGATGACCAGCGTGAATCAGGACGTATTCCCCGGACCATAGAGTGTGAACTCACTCAGGATTTGGTGGACAGCTGTGTACCAGGAGACATGGTCACCATCGCAGGAGTTATTAAAGTCTCTAATGAAGAAGGTTGGTACATGAATTTACACTGTTTATGAAGAGAAAAATGTTAACCAGTGAATTTGTTTGGTAAATTTAGAATATAGTTACATAGTAAGCAACCATAAATTTTGTTTGGTTGTAAATATAAAGCCGTAAAATGCAAATATTTATGTATCAAGAAGTTGCTATATCAATTCATAATTCTAAAAATGCGGAAATTATATTGTAGAATACAATTAATTGTTTCTTTGTCTTTAGGATTTGGAAGAAATAAAAAGGACAAGTGCATGTTTCTTTTATATATCGAAGCAAACTCTCTCAGTAACTCAAAAGGGCAAAAAAACAAGTCTTCATCTGAGCCTGAAAGCCAGGAGACATCAGTAGAATTTTCGCTCAAAGATCTGTACGCCATCCAGGAGATTCAAGCACAAGAGGATCTCTTTAAATTAATTGTCAAGTAAGGAACTGTTTGGCTTTTTTTATGTAGAATTTGCTGTAGTCATGATAAGAAAACTGTAGCATCAGCAATAAGGCCTTCATAAGTGACTAGACATATAATTGTATGTTAAATTGCTTTTATGTTTTGCAGTTCTCTTTGTCCAGCCATCTATGGGCATTTGGTATGTCTTTTTGTGTATGAGTTTTTTTTTTGTGTGATTCTGTTTGTCAGTGGCACACAAATGGGCACACTACCACAAAGTACACCTTTACATAAACGTGTGCTTCATGGTGGTGTGCCCCAGTGTGTGCCCCTGTTGTTCGTATCTATATGGGTGTCTGTATGAGTCTTTGTTCAGTTTTCTGTGGGCATTGATACCTTGTGCCTCTATGTAAAATCCACTTGATGCTAATTGACTATATTGTGATTGATATTTTGTAGCTTGTTAAGGCAGGATTAGCCCTGGCTTTATTTGGAGGCTGCCATAAATATGTGGATGATAAGAACCGAATCCCTATAAGAGGAGACCCACACCTGCTTGTAGTAGGAGATCCTGGACTTGGCAAAAGTCAAATGTTACAAGTATGCATTTTCTCTCTAAGTTAAAATCATAAAATTCCATCAACAGAAATTGTAATAGGTGGCTCAAATTATCTAACTTTTTCTTACATGTGTTTATAGGCAGTTTGTAATGTCGCCCCACGTGGTATTTACGTTTGCGGAAACACCACCACCACTTCAGGCCTGACTGTCTCCCTGTCCAGGGACAGTGGTTCTGGAGACTATGCGCTAGAAGCTGGAGCATTAGTGTTAGGAGATCAGGGTGAGTGAATAATATCTGACTGACATATATATTAGAACATAATGTATGCATCCAGCTAAGGATGGCTTTGTGTCTCCAGGTATCTGCTGTATTGATGAATTTGATAAGATGGGGAATCAGCACCAGGCATTGTTGGAAGCTATGGAGCAGCAGAGCATAAGTTTAGCCAAAGCTGGAATTGTCTGTACTCTTCCAGCTCGCACCTCCATCATTGCAGCAGCTAACCCGGTGGGAGGACATTATAATAAGGCTAAGACAGTATCTGAAAACCTGAAGTAAGCATTTAGAATGAAATATAAGGCTTGTTGACCTAAAATTTGGAAAGTACAATAGAAAAATACACTTAGATGCCAATTTATTATGTAAACAAAGCTCATATGTACATGCATCAGCCATTTTATCATGTCAAGCTACCCAGTAGAAATATACTTTTTAACCCACCATTTCATCACCTGAAATGACTGCTAATCCCGTGTTTAAAAAGAGCTTGTGCGATGGGTGTGTTAAGGGTGTATCTCTCAGAATAGCCTTCTGATCACCCTGACACAGACCTACAGATTTATTTCTGAAGATGAAAGATTGAACCATTAATGTGACATTGGCATGTAGCTGTTCCATTGACTGATGACGCAGAGTGCAGAGAAATTTTGCATAGTACTGTCTACAATGTTACTTATATGGCAGGTATACCTGATAAAGAAACATATTTACAAGTGCACTTTGAATATTTCTTTCCTCCTTGATAGAATGGGCAGTGCACTGCTATCCAGATTCGATCTGGTTTTTATTCTTCTGGACACTCCAAACGAGGATCATGACCACATGTTGTCAGAGCACGTCATGGCTATGCGTGCAGGAAAGAAAGGCATGATTAGTGGTTTGACAGCCACACGGGGCTGCACACAGGAGTCCAACATATCCATTCTGGAGATTCCCTCAAACCAGCCTCTTTCAGATAGACTTAAGGTAACTGTTTAAATAAGTTTGCAAAGGCATTTATTTATAGACTAGAGTTTTTGGATGTATTCCTGAACTTAAAAATTTACAGTTGATGGCTATATAAGTTCTTTATAAGTGATAGAACATGATTATGCTTATTTATTACAAAATAATTTTGGTAGTTATGGTACCATTTTGGGGAGTAAATTAGAGAGTCTGTTACCAAAAATGTCTACTTGTCTGCTCATGTCTACTTGTGACAAAAGTTAGCTAATATAAGTCATATTAGGTATTTGGGCTGATGAGGTAATTTCCTGTTCGCATGTTCACACATCTGAACAAATTCTGGCCTTTGTAATTAAAGAAAAATGTATATTAGTGTTCCTGTAAAAATCACTAAACAATTTACAACAATTTTGTACATTTATTCTTAGGTTCTTCCTGGAGAGAATTTTGACCCAATTCCTCACCAGCTGCTGCGCAAGTATGTAGGCTATGCACGACACTATGTGCACCCCAGTTTGTCAATTGAAGCCGCTCAGGTCCTACAGGACTTTTACCTGGAACTGCGCAAGCAGAACCAATCAGCTGACAGCACTCCGATCACAACTCGCCAGCTGGAGTCGCTCATCCGTCTTACCGAGGTAACTACTTGACACACATACTCAAAGAGCTTCTGAACAGCACAGGTGCTTTTCCATATTGATATGGGATTTTCTTTTGAGCTTATTCAGATAACTTCTCTTAGATAAGCTGTTCACTGTTTTGTTTCTGGTTTCAAGGCAAGGGCACGTCTTGAGCTTCGAGAAAAAGCTACTCAAAGTGATGCAGAGGATGTGGTGGAGATCATGAAACACAGGTAACAACTAGCACAAAAAGGGTTTTATGTTAACTTTAGATTTCTTGTTTCCAGTTTTGGAACATCTGTACATAAACTGATACCTGATATATTCTCCTTAGGTTAAAGCTCTGCTTTATGAAACAGTCGTGTCAACTGTTTCTTGCAATTTGTTCTTTTAACAAGTTTAACAGATACCTACTCGGATGAATTTGGTCGGCTGGATTTTGACCGATCTCAGCTCGGGTCTGGGATGAGCAACAGATCCAAAGTCAAGAAGTTTGTTGCAGCTTTAAACCAAATCGCTGAGCGCACACACAAAACCTTGTTTGAATTTCAGGATCTGCGACAGCTGGCTAAAGACCTCCAAGTTCAGGTAAAGAGTTTTTTTTTTTTTTTTTTTTTACATTGTGTACAATACAGCTTCCTTTATGCGATTTTATTTTTTTCTTTATATCTTTTCCATATTTTTCAGGTTGTCGATTTTGAAGGCTTTATCAGCGCACTTAATGAACAAGGCTACCTGCTAAAAAAAGGAACCAGAACGTACCAGCTGCAAACCATCTAAAAAAAATCTATATGTTTGATTAATATTTTTATCTATTCTTGTTTCTACAGAGAATATTTTTTGTCTTGTTTGTTACATATGTTACAGACACATATTTATTTAAATAAAGGTGCATGCAATGTAGGTGCATGCTTACTGATTGTAGTTGATTTGTTTTTGTGCAGTCTGTATGCCTCATCTGTTCTGTCCAGAGATAGGACCAACCCTGATAGGAACATGCTAACCAGATGTACAGCAGTACAGCTGTGGTTTTGTGTGTGTCTGTGCCAGTTACTGGTATGATTGAATCCGATGCAGCAATGATGGCGGAAGGTTTAGACTTCCTTGCTCAGTTAAGAACATTCAAACTAATAAAGAAATGTCCAGCCAAGAGTAGTGCAGTGGTTATTAACAAACTCTGAGTGGAATAATTAACTGTAATCTTTGACTGCACACTAAACAGATAAAATTGGCAGGTAGAACACAGTATTTAAAACTTCAGACATATTTGTTTTTGACTTGTGCCATGCACAACACCATGCCAGTGTCAGAACTGTACTGAATATAATCCACTTTCCTTGCTCCAAGGTTTATTTTGGTTTACAGTGTGTAAACTAAAGGTCAGTAAGCTGACTTTTCCCCAAAAATATTTGTTGTTTCTTTAAGTTAAGGAAATATTAATGTGAATGCGTCTCTTTACCATAATACATGTATACAAGAGCTACAGTAGCTTATTTGTTGAATCAGACTACACAAGCCAACCTTCGCTCATCATTCTTGTTGCTTGTTCACCGATTTTCTACCTTGGAGCACTTTTGGTAGATCCTGACCACTGTAGACCTGGAGCATCCAACAAGAGCTGCAGTTTTGGAGTTGCTCTGACCCATTGTTTAGTCATCATAGTTTGGCCCTTGTTAAAGTCACTCAAATCCTTACACTAGCCCATTTTTTCTGCTTCTAGCACATCAAGTTTAAGGACAAAATGTTCACTTGCTGCCTAATATATACCAGCCACTTCCAGGTGCCTCTATAACAAATTATTGTAACTGTGTACCAACTGTAATAAAGTCCAAATTGTGATGGGTTGGAGCAATCCTATAACTACAGGTCTTGTATGACGTTCCTGCGCCACAGTGGTCAGGAAGGAAAATCGGGGAACCGACGACAGGCTCATACTGGTAAACATGGAGATCAAAGGCTGACCCGTGTAGTCTGCTCGAACAGAAGAGTTACTGTAGTTCAAATTTGCTAGGAGGGTTACGACTGGTTTCAATATAAAAGTGTCAGAACAGAGGACCTACTCAATATTCGCCAGGTGGTTAATGTTTGGTGGCAAAATATTAGCCAGGTGCTCAATATATTGCAATAATCTTTCTATTAAATATACATTAAAATGTAAATAAATGCAAATAAATAAAACTGTAAATTAATAAAAGAAAATCAGTTAAAATACTAATTGAAAATGCATTAAATTTGTAAAATATACATGCAAATAAAATAAAAATATATAAATTAATTAAATAAGTAAAACAATTAAAAAGTCAAATAAAATCAAAATAAATAAAAATGCTAACATTTTATACAATATATTAAAAGACTCATAATGCTCAATGTTATGGCTAATCAGTGTGTGTGTGTGTGTATACCCTCACAGTGTCCCATATCGTGTTTAATGTACTTGAACTCTATTTCAGTCTAAATTTTTCCATGACAAGATTTAGGTTTCAGTATTGTGTAAGTCATAGATATATGGTGTAAGTGATGTTGTTACTTCCGCCGCTTGACGACTGTCGCAAAACAAGTCCGGAATACGGCAAAGACGAAACACGTTGAGCGCTGACAGGAGGCGCTCCGTGTGAAATGGGTCGGATATTTTTGCAGAGGAATAATGTCGGATTTGAGCCCGAACATGTGCTAACGGAATGAGAAATGACGCGAATGACGGTTGTTTGGGTGTCTTTTTATGAAATAACGCGGGTTAAACTTGGTGTTCGCCATGTTTTTAGCTTTTTGGAGAAATCAGCTGCTAAGTTGTGCGAAAGGGCACGCACCAGCACGTCTCAGCGCTGCTCCAGCCCCGAGCTACACACATGTCTGGGAGTGTAAAGGGTCACCTCCGATCTGCCGCCACAGCATTCACCTGTCACGCGCTAGAACAGACACTACACCTCTTCAGAGATGGAAAGCAAAGTTTTCCTTTCCAGGATATCGGCCCGAGTGTGTGCACTTAGTCGAGCCAGCGTTTCCCACGAGTCAGCCATGCATTACCAAACTTACAGCAAGGACGAAACTGACTCCACTAAACAGACTTACTGGACCAAACAGCTCTAGCGGTCAGATACACACCCTGAGTCGGATTTGGAGTGACGGTGTTCGTACTGGCCTTCACTCGCGGTTATTAAAGCGATACTGTACTGCATCTGGTAAACCTGCGATTAAAGAAGATCAGAAATCTGTGAATCAGGAAACTAGTGAATGTGCCTCATCTTCCTCATCTTCCTCTTCAGCCCCTCCCTCTAACGAAGTGCAGTTCAGAGAGCTGGTAAGTAAAAGTTGTTCAGCATTGTTTCAGAGTGCAGAGTTTACCATTCCACATTTACACACTTCAAAATCCAGCACAGTTCCCAGATATACTCATTAAATAACCTGCTGAGCTGAAGGATCTGCCTCTGATCAGGAGCAACAGCAAACACTGATTCATCCATTTATCAACCTCTGTAATCCAACTAAGGACCGTAGAGGCCACTGGTGACCTTGCATTTATTCCAATTTTACAACCGTTGTAGGACCTCTGGTCAACATTCACACACTATAGGCAATTTAGGAACTGGCCTAGTCTACATTGTGTGAGGAAACCCACCAAGCACGGAGAGAACAAGCAAACTCCATGCACACAGACCCGAGGTGGAAATCGAACCAGGACATTGGAGGTGCAAAGCGACAGTGCTAACCACTAAGCCAACATGCTGCCAAACACTGATTCATGCCATGTTTAAAACCAGGACAAAACACCACCCTATGCTTACACACTCCTTAATGGTGTTCTTGACATAGCCAAAATGGCCCATTAGTTCCTATTAGTTAGTTCCTGTTAGTTAGTTTGCATGATATTTAAATAATCATACAATATTCAAATATACTTCCCCTTATTTTGTGGTTGCAGTATGAAAATCCATGGACGATCCCCAACATCCTTTGCATGGCCAGGATTGTCCTGTCTCCTGTCCTGGGTTACTTGATCATGGAACAGTATTTCCATGTGTCTCTTGGACTGTTCGCTTTAGCAGGAGCGACTGACCTGGTAAGGTCTTGTGTCCTGATGTGTATTATGTTTCTTAATGTATATTATGGTACTTAGGTTGCATATTTAAACTTTTATTTAGCATCTATTGTGCTTTTTACTGCACAGCTGGACGGCTACATTGCTCGAAACTGGCCGAACCAGAAGTCGGCTCTGGGTAGCGCTCTGGATCCACTCGCTGATAAGATCCTCGTTAGTGTGCTGTATATCAGTTTGACCTATGCACAGCTTATCCCAGGTTTGCAGCCGTATTATTGTTACTACATTTATTACCGCCTAATGTTATAAGTGAGTGTAACACAACAGTTATGGGCTGTTTAATTGAGTCATAGTGTGTATAGCTGTTGTGTAATTATACCGCACAAGAAGCTGTGTGTAATAGTAACCTGCACAGTATTGAAGTGAAATCCTGATATCTTTGTACATGTTGCTTTTTCTACAGTTCCACTCACAGCACTGGTGATCTCCAGGGATATCGCTTTAATTGCTGCAGTTTTCTACGTCCGTTACAAGACTGTGCCTCCTCCAGTAAGTATGATGTTAAAAAAGGAATCGTTTCGTTATAAAACTTGATAACGAGTAATGCATGATTATTTAGCAGTAACAAGTTCTTCCTTTTTAACAGGTTACTCTCAGCAAGTTTTTCAACCCATGCTACACTACTGCTCAACTTAAACCAACTCTTATAAGCAAGGTATTGTCTTTTACGTGTTATTCAGTGAATTCTGTTCCATTGTCTTTAAAATATATATATATATATATATATATATATATATATATATATATATATAAACAGGTTTAGTAATTCTGCTAGTTTTAAGGATGAACAAATGACCATGCGAATAAAACCTACATTGTGTTACACAATTCCATGTTTTGGTTGCCTGGAAACGGAACTGTCAGTGTTAAAATGTGGTCAGTTTTGTAATGTCATAACCCACAGTAGGATAGTTAATTGCATTAATGCAGACTTTGCAGCATCCTTGGCCAGTTGTTCTGGCATGACATGAAAAAAATATTATTTTAGCCTGGCTAGCTTATCTTCTCTCAACATGCAAGTTACCATGAAGTAACATAGTTATAATGCAAGAGTTGTATGGATTACAGATTTGCGCCTGAGATTATTTTATTTGAGTTTGTCATTGATTGTGTATGCCTGCAATTGCGGATTCTGAAAAGATCGTCTATCATCAGTATACACTAATTAATATACTTACTAAAAACTGCCCCACTATCAACAAGATAGCTGAAGGTTGATGACTGCGTATCAGGCGGCAGGATGTGGTTATAACACCAATGTGTGCTGAACATCCAGAAGTACATTTAAAGTTTCAATATGCAGGTTCTCTGAATCAAGTTAGTGCTTAAGACTCCAAAAATCAATCGACACTAGGGTTGAAAATTTACAACATTTTTATTAACTGATAGTTGAAGATGTTAACAGTCAATAATCAGTTAATCATTCATTTTTAATGGTAAAGACACACATTTTGTTATAGCTGCACAATTTTTTATGTTAGAAAAATGAATGAATCTGTTGTTACAAGTGAAAGAAACAGTTTAAACAAGCGGAATTAAAATAAAAACCTGAAAACAATAATGTTCTGTATTTTGGGCATTTCTGAGTAAAAATAGTTTTTTGCATGCACACAAAGTATAGTTTTGCTCACTAACTCTCTTGAGTGTGCTCGCTTGCTCTGGGCTCCAGGTTTGCCAGTTCAAAATCTAAAAATAGGCAAGGAAGTGCTGGAAATCCACCCACTCAAATAAATAAACCAACAACTGGCCATAGATCAGCCCTTGAACTCATAATATAGCTTAACTATTTATGCACAAACCTTTTTTCACCAAAACGAGCCTACAATGTTTTAGGCCTTGTTCAGGCTGCAGGCAAATTTGATTGGTTTCACAAATCTGATCGTAGCACTGACTGTCTACAATATTATTTAAAAGTGATCGGATTCAGGTTTGTTTAGACTGGCAAAACAACATTTTTTTCAGCCAAAGATGACAAAAATAAACAATTACTAGAAAACCACCCTATCTGGCAATCCTGGTCGTTCAACTTTGCACAGCCTGACAAGATAAAATCTGATTGACTGTTTCTTTTCCAAACTTTAAACTGCAACTTTACTCCCTTGCATTGGTATAAATTTATAGAGCTAAAGAGAGAAAATGATTACGCCAAACTAACTGTATTTTGAATCAATTAAATTCTTAACGGCAATTAATCAGTTAATGATCAATCATTAACATCCCATAAGACACATTCTGTAACTGTTTGCTACACTATGCTTTTACAATTTATCTTTAATGTCAGCACGGAAGTTCAACACTATTATTTGAAAGTGGCTCAGTGGTATTTGAAGGGGTGGCTCAGTGGTTAAGGCATTGGAGGTCCTGGGTTCAAACCCCAGCAACACCAAGCACTGTAGGGCTTTTGAACAAGGTCCTTAACTCTCAGTTGCTTAGATGTAAAATAAATTTTAAAAAAAGTAATAAAATGTAAGCCGCTCTGGGCGTCTGCCAAATGCTCAAATGTAAAGTGATTAGATCGGATTAGCAACCTCCTAAAGCAAGGGTCTCTAAATCCAGTCCTGGAGGGCCAGTGTCCAAACACAGGTTAACCTGTTAATTACTAGGTTCAGTGGGTGTGTTTAGGTGTTGGTGAGGTACAAACTGTGCTGGTCACTGGCCCTCCAGGACTGGATTTGGAGACCCCTGTCCTAAAGCATAGCAGTTTAACTTTCTAAAAACTTTTGCAAAATTCGAAAACCTCTTTTTTTTCCATCACCATTTCTTCCATCATCTTCCAGCTCATTTTTCAAAAAGTTTTCACCATGGATTCCTATCCCACAACATCTCATCCTGTAAACTATGCGTCGGATTGCGAGTGGCATAAAGGACAATTTAAAAACAGGTGTGAACGAGCAGAGCATCCAATCTGAGCTGAATCTGATTTCAAACAGCCTCTGGATGTGATTCAGATCAGATTTGCAAAAGTCAGATTCAATATGTGTTTTTTTTTATTGTTCAGACTAAAGGTAAGCAAATCTGATTTCAAACTGATTGGAATCTGGGTATGTCAAAAATCTGATTCGGTCTGGCAGTCTGAACAATGCCTTACTAGCCCAAAACCTGTTTTAGTAGGCCAATTATTGGAAAACCACCATTACAATGTTGTTTTGCTTGCCTCATCCTTTCTTGAGTAGTATTTGGAAAGTGAAGTTATGGTCAGCTTTAATATATTAGCAAAATCAATTCAAGCACTTCTTTTGTGTGTTATAGTTTAATACTGCAATCCAGCTGTTTCTGGTGGCTGTTTCTCTCGCGTCTCCCATCTTCAACTACACTGACAGTGTTTTCTTGCAGGCACTGTGGTAAGTAGTTCCTCATTTTTTCACAAATGTTCGATTTCTTAATGTATGCCTCAATAACCACATAAGACATGAACATATTTAAGCGTTTAATTGGCACTGTATGTTTTATTTTATAGGTATGTCACTGCAGTGACAACTGCAGCATCTGGTTACAGCTACTACCACTATGGAAGAAAAACTGTAGAAGTATTGAACAACAGAAAATAGTTCTCTTGTGTTGTCACCATAACTTGATAAAGCTGAAATTAAGGCTGAAAAAGGCTGGGAATCATTTTACTGACTGTCTGTGTATATGCTTCAGATTGACGAAGAAATCTGGTTTTCTTTGGAACTAAATTTATTACTGTACAGCAACCTTTTGAATGAATTATTTTGATATCCCAGTGTACCACAACTGTCTAATATATCCAGTCAGGACACAGTCTATACTTCTCTGGGATGTTATTTTGTACCTTTTTTCAATTACCACCACAAATTTCTGATTAAAAACTGACTTTAAAAAGGTTCCTTTTTTTATTTAAAGTTTTGTACGAGAGTCATTGCTGGGATTTTTGATTGTGCAAAATAATAGAGCATAGTTATGAGAGTAAAGACTACCTTTATTTCTCAAAAAAATCCTCTGCTACACTAATGCACTTATCTCTAGTGTTGAAAATCCATCAATTTTTACTCCTGAACAATAATTGTTTGCTTTACATCTAAAATTCTGATCTTCCAGGAACTCATTTAATGCCCCAAACATGTTAAAATGGCTTAGAGTGAGGACTGTACAGGGATGTAATGACTCCCAGTCTTGTTCCTGTAATGTGCAAGTGGTGTTTGTGAATGATTGTGTGTATACTGTAGTTCTCACAGACAGATGAGTCTTTTTTGCTAGTAGGCAACAAGGAATCCAAAAATCTTCCAAAGATCAGGTGCTCCGGTTCGTCTGCTTTTTACCACATTTGCCTCAAATTTTGATGTGTTTCTGTATTCTGCAATGCTTTCCTGGCCATCACCTTGATGGAAAGATTATGTTTGATGTTTGATGTTTGATGTGAAAATTAACTGATGCGTTTGACCGGTATTCATCATGATTTTGGATTGCATTGGATACTTGCATGAATGAGCAGATGTACAGGTGTTCTTAAAAGAATTGGCAGGTGGTTCTACAGGGTGGGCAAAAAATGAACTAAGCAATACATAATGTATTGCTATAGAACTTGTACCATTACTGGAACACAACCCTATGGTGCACCACTCCATTTCACTTTTACTGTGCATGCATGATTAGACCAGCATTTTCCAGGACGTTGGCTGGGACATTAATGAATGCCCTAGGAAAAGTTCAGATCTCACTCCATGTGATTTTTTTTTTCTTTCTGTGGGGACAAAGCCTTGTACACTGGGGGACTTGGAAGCACGGATCCAGGAGGTTCTCAGCAATATCCCAAACGTTTTTTGATATTCCATCCCCAGCCGTTTAAGGAAACTGGTTGACACCACCTGTGCCTACGTTGAAATTTAAATATTTGCTTTCATTTTCCTATGTAATAAAGTACATGTATAATTTGTATCATAAGTATAGACTTTATTACCAATTTTAATACCTACTTACTTTTCACCCACCCTGTATGCCATTTTGCTGCTATTGTAGGAATGTAGGACATTATTCCTAAAGAGCTATATTGAGATTTTCCACGTTGTACATGATATAAATACAATAAAAAAATATTCTACTCCTTTTCTACAATTACAGTTAAAAACCCTAACATTATATTATACAAAACAGTCTGATGTGAACTACTTATTCTTGAAGTTAGGATGCACCATTGTGCTGTTTGTTTCTGTCCAGGAGGGGGCAGTATTTACCAAGGGAATAATTAGCCTTACTCTTGTTTGTGTCACCCCAGAGCAATCTAAGCTATTATACAATCTATATAATAATATTGCTGATATGCTGTTAATACTAATACCAGTCAACTAAACATACAGCTACTTTTATAAATACCATTTGTACTAGATAAGCCTATTTGTAGATAAGCCTAGACTTCCTTTAGTCCATCAATGATGACAAACATACTGATATTAACTGATAATTGTATAAGATTTATTAATTATCATGTCAATCTTTTCTCATCCCATTACTCTATGTCAGAGACTTATACAGTGTATACACAAAGTGCGCTTCTTTTAAGTGCCACTTGGTCTTCACCGAGCTTCTTATTTCCATTTGTTCTTTAATAAAGCATGGTCCTTCAGGAATGGCTGTATTTAAATTGGGATCATGCAACACTTGAAGGTGGTGGTGGTGTGTGTGCGTGTGTGTTGGTTTCTTACACCTCCAAGCTTAGAAACTTGCTCCACCATAGACAGGGTTACTGCAGCTTATTAACTCTAACACTCTAATAAGCTGGAAAGATTGTGGCTCTCCTCCCATCATGAACACAATTTTTTTTTTTTAACACTACTCTCTGGTAAGAAGCTGCGGTCCATCAAGACCAAAACCACTCGCGACAAAAACAGCTTTCTCCCAAATTTAGTTGTCCTGATGGATAAGACCCTAAATCCCCCCTTTTTTACTTCCTGTGTGGCCGTTACATGCACCTACACAATATGTTACATTAACAAAACTTTTTGCACAATTCACACATTCTGCACTTCTGTTTTGTTTGCACACTGTACAGACATTTTACTTTAACATACAGTATGTATATCTTAAGCATAGGCCTAATGGAACATTTTTTATCATTTTTTTTTCACACAAAATCTTTCTATACTTCCGACTATTCACTTTGTTTCATGTATACTTTATTTTGTAACGATTTTTGTAAATGTAAAAGGAAATGTGCTTGACAATAAACCTGAATCTGATGCTCAGTAACTATTTTCTGGGGGTATCAACAAACATGCTGCAGACTGGTTGTAGTTTATATAATGATATAAAGCTGTCAGAGACTTGAATGAAACAGTGTGCTCTGAGGGAAAGGCTTCAAGAATCTGTCAAGCAGAAGGAGCTGAATAACAGATTAGGTAATGCTACTGTTGACATCGCTGATTTCATGAAAATATTGTTGTTTCTGTTTTATATTGTCAGCAATTTGATTTTCTTTTTTCCCCAAAGCAAAACCCAAGTTATGGACTTAAATGCTCCTAGCAAGCAATAGTCATTTGTGTCATGTTTCAAAATATAAAAACACATAATTATACTTCCATCTACACTTATCCAGTATGTTTTTGAAATGCACTAATACCCTAATGGGCTGTGACATTCTACTACTATGTGTACTTTAAAATTTTTTTTACAGCGTGTCATTTATATGTGTCATGATCTGGAAGCTCACAATGAGCGCTCGATGGGGCGTGTTCATGGCGTAAGTGTTCATTAGCCTGGATGAGGGCATGAGTCATGCTCTAAGTGTTCTCAGCTGTACAGGAGGAAAAACTGTACCATGCTCGCTCAGCTCACAGGCCTCTTATGGCCTACGCCTGCATTTCTAACTGACAGCAAACTCTGATAAGGCCTTTCTATAACACTACAGAGCCATGGTTTCTTAAACATCTCAGGAAAAGGACACACCGGGTTGCTGAAGCATAAAACAAGGGGAGGTTAGCATAAAAGGAAAATGCAAGACAAGATTAACAAAGTGATCGTTCAAGAGCTTGGTGAAGTGGTTTGTCTTATGTCTCATCTTGGTTCGATGACTCAGCTCTTCAGGCATCCAGGAGGAGTTTGTTCTACCAGCTGCCTAGTTGCCAGGTGCATTCAGTGGATATACACAGGGCATTCATCTATTCATCAATCTAGGAACCTCTGTAGTACAACTAGGGACCGTGGAGGCCAATAATGTATACTTATTTTAATTTATTCTCATTTTTACCACATCATGTTAATCTTTTCTCATCTTATTACTCTATGTCAGAGACTTATACAGTGCATACAAAAAGTGTGCTTGTTTTAAGTGAGACTTGGTCTTCACCAAGCTTACGAGCATGGTATTATTTTCAGTCAACATTCCGCATCCACTCACTAAGGGCAATCTGGGGAATCCAGTTAACCTAATCCGCATGTCTTTGGACTGTCGGAGGAATCCAGAGTACTCGGAAGAAACCCACCAAGCACGGGGAGAGCATGCAAACTTCATGCACACAGACCCGAGGTGGGGATCGGACCTGGACCCTGGAGGTGCTAACACAGGGCATATATACAAAAACAGATCATCCACTAAACTATTATGGTCAAATGGTAGTTAATATCTTATGGATATTATGTTTTTTTATTTGTTAAAACAAAAGATCTTCGCTGATGAAGTGTCAAATCTGATTTGCTCACATAGTGAGTTTACTATCTCAGTACTGTGCAAAGCTAAAATAACTGAAAAGATGGAGCTAAAATGATTCGACAAGAGACAACTGTGACAAAATCAGAGTCTGACATCACAAATAATGGAGCAAAGGTACAGACTCATCATACAAGCACCATCTGTGACAGAGAATCGCCGTCTCCACTATGATGTAACTATGATGTAACAGGGTCTGTGTATAATCCTGCATGTGAGAGACTGCAGTCAGTAACATGTGAGACAGGGAAGCTCTGGATTTTCCTGAAAACTAACATCTGAAATGCTTTAATGTGAAACACCAGCTTGCCACAAAGCAGTTCTTGATTTTTTAAAATGATTATATCTATCACTAATGTTTTATATAATTTAGAACTTTATTTATATTATAATGCATAGTAAGTTCTATACATGCTGTTTGCTACTGATAACTGTTTATGCTTTCTTTTTTATGTTAGTCAAGTTAGGTTAGTCATGTTACAGTACATGTGTTTTGTGTTGTCTTTACTGTGTGATTAGTAATACGTGATCTTGTTACCTGAGTAATCTAATGACAGAGTATTTAATAAATGTAAAGGTAGAATTCATGTGTGACTCACTAAAGGCACGCAGTTTTCTTAGATGTCTGAAACCTTACAGCAGGAGATTCGCAGCATGAAAGCGCATGATGCAAGCAGGTCAACATGCACCAGAATCTCAAAAGGAATGTTTTAAACATCTTGTCAAAAAGAACTTTTTGAAAGCAAAGGAATGCTCTATGTAGGATTAGTGTAGGGCTGCTGTTAAAGTGCTCTGTGAGTGTTTATCTAAAGTTAAGCCTAATGTGGTCTTTATTCAGCAGAGGGCAGCATTGCTCAAAGATTTAACATAAAACCATGCAGTCATGCATGAGTCTCCAAGTGTTAATGTTGTCTTGTACAAATCTTGAACATATCATTAGGAGTTTCTGTAATGGTCAAAAGATGTCTCAAGTCAATATAAATGCATATTATTGATCTAATGAATATTGAGTATGAATCGTATTTGACAATCATGGTGACCAAACATCGTTGCTTTGATTGAGCATGGTTAACACGACCTTATCTTATAAAAGCTTTATAAAACCTACAAAGAGCTACTGTGAGTAGATCTGAGTCTAGACTGGATAAGCGATGTGCAATAATAGTTTAATACTTCCTCCTCCACCCACTGATGACTCTTTTTTTATTTTACACAAAACACATCTGACTTAAAATATAAATGCTAAAATCAGGATATATTTGTAACTAATGTCCTTTGTACTGCAAGCTTAACACCTCAGAAAAGGAAAATGGCTCCCAGGCTTTATCATTAACAGCCATTGAACATGCCAAATCATGATTTCAACCTAAGACATGCTTTTTCAAGCCAAACAGATTTTTTTTATTGCACAACATACTGTAGTTCAAAGGTGTTAAAAATGCATCTACATTAAGCCTCTATGATCTTGCTGACAGTTAAATATAATGTTTAATAATGTGTATTAAACTCCTGTATTATCACCAACAGACCATCATTCTAATTGGCAAGAACACCTTTGGGATTAAGAAGATCAAATATAAAAATACCACGATTGAATAACCATGCTCAATTTTAGTAAATAGGGCCAATCCTTTAACACCTTGAGTGGCAATCACAAGTCTGCCTGTTCCTCAATTCAGTTTAGGGGTAGAAACCCAAATACTGGCGAGGAGTGAGACGTGCATCAACAGATACTTTATTATTATTTTTTTTTATCCACCTTACCACCTGTGATAATTGTGTGAGGAACAAGCATGCACTCCATAATGCCAGCATTGTTCCTCTAACAGTTCTTTCTTCATGGACACAGTGGGAAGAAGTCCCCAACTCCACGGTGAACACATCTTGGTGTCTCATTTTGCATCTTCGGTAATCTGAAACCTTAGTAATCCTACTGTCTTTCTAAACGAAATAATATGGCAGCTGTCCCAAGCCCCTGGGGCATCGGCACCTGCCTCTTATACAGTAGAAACTAGAGAGAAAGGAAGCAGGCATTGAGGTCGAAAATAGAGGATGGATTCTGCAGATGGACTGTCACACTTGCGCACAGTGGTTTTGCGTTGATCAAGCCGCTGCATGTTCAGAGCCCATTAAAGAAGCCGTACTTTCCCCTTTTCCATTTTAATGCTTCATTCAGTCAGAGTGTTCAGTAACAAGGCAGACTGATGAATGGACAGTGTAATTATGTTGTTCATTCACTGATCCTCAGCTCAGGTCTTTGTGTCTACAAAAGGATCTCGCTCCTTTTTTGGATGTTGAATTTCTTCAGGTGTCAACAAGGTAGCTTGTTGCAATGCAACAAATAGTAAAAGGGAGATATTTTCAAATAAAAAAGTTTAAAACTAGTCAAAAAAGTATGTGGTTCTCTTATACTATATCATATTACAAATATAGAGAATAGAAATATATTCCCATGCAGCCGTACAGTACATTGATATATGGTGTGTGTTGATTGTAGTAACAGAGCAGTTTCTTCATTACACTCATGTACCTCCGAGGTAGGACAATATACAGTCTGCCTTTCCTGGGCTTATTTCGAGACTTCAGCATTGAACATGTTTTTACATGTCAGCCTATAAATCCTCAAAATGGGTTGCATCACCTGCTGTTCTGCCAGCAATGATTATATACCTGCCTCCCATTCAATTCTTTCCTTTCATCCTTTTGCAGCGGGAACATGCTGGCCTAAATGTGAAAACTGCACTGTGGAATGTGCAGCTCCGTAGCCCGTAGGTCTGTTACCTTTTACAAACTCCAGGCCTTTGAATATGGTTACTTCATAATGAATAGATTTTTTTCAAAGTTTATAAAACCACAAACATGGGGGGAAATGGATTTGTTAACTACATCTGAGTTAGATCTAAAAAAAAATCTTAAATGCTAATTCTTGTCTCCTATTTTTAACTACTGTGTGTGTGTGTGTGGCATACAATAATGTCTGCATAAAGCATTTAGATCTTTGTTGTTCAGTAGCTATAGAGTTGTCAAAGCATCAAGTCGAAATTCTTTTAATGAGAAGCAGATGCCACAATTATTCAAGTTACAAAGGTAGGCTGAACAGTAGTCCCACAACACAGCTGAGCAGATCAAACATCCAAACAGTGGGACCACAGAAAAGGAAATAATTAATCCTAGACTGTCATAATAAATGGATTCTAAAAAAAGACTGTTCAATGTTTCAATTAACTCCAAACAAAGAGTAAACTTTTTTTTTTTTTCAATTGTCATGTCTTTGCTTTCTTATCATATGTTTGAAATAGGGAGCACTGGGATGTCCGGGCCTTGAGAACCTACAAACACAGTGTAGCTGTTGAGTTGTTGACACCATCACCACACAATTTCTGAGTGAGAACATTTTTTGTTATATTTTTTAAGGCATTTCTGCCTCGCTCCTTCATGGTGCCTGGTTTAAGTCCTAAGCTTGGGTTACTGTCTGTGTGGAGATTATCACATTCACCTTGTATTTGTGTAAATGTTCTCTTGAAGCTCTGGTTTCCTCCTACCCTCCAAGAACATTCCAGTCAGTTGTTTGGACACTCTAAATTATCTCTGAATGGGCATGTAAATGTATGGACATGATGCCCTTCAGTGGCATCAATATAAGCATCCTCTAGGTTGACTCCACATCAATCATAACCTTGAGTTTGGTTTAGCATTTTTCACCTGCATCTTTACATCAGGCTTTTGGTTCTCAGAGAAAGGAACAAAAAGACACAATGCACCGAACTTAGCTGAGCATCACATCCAACAGCATCTGTTTCCAATATGTAGCGTAGCGGAAGGGTGGGTGCTTCATTTAGTGGCGAAAAAGTACAGCCTACTGTACCTTTAAATAGCTTGCGGCTTTGGGCTGGACGGATGTGTGGCTTATTGTTGTATCCCAGATTCCTTGAATCTAGACTACAGCTTTTTTCCTTTGAAGGCAACAAGTGTACAATTAAAGTGGAATGTGTGCAATGCTCTCTGAGACTTCTGAACATTTTGGGGAAAGCAGCTGAAGCAACGATTGGCCTTATATTGCTAAGTGTTTAGCCTCAGGACATATCAGGACAGTCCTGGTCAACCACATTTCCCTTGTTCACTCCCTCGAGCTGTGAAAGGCCTGCTGTGATAAGAATTACAATAAAGCAGTGAGAACAACATATATGTTTGTGATGAGCATCTCAGGGAGCATCTCATTAGCAGTAACAATGGACTCTTAAAACTCATCTCTGTTTACAGAGAGTGTTAAAATCAAAACATTGCACAGGTTATCATATGTTGTTCACATATTTGAGAGATATGTAATCAAGTGAAAGCAAGTTGTAAGTGCATTATGGCATGCTGTGTGCTGAAACTGCATATGACCTGGAACATATACTGTATGTAAGATAATGTGAATTGTTCACACTAAATAAAAGCACATATGAAAAAAGAAAATGTGTAAGAAAATCACATGAGACAAAATAGACCATGTAGAAATACTCACTCACTCACTCATCTTCTATACCACCTTATCCTGTATTCAGGGTCACAGTGACCTGGAGCCTACCCCAGGAGGCTTAGGGTCTGAGTCAAGGTACACCCACATACACACACTACAGGCAATTTGGAAACACCAATTAGCCCTAACCTGGATATCTTTGTACTGTGGGAGGAAACCAGAGTACCCGGAGAAAACCCATCAAGCACGGGGAGAACATGCAAACTCCATGCACACAGAGATGGGAATCAAGCCTGGCCGAGAATCGAACCTGGACCCCGAAGGTTCACAGCGACAGTGCAAACCACTACACCACCGTTCCGCCATCATGTAGAAATAATGTAACAAAATGTGAAATTATACGAATGAACTGTGTAAAATTTACATATGGAAATAATTGTATTATTATGAAAAAAAGATAATACAAATGCATGTATTCCATGTGTGAAAACGTGTGTTCAACATAAAATAATGTAAAAATGTCACATGAATTACTCACACCATGTTATTTCTGTAAGGGTGTAAACACCTGTCTTAAAAATGTTTGTTTCATTATTGTTGAAGGGACTTTTACCAAATTTTCCCAGAACTACATCATCCAGCAAACATTCCTTTACCCTAAATCTTTTAGCTGGGATAGTCACATAATTTGCTTCTCTCTAAACATGATCTTTGAGGTTTTTAAAGGAAGAAATCCATCCTGAAATATGTAGCAGCAGAGACAAATATAAGACAAATAAACATGCTGCAATGTGCTTAGCTGTAGCCATAATGGAGTGTGAGAACATCCTTTCCAAGGTTGACCACAGAATAACTTCTGTCCACGATTTATTGGAATGATTAAATCAAGCTCCCGTGTAGACACAAACATGTTGGTGAAAAAGCCCATGTGTTGAAAGTAGTTTTATATAACAGTCAAATGATTATATATTTATTTCCTTCCAGCTTTCCATCTTAAAACATGGAGAAGATCAAGGCAAGGAAATGGCCCTTGTAATGCACACACATGCTGCCACCACATCCTTTTGAACCAATAACCCTTCGCCATTCTCAAGCAGCATATGCTTGCAAAGTGGATAAACATGTGACCATGCAGATGTCAGAAGGACGGATGGTACGTTTCTAAAAACCGAGAGGCTTTTTTCAAGGAGAACCAGGACAAATGATTCCTTTGCTAATCAAAAGGCTAACAAGCGCATGGCAAAGTAAAATAAAGTAAATCTCAGTAATCGTCGTAATCTATGAACTGTGGTGTAGCATGGGTAATTTCTTAGTTTTCTTGCCTAACACATCAATAAACATATGGCATCTGACAAGCAAATTTTTTTTAGATCCATGCGCAGACACATTTGGCGATGAATACTTGCCACTCCTGCAGAGATATCCTTCATTTCTCTGGCAGTTTTTTAGGCCAGCTTAATGACCGATTGTACCTGAGCAGTTGAGGGTGAAGGACCTTGGTCAAAGACCCAACAGTGGCAGCTGACAGCACTGAGGCTTCAACAGGGGACCCTCCAATCAGCAGTTTAACACCTGGTGTTTTACTGTATGTTCAGTGAAGACCAGAATGCTTTAATACAATAAGCAAAAGGTATCGTATACAATGAACATTCAGGACAATTTTGAAGCTCACAGGACATTTTAACTTAGTTGGCAAAAAAGATCAGCACCATCCGAAAAGATCAGCACCATCCGAAAGTCTGGCCATCGATTCAGCTCGATGTTCCCATATACGCCTTAACCAACGATAACGCACTGGTTAAGCAAAGAAAAAACAGTGTTTATCAGTGGCCATTTCAGTCACTGGGTTTGAACCCTGGTAAATGCTTTGTACAGAGATGTGGAGTAAGGTCTCTTTAAGAAGGTGACCAAGTTTATAACCCATAAAAGTTTAAGGCTTGTTGCTGTTATTCTCTCCAGTAAAGACATCATTAAATATTAAGCAATAATAATTTAGAAAAAAAAAAAAGTGCCAATAATTTAGAAGTAAAAAAAATATATAATTAAAATCATTTAGTCTTTTGTAGATGTTATATATAAATATAGTCAGCCACCAATTGTGCGAGTTCTCCCACTTAAAAAGATGAGAGATGCCTGTAATTTTTATCTTACCTGTAATTTAGATCAACCATGAGAGACAAAATAAGAAAAAGAATCCAGAAAATCACATTGCAGGATTTTTATGAATTAATTAGTAAATTGCTCGGTAAAATAACTATTTGGTCACCAACAAACAAGCAAATAAGTGTAACTTATTTAAGAGACTCCTCTGTCCTCCACTCATTTCCTATATTAATGGCATCTGTTTGAACTCGTTATCAGTATAAAAGACACCTGTCCACAACTTTAAACAGTCACACTTCGAACTCCACTATGGCCAAGACCAAAGAGCTGTCAAAGGACACCAGACACAAAATTGTAGACCTGCACCAGGCTGGGAAGACTGAATCTGCAATAGATAAACAGCTAGGTGTAAAGAAATCTACTGTGGGAGCAATTATTAGAAAATAGGAGACATACAAAACCACTGATAATCTCCCTCGATCATTGGCTCCACGCAAGATCTCACCCTAAGGGGGTCAAAATGATCACAAGAACTGTGAGCAAAAATCCCAGAACCACACGGGGACCTAGTGAATGACCTGCAGAGAACTGAGACCAAAGTAACAAAGGCTACCATGAGTAAAACACACTGCGCCGCCAGGGACTCAAATCCTGTAGTATGACACGTGTCCCCCTGCTTAAGCCAGTACATGTCCAGGCCTATCTGAAATTTGCTAGAGAGCATTTGGATGATCCAGAAGAGGATTGGGAAAATGTGTTCAGATGAAACCGAAATAGAACTTTTTGGCAAAGACTTAACTTGTCGTGTTCAGGGGAGAAAGAATGCTGAGTTGCATCCAAAGAACACCATACCTACTGTGAAGCATGGAGGTGGAAACATCATGCTTTGGGGCTGTTTTTTCTGCAAAGGGACCAGGACGACTGATCCGTGTAAAGGAAAGAATGAATAGGGCCATGTGTCATGAGATTTTGAGTAAAAACCTCCGTTCATCAGCAAGGGCACTGAAGATAAAACGTGGCTGGGTTATTCAGCATGACAATGATTCCAAACACACCACTTGGGCAACGAAGGATGAAGCATTTGTATGAAGCATTTCAAGGTGCTGCAGTGACCTAGCCAGTCTCCAGATCTCAACCCCATAAAAAATCTTTGGAGGGAGTTAAAAGTCTGTGTTGCCCAGCAACAGCCCCAAAACATCACTGCTCTGGAGGAGATCTGCATAGAGAAATGGGCCAAAATACCAGCGAAAGTGTGTAAAAACCTTGCGTGAAGACTTACAGAAAACGTTTGACCTCTGTCATTGCCAATAAAGGGTATATAACAAAGTATTGAGATGAAATTTTGTTATTGACCAAATACTTATTTTCCACCATAAATTGCAACTAAATTCTTTAAAAATCCTACAATGTGATTTTCTGGAATTTTTTGTCTCTCATAGTTGAGGTATACCTATGATGAAAATTACAGGCCTCTCTCATCTTTTTAAGTGGAAGAACTTGCACAATTGGTGGCTGACTAAATTCTGTCCCACTGTATATGTTTTATATGTATATAAATTCTTACTGTTTTTAAAAGGAACAAAATGCTTTGAAAGTATTTAATAAAATCCTAAATTCTATTCGTTCCTCCTCCAGCCACTGTATACTACATACAGTATATGGTATATGAACTGAATAGCTCTGTTTAGCATTCAATCATTTTGGTTAAGCACGCAACCTGTGACCTTTTCATGCTGCATGGTATTTTTAATGCTGTAGCTGTTCATCTGAAGATGGATAAACCACTGGAGTGCAGTATGGAACCTGGATGAGCACATCTAGTCCTACCTAGCAAAATATTTCAATATGCTAGAGAAAACAAAGGCTCTATAAAACAAAGACTTGTATCAAATGAGGTGTCTTGTTTTGTCTCCCTAGTAGACATGAACTACATACAATTTAAAAGGCATGTTGAGGTAAGTTTGGCTAACTTGCTTACATTATCTGACTATATTTTATTCAGTTGGCTTGTTTTCTTCTCCAGTGTCCCATTCCACTAGCATCAACTCTATTAGCTAAAATAAATGGATAGGCATCATGTCAAAATCTTGCGATTGCAAATTTACAAAGATTCAATGATAACATTAACTTAATTTCATCACTTGCGAGTGCTCTTTTTTCGTTTTGTCATACATTTTAAACATTAGACTTTAACATGAGCACATTTTTCATTGGAGAATTGTACCTTTTATAGAGTACGATTTTAACACATTGTCTGTGCTTTTAAGCATAATTTCTCTGTACTTTGTCCACTCCTGCTTGTAATACAACATTATGCTTGTACTTGTTGAACTCATGGTGAGTGGGGAAGATAGCTGACATCCACAGCATTCCATTGGGAAGTTCAAGCCCAAGCCACAGAGATCGATGACACATACACTGACAGTCGCGGCTTATGTCCACTGGCTAAGCCAATGTGGTGAAATGTAGATTGCTTGTCCAAACTTCACTTCCCGCTTGAGCCATGCATTCCATCCTCACAACAGTTTTAATCCAGAACTGATGCAACTCAGTAAAAAGTGGCACATATCAAAATAATTTAGCTTGACTGCAAAAATCTAAGCACGTTATGAACATTTGGAACCATACGCCAAAGATAAAATGTGGACAATTGTATTCATATGTAAACTCTTTCATTCATCTGCAGTAACTGCTTTTTTTTCTGGTTAGGTTAGAGTCCATCTGAGGCCTATGTAAAGTCCTGGGCTTGAGGTGTGAATACACCTTGTATGGATTGCCAATGATTCCATCTACACTTTAACACATATTCACACACAGGCAGAATTAATCCCCAATTCGCTTGTTTTAGGGGGCTGGGAGGAAACAACAAAGAAACCTCCTCACATGGAAAAACTCAATCTAGTAAAACTCACAGGCAGTGACCAGAGCTCACGACTGATTCAGGTACCATGGAGCTGTAAGGCGGCAACGCTTCTTGGTGTACTACTGTGCCGCCCTATTTATGGGAAATTAACACAATTAAGCAATTACATGCCTAAGATAAGACATGTTAACACGCGTTCATCATGGGTGGGAGAGACAAACTCTATTTGTATTAACAAAAGAAATGGCAATCATGTAGAGGACGTTTTGAAATGAAAGTTTTTCTTTATGTATTTTGCAACACCCTGCATATTAATCAAATTTTTTTTTTATTATTACATTTCAATATAAGTATAAATAATTAAATGCTAAATGTTGCACTTTGTACTTTGAATGTTGTAACTTACTGTATGTAAAGTGTTCTACAAAGTCCTCTGTTTTCAGGCTTTACTTCTTTTCATCAAACTGCTGACGGCTGAATTCTAAATATTTAATAAAAAAAAAAGAAAGAAGAAATGTCACACTACAGCCGTAAAGAATAATTTATGCAGTTCAGCAGTAATATTTTTTAAATCATAACTTTGCCAAAAGAACAAAAAGTCGAAAGACATGCTTCATTAACAGTTTCTTGGCAGGAGGTACTGCTATAGGTCAATAGATCATTATACAGCTTGTAGATTGAAGTGATAATTGTTTCCTTTCATAAACTACATGAGTTCAAAACTGTATAAGGAAACAATTATTTAAAAATTAAAATAAATTTCTTAAACTTTTTTTAACCTTCACTGTAGCCCTGTAGGAAAAAAAAAGGCTGCTGGACATCTCTCACAGACAACCTGCAGTATTAAACAGCTATAGGGTAAAAAAAACAAACAAAAAAAAACACCAATTAAACACTATTAACTGAATAGGAAAAAGATATGTTATGAAATCCTGATGATTGCAGTGGGTTCTCTGGTAAGTGACATAGATATACATCAGATTGGAATTTCACAGCAGAAATGAATATATACTTATGTAAAACTGGCTATTACAAAGGATAATGGCATAAGGCGGTATATTCAACTTTATAATGTTCTTGCATAATTCATTTTCTCTGAGTAATGGACTATTGTATCCTGAGTACATGTTCTACCTATTCTTACTTCCTTTGTAAGGTCACTCACAATCTCTCCAGGTGTTGTATTCACTGAGACTGTAAGATAACAAAAATAAGTGTGTACTGTTACAGGATTAACATATAAATGATTATATTCATGCAACCCATTCGGAAAACCCCCCTATACATGTGTAACTATGTTATTGTTGACATAAAAACTCTAAGAGGAAGATAGAGTGATAAATGGTGAAGATGTGGGGTATCACAGGGACTCTCCAAATGAAGCACGCAGCAAGTCTTTGCAGATCCAGATCTTATTACAGATCCAACAAGCATTGAATAATATGCACCACTGACCATGTGCTGGTGCACTATCCTGATGTTATGTTAAGGATCTAGAAAACTTTGGAACTCATTTGTGACTCATTAAGAATCACAACTGTAAAGAATATGTACTGTAACAACACTGGCACACTCATGTCTCCATGTTTCTTTGGGACACTAAACCGAATTTAGTTAAGCCGAATTCCATGCAATGCTGTTCTTCTGGTGTGTCTCAGTAGTGATCCCGATTACTATCTTCCTAATCCACCTCGATGGCTGACCCTGTTTTAAGGGAGCAGACACTAGATGATTGTGTCCTTGATGTAATGTCTGGAGTGCCTCCACTCTGTAATTGAGTGAAGTACTACGTGAGGGTGACAGACGCTAAGAGGACGGCATGCGTATTCTATTATCCTATGACACTAAGCTTCATTTAGACTTCACCTTTTTGTGTCCACTGTGTCATTTGCAGTTCACAGTAAATATCACATTAAATGTACACAGTATGTATATATGATATTTATATACATTTGTATGTTTGTCTTAATAATAGGTCCATGATAGATCTATTTCTATTTCCTAAAATTTAGGCTAAAACTATGCAGTACCCTATTAACCACTGCAACCCTGACCAGGCAGTAACTAAGGATGAAAAATATGTTTTTTATTTTTGCTTTAATGAATGTGGTCTTTTTTGTAACATGAGCTTTATATCTATCCACTCAACTGGTCATTATTGATGCATACCTCACATTTCAAACAGATATCATGTGGACCTTGCTAGAAGTTCCCATATTAACGTTTAGCCTAGTACACATTATTTGGCTATTTCAGGCTCCATTAGTCCAGAACACATTATCTGTTCATTACAAATAATTAAGAAAAGAGTTGTTAAAATGTTTCAAATATGACTATAGTGAAAAAGGATACAGAATTAAATAATGTAAAAAGATGAATTTTGCAGATACAGCAAAGTTTAAAAAATACCTAAATGTACTAGGTTACTCAAAATGTTTAATTGTTTTTTTTTGGATCGTTTATGAGAAAATATTTGCTGAAAAGGAAACAGAAGATGTAGCATATTAAAAATCTGAGGTATTATTATAATACAAAGTGGCTAACAATTACTTTTGTTTCCCAGAGTTGTTTTTAATAATGTAACATACACCATTGTGTACATTATCATTTCACAGTGATCTCTATGACTAAGGTCATAAAAAAAAAAATTTTAAAGGGGTTTTGCAAGATGACATTGTCAAATCTGCCACAACACTAGATAAATTATCCTAAAAAGTGAAAAATGAGTCCTGCAAAATATCATGACTAAGACCTTCTCATTTTTCACAGGTGTTTTTCATTGTGTCCCTGAAAGTGAACCAAAACTTTTTTGTGGCTTCTGTGTTTGAAACTCTATCTCTATAGCAGTCGATGAGTAAACGTGGAGCACAAAGTGTGATTGTGACAAATGTGGAGGTAAGTACAATATCTTGTTTAAAATTGTCCTTACTTCATAACTGGCTTGTCAGATATTGTGTTTCTTGTGCTAATGCTGTCAATGATGCTCAATACAACATGTGCACATCCGTATCATTGTGTAAACAGACACAGATAAAAGCATGCTAATAATAATATCTCAGTAAATGTCGTGGAAAACGCTTTGTAGTGCAAAATATTACACATCAAATCCATTCTACCCAAACAAATCAGTGATTTAATTACATTACACAATTTCTAGATGACACAGATTACTGAACCCAATTTTTTACCCACCCTTTAAGGCCTGTTCACTGCACACTGTTCTATATTTTTCAGTTGCTGTACAAGTGGAATGTAAGCAGCGAGTTCAGCCAAGAAACTGTTATCTGGAACACACTAATGGATCAGTCAGTTATGTCTTGTCAGTGCTTTTCTAGCATTGCTCTTGGGAATGTGTTTGATGAAAAACATTTTTTCTCAGTGGCCCAGTAGGATGCAGCATGTAGACCCAAGAATTACAATAGGTTTTGAAGAGTAGTCATAGTGAATGGCACAAACACACACAAAAGCTTGAGAGTATACTAAAAGACCTATAGATTGAATTTTTTGGATCAAAAAACTGTGGTAGTTCTTATAATCTTTTCTTAATGAGACTATAATTGAGGTAACTGTGACAGCCTAAAGCTGGCGGTATACTTCAAATGACGAAAGAACTAAATGACTAAGAACCACCCAGTCTTCGGTATACTCAAAGAGAAATGGGTGTTGAATATTTCTAGGACACTGTAGTGCCTGGGGGAACGGAATGGCTTTGAGAGGGCTGGATTGAATTGAATTGAATCCAGTTGAATAGAACTAAATTTAACTAAATAATTTTGAACATCTTCTGTTTGTTCAACGTGTTTCCTGAATGAGGTTGGAAGCATGCCATAGGTTTCTGTGTGCCTCTTTTGCATGCATTACAGAATGATTAGCATTTTGAAGATTATGTTGGGCATTTGTGAACTGATTTATTTGTTGTCATGACTATTGTTTGATAATAACCATAGATGTAAAATAATAGATAGACAGACAGAAAGACTGATGAAAAAAAATCTAAAATAGCCAGAAACTCTGTGGTGGAGGGAAAAACATTTATGAAAATGCTGATTTTACATACAGTATGATGTTTTGTCTATACCATATAGACCCTGAACCCCCCACCCCTCCCTGAGCATTGTGTGTTTTCTGAGTATTCAGCATACCAGAATTAACTAATCAGCTCCACCACAAGATAACTCTTAATACCCAGAGCATTTTTGCCATTTTTGGTTTAGATGTTTTTTTTTTTAACAAGCATATATGACTTAGGATTGTGCAGAACAAACTGACCTATACTATATTTTTCTCAGCATAAAATAATATATGATGAACTGAGACATGACTGAGCAAAAATGGAAGAAGCACACAAGATCACATGTTTTTAGGTTTGATATACTGATTTTGAGAGTTCTACATTCTTGTGATATCAGTCTCATATTCCGGTAGTGGTAATATTTGCACATTTATGTAATTACACATAAATTTAATAGGTTTTATTCTTCCTGATATATCCTAAAACCCAAAAGCACATTTTTTATGTCTAAAGCCTCCCTGTTAGCGTACACCAGCGAGGCTTCCATGGAACATATACACATACAGTACATATACTGCTCTGCATGGGTTTTTTAATTTTTAAATATTAGTATAGGCCTACATTTTTCAGTAGTAGCTAGACTTTGGACCCAACGTTTAGTGTTACAGGTTATAATTTATTTTTTTTTAAGTTCATAAAATAATAATATATAAATATGACCATTTATAAGTTAATTCACTCATTACATTACATCTTCCGAACATCTGTCTCTATTAATGATCGAATTCTGTGTCTATTCCTGCTGTGACCATTCAAGCGTGGTGGCGCTGCACTCCGATTACCAGAGTTACGTGGCCACCTGAACACCTCATCACTGAGTGCGCACATACGTATGTGGATGGAATTCATGGTGCGGCCTTCTAATATGAATTATACTATAAGCTCGTGTTAAAATTGTATTTACTGTTTATCTCATAAAGAGTAGGACGCTCATTTCAAAGCCTACCTGTGCGTCTCATTTGCATAACCAATTACTTCCGGATTTGTTAGCGCGCCTTTGTCTTGTCCACCAATCACAGGTCGCGCGTCGTGCTTTTAGAAACTCAGCGGCCTGGCCAACGGTGAAAGTGCTTACAGGTCGAAGGACATTGAAGCGTTGTTTAATAATATGGCTGTTTTAAAGTTTTTATTTCTGTTGTCGTTTTGTATGGTTGTGAGAACAGAGAACGCGCACATCCAAGAACGGCTGTTTTTAAGATCGCTTGGGCTTTTAAGTCGACCGAGACCGTCAGCTCATGGCCCAGTGCCTTCAGTGTTGTGGAAAATTTTCAAAAAGGCTGAGAAAAGGCGCGAGCTGGATGCATGCACCGTCCCAGAGTATGGAGTAAAGGGAAACATCGTCAGATATCTGCTGGATCAAGGTGAGATTTCATGTCACTAATGTATCATCTTAGGCCTCATGTGACCTTTTATGAGCGCTCTCTCTCTCTCTCTCTCTCATATGATCATAGTCTTGTGTTTCTCAACAGGCAGGGTGATTACTGACTCCAGCAGTGGTTGTCCCGCGTGCGTGGAGCACCATCTGTATTTTAATATGTCTGCACTCGAGGATGTTGAGCAGCTTTCGCTGGCCCAGTTGGAAGTGAAGTTTAAACACGACTCGTTTCCCGCGACACGAAAAGACCTCGCCTTCAACATGCACATCTACGGAGTCGTACGAAGTGCGTTAAAGGGCATGGCGCATGAACCCAGTCGCAGGCTGCTGCTCTCGCAGTCTGTTGAGTTCACCCCAGGCACGATCCGAGTCAATCTGACTGATCTGGCAGAGTCGTGGAGACGACCAGGTAAAAACTACGGCATTGTGCTGGCATTACAGGCCACTCGTCTGAGCAACGAGCTGGATCAGAACTGCAAGGCGGAAATCACGGATCAAGGTCACATGGAGATGCCGGAGCTGATTGCGTCGCTCGTGGTCGTTTCTTTGAACCCCCAGCAGTGCGGATCAAGGAAGAAGCGCAGCGCGTATTACTTGCCCGTCACGCCCAGCAACGTGTGCAAACCCAGACGCCTCTACATCGACTTTAAAGACGTGGGCTGGCAGGACTGGATCATCGCGCCCCAAGGATACGTGGCTAATTACTGCCACGGAGAGTGTCCCTTTCCTCTGAGTGAGAGCTTGAACGGGACTAACCACGCCATCCTGCAGACCCTGGTGCACTCATTTGACCCGAAAGGAACTCCTCAGCCGTGCTGCGTCCCCATCAAACTGTCCCCAATCTCCATGCTGTACTACGATAATAACGACAACGTGGTGCTCAGGCATTATGAAGACATGGTGGTGGATGAATGTGGTTGTAGATGAAAAGTTGTTTCTTTTATATGAATACAATAAACTTATTTTTTTGTGTACAAAAAAAAAGCACGTTTATTGAACCTTCACCCACATCCACAGCATTTAGGTGCGACCTATTTCGGTGTGTAAGATTCGGTAACCGCCACTGGCTGGCGCGCTGTGTCCATCATTTATCCACTGCACTTGGACATTACTAATCCCCCTTATTTAAAAAAAAAAAAAAAAAAAGCTAACCCCTCCAGGTTATATTGGGTTGATGCACTTTATAGTGTCTTTAATGTGCCTAAAACAATATAATTCAGTCAGTTAATGAAAACAAAATGACTAAACAGGGAAAAGCCGGTTTGTTTTGTAAAAGTATCTGTGTCTATAATATACCGGAAACATGCGCCCCAGACAGCTAATAATCCTATTTGACAGCATGAATAGTTTTTTTTTCTCTTCCTTTGCCCGGTTGTGTGTTCACTCGTGACATCACTGAGCAACAAAAAGCCGCTTGAGCAGAGAAAGACAGCAGGACTTCAATCAACTTGGCTGTTGCGCACTAAACTCCGTGCTTCTCTCTTTTTTTTATATTTACAGTTTTGAACTTGACCATATTGATCGGATACGTAGCATAATTAAGGCGTCTGAGTTTTCCTTGCGCGTCTCTATGTTCTGAAGCCAGATTAAACCCAGTGTAGCTACTTTTCAGGGGTTTTAATGACTGACAGCTGAAAACATGTTGCACGAAAAAGCGCTCGGTGCTTTGGGACCTTTCCGGTTTCTGCATAACAGCTGTGCGGCGGTGGCGCGCTCTAAAATGAAAAACACTTTGTGAAACAGACTTTAAAGGGAAAAAAAAACACGAGAGGAAAAGCTGCGCGCTTGGAGTTTCAGCAGGACTTCAGGGCTCGTCTAATGCGTGTTGGAAAGGATCGGGACGCAGGAGTGGGCTGCGCACTGACTTCAGCTGGACTTGATCCTCACTTGGACACACAGCACCTAGCAGAGAACGTCGCGACTCCTCTTCCATGTCTTCTCTGGGACACTTTTTTTTATTTGCGGATACCTGCTTTGTTACGTTGTGGATGTTTTTGGAGAGTTTTATAAGGTGATCGGGTATTCTGTGTCTTTTTTCCTGTGTTTGAGGCGCGTTCCTGTTGCGCGTTTCTGTTTATAAAGGAAAGAGGTTTTTACGATGACAAGCTCAAAGTTACAGTCTCTGCTTGCATCACTCAGATCAGAAGAGAATAACATTACGCAAGTCCTGATAAGTGATTAATGAAGGAGCCGGGTCGATAAACAAATAAACAAACAAACAAACAAACAAACAAACAGAAAATAGAACATAATAATGGCCATCTGGAACCGGAGCCGTGGAAGTGCATACCGGCTAGTGGCAGTTTGATCGCGCCGTCTTCTGCGCCTCGTCTCCCCGCCTCGTTGTGATCATGGTGCCGGTGTTCGCGCTGCTCATCGCGCAGCTCTTCTTCGGAGGCTGCGCGGGACTCCTGCCGGAGATCGGGCGCCGAAAGAACAGCCCTCATCTCTCCCAGGACGCACTGGACGCTTTCGAGCTTCGTCTGCTCACCATGTTCGGGCTGAAGCAAAGGCCGAGTCCGAGCAAGTCAGCTCTGGTGCCGCAGTACATGCTGGATCTGTTCACCACGTATTCAGCCAACAGCGCCGAGCAAAAGCACCACAAAGCGAAGAGCACAGTGGGCAGGAGCGCAGACAGATCCGCTAGTCGGGCGAACACTGTACGCAGCTTCCATCATGATGGTAAGCCATCACATCTCACCTGAGCCCACTGATAACGTTCTCCTCGCAAAACTCAACGTCTGGCATCGTCACATTCAGTTTTCTGCTTGTCTTATGATAATAACTTCTTAATCTAATTCATATCAAGATTTCTAAAATACAATTATAACATCTATGAGAATCTTTATTAGCTACAATATACACCCAAGGGGGATTTGTAAAAAAAAAAAAAAAAATATGGAAAACATTTTTATCAAAACAGCAATTAAGTACCTTGAACTTTCTGTGGGAGTCTTACTAAATTTCAAGATCTAAATTTGGGATTTAGTCTTATGAGTAACAGGTTACTCTGTGCCAGTAAGTATAAACATACCCTCTGGAAAGTAACTAAAATGATTCATAGGCCATGCCATCCAATTCAACTTGTGCAACATTGAATCATTTAGTTTACTTACAAATAGGTTTGTGACTAAGAATGCATCACCTGGTTTAATTACATGAGTGTACTCTGAGTATATTTTAATCTCTTCCAGAATCTACAGAGGAGCTCACGTCACATCACAGTGGAAAGACGACTCAAAGGTTCCTCTTTAATCTAAGCTCCATCCCAGGAGAGGAGTTTGTCACATCAGCAGAGCTGAGGATTTACAGGGAGCAGGTGATGACGAACAGTAGCGGCAACAGCAGTGCAGGGTACCATCGCATTAACATCCATGAGATCATCAAGCCTGCACTTCCTTTTAAAGAGCCCATCACAAGACTTCTAGACACCAGACTGGTTCAGCACGGCCTGAGCAAGTGGGAGAGCTTTGATGTGAGTCCCGCTGTCTTGCGGTGGACCATGGAGGCTCACGCCAACCATGGCTTTGTGGTGGAGGTGGTTCACCCAGGCGACGCAGAAGGAGACTACAAGAGCCATGTCAGAGTCAGCAGGTCGCTGCATGACAGCACAGAATCGTGGCCGCAGATGAGGCCGCTGCTGGTGACGTTTAGCCACGATGGCAAAGGACACGTGCTCCACTCTCGGGAAAAACGGCAAGCACGAGCCAACAAGCCAAAGAAGAAACACAAAGCCAACTGCAAGAGGCACTCGCTCTATGTGGACTTTAGCGACGTAGGCTGGAATGACTGGATAGTGGCTCCACCAGGCTACCATGCCTTTTACTGCCAGGGAGAATGTCCTTTCCCTCTGGCAGACCACCTAAACTCCACTAACCATGCCATTGTACAGACACTGGTCAACTCAGTGAATAGTAACATTCCCAAGGCATGCTGTGTGCCCACAGACCTGAGCCCCATTTCCCTGCTCTATTTAGACGAGTATGAACGTGTGATCCTGAAAAACTACCAGGACATGGTGGTGGAAGGCTGTGGGTGCCGCTAAAGCACACAGACACTACAACACACTTTTGCAAAGACACTTTGTTTCCTAATACTACCCTTTATTTATGCTAAGTAAGTTTTTTTAAGGATAAAAACACATATTTTGGAAAAAAAAAAATATATAAATCTATATTTATGTCCACTAATGGGAAAATAAATATTTTAATTGGAGTTCAACTAATGTATTTTATGATGTACATTTCAATTAGTTTAAAGTCGATTTACACACATGAAGTATACTGATCAGATTTTGTATTTATTTCTATTGTAACCACTTTTAGTGAATAGGTTATATCTATTTATGTGTAATCAGGAAGACAAGAAAGATAGATTTGTAAAAATGTTGAAACACCTTAGATGGATTTATGTGTCTCCTTTAATTTCTAGACTGAAAAGCAAGACTTGGGCTATTTTGTGCAGAGCTGCTAAAGCCCGAAAAAGTGTTAAAAAATGTGTTGCAATTTCAGTTCCATCCACACTATAGGGTCAAACGGAGTATAGAATATATTCGATCAAAACAAGAGCATTGGGCCTTTCTTAAGTAATAAGCATTGGTGAATGTGAATGCACTTATCTAGAAGCAATGTGACAGGTAGTTGACACTGAATCCTCAGGAACTTTGTTGGTATGCGTGAGATTCACACTATGAGTCTATGAAATCTACCTACAATATAGCCTTAAACACAACTGCTAACTATGTTATTTTTTATCCCGATGCTTTGGTTCCTTAAAGGTTATTTCATTACCCTTATAACACCTTGTCAAGTCTCCTTAACTGAATATGTCTTGTTCACCAGATGGCATAATAATTATTCTAATGCTCTTACACTGTCAATAACTCTGTTATACAAACGGGGATGCTGTTGAAGAAGTCAGCTTCTTTGTCATTTACATGTCCAAAAAGAGTACATAATGCAACTCCATGCTGCTAGTCAAATATTATGCTATAACAATTAACTCTCTGTTTTGTCTCTCATTTGGGGTTTTAAATGTTTATAAAATCGGCCAAACCTCTTAATGTTCACTTACTTGAACTCAAATGTCAAAGATGTATGAGGAAAGAAATAAACAATTCTTGTCTAGGAGTCTTTAACAAGATTTATTGGTGTTCAACACCAGTGAGGGTCGATAAAACTATTCTGAAATTTTTTTTATTGTTAACCTGCATTTAGCTCTGATCTCCACATACTTTGCATTAACTGGGCAATGTAAATCCATAACCTGGGGTATGGAATGACTCTTGCTCTCCACACTGAATAAAATAACCAATGTAAAAGGTAACAGAACAAAAGCTTTATAAGCTTACAGCTAGGTTAAATGTCAGAGGGATTACAGCTCCACTTCTCTGTGGATCATAAAATGAGGTCTGTGGGAAGTCCTCTTTTTATCTCTTTTACGGCTTTTGTTAAAATGGAACATGCTCGGCTTGGTTGATAAAATGTCTTGACATATGAATGTTTGAAAAAAAAAAAAAGATGTCCAAAGTTCATTAGAGGGTCAAAAACCGTGGTTTCAGACAGTTCCACAATGTCTTAAACACTCTTTTTCTTTCAAAGGAAGAGTGTATGGTTTACAGATGTGAGAAACTGATACACTGTACCTGTCAAGGTCAATTCGTAGTGCATCAGACCATCCTCACTAAATTATCGATGTGTCAAAGTGGTGTGATAACTTTATCAATCCAGATCTGCTGTAAAGTATTTGATATTTCTTTTTGCATGGTTGTTGTGTTGCCCATAATTTCTATGCGATCCAAAGATAAGGTGAAGTCTTCCGGCCATGTTTAATGTTTGAGATAAGAGCACAGGAACTTCCGAGCTACTGCTCCAAAGAGCATTCATCTGATCTAATGGCATAACAGATAATCACCAGCTTTGTTTGGTTCTGGGACAAAATTTGATAAAAAACGTTCTGCTTCTCATGCAATGATATTGCCTTGACTAGCTTCATAAAAAAAGCAAATTGTTAATGCTTGCTCATTACTCTGCTTTGCTAATGGACTATTGGTTTTTTTTTATTAAAAACCCCATTGTTTCCTTAACAATTTGTCAATTCTTATATATATATATATATATATATATATATATATATATATATATATATATATGAAATATCTGGCTTGCAGTATGGAATGCTCATTCAGGACTGCACATGTGCACACTACACTAGCTTTGCTCGAGCTCCAGCAGGGCTTGATTTCGGGCAAAGGAGTTTGATGGAGGGAATTTGTCCTGAAGCCTCTCATTTAGCTCATAACCATGAACCAGGATCTCATCTGGACTGCATTTGCACTATAGGGGCCTGACCACAGCGCAAGGAAATCATAGACCCAAAATTGCTGCGCTGCAGAGTCAGTGGCCAAACGCTGGTATTTTTATTTACTTCAAGTTATAAGAGGCAACAAGTTAATTTATACGCATGCAAACGTTTAACTCCGAATACAGCTCACAAAAGCAGCAGCAGAAAATGTGTTCTTGCCTGTGAGGGCATTTGGGTCTTGCTAGTTTAATTGTTTGTTTTCATTGCTTAAGTGTATAAACTGTGCATGAGCCAGTGAGTGTGGAAACTCCTCTCTCATGCTACATTACAGCCTCTTGCAATAGCCTTTTGCCTTACTTCATTGAAGCAAAGCACAGACTTAGGCACAGCTGCGCTTAAGGTAGGAAAGATAGTCATTCCAGTTTTATTGGCCATATAAATGTTATAGATCTGTTACGCTATTCAATAATTAATCCTGTTGTGCGCTTACAAAAGCAAACATCCTATGAGTGTTTATTATAAAGGTTAGAATGGATCCAAAAAATGTAATATTATAGCCTTCGGATGTGACAGTCAAAGCCTGTGAATGAACAGGATGAGCCATTCTGCATCTTAAACAATTTTTGGCCAGTCATTCACAATCATTTTGTACTGTGCAACTTCTTTTTTTAGAGGAAGCTTTCAATGGTCCTTGTTTACATTCCAGTGGTTGCAGCAAGGTTGTTGGTTTGCTAAGCAGCGTCTCCAGGTGCAGAGAGATTGCAGAGGTAATTACAAAGGAAATTCCCTGACCACAGTGACAGTACCTCTATGACGAGCTCTTACTGTGTCATTTACCTATTCTCCCACATAAGCCCTCAAATACCATCCTTCACATGAGTCAAAGCCTCTTGTGAAGATGAGTGTTTGCTCGCTGAACACGCCCTAGAACTTGGTTACTGGAAGCAACATTTCTGCAGATTGAGGTGAGTAATGATAGGATTCTCTAAATGAATTTGGAAAAAGGTAATAAAAACATCCAAAAGAAAGTCACAGATATATTGTATAAAAGCACCAAGAATTTGGAGATTCCACTATGTGGTCATATGTGAGAGCGTTGAATATGTTCTTTGGCATAAGAAGAGAAACAGTGACATAAGGATAAAAAAAAGAACAACATGATTTTATTTATTCCTGGTCAAAAAACATATTAGGAAATCCATAGATACTATAGTGTAAATGGTAGATTTAGGCTGAGACATAAATACTTATGATTCATTGCTGCATGCCAAACTTTGCATGTACATAGCCTGTGCTGCTGTTGTCTCTTTCTATCCTGTCCTATCGTAGGGATCACATTTCATTACAGTGTGTTGCAATAAATTTACCAAAGTCTTCAGCATCTGTAATATATTGTTCACAAAATAACAGATTATTTCACTCGTTACCCTGAAATATAGTACCTGTCATTAAAATCAGACCTTTATTTCATAGCATGCTGTGTACAATGCCTGGGGAAAACAACAATTTATGAAATGAAAGTGAACAGAATTCATCACCATGGTAACATATTGCAAAGGGAAAAAAAATACTGCATGCGTCCTTTTTCTGTCCTTTGACTACTTCACCTTTTTAAGTAAACTGTCACATCTCCTATATCATTTATTCCAGTAGAAACAAATGATGTCACTAGGCAGCCATGGAAACACTGAAGACAGTGACTTTGTGATGATTGCAAAAAAAAAAAAAAAAAAAAGAGGACAGGAAAAAAAAGTTCAGACAAAGCCTTTGCCTGCCACCAAGAACGTTCCTGCCCCCAGAGCTGGAACAGCGTAGGCCTCAGCACAAGGCTAGCAACAGGACATTCTCCTCAGGCTCAGCTGCATCTGCACATGATGCTACAGAGCTGTAATTTCATGTGCCGCTGGCTGTATCCGTGAAGATTTATTTTGTGTAAATACATGCTTTACTTCCTCCAGATCCCACCAGCAGATGGCAACCATTAGTCCATCTCACTTTAAACAAAATACGGGCTGATATAAATAATTTGCTGACCACTTCAACGTGTGTGATCAGACTTCTGTCTGCAGGCCATTGCTCCAATTGAATAAGAAGCAAGTACTACATGTAGGGAGTGGCTGAAAATAGCTTAAAGTGTAGCCTAGCTAAGCTCTTTGCATGCTATGGCTGATGTGCTACAGGGATTTCCTTGTGTCAAAAGGGTATACAGTTAGGAAGTGTGGAGATTTCCTTTTTACAGTGCTTTTTTATTTTTTCATTTTCTGTCTAGTTAATTAAACATGATTCAAATTATAGAGTTAAAATGTTTTTTTGTCTTATATTTTATGGGCAAAAACCAATAATGGACATTTTTTTGCTCCAAAATGTCATTTAAGCATTTTTTTTGGTAGTGCAGGGGAAAAATAAAAAAATAAGGCTATGAAGCAATAAAACAAAGCATGTTGTGAAGCGTGAGCATATTTGATATACGCTTACACAGCTATAGCTGAATCTACAGATGTGATATTATCCCTTACATAATTACTTTCTGTGCAAATCTTCTTTTTAATGCTTTACTAACTATTGTGGGCCAATTCATTTGGTGGAGATAAGCAGAATAGCCAGGTGTTTTTGACAAAATAGAAATTACGCCACTATTGAAAACGAACCCGGTTCCAAAAAACAATATTTGGTGCAATTACCGCTTTGACCTCAAAGTCACTAGTAAATACATTGCACAATACATTGTAATATAACACATAAAAAGGACCAAATTCAGCAAGTTAAACGTAACCCAAAAGTAGCTTAGACAGGGTAACCTTAGAGACAAGAGGGTGTTTCAAACACAAACTGTCATTTAATTATAGTGCACAGAAGCTCGGAGAGAATGACTCAAAACAGACTCACTGATACTATATTTTATTATTTTGGTCCTTTAATCATGGAGATAGTACAGAATAGGTGTGCCTTTGAAATTTTTTTTTCCAGTTGCATTATTATTTTAGAAATTCTGACAATTTTCAATAATTATATTTCAGACACCCTAAAAAAACATTAATATTAAAGATGACAAAATAATTGTCATCAGACAATAATTTTTGACATCATCAGTAAAAGCTGTAAGTAAAGTCAAATCTGTGGTTCTCAAACTGCCCCTAAAACAAACTGCACATATTTAGTATGGTCCTGAGGATGGTTTGAGAATCTGCCTTTAACAGATCAAGCTCATACATATATAAGCTTTATTTAGCCTTCTCTTAATTTATCTTTCCATGACAGAATATTATCAAATACTGTAAAATAATATGATGAAAATATTATTGATATTAAAATCATTATGCTTATATAAACAGCATCACACTTTTTATCTATTTTAAAACAATCAATTAAATAAAAACATAAAAAAACAACAACCTGGAGACAAACATTTAAGTGAAGCTAATAGTTGAATTAAATGAATTTCTAAGAATTTATAACCATGTACACTTTACATCAATCAAAAATAACATTAACATGCAAAACATTAAGCAGAATACTGGGTTGGTTTTCCTGGTGCCACCTGAACAGGTCCGGCCCCTTAGGGCACGACTATACTAGATTGTGATTGTGCTGTGGGGTCTGGCAAGGGGACGTTAGCAGCAGATCTTTTGGGTGTCATGGGTTGAGGGGTGAAGCCTATTTGCATTAATGTTTTTGCAGCAATTTGTGTTGCATCTGTGGGATTGGACCAGGCAGTTCTGGGTGACAATGATCCTGCCACCAGTTTACTGGTATATAGTGTCATTCAATTCACACGTCTGTGGTGGCAGTGATGTGGCTAACCAGTGTATGTCTTTTATACATATAAACATAAAAAAAAATGGAAATTGTACAAAGCCATTGGAATTATCAATATCTGCTACAGATATGTTTATAAATTACATGGAGAATACTACATCAAAATGAAACTAAAATCCCAATTAGCACTAAATGCTAACCAAGCTTAAATGTTTTATCATTTAACATAAATATATCATATCACAATGTTTTTTTATTGACAATGGCTCATGATCATTGATCGTATTGGCTAGAGTTGATATTTATAAATATATTACCCTTAAACTCAAGAGGCGATCACACTTGGCTTATGCACCAAGATACTATCTAGTTAATTAGAAAGTATCACCATCTGAATAAACTGTTTTCAGAACAGTGGTTGTGCCCAATGTAGGATTTAAGCAGTGTTACCAGGTTTCAGAAAACAAATACCTTTTAGCCCAACTACCATCTCAAAAACCGCACAAAAGACCTGAGAATTTCCACACTTCATGCTTTAGAAAAGGTAGACATTTTTTTTAGTTTCCCACTTTCCTTCCTAAAATCTTTACAATATTTTAAATGGGCTTTTGTCCTTTTTATGCACATCATACTAAATCATTACAAGAGAACACCTAATAACCTGTGTTAATCCCTGCTGTCTGTCGAGCTACCCATCTTTCTCCTGTGATACCTGTGTTTCTAAATCATTCTGCCATCCAGAACTTGAACATGATCCAACCACACTCCTGCCTGGGCTTTTGTTCACCTGAAAATCATTCGCCACTGCTGAAGATGGCCCTGCATGGATAACATATAAATGACCATGGGTTAACTAACTATACTAAAAATGATTGTAAATGTGCCTTCTTTGATAGTATAATGACAGCAATTGCTAAGAAAGGGTTACATTTTTATCTCCATCACTTCAATTTATTTGTAAAATGACTAGATTATAAGATTGTTAACATTATCTAAAGTATGAGCATCATATACTTTAGTTAATTATAACAATCTTAGGACTGTTTGACTTCAACAAGGCAGATGAGTAAGGGCTCCCCTTTAATGCAAAGTTCATTCCTATTGTTGCTTCAGGGAGTTTTTCCTTGCTGCTTTCGGCTCTGGCTTGGTCATTAGCGATACACTTAATTCTTCTATACAGATTTTTGTAAAGCTGCCTTGTGACAATGTATATTGTTAAACGCACTGCATAAATAAAATTCTATTGCATTAAAATGAAATTGTCTTCGACCATAAGAGTCTACTTTTAAATCATAAAAAAAATGTATTTTTTACCTTTTTATTCTAACATATTAATTGTTTACTTTTTACAGGGTGATTTTAAATTAATTGTTACAGGTTCTCTGTGACTCTTGTCCTGATCTACAGCCACTGGCTGCTTTGAAAAGGCTTTATTATTAGCTAGTGGTGGCAGGGATGTCAGGCTCTCAGCTGTGCGTTCTGCAACAGTGTGAGACTCACAGCTGGAGGTGGCTCTGGGAAGAATGTTAACACGGTCCACCCTCTTTTTGTGCCCTATTACACTAAGTCCAAAGGCACACCAAGGGAGTGCACAGGATCAGTTTTCCTTATTGCTGTTACACACTTTTCAACAGCTACCCACTCTTTCCGCTACTGGGAACAATATAGAAGTGCGTGAAGGTGAACCAATACTATTATGTGTTTAAGAGCTACTGAAGCATTGTTTTGGGTTTTAAGTGTAAAACACACATGCTGAATAGGTCAGTAGAAAGAAGGTACAGTACAGTATAAATTATCATGTTAATACAGTGCAACTAGATTGCTCATATGGCAGATTGTTTTTTCTTTCAGTACAAAGAATATATGCAAAGTTTACCTATTTATGTCAAGAGTTTTTATACTTATTATTTAAAAAAATCCGTTATGTCAGCTAGTTCTCTGGAGCTAATTGAATTTTAACTTCATAATACATTCTCGATCAGGAGCATGTCACTTCATTACACTCATTTTGTTTAGTCTTGGGGAAAAAAAACTTTTGGAATCAGTCAATCTTTTTGTCCTTAGCTAAGGAAGTCGTAATAATTCTAAATGCTTTAGGTTTCTTTTCTCTGGGGCGTTTTAACAGCACACTTGAGTGACTTATGGAGAGTCCATCTGGGCCCACTGTTTTATTAGTTTTTACTTGGCTCATTTAATTACATCAGCCTGATGAGACAACCTTGACTACGGGAATCAGAGAGGTCTGTTTAGTATTTAGTATTTGCATTGCTGGTTACATTACTAGATAATAAATTATATATTTTGTAATTAGGTGAAATTCACATGCCTGTCATTTTGTAAACCTAGATGTTTAAATGCATGACTAGTAAGAAATTTTTTTTGTCACAAAGTGAAATAAATAATTGGGCATTTAATGTAATCAGAACGCTGTGTTCCACTGTGTTTTCCACAGACAAGTGAAGCACATCACATCCCGAGCTGAATATTAGTAATGTTTTTTGTGTTTCCAAATGTTTATGTCTGAACAGTAAAACTCTAGATAAATTTAACCATTTAATGTTTTCAATTGATTTTGCTAAAACGCATTTATATATGTAAAAGCAGAGCTAATCAGAGACACAATAACCCAGGCCATGTACAAACTCAAAGAATAAGTCCCATTATAATTCTGCTTGATTTTAATGGAATCCATTCCCAAAGTCAATGAGAATTCTGTTCTTTACACAGCTATACACTGTACATTCACATGCTTTTATATGTGTAGGAACAGAAACAGGCAGTGTGTTATTACCACATAAATGAAATACTGCGAGGGAAAATGCTCTTTTGCCTGGTAGGTTTTCAGAACCAGACCACAAGACAATTCATGGTTTTACAGGTTTAAGAATAAGCTGATTTATTCCGCTGAAAGGATTTTTATATCAGCTGAACAAATCCAATCAGTAAGCGTTAGGGCCACTTCATTCTTGAGATCTGGAGACCACTGAGAACTTTGTGCTAGATTGAAAAGCGTTAAGGCTGACTCACAATGCTTTCGTCGTGCTTGATTCCATTTCTAAACTGATTCTGCCAAGGACCTGATAATTAATTAAAGGTTAATTAGGTTTGGATTTAGACCTGGGATTGCTCCAAATAAATCAATTAAGCAGTGTCATACAAGACAGAGTGCTGTTGTACTGAATATCAGCATGGCTGTGATGCAGTCGTGGGCCAAGGGAGCAGCTCAAATGATGAACATATCAAAACCATGATGATATCCAGCACAACAGCAAGACCTCAAGTATAATATTACTTTTGTTCAACAAAACACAATTTATTATCAAGATCATAATTTGTGTGTTTATTTAAACAGTTATTTTGGTCCACTGATGTACTGTATATGCTTCTGCACCTGGAGGAACTAACCAACTGCAACTGGCAGAGCTGCAACAGACGGTTGGTGTAATTAATATTGGTAAAATTAGTTTTTAATCATGACTGGTATTATGTAACCAAAAGGTTAGGAGAATCAACCATGGATATGAAATATTTCCACTTATTCAGCTTCGGAATATCAGCTATCTTCTGGGTTTCCAGGGTTTAAACCCCCAACTGGCATTACATGGAAAGCTAGTGCACTATGTAGGGTGTAAGTAGTGCCTATTGATCAAGAGTTAGCAAGGAATTTGGGATTCAGCCTTTTTTTAGATGTTAGTTTGCATTAGCTAAGTTTGTAGTTTGCATTAGCTATAAACAGAAGTAACAAATATGTTTTAGAGGCAGTTTGGAACAACTTTAAAATCATTACCGAAGAGTCAAAGTGTTGTTTAAGATGACATAGCGTTATCAGATTTTTTTTTATTGTTCATCCGTGAATGGTTTTGAATGTGAGTTTTGGCATGTAGCTGCTCTCCCCTTGTTCCTGCACTGCGTGGTGATACACTATATGTAGGTAAACACCATAGTGATGTTATGCTGTCTTATCAGCCTTCATGAAATGAGTTTAATGAGATTACACAGTCAGAACTAACTGATGTGTGATTCAATCTCGGTTTAGAACATTATGATTTTAGAAAACTTTTATGTTTAAATAAAAAAAAAACACAACAAAGTCCTCAGTGTGTTTAAAGCCTTTAATTAAGACTTAGGAAATTGGCTATTACAGTTAACTCTGATATTTGCTGACAGTTAAAAACTACTCATTTCCATGAGAATCATATAATCACTAGAATATTCAGAAGAGCTGAAAAGCTCATTTTGGACTGCGCATGTGTGTTTGTGTGTAAATGTTCCATTTCCTACTTGCTGTAGCTTAGTAGTGATGATGTGGTTGCTTTTTCCATCAAAGAGAGAGATAGAAAGAAAGAAAGTGAGTCAAATAAGAGAAGATTATATGTCTTTGTAGTCAATGCATGACATAACCTTTTTAATTTAGAATATACCAAGGTCATAGGCTTCCTATAATAACTTGGAAGTAACCAAAGACAAACAGAAACCTTTAATCTGACTTTCAAAAATAGGGCGCGGGCTGATCAGTCACCTTGCCAAGTGGGCACAGTTTCTGGGTCCGCACGGTCGTATGCTAAACACGCTTGGCCACATGAAAGCAGGGCCAATGTGGGCTTCTGCAGCACAATGAGGGATTTGCAGCATGCACGTCTGAAACGCCTTTAATAGAGGCAGCGTGTGTGAGCATGTCCCCACATGTCCCTGCTCCACACGACCACACTCGCCACCACATCATTCTGCAGAGCCTACACAAGTACTGAACGCAGCACAAAAAATGTTCAGTGCTGACTGGACACAAGGCAAATGTCACAGTCATTGAATGACACGATTTCTCTACTGGGGTGATAATGCCATGTGGGTCTAGTCCAAGAAGCTGATCCCTATCAAAGAAAAACAAGATTGAGCATTGGAACAGCAATTAAAACACTTCACGATAACTTCATATTAATCTATAGAAATTTTGTCTGGATATTAGTCAGAACTCACTCTTTCAATGATGTCTTTACCTTTCATACATTGGTACATCAAATTCTGTCTGTCTGTATGTCTTTATGTCTGTCCAGTTGATTTTGCCACAGCATCATGCAAAACTGGCTGGACAGATTTTAATGAAACTTTGCCATTTAAAGCGTCCAAAGCTTTTTTTGATGAATATATTGTTATTTTCCTCAAGGTGGGCATGGCTACATGCCAATGAGCCAATCAATATTTATATATAAGAAATAAAAAATGTATTATTTAACAAATTACAGATGTATGAAAAATAAAACACTGGGACCTTCTGTTAGGAAACTTTGCATATTATATACAGAGTGACTCGCAATTCGGCACTATGGTTATGCATAGTCACTTACATATTTCTCTATATTCATGTAAGAGAACAATTCACCCACTCATTCTCTGTACCGCTTATCATGTACGTTGGGAACTTGCAGCCTATCCAAGGGGACTCAGGACACTAGACAGGACACACCCTGTACAGGATCCATTGCAGGACACAAAGGCACATACACTCTCACACACACACTTACTCACACACTGCAGGCAATTTGGAAACACTAATTAGATTTTTCTACACTGCTTTGGACTGTGGGAGGAAACCAGTGTACCCAGAGGAAACGGACAAAGCACGGGGGAGAAAAACAAGTCCCATGTGCACAGGCCCGAGGACTACACACACCTGGAGGTGTAAGGACACAATGCGAAAGACTGTGCCGCATGGAATAATTCAGTATTCAGTAATATGTGCTTTCATGTGCATTAATTCTATTTAAACCGGATTTTTTTTTCCTGTAGTCAAAACAACATATATAAGAGGCTTGTTAAAGTAAATGTTAAACCTGGAGATCTTGGGAAAGTGTTTAAATGCACAACTATAGGTACCAAACGTTTATGAAATTGGAAATAGATTTACATCATCCTACACTTCACACTTAATTTTTTAAACTGTAAGACAAAGACTCCAGTCATTCCCCTCAGCATATGTACAAATCTCCTGTAAATGATTTCTCCTGCCAAGACCCAGTATGTTCAGTTTGTGCTTCATCATGAGTAACTTATGATGTCATTTTTTGTGTGTTTTTTGTGTTTCTCTTACTTAGTTTTAAGAGTATGTCATTTCCTATTTGCCTCAGATTCACCGTAAGATTTTCCAAAACTCTCATTTTGCCTAACTGCATCCAGGCCTTCAAGATGTCGACTCCTCAGTCAGTCTTTTTATTCTTTCACAAGACATGCAGTGTGAGATATGATAGACTTCCTTCAGAGGTAAAACCATTCAGCTTAATGACTGGAAAAATACACAGGAGAAGTAGAAAGGTGTTTAAGCCTGTGTGTATCCACTATATCAACAGCTACTTCAGGAGGTTTGTGGTAAGTCAGTCACACTCAGCTTTCTGTAGGTCAAAGGAAGTGATTTTTAAACTGACACCAAAGGATGTGTTCAAAAGATGTGGCAGTTCCTTCGGGTTAAGGTTATGGAGACGTATGTTGGATAAATAGAAGCTACGAAATACACCACTGAACCATTCCTATTGCTATATATACTGTACAAGCAAGGTTTTGTCAAAACTTGCTCTTTCAATGATATCTTTAACTTTCATACACTGGAGGACCCGAAACCCGTCCCTGAAAAATTTATTTTTCTCGGTGTATATCTTTCTCTCTCTGTATATCATCTGTATGTCTGTCCACGCAAAAATAAACAGAATTTAATGAAATTAAAATCCTTCAATATTTGCCTGAAGTTAAACCTGCACTATTAATTAAATCTAAATGTTAAGTAAGAGGGATGTTAAAAGCAGTTTTGTTGTGATTATGTCATAGGATCCTGCACTTTTTTGAACAAATATAGCGCTTTCCCCCACTAAACCTAACCCTAACCCTGTTCTCAACCGAACCAATTAACACGATATAGACAGAGTATGCAGAAGACACAGAAATGATATTATCCTCCAAACACAAATAAAAACCGTGACTTACTATTAAAAAAAAGGTACCTACAATAAACTGAACCATTCACCATAATTTAAACCGAAATGTTGAGTAGAAAGGAAGTCATGAACAATTATAAGCCAGTTACTAATCAGCTTATTTTTAGCATTAACTTATTAACTATTTCTACAAACTCTTCACCTGTCAACAATGAGTACTTACGCTATATGTCATATGAGAACGCTAGCTGCATGTGTATTGGAGTCAAGCTTCCCATCAATAATCCACTTTTACTTTGTTTATATTTTAAGAACTGTCATTTTTGTAACTGCACAGTATGTATAAAGCGGTATGTTGCTTGTTGTTATAAGTTAAGATATCAAGCTTAATTAAAGTGATTGCTTTCTAGCCTGGTTAATTATTTTTAATGAGTGTCCTTTAAAGAGTTGATCAGTGTTCTAGACACTTGTGAAACCACACAGGCGCACAGGCAAATCTTTGTCTGTCCTCAGTGCTTTCCTAAGCGTAGTTAATTTGGTCCAAAGCCCTTCTAAAATGTTTATGTTCACACTGGAGGGGACAATGTGTCAGCGTGGCCCTCTGACCTCCCACTTCCTAACACACATTACCCTGTGAGAACTTGCATGCTGGACTCGCAATTAGTCCACAGGTCAACGCTTGGAGCGGGCCAGGATTTCTCTTCACGAATGTACAATTTCTAAACATCCTGTTAACAAACTGATCGTGGTGATAGCAACGGACGAGACAGCAAACATACACAAGCCCTCTTAACGAAGTGTTTGCACAAGGAATAGGATAGAAAAAGAGAAGCGCAGAGTGGGATTTAATGTCATTCTAAAAATATTTACAAATCATTGACTGAACTAAATATCAAAGCTAAAATTGTACCTTTTTAACAGTATGTTTTTTATTCTTCTTATTGCATTTTTGTTTTTCTTTCTTCTTCAGTCTGAGGAGGATAAGGACACACTACACTATACAACACAAATGCTATGCAGAGGAAAATACCAAAATGAGCTAAATCTCTAGGATAAGCTGTGTAAATGCTTTACAATTTTGTTCCAAGTGCCAGTTGTAAACCCTCTTATCTCTCTGTCCAATCAGGAATAAAAGTGTTTGAAGTACATATGTGAACACCTATCACAGTCAATCACAAAAAAGGTCATTTCTCATGAAAAGACTATAAAAGTCCTGTTTTCACAACCTGTAACACATTTAAGATACCGGGGTCGAAGTGACTATTTTCAAACGCAAATTGTCCTGAGATCTGGAAACTATTTGCACTTAATAAAGCATGAAAAGCACCTGCATCGTGTTTTTTTTTAAGAAAAAAAATGTTTCTCGAAAAAAATGTTTTTGAATGAAAAAATAATAATCAAAGACATAAGGCACGAGAGGAGTTCTGTATATTGCATAAGGGCTTTGATTTAGACTTAAGCTGTGGGTGGTTAAATGACGGAGCTAACAGACCAAAATTGCACGTTGAAAGATACACACACATGTACACATTTGTCTTACTCTCCCAGTGAGGATGTTCCACTGCCATAATAATTAATACAGCTAATTAATGCTATGCCTACACCTAAACCTCACAGTAGCCCCAGTAACCCAAAGAAAATATTTAGGCTTTTATAGTTTTTAATTTAAAAACGTAATTGTTTTAGTGTTTTGTTTTTTTTGGCCTTAAGTCCCCTCCAACCCCCACTACAACACACACATTCACATACAGGCGTGAGATTTATCTGGATATTCCGTTACTTTAAGAGCCTTGCTGTGCTGGATTTGATCTTGAACTCAAACACACAAGCGTATACACTTTAAATTTAATCATAGGGCCCATGCGCTGACTTTGAAACAGCTTCAAATGAAACTGGCTTCAAATCCTTCTAGACATATACAAAATAATGGAAACACCACACAGTATATCAGGATTAAAGAGCCGGACTGCCTTTGGTCTTCAGAGAAGCTTTAGAGCTGCTTTAAACATGGGTACTCACATTTTACACAACTGCTAGCATATAGCGAACAGTTCATCAAATAAATAGACACAGGATCATGTTTGCAGCTTAAGGCTCAGTGACACAGCAGGCAGCGATGATGCATCACGGCTCCAGGGTTCCCAAGTCAATCATGAGTGTGGGATACTGGGGTAAACTGCCATCATATTTATGGCATATCACTGCACCATGTTTTGTGTTCTCAGACTAAGAAAAATTATTAAATTTGAAAATAAATTAATGAACATTTGGGATTAACATAAATAATAGTTAAGCATAGTTTAGCAATTCATTGGACAAGTATGTGTTTATTAGCTTGCTTTCACATAAATCCCCATGTACAGTATAACTCCTAGATGGAAGGATGGATGGATGGATGGATGGATAGATAGATAGATAGATAGATAGATAGATAGATAGATAGATAGATAGATAGATAATATATAAGATATATTAATATCTGAAAGTTATATATAAATATATATCTATATAAAAATATCCAGATGTTCCTTACTTGTCACAGCTGTAATTCACTCTAATTGTAATTGTCCTCTAATTTATTTGTTTATTTTGCATAAATTGCATCAAAGAACAAAAAACTTTTATACTAAATTCAAATTTTATAACTTCTATATTAAATATTTACTATCAGTTAGACTCCCTGAAATAAACGTGTTTAAAATCCCATAAGTCCCAAACATGTGAAACAGTTTATAAATATTATTTATTTATTTTTATAAAAATATTTTGTAAATATTTGTTATCTAAACAATACAGATTTATTGAAATTGTTCAGTAAAGCTCAGCATAAGTACAGTTTAAAAGGGGAGGTGGGGAAGACTTGCATGCCTTCCTGCATGACAACAGCCCGAGGGCACGGGGATTGTGTGAGGAGTCAAAGTGGAGCATGACAGCGGAACAGAGGAGTCGATATTTAATCAACCCCATGCCAGGGCTGCTTTTGAATATTTGATGGTGCTTTTCTTCGATGATTACCTTCCCATTACGGTATCTTGTCAACAGCTGAAGGGAGAGGTTTGAGTTGCTATTGTCCAGGATCAGCATGGCGTCAGTGTCCTCTGGAGCTTGCCTTTATTTTCAAGCTTTCAGCAGACTGCTTCCCTGTTGCCCCAACTTATTCTCTCAGCCTCACACGACCTGGGTTCTCTGACTTTATCACACCTGCCACTCATAGTATCAGTGCAAGAACAAGCCAAGTAAATGGGATGGAAAGAGAAAGTGATAAAGAGAAACGCAAACTAAGAGAGAGAAAGCGAAGGCTCTCACCACACACACACTGAGCCCTCAGTTTAATTTACTGCTCACCATGAGTAAAATGGATTAAGGGACACTGGGTTGCATAGTTAGAGAAAAGGAACTTGGCACTACACATGCTATGCCACTATAGTGTCAATTATTGTTTTTTTTCTTTATGAACATTATATATTATGTTGTGTAATATAAATAAAATGTTTCGGTTTATCATGTATAGTGAAACCATCAGAACCATTTTTGTAAAGGAAATTTTGTACTGTAATTGTGATTTGAGAAGCCATTTGTGAAGTTAAAGGGCACAGTTAAAAAAAATTAACTTGCATTGTATTTTATAAGGAATACACTCTTTCTTTCTATCAACAAAAAAACCAGAAACTTTAAATTTTATTGTGTTATTGTATTGTTCATTTTCTAGTACATGTAAATCTTGTGCATAGCATTTTTTACTTCTCTAAGACAGTAGCATTATATTTAGACAAAAACAAGATTTACAATTGACAAACTATTTTCATTTTTACAAGTGAGTTTTTTTAAGAAACAAAGCGTAATACTGTATGAGTTTAAGTAAAAATGAATATAAATTAATTATTTAATATATAATCATCTTGATATATAATTATGTTCAATAGCTACAATATGCTCTTTTCCTCCATAAAATTCCATAGTTAAATATACTAAGCGGTAATTATTCCCGTAAAATTTTGTACCAGCCCATCACAGTTAATGGCTTACCTGTAATCTTATACAATGCAATATTATTCCTTGAAGCAACAGTAAGTATATTGTATAACATTTTCTTACTTGGACATGTTACCGTTCTGCTTGGGAGGCCCAAGATAAAATTTAAGGGGTGAAGAGTTTTAAATCCCATTTTTGTGTTTGGAGCCATATGTACACCAATTCAGTGCTTTAAATGATTTAGGTGAGCGCTTCCTGAGTTGGGTAAATTTCATCACTTTGTTGAGGTATACAGTTGTAAGAAAAAGAAATGCCCTCTGTAAAGTGACTGTTTAATATAAACATTTCCCTTCATGCCAACAATGTCCTGATCAAAGGCTGAGTGATGCAGATGATAAGATCTACTAGTGCAGGCCTCTTTGTGCCCCAGTCTGGGAGACAGAGCTGGGAGAGGGAGGATCCGAGGACACTGCCGACTGCCTGTAAAAGGAAATATCAACCACCACTGATGTCTTTTCTAAGGAAGTACTTTTAGATGGTAATTATTGGCTGTGCCTCAGCCCTTCCTGTTTGATGAGCCACTGCACAAAATGACCCATACGAATAATTTCCTAGATGTAAACTGTTTATGTAAGTCCTGTATACTCGGGGGAGAAAGAATTTACAGAGATTTTTGGACTTGGATGCTGGACATTGTGTTTTAAGAGCAAATCAAGGGGCAGCTGGTGTTCAGAGGTAACTCTTTTTTTTTATACATAGAAGTTTAAGTCACTATCAGCATCTGCGATGGAGGTCTTTGCAATCCTGCTAATTACATCAGCCAAACTATAATAAATAATACACTGCCTGGTTGAAAAAAATCACCATTCAGAAGGGTCAAATTGTTGGCCCTCATTAAGCAAATTTGAAATGACTGGAATTGAGCTAAGAGCTGCCTGATTAATTATTAAAGCTGGATGGACAGTACTAAACTGAACTTTGCTAAAAAAAAAAAAAAATGTGGTCAGAAAGAAAATCATGAACGTGTATATAACATTAACACTTGGGAAGTTAAATCTTTAAAACTAAATGGATTTAAGGGTCACTGGATTAAAAATCACAGTGTAAGGAGAACTCACAGGAATGGGATTAAACAGTTTTGTGGCCATAACAAAGCCACTTGTTCATGTTTGCTAAGGAGGATAAAGACTAAACCTTGGAGTAACAGATAAAAGTCATGTAGTCTGAAATTTAGATTGGCCCTATACCAGAGTGATGGGTGCGTCAGGGTTAGAAGGGAAGCACATGCAAATCATCCATCATGCATAGTACACACTGTACAAGCCAGAGGAGGCAGTGTTATGATTTGGGTTGCTTCAGTTGGTCAGGTCCAGACTCAGCAACATTTTGTGACAATAAAATAAAGTCAGTTGATTATCTGAATTTACCGAATGTCCAGTTTGTCATACCTATGCTTTATTTTTGTCTCCTGATGCCCAAAGCACCTTCCAGGACTTTTGAATTGTGAGTGCTTCTGAGATTTTTTTTTTAGTTATTAACAGGTGACACATTTTATTTTTATGAATGTTCAACTACACTACAAGTCACATCCATGAAACAAGTTAGATCTCATTATCATTTACATTATAGCAGCTGTAAACTTTTGTTCTCTCACCAGCTTCTTTTTGGCCTCTCTTTTTGAAGTTTATTAGACAAATAAATGCAGCTTGTCAAATTACAGGGAAACTACGAAGTTTAGCTTCTCCACCCTGAAGACTATCCTGAAAACATACACACAGGAGACTCTATTCATTATTATTATTCCTTAAAAAATCTACATGTAAAAATGTATACATTTTTCCTGTCTTTTAAGCTCTTACCTACTGTATGATACAAGTCCCTGTATAATGTATAATAAAAGAATAATGCTATTAATAATGTATTTAAAATAGCATCTAATTTAAACCTGAACCACATAATACAAACCCTTTAATTGCAGTCAGAACTACTGTCAGAGTCATGCTCTTATAAAAACGCTGAATTATTAATCCAACACCTTCTGACCAATCAGAATCGAGAACTACAGCAGTGCTGTGGTATAAATGTAGCTAGCCATCAACTAAAAGCATGTGTCCATTAGTGACACCAAAACAAGGATTAATCCGTACTCAGTTGAGGGAAATTATCAATGGGGTTTTTTGGGGGGAAACACATAACATGCTATTAAGCATTTGCATCTGCTTCAGATGTAATCATTTTGGCAAACTCCTAAATTGGCAGCATTGCAACTTCTGTGTTCGATGACATGGTGTTTCAATCTAGTCTTAAACGGTTAACGATGCTGCATGCTCTATAATTTAATCAGCTAAATCCAAACATAGCAGAATGCTTCCATCTTGAGTCTGAACAAAGAGAAGCAAACATAAAGCAGAGAATGGAAACAACACTAATCGCTAAGGCTATTAAAAGTTCTGTAAGAACACTGGCAGAGAGGAATATGAAACAATACTTACCCACAAATCAGTAGAGATGATTTGTGGGTAAGTATTCAGATACATCATGACAAATACTCCACGGCAATGAGAGCGACCATCAGGTGTATGATGTATCCCCTTTCCTGTCGCAAAAGGGCAGACTGAAACCAGAGACACATGACCCCTGACACCCCCGAATATAACCATGCCACACCATTGTTCACATAATATTCACCTGTAACTTGCTACTGTCAGGAACAATGACAATTAGGCATTAGGAAGGATTATATATTGTTGTGCTAAGCTGTAATTTTTCCAGCTGAGCCTTGTGCCTGGTGCTGTGGTATTTATCTTTGATGCTTAAATATTTATGCATAGCTTTTTACAGTGAGTTCAAGCTGCATCAACCAGGTGGATATTAACAATGCCAGGAATATTAGTGAAGGATATGTTCATAATAAGATATGTTCATAACCTAATTGACCTGCAGATGGACAGCTACATAATGTTAATAAGTTGCTTTTAAACAAGAAATCCTTTCAATTAAACAGTTGTGTTTCTTTTGTGTAGTTATGTTTTGAATTAGTTACATACTAAGAGGTGGGTAGTAATGAGATACATTTACTCCATTACATTTACTTATAACCTTTTGTACTTCTATGAGTAGTTTTACTGCACCATACTAGTAGATTTGTGAAGAAGAAGCATGACTCTTACTCCGCTATATTTGGGTACACTCGACATTTCTAATCATTTATTCTACACATGCAGCCTGTCGATCTACCGTATGACTGTTTCACCAGTCAGACGCAGCAACAATAATCACATGACTCCATTTGACCAATCAGCTGCAATAACAATAACCCCATGTAGGCATATAACCACACAAACTGCTGGCATAGCGGGAAAAGAAACTTCAAGCAGCATCATATACAAAGCATGTTTCGCTTGCAAAAGAACAGTTTCATAATGGAGTGTCTTCTCTGTCTTCCAGATCAGACACACACTTCATGATTATAATTATGATACATTATGTGTGTGTATATATATATATATATATATATATATATATATATATATATATATATATATATATATGTGTGTGTGTGTGTGTGTGTGTACTGTGCACTGTGTGTATAATTATTATAATTACAAAAAAAAAAAAAAATCAGACATTACGATTGAAACAGTTACTCAATACTTGAGTAGTCTTTTTACCAAATACTTTTTTACTCTTACTTGAGTAAGATTTTGAATGACTACTTTTTACTTTGAATTGAGTAATATTATTTAGAAGTACAGCTACTCTTACTTGAGTAAAAGTTTTGGCTACTCCACCCTCCTTTGGTGATACCGTGGTTTGCCATCTTATTGTTTTTTGCTTAAAACATTTAACTTACAGCCTAATCACTTTGGAAAATGTAAGCAGATTTGTGCTGAAAATAATATTTACTAATGTTTCATTCTAAAACCTTGTAATAAGTTAATTTATCTGTGTGATTAGTGAATTTTCCAACCTAGCACCGAGCTAATGCACCTACCTGTAGTCCTTCTGTACCTACTGCAATGGATAAAATGCGCACCACGGTTGAAATCCTTAAGTGACTCAGTGTACTTACGTAAAACAGATAAAGGACGTCACTGATGATGCATTGCTGAATTCAACTGAACAATCTTACTCACTCACTCTCTATTCCACTTATCCTGTTCAGGGTCACAGGAAGCCCGCGGCCTATCCCAGGGGAGTTGGGGCACAAGGCGCGGTTCACACTGGACAGGCTGCCAAATCATCCAATGGCACACAAGCACATACTTACTCACTCGCACACTACAGGGAATTTGGAAACGCCAGTCGGTCTACCCTGCATGTTTAGAGGTGAGTTGGGAATTGAACCCTTGACCCTGGAGGTGCGAGGCCACAGCTCTAACCATAATACCACCATGTTGCCCACTGAACTATTTCATTTTGGCAAAACTGTGGAGAGTGGATTTATAGAGCTTTACAAAATAATACAAAAATAACACTGACATGACCAAAATACTTTTGACATAACATTTTGCCATTTATACCTTTTAATGCCCTTGTTATTTGAAAAAAAATATGCACAAAATGTTCTCTATTTATTTGTGATATTTTTCTATCTTTTGAAAAAACTTTTTTAAATGTCATGGGAATATTTGGCTTTCAAATTAATTTAAATCGACACAGGGTCTAAAGTGTACACACCCACTTAAATAGTTAATTTAGTGGTTCTTAAAGTCATAAAATGACTTTTAATTTGGCATGCCCAACGCCTTTCAACTTCCTGTTAGTGATCATGACCAATTATACTTGGTAACTTCTCTGCGCCAACACGAAAAGGGTTTGTTTGACGGCACTCATTATATGGATACACTGTACTAGTGGTGGTTCGTGTGTGTAAATGCAATGTTCTCTTCTGCACCCTACCAAAAACAATACCGTTGTGCACTAACTTTTTCAGAGGTTCAGACAACATTTGTATAGACACCTGTGTTCCTGAGGAGCTGGACAGCTCTTCATCCTTGCCAGTGCCAGAGGGTGCTCCAAAATATTTTAGAAGTGCCCCGAATTTGCATTGAAATACAGCATTTTAGCCCAACACCCAAATACATTTGTTCCACAATTAAATAATTAAACGTTATTATGCACAGTAGTGTAGGGTTAGCACTGGGGCCTCGGACCACCATGGTCATGAGTTCAAGTCCCATATTGAGCCTGTGTGCTTGAAGTTGCATGTTCTCTGTGTGCTGCGAGGGTTTCCTCTGGGTTTTCTCCCACAGTCCAAAGACATTCAGATTAAGCTAATTGCCATATACAATAGTGAGAGTGTGAGAGTGTGGGTGTGTGTGTTTGTGTGCCCTGTAGTGGACTATAGAGATGTACAGTATAGAGAATGAATGATTGAGTAATTATGCAAAAATTAACTGACATTTCTGAACAAGAACCAAATTACCCATATAACCTACTTGACTAATTCTAGGAACAGAAAAAATATATAGATGCACATACTGCATGACAGGTAGCATACTGAATTGGAAATGTCTGGGACTAAGCTCTAATTAATGAAATCACAAAAATAGTTTATAATGTCACCTAAAAGAAAGTTAACAAAATCAGTTTAATCATTTTGCTCCAGGTAACAAGCACTATCATGATGTTATATGAGCCAATTTAATTACATTTATATATACAGTACTGTATATCATTTTTAAGAAAGAACTATAAAATATGCCTTACAATCATTCTGCCCTAGAAAAGGTGATCTGGTTTGATTGTTTTTCTAATAATTTATTTGTATTTAATTTTGCTTTTAGTAGGCACTGAATCCTGGTCAGGCTCAATGTGTATCTGGAGCCTACTCCACTACATCGCAAAACACCAGGTATATCCATACATGAAAATGATTTCTGATTTACAGTTCCATTCTTTAAATATGCCTGTGCCATCGGGAAAGAAAAAAACATTGACGGTATAACTTGGTCATTCAGTACATTCAGGTCATCAATTGACTTCATTTTATTACCACACTATCCATGATGAGTGCATAACTTCCTGTACTTGCCTCTTTACCCTGACACACCCATGACTCTGGGATAGGGCAAGTTTGGATTTATTAGACTAGTAACCTTTTCCCAGTGCTCCCAAAACTAATCTTCATGCTCCATAGCAAACTTAAGGCTTTTTGATTATCTGTTTTTTTTTTTGTGTGTAAATCCCAGTCTTCCATCCTCTCAATCAATTAACCTTACCACACAGTCCCAGGTCTTATCATATAATGCATGTGGAAATGCTCTTTTGTGAATAAACATGGCTGTTATTTTCTTTCTTTCTTTCCTTCTTTCCTTTTTTCTTACAATACATCTCCATTTATGTTTTTATTCTGACCATGTTTTATCTAAGATTGTTTAGTACTATCTTTTTAGTTTTAATAATATATTTAAGGTTTATTAACCCAATTCCAGTTATTTCATATCTCCTTCGGTTTTTTCCTTGTTTGATGCAGGACAATAATTTGACCTTTCTGAAATGTTGACTTTTTTGGTTTAGGTAGCGTATGTCCCTATTTACATCTAGGGGTACTTTTCCAAAGCCATTTCACCTACCAGGAACCAGAGAACCCAGATCACCTATAGGAAACCCATACAGACAGGGGGTGAACATCCAAAACCCAGGAGTAACTAAAGCATAGGGTCAAAGAAGGAACGTTAAGAACATTAATTCATTTAGAAAATGCTTTAATCTTATTGGCTTCTGGCACACTTTGAATTTTTTTTCTTCTTCTTTTCCCTTCCTTCCTTTCTTCCTTCCTTCCTTCCATTCATCCTTCCTACCATCCATCCATCCATCCATCCATTTATTCTAAAACACAAATGCCTTCAATGATAACCATGTTTCATAGGTTAAATGCTTTCCTGAAAGTCTACTGAATGGTACTTTATTAAGATCATGACTCAAACACATTCCACAAATACTACACAGGAACCTTAAAATAGCAAACAGAAAACACTTGATTTTAAATGTGAGTAGTTGAAAAATTCCAGTGTAAGTTGTTTGTAAAAGAGCAACACAATAAAATAAAGCAAACTTGTGGCAAAGAAAAAAAAATGCATCCCCCCAATTTTACACAATGCTTAAACCACAATCTTGAGTGATTCCAGATGGAATTAAAGGTTTTAACTATAAACATGCATTTTGGATATCCTATTAAAATCAACTGTTTTGGTTAAGGTAACCTTTAGGATTTTTAGCCTGTTTAAAATATATGCAGGTCAATTACCACATGAATCGAATGTACACATCTTAATGAATTGCAGTTTACATGTAAAATGTGTCCTTCCACTAGAACTGGTCACAATCCAAAAACAGTTGATTAATTGCTTTGTTTAGGTATCGAGGCTTTTGAAGCCATAAGCCTCAATGCTTTTAGCTTATATGCTACACAAAGCACAAAAAAAGTAGATTCTTTCTTCTTTTTTTTAATAAGAAATGTTCAGTTGATTATCTAGCCGTAGACTGCACTCAAAACCACATGCCTGGAATTAAAAAGCTACACTGACCCACAGAGTGAACAATTTATCTAGTTCAGAATCCTAATGAAGTGCTTGGCATGGTGGCTCATGCTCGACGCAGGCTGCTCCAAGCCCACCTGCTGGCCATACATGTCCAAGCCTTTTGCTGGCTCCTGCTGAGGCCCAGGTGGCCCATCTGCTCCCATTCAATTGCTGCATATCTCACACTCAGCAAGCAAGATTCTGACCCAGAAAGTGTCTGACTAATTATATCACATTATCAAGCCCATCCTTTTCTGCCCTTGTTTCCGTCTCGGTGAAAAGGTTGCAAAAATCCCAGCCGTCCGAATCAGAGGGTCCACATTAACCTCTGACCTCCATCTGATGTGTGTGGCTTGGAACACTCTCACACCCAGCCCTGGGCCTATTAACACATCGCTGCTAAAACACAAGCTGTTTTGACGGGCTGAAATTATCACTAAGTGACATAAAAGAATGGCCTCTATTGTGCGAGGGGAGGGAAGGGCCAGCCGGGGGTTTGCTCTCATAGGGCCAGAGCTGACATTTCGAGTAATATGAATGTTAGCCCATTCCCTCCTGGGCCCCCACCTCCATCTGAGCAAGTGCCATTTTCAGCAGGGTACTTCACCATAGAACTGAGATAATGAGAAGGCATTCACAAGAACAGCTCTAGTGGAATTACATGTTCCAGATCGGCAAACGCTAATTAAGTCGTCAATGGTGATTCCCATTCATTGCTTTCCCGAGGCTTCCACTGCATCGAGAATGTAATTAGTTTATGTTCACTGGTAAAGGTTAAAGGGTTCTAAAGAGAATGGGGAGGTTTTTTTCTTCCTCGGGATATCAGGCGAGATGTTGTAGTAATTGCTGGATGTTCCTAGCTGCAGGTGTGTGATGGAGCTCATTTGGGCTTTGGCAGTTACTTCTGAAACTTGCCTGAGAAGAGAGGGAAATGCCAGTTTGTCTGGCTCACTGCTTTCCTGATCCATACTGGTTTGGATTTATATGTGAAACCATATATGAAAGAAATATATAAATTGTTAATGGCATTGCGACAGTTTGCTCTTTCAGCAAAAGTTGACTGCTTTTGTAAGAATTCCTGAAAAGTTTGTGTGAGACCTGCCTGGCTCACTTCATACATTATAAATAGAGAATGACAAGAATTAATAGCTGCAGCTGTGGACACACATTTATTCTGTCTCTGGCGCAGTCTTTCTTACTTCTGACTTGACGATTTCCTTTAACTGGTAACTTTACACTCCTATCTTTTCCAAAGCTTTAGAGTATAATACTGTTTATTCTAATGCACATTCCTACAGATGAGTCACACCTCCATAGTAAATGCCCTCTTCGGACATGTTGCTAATCTTATGTGATGGGACGACCAAAGTCACAGTGGTGGGTCAAAAGTAAACTGATTTTAAAGTGCTCTTAAACCTGAGATAGACTCAATGAGTAATAAATCTCGAAAAGCTCCGGAAGTGGTTAATCCTGAGCTTCTGAGACACACACATACTAATTAGTGAGCTTTTAGCATCAAAGGAAAAACAGCTCTTTGATTTACAAGAAAGCTCTGTTTAAACCCACATCAAGCCATGTTCCCTTGCATTTTGCTCTTGTGTGCTTCCACAAGGCCTAAAGATCTTAATGCTTTACACAGTACTGTATGTGACGGGAGGTCAGGACAATGTATGTAATATTCCATGACAAAACCTCTATAGCTGATCTAAATATCTTTGAAGTATTATGCCAATTTGCTACATTACATGCTATTCAGTCTTTAGTCCAATTAACAAACTAATTAAGGGCATTTTAGCAATAATAATACGTTATTTAGTTATTTAGTTATTTAAACTAAACTGAAGCATACAGGATATTGTAGTATTATAGTATGCACAGATAATATGCATCTATAGGCCTTTGGCAGGTTCGAATAATTCTACCAATCAAAAAAAAAAAACATACAAAACAGCCACTAATCAAGAAGATACAATGTTAAGATTTTAAGCTAAAGGCAAGACAATAATCAATATCATTCTGCATTTCGACTTTTCATTTTAGTACAAATTGTTTATTACTGTAATGTTAAGGTCTGGTTTTAGATAACATAAAATATAGCCTAAAAATACCTCATAAGATTCCTAAGCATAGCATGTAATCAAAGGATAAAATATTTACTCATAACACTAAAAACACTGCCTGGCCTATAATTTAACTTTCCTTTGAGAAGAAGTCTGTTCACTTCTGGATTTTTTTCCCCTAGAACTTTTCATCTTTTTCATCTACTTCACTTGGCTGGCACTTTTATCCAATGTGACTTATAATTCAGAGAGAATAGGTTTAGGCCTAAAAAAATAGGTTGCCGGTTTTGGGATTCGTATTCACGATTCAAATCAGAAGCCCAATGCCTTTCGAGCCACCTCTTTGCAGGATCAGCACTTTATCACACGTGAATGCGCATTATACTTTCTGTTTGGTGAATCTCAGTTCAATTCTACTCTCAGTTCAATTCTCTTCTACCTCCTTTGCCCTAGAAAATAGACCAATTTTTGTGAATCGAAATTTCAGGAAACTCTGGTTTAACTGAAGCTGTTCCCTGCCATACTGTAGGTTTACTTCCAGAAGTCCACTCGGCATTATTACACAACTTTATGGACAGACAGAAGCATATCACTTCGTATGTCTTATTATACAATATGTCGGCCACACTTCTATCTTTCTAAACATCTTTATTCAGTAGTTTTCCTAGTTAAAGTGAAACTAGTGAAATACTGTATATAAACTGAACCAAACATGGGGTTTTGTGCCTTCCAAGTAGTTAATTCTCATTTGAGAAGGCAAAAAGTAATATAAGCATCACAGTACTAATTAACCCAGCAGCAGCACTGCATCATGGACATGAATGTGACTCTTTATGCTGTTGCTCCAGGTGCAGATATTTCACACTTCAGCTTCTCCAGATTTGCACCCCAATACCCCCAGTCTCCTTCTTCTCCCTTGTACTGCTCTAATGTAATTTACTCCCTGACTAAAATAAAATGCATGACAGGTAATAAGAGCTAAAGTATTTTTTTGTAGTGATGGGAAATCCCCAATCAAATACCCTAGGATTTGATGCATGAATACACTGAACCTCTGTATATACAAACGCTTAATCCAGAATCAAAGTCACATATCATTCAAAGGCTGACAACCAACATCAATGTTGGAGATTTCTAGTAAGAATTAGAAATCTTTGCTCCTTAAAGCAATTACTTGATATTTTCTCAAGACCTTTTCTCACTTTACTTCATTTAATTTCACTAGCAATTTCAAGAGCCACTTGTTTTCTAAGCCAGGATACCACCTCTATGCTGTAGTATTACAAGCTTAAATAAACCAATCACATGAGACCCGAGAACCTCTTGTTCCTGAAATGGCTCCATTTTAATGGATGAAAATACAAAGAACAGGGATTCACTTACAGCATGTCAGCATGAAGGCTTTTGTGTTTGCACACATGGAAGCAGTTTCATAACTTTGCAGTCACGCAAAAATAGTTAAAGCAACGTAGTTTTAAAGTCATGCAAACTGACATATTCACATGACGTGCGTGTGTGTGTGTGTGTGTGTGTGTGTGTGTCCAGAATATAAAGTGTGAAAAACGTTGATGTAGAGTAGACATCTTGTCAATCACAGGTATATATATATATATATATATATATATATATATATATATATATATATATATATATATATATATATTTTTTTTTTTTTTTTTTATCAAGGCACTGGACTTTTAATTACAGAAATAAACATTAGGCTTAAATGTAGGTGAAAATGTAAACTGACCTCATATGTCTTAAATCCTTAATTCACAAATAACTTTTTTCCCTAAATTGTTGTCCACACTGTTTAACTGCCTACAGACAGTAAGGCTAAAAGTTAGTAGACAACAGACGATCGCACTCATATGTGGACCGTCCACCAGCTACTGACACTAAGTTCTACAGGAGCAAACATTTATATAGAATCTTTATAAAGAAAGAAATCAAATAGTTTGAGTGTCTAACACAGAGCCTTGATCTTAACCCCACTGAGCACCTTGACTGAACCCTGAGTCTACCTCACTGCATCACTAACCTCAGTAATGCTGCTGTGGCTAAAAGAGCACAAATCCCCACAGTTTTTTTTTTTTTTTGTCTTGGCTTGGCCTCGCCCCTTAGGAATCGCCGCATCGGATCATTTGATCCGCAAGATCTGGTGCAGGTTTTATGCCAGATGCACTTCCTGTAAAAACCCTCCCATTTTTTTAACCAGACTTGGGATGTGGCTGCATGTGGCTAGGTTGTATGGGCCATAGGTTTTAGGGTTTTGCCACCCAACAGTGGCGACCTGGCAGTGACAGGGCTTAAACCCTCGACCGTCTGTTCGACAACCACCCAAGCTACCACTTTCCAAAAAATCCCAACACTCATGTGAGCCTCACTCACTCACTCACTCACTCACTTACTTACTCACTCACTCAAGGGTTACAACATGGCAGTAAATCTTGAACAGGGTGTTAAACAAGAACATAGGGTCTACAAACACCCAACAATATATATAATAGTATATATCTAAAGGGATGCATCAACACTTTCATCCTTTAGTTAGTCCTGCTTTCTCACATTCTCACCTGTACTTGCTACTCAACACAAAGGGTTTGATTTTTGTACAACTATTCATGCCATCATGATTATCATCTTAATGGCAGAGTCCAGTATTTGCACAAATTCTACTTACTGAAATGTAGGGTTGCAATCTTTGTCTTGCATTAAGTTTTACTGAACAACCAACTGACCAACAGAAAAAAAAATGACCATATCGTAGAGATATCATGGCTATGGTTATTGTCATTGGCAACCAGTTCTTTGGTCAACCAGTAGTTTGTGTAATAATTATGTAATATAGATGTATAAAACATATCTCCATGTAAAAGCAGCCATAGAAACAGCACAGTATGTGTTCTGGGAAATGCCATATATCTGCCAGGACAGATATCCCAAAAAAGCCATTACAGGTGGTAACCCTAGTGCAATGGCTTGGCTAGCTAACAAGGTGATAAGCATGATGACATTGCATAATGGTATTAGAATAGCTTAAGTTAACCCTATCCGCTCCAGGGGGAACTGTATCATGGCTGACCTTGCTTGACCTTCAGAGCATAAGAGCACATTTTTATCTCATTATACATCTGAGCAGTTGAGGGTTAAGGGCCTTGCTCAAGGCCCAACAGTGGCAACCTGGTGGTTGTGGGGTTTAAACATGGGATCTTCCGAACCATGGTCCAATGCCTTAACCACTAAGCTCACATAAACTTAACATGGTGAGTACAGGTGAGGAAGTAGGACACATTTCAGGACAAAACCAGTGCTGCATGAGAAGTCAGTCTCCTAAAACGCCGGATCCGTGTGGACGAAACGCCAATACGATAAAAAATGTATACGTATACAGTGAAACGCTTCTCCGTGTGGACAGGCCCTAAAAAAGGTCATGCTCTTTGTCTGTAGGAGACAGTACATAGACCAAAAAATGTTTCTCTTTATTAGTTTAGTTTTGTACTTAATAGTTTTTGTGTATGTTTGCATGTGTATGTTTGAATTTTTAAGTCTTATTTTGTGTGTGTGTGTGTGTGTGTGTGTGTGTGTGTGTGTCTTTACGTGTGTAAACCCCTGCTATATTGTTTAATCTCTCCATGCTGTGTGGACAGGACATGGCTCTGACTGGATTTGCATTTATCCACTTTTTAATCAATTAACCACTGCTGCAAAGACATGGAACAGTGTCTTTGCAATAGTGGAAACCTCCAAGAAACAGGACCACCATTGTTGAACAACAGAACTTCTATTGTGTAAAAGGAAATTGTAAATCTGGACCCTTTTTTGTAATCTGGTTTTTGATCTAAATCCTTAGCTGGGAGCAAAATAAGCTTACTTCAAGATAGTGAAAAGGTAGCAACATCATTAATAGGAGTTTTTTTCCCCTTACTGCCAGATGCCAGCTTAGATCTTAAATTATGAAGTCACTGTAAATGTTAAAACAAAATTCTTTCAATTAGATCAGAATAGATTAGATTTTATTTGCCTCAACTTTATTGTCATTTTGCAAAATACAAAGCAAAATGAAATACAGATGAAACCAGAAGTGGCATACTGTATTTGCAATAAATAACAAATGTAGATATAGGGTTATATGTACCAGGTATGGATGTCTTATGTACAGGAGGTTCATTAAGTATTAATATGTGTATACACTGAGTGTTTAAGTTAAACCCGGACTTTTATCTCGTGAATAAAGTCATAAAACCAATTAATATCTTCAGAAGACTTCGAGCAAGGTACACTTATGAGACATTTGAATAGTGCAAATGTTTTAAAGAAGGCCGCACATCTGTGAATGATGACCTTGGCCGAGGTGGCTCGAGGCCCACTGCAGTCATTTCCTTACCCATAAACATTCTGCGTGTGGAGCGCCTGAACCTTTACAATCGACAGATAATTTGTCGATAATCTGCATTTGTCTGTAGGAACTGTACACACAATCATTTACAAACACCACTGGCACACTACAGGAACTCGGCTGGGAGTTATTGCCACATCCCTGTCCTCACCTCTTTCCACTAAAGAAGTTCCTTGTAGTCCAGTGTCTCAGATGTGAAGCAAGCAGTTCGATCATGCCCTGAGCAATAGTGAAATGCTGAGATAAGTGCATGAGTATATAGCAGGGGACTATATAGAGAAATAAAGGTAGTTTTTACTGTACAAATGCGTACAAACCTCATATGTACAAATAAAGATTATGCAGTGGTGCAAAACATGGTATAGTACAGTACATGGTTAAAAAATGCATACAGTATATATTTGCATGAAAATATAGTACAGCATTCGTTCATCCATCTTCTATACCACTTGTCCTGTGTAGATCAGGGTCATGGGTGACAGTGACAGGGTGCTAATATATCCCAAAGCACACACACACATATTCCCTGTGGCAATTCGGGAACACCAGTTAACCTATTCTGCATGCCTTTGGACTGTGGGAGGAGAGGAAACAGTAGTTCCTAAAGAAAACCCACCAAGCATGGGGAGAGCATGCGTACTGCACGAACTAAGACCCAAAGCGGGAATCGAACCCTCAAGCATGGAGGTGCGAGGCCACATTGCTAACCACTATGCCACTGTGAAACCATAGTACTGTATATACAAAAGAAATATACAGTAATGCAAAGACAGCAGTTCACATTATGAACAAGGCAAAGATGCAAAATGAATAAAGCGGTGCAGTATAAGTAAGGATGCAATTTAGATGCAACCGATCCTCAGTTCTTGTAATTACAGTGAATCGTTATTAGAGAAAATGTTCTGGTAATGTCGTTTGACTTGTTGCTGCATCCAATCTGATCTTGACCTTCTCACTGAATCTGCTATAATGTGTCTCATATGTAGAGGAAAGGTTTCTAAAAGTCACACCCACACTCTCTGATTGGACTGTCTCGACCAATTACCTTTAGAGACTCAACTCTAAAGAGAACTGTTAATGAGAAGCAGACTGGATAGTGTGCCTAGACTGCACCTGTCAAAATCGTCCTACTTATGTGACTTTTTCCTTCTCCTTCTCTTTCTTTTTTTCTTTTTTTGTTCATACGATGGCACTCAGTCACTCTGTTATTCAATTCGGATCACTGGATCAATTTGCGTTTCCAGTATCACCTCTGATTAACTGAGACGGTTTCAGTGCTGAGTGGAGCGTATGAATATTTCATCACTTTTCACAACTATACTGTGTGCTAGCAGTGAACCTGTCAGAGTCATTTAATGACATCCACAATGTGCTAGTTTTTACAGCTTTAAACAATTTCTTGCCTTCTCTAACAGTTATTCCAGAGATGTCTTTTCTAAGCGGTTCACATTTACATGCTCTAGCTGCCTCAGATTGAGTTTTGCAGCGTGTTTTTGTCTGCGATACAAGTGCAAAATTTACAGTGTAAGCATATAAAAAAGGTCATTACAGATTGTAGATGGTTTACCTAATTGACCATCAAGTCACCGCCGCAGTGTGCTGTCTGGCTCAGTTTTGTTGTACCATTTAACATGGTTTGCTACCATGCACACGAAAATACAATAAAACAGAAATGAGTTCCGCAGTAATGGATGTCAAATGTTTTCTTCCAGTTAAAGAGCATGAACTGTTAATAAACCACACGGAGCATGCCATTAAAGCCAGCTGCCAAGACGCACAGAGCAATTCTGCAAGTCCTTTATTGGAACAGATGGGATTAATTATTCTGGAATTTGTTAAATGGAAATGAAAAGCAGTAGCAGTTGAATGGGTTGATCCGGTGAGGTGCATTACTGTACCTTTAGTTTACATCACTGCCTGCCTGTGATTGTACGTGCGCACCCTAAACTCTACCCGTCTCGTGCATCTGCTTTGTCCGAGCTGAATATTTGTGGCATGCTCCTTACTTTTCCACTTGAATTATGGTTTTATGGTGTACACAAAGCCGGCAGTGGCTGACTCAGCTCAGTCGGGTTTAAATGCCGGACTCTGCGGCCCTGTCTGAGCTCTAGTCAAAACTTTTATAAGAGCCTTTTTTTTTTTTTTTTTTTGCCCTTAGCGTCCACATCATTTACGGTAAATTGAAATTGTGTAATTGCTGGTATTGATGAGGGCTGTTTACTATGCTTATGTGTGGCTTTTTCATAAAACTGTTAATAGAGCAATTATTTCACATTATGAGAAATGTAAGAAAAGGCCATTACTGAGTAAAAAAAATAAAATAAATCTTTAACCCAGTCCAGGGTTCAGGCATGCTGGTGCAACTGGGCAGGCTGTTTCTCTGCCAGGCTGGCAGAGAGTTTTGTTTGTTTGGCATTAGGCTCGGGGCTGTGCAATCTGTCAGGCACATGCACCTGTGTTGTAAATGCCCAGCTTTTACATAAGAAAGACTCAGTCATGCTGTTGAGCTAAGGATGTGGCAGAGTCCCACTTTGAAGGTCGGCGTGCAGGTGCAAGACCACTGTAATTTCTGACATTCTGAGCTTAATGGCTCTCAAATAAGGAGGTCGTCCTTCTCTCTCTCTCTCTCTCTCTCTCGCTCTCTCATTCTCTCTCTCTCACGTATGCACAGGTTCTTTTTAGTTCGCATGAGCACGTCACTGTTTATTTTCATTGGCAAATCATTTTAATTTGGTTTAACATGAATAATCTGAATGTTTTCTTTGCTAAATACATTTCAGGCATAAAAATAAAATTTCAAAACATAGCTGCCAATAGTTAATGAATACCTATTTTATAAAACTAGATCTAAACCACATAAGCTTTTAAATAAAATATAATAAAAATAGTAAATGGTAAAACTTTTTTTCCATTTGGAAGTGTATTATCATTATTATTATTGTTTTTTAAATATCATTTTAATTAAAGAAACTGTTTTTTTTTTTAAGTTTTAACTAACTATTTGAAAAATATTAACCATCCCTTTTCTACAATTTTATTCTAATTGTAATAACAATTCTTTTTTTTTTTTTTAAGCAGCACCCTGATTTTAGGGTTTCCTGCAGCTTACCTTTCCTTGTTTATAAGCAGAATGATGCTAGAGCCAATGTCTACACACTTTCCTCAGTTTTTCCTTGCAGACAGTCTGCACCCGGCGTTGTTTGTTGTTGTGGATACGTGTTGTGTGCTTTCCACTGAAGCGACAGTAGCCCTGCCAAACCATAACTCAGGTAATAGTTTTATGCGTCATGGCCCCAAGCTAGCATATAGGTCATGCTCAACCGTTCCAACATAGTCATACGTGTGGACTTTATCTTTTCCCTGGATCAACTCAAACTGACGCTCGCCAAGGCCACACATTCATTTTCCAACATCACCTGATAATAGCCTGTTAAATAAACTCTGCTATTGAAACATTTTATGTGCCTGTATCAGTGGAGGTGACTGAAGGACTCGTCTTCTCAGTTATGCGCTGCACGGCTGATGTAGACATAGCGCGCATATGTGTGTGTGTGTGTGTGTGTGTGTGTGTGTGTTATGACTTCATCTTGTTCTTAAATGATCCTACTCCTGCTTGAAAACTTGAATGAAATTCAAGTCACACTTAATTTCCTAACGTTTAGATGGCTGATAATAACAAAGATCCTTACCAGTTAAGTGGGATCTGGTTTTCTTTCAGTTTACAACTTTTTTTTGTGGAAACTGAAAGATTTTTGATCATAGTAACAGATCAAGATATACCTGATGTAATAGTCTCTGGACGTTGTGCTGCATGAAAGCATTCCACCTGTATTATGGACAGATGCTAAGTTAATAGCAGACAGATTGAATTGACAAAACACACATACATATGCTTACTCAGACACACGCACACGCACACACACACACACACACACTCACACAAACACACACATTTATATTTTTCGCCCATCTGCACATCTGTTGGTAAATGGGAAGCAAACAGGAATGCAAATCGTTGCCGAACATCTGCTGACCACAGGCCACATCCCAAGCCCAGAAGAAGAAATAGTGTTAGCCGTGATCATGCACAGATATTAGATGTTATTAGATTTTAGATGGATATCTAACAGACCTGCACATGTAGGAGTAATAGATCATATAAAATCTGCTCGCTTTCATGTCTTATTGATTCTTTTTTCTCCCATATCTCGCTCTAAATGTGCACGAATTGGCAAACAAAACAGAATGATCTGTGGGAAATGTTTCATAAAACAACAGGGCCAGATGTTGGACTGGGACACGTGGTAGTAAAATACCACGATGCAGGAAAAAAAAAATCCAAGGTTCTACAATTTTTGATGTCAACAGATGTTCTCTCTCGCTCACTCTCGTTCTCCCTCTCTCAAACCAAATGAGCTCCCCTCTCCCTCTCTTTTTTTTTTCTTTTGCACTGCTACAATGTTGCACATGGAGCTGTTATTAACTGGCTGCAGCTGTGAGGTCCATATCTGAAAACATGTACTGTCACCGGCCCAGCACAAAAATAAATGGACAATTTAGAGCAATTGTCACTGAGTGCCTAAAAGACACAGAGTGTTTTTGCTTTGGATCAAATTTGGTTTCCCTGTAATCATATTTCTTCACCTGGTACAACTTAAACAGTCATTTTAAAAATCTTGCACATTCGCATATACGTAGAAAAGCAAAACAAGGCACAGAAAAGCAGATGTTTGGAGAGGTATTGAAAAAGTGTAGGCTCCTTCAGTACCATTGACACAAAACATGAACCTGTCGCCACATCCGTGCTTCATAAAACCTAACCTGTTATAACATTCGGTCAGTTAGATTTCCCTCTTGCGTCATGTGCGATAAATCCGGTGTTTATGTCATGATTTTTTGGTCTTTACAGGTCGTGAAGACTACTGAGGAGAGGATGAGTGGAAATGATCAGCATAATATATCCTTTTCCAGGCCATTAACATTTTGCTGCATCACCTAGGCCAGGTCTATTTTCCCATCAGAAGTGAGATCTGATACTGCAGATGCTGACTGAGTCATGTTCGTAGCCCAGTATGTTTAAGTCAACACCCTGAGCCGGTGTTGATTACCTTTCAAAACCTCAACGTCAGAAAATGTGATAAGGTCACAGTACACAGTTGTATACAAAGAGCATGAATTCGATTGCCATGAGATCTCTTTAAAGGCTAAGAAGTGAAACATTGCCCTCTCCTGGAGTTTCCGCGCTGAATAAAGGAATGTTTTCTAAATGATCCAGAACTGCCATGAGGATGTGCTGTAATAAGTCATAAACATTTACCAGTTGCTATTATTCATAATAACTGGCAGTAATATGTGCTTTTCTCAAGGTAGAAGAGATTTTTCCAAAGCTCACTTCTGTATGTCTGAGTGAGCGAGCTGAAGACATGAATTTGGTGACCTGAGAGGAGAAGGGCATTCAGAGTACACACAGGTGCAGAGTGACAAGCGGAACAGCCTTTGTAGGTGTGTAGGCTGTGAGACTGAGGCAGTGTCTTGTCACTGCAACCGCAAGACTTAACAAGGCACACCCTGTCCCATACAGCTTTGCTCCTTAGGATACTATGGAAAAACCTAAAGCCATATGTGCTGGGCTTGTGGCCAACATCACTACGTTATACACCAAAAAAAAAAACATAGGGGAGGGTCTAAGGGGGATGTTGGGCCACTATGTGCCACCAGAATAGCTTCAATACCACTGGAAATCCAAGAGATATTCCACAAGTTGGTGTATTGCTCATGAAGGTACAGAGTGCCCCTCAAGATTTCAGGTTCAAGGGTAAACTCACTATCCTGAAAGGGGCAATTTGGTTCATGTAACATACTCCATCAGACAAATAAATATCAACACAATTTATACTTACAACTTGTCATCAACCAAAGTGGAATAAATAGCCTTTTAAACATGTTTGCTCTGCATCATGGCAGAACATCTGTATCTACAGTATGCCCCGATGGTAGCAACCTGAATTCACACCACAAGCAATGCCTCAGATCAGCCAATATTGATTAAGCTTTCTTCATTGACTTGACATTATACAAATTAAAAATCTCCAATAGATGTTCACTTAAGTTGAGATCTCCTGAAGGCCATAACATAAGATTTATCAGTCTTGATCCAGTCTTGTGACTCCAATCATTTTAACAGTGCCACCGTTCTTCCATTATTTTGTTACCTATCTGTATAATATAATCAATTTCGACCGCCAGTCATGGTAAAGTATTACTGTTTCCTCAGTTGAACCACCGCACTATCACTACTGGAGTTAAAATCAACAGCCTTGTCAAATATCCCTCCCTGCCAAACATATCTAAACAATAACGTGTGACACACGTTCCATCCAGGTCATGTTTGCATTTGAAAACAAAAAAACATTCTCATCTTAAAATTGTCCAATGTGGCGTGGAGGATTTTCGTTTCATCCCCGTCCCGGGCTCGTGGTGGAAAACCCCTGAGCTTCCTTCATAAACTGTACATTTCATTTGATTTCAGCAGGAGGGAAACTTTCCTCGCTGTGGCCCCTGTAAACGGAGGAGGTTCAAACAAAGTGCTAGGTGCTAATGAACAGAGTCCTGACAAAGTTTGTTTTCCTGCACCGAACCATGCATATAATGGCTTCATTCAGAAGTGGCGGCTCAGCCATGGAAAGAGCTAGTAAAGAAATCCCAAAGTGTTTGGGTGACCTTCCTGAACTTCTTGCCTTGTGGGCCTAGTCAAGGGAGTTTACATATTCATGAGAGACATGCTGCAGCAACAGGCCAGAGATGGATACATGCTATGAATTTCTTTTACTGTTATGGAAAAAAAAAGAAAGAAAAGAAATAAACAAGAAGTAGAATGTACAATGAGTGCATGCTGACACATTTAATATAGTCTAAATAATGAGAGCATTAAAACAAGAAACTACTGTATACAATAAGCTGACCATATATATATACTTTTTATTATTATTGCTTATATTATTTCAAGACAAATAAGAAAGTATGGCAAAGAATGACTCTGACTTTGTCGGTAAAACATTAAAACATATATACCAATCAACCATAACATTAATATTAACGTCAGGTGACTTGAATAACACTTAGCAGGCGAAGAGGTCAAGGTTGTTGATCCATCCGCCAAAGTCCTCAGATCTCAATCTGATTGAGCACCCATGGGATGTGCTGGACAAACAAATGCAATCCATAGAGGCACCACCTTGCAATTTACAGCAGTTAAAGGATCTGTTGCTAATGTCCTGGTGCCAGATACCACAGCACACCTTCAGAAGTCTTCTGGAGCCATGCCTTAAGGGATAGGAGCTGTTTTGGTAACCCAAGGAACCTAAACCCTAGGTCGTTTTAATGTTAATTGTTTTAATTCTATGGCTTTCGGAGTATTTCTTCTATATAAACTATTATGAGAGCTTATAGTACAAACAATGTGTTCTAATGACTTTTTGGTATATGTTTAATTTATTCTGTGCCTCAACTCATATAAAAATGGACAGCTTCATGCAGGTCATCATAACCTTGGGATTTGCTCAGATCTTCTCAAAAGGCTCCTATCGATTTCCTTCAAAGATCGGCATCCTTTTGCATTAAAACACAAACAAATAAATTCTTAAACTGTAAACCGAACATGTCAAAAGAACAGTTGAACAAAAAGTAACTTTCAGTACAGTATGTATAAACTAAATTGTGGTACCTGTGAGAGCTAATGCAAGATGAAGTTCCTCTCGTAGCACCTGGAGCACATCGCTAACACCTTTCTCACCCTAATAACATCAAAAGAGATGTTTCTGAACGGATTTGTATTACATAAAATAAGGTTTTAAAAAGTTTAGTTCTTCCCTACTCACCTCACAGGCCAGGCCCCACAGGACGGGTCTTCCTATAAACACAGCCTTTGCCCCTAGCGCTAGCGCCTTTAGCACATCTGTACCCGTGCGTACTCCTCCATCCAGATAGACTTCTGCTCTGCCACCCACGGCCTCCACGATCTCAGGCAAGGCATCGATCTGCACTCACACACACAGACACATTGTGTTGCATATTTACTATCCACAATTTGGCTCGCTCAAACTATTCTTACTTGAGTTTAAATTCTGCATGCCGTACTAGAAAATATGACCCTTCAGAGACGTCAGAGCATTAAAAAAAGGCTTGTTTCCATAAACCTTTTGACATTCAATAAACAGTGCATGAAGGTTGCTATGATGAAATAAACCAATAACATACACTCTGGACAAAAATACAGCATGAGAATTGTGTGCTGCCTACAATCAGAGCCTTTAGTCACGCTGCAGTGTCACACCTTAAAGAACCAACACCCAGACAACACTAACTGAGATGTAATTTTCAGACCACAGCTGTTTACTGAAGAGATACCATGTGGCTTGGGGACCTCTAAAGAATAAGCACTGTTTACTCTTTCTCTAGACACTTACAGTGGCTGGAACACAATCAAGCTGTCTTGCTCCATGGTTCGACACAAGTATCCCGTTGACACCATATTTCAGAGCTTCTTTGGCATCCTCCGCTGCAGATTTAGTAGAAAAAAAGTTATTGGAATTAAGTTTAATATAGACATTTCTCTTTGTATAATATGTTAAGAGTAAAACAAAATAGCATGTGCTGTTATAGGATGTAAAATAGGCAAATGTGATGTGTAGTTACTGATGTGTAGTTACTGCTACCACCCTGGAGTAGATTATTGTTACTAAATAACAGGTGATCTCTTTACAGGAAGTTTCCACATCTCAGTCATGATTATAGATGTTTCTGGTTAAGTAATAATACATTACATTATTATTATTATGTGGATCATTGCCTATACAAAGACCTGAAAGTGCATTTATTCATTCACTCATTTCCCATACCACTTATTCTATATACAGGGTCACAGGGGCCTGGGTATACCCTTGTGCCAAACCAGTACAGTGCACACACGCACACACATCATGATCAATTCGGGATCCAGTTAGCCAAATCTGCATGTCTTTGGACCATGGGAGGAAACCAGAGTACCTAGAGGAAACCCACCAAGCACCGGGGGAACATGCAAATTCCAAGGCAGGAATCAAACTCTCGAACCTGGAGGCACAAAGCGACAGTGCTAACCACTATTCCACCATGCTGCCTGAGCTATTACAATGAAATGATAATCTATTACAACAAGCGCATCTTTATAAAACAAAATTATTAAACCTTATATAATTTGAAATTAAATTGATTTTAAGTTGAATAAATCACTTTCTGACCAATCAGATTTGAGTATTTACCAGTGGCGGGTATACAGATAATTTAAAGGAAGCAATTACATCCTTAACTGTTAATACTTTCTTGCATGTTGCCTTCTAAATCGTTACATAGCTGGGATATTGGAGTGTGTGTGTGTGTGTGTGTGTGTGTGTGTGTGTGTGTGTGTGTGTCTGAGTACGTGGACCATTAAAAATGGTGTCATTTCCCATAAAGAATGTACTTTCTCTATTTCCACATCATAACCTCCAAACTCCATCTCCAAGTGATCTTAGTTCCAGACGCAGCAAGATCTGAAACATAAAGGCCGATCTCGAAGAAAGATAACAACGGTTTTAACCATATGGAGGCCATTATGTGTAGGGGCTGCAAACTTTGCTGCATATCTTTGCTAGCATGAAATATGTTTGTACACATTGTATTTAATTAACACACCCTTGCTGACATGTAGCTCACATATCATTTGTGTTTTGATTGGATTATGCAAATCCCTTTGACAGTTTATTGGTGGCTTGCTTCCAGAGACCAAAGGCCGCAGACGGTTGAGCGCAGACGCTCTAATCACTCCTCTCTGCTGGAGCACTCACCTCTCAGAACTCCTTTAACCACCACAGGCAAGGAAGTGATTCTTTTTAGCCAAGCAATATCCTCCCACTTCAATGTGGGATCAATGGCCTGAGCCACATACACTGCCAGGCCGCTGTCCTCCCCGTAGCCCTCCTTTGATGCGAACGCTAAATCAGGCGTTTCAAAATTGGCCATCCTGAAAAAGAAAGAGTGCAAAAAAAATAATAAAATATTACATTAATTTGAAGAGTGTTGTTTTTGGTCAGTGTTTAAAAAGCCAGAGTGGGAATTAAGCCAACTGGTAGCCCTGCTGCTCAATAGCACCTTGTTGATGCTGCTGCTACACCTGAAAAAAGGAAAGCCTACGAAAGGCTGTATCATGTCATTTCTTGTGGAAAAGGAGTACCACCTGAGAAATATATGATCTGTTCACAAACGTCATTTAGTTTACAGATTGCAATAATTCACCTAGCAGGACAGGACAGGAAGCCTATGCTTTCATCAGACTGTTTTCTTTACCCTAACGTAATGAGGGGTGGTGAAGATTAACCAGTTCCTATTAATCCCCATGAGCGACTTGCTAATCTACTGTAAGATGTGAGGGGGGGGAGTTTTCCTGGGTTTTGAAGCCAGATTTCTGTTCCATAAATACGTAAGCCTGTTCAGGGACTGCAGTTCAGTTTTCAAGGGAAAACAAAGCTGTCTGTGTGGGGCCGAAATTCAGATGGGCTTTGCCTTTCAAGAAATCTCACAGGAATGTCAGTGTTAGACACTTGCCGTCCATTAGATACTTGTAGACATATACAGTATGTACTGTGAGTAGATTTCTAAAAAAGGCTTAGAGGTCGTGTGTGATTCCATGATTGTGATCTCATTTAACCCTTGTAATGCTTAAAGTATTATTTTTAATTGATTTTATCATTGAACCCAAGAAACCATTCATTCTTGAAATCATCTAAGGCAACAGTTTTACAATGAATCTAATATTAATATTTTTTCTTTGATGGCACTTTTCTTGGATAGCAGAAGTAAATAAGTTTTTTTCAATTTTTAAGCTTAGTATCACTCATAGTATTGAGTAACACTCGAAATGTGGTTAACTACTATCCATGTAACTGGCATTAGGATATGAAGGGCTTTCTAATAATAAACTTAAAATAGTTTCAAAAAGAACAACAACTTATTTTGTTTTAACCCATAATCTTCAGGAAGATGAAGGTTCATGTTTAAAGATGAGGTGATCTTGTTGAGGTAACAGGGTTGCATGAATATTAGATTTCATAATGAAGGAAAAATCAATGTTTCATGCACAAAAATATTAAGAATGTTTGATGATTATATTATGAGTATGCCTTGTAGGTGTAGTGGGCTTGGAAAGGCAAAATGCTGTCTTATACTGTAGATGCTGTCGGGTTTTTTTTACCTGCAACTATCATGTAGATTGTGGTGGTATGTAGACACTTGTAGACTCAAGCAGGTGAAGGTCAATTGCTTGTTCACATCAAACATCAGACTACAAAAAAGGTGTAATCTTAGTGATTTGGTTGTTGGTGCTAGATGGGTTGGTTTAAATATTTTAGAAACTGCTGGTCTCCTGGAAGTTTCTCTTATGACATGTCTATAACTTTTACTTAGTGCAAAAAACCCAAAGGAGGATGAACAAATTGATTTTCCAGGAAGGTTACAGTAAGTCAAATAACCACTTATTACAATTGTGCTGTACAAAAAAGCATCTCAGATTGCACATGTGGAATCTCAAAGTGGATGGGTTGCAACAGCAGAAGACTACAGCCAGGAACTGGAATCTGGGGCTACACTGGCCACACGCTTATTCAACATATAAAGCAGGGGTGCAAATACTCCCTTTAAGCTGGATTTTAAGTGTATTTGTACATGTACAAAGGGTGTTCAAGTCAAACCAGGATTTGTGATGACATTTCCTGTGAATGAAGGCATAAACCTGATTAACCTGAGTTAAAGCCTACTTGACTTGACTTGACCTGACTAACATTACAGAAGACTTGCAGAAGCACTGTACAGTGATGAGACTCTTAGCTGTACACAAATGTGTCTACAGCTAAGTATTTGATTAGCTGTACACATTTGATTAATTTGAATAATCCAAATATTTTTAAAAAGTAAATGACGATCATGACGGCCGAGGTGGCTTAGAGCTCACTACGGTCATTCCTCTGTTCATTCAACAAGTAATCAGAGGAAAAAATCTATTTAAAAATTAACAGATAACTTGTTGCCAGTTTGTGGCCGAGACGCATCTGTCTGTGGGAACTGTACAAACAATCATTCACCAACACCACTTCCACGTTATAGAAACTAAGGCTGGAAATCGCTGCATCCGCTGTACAGACCTAACCTCGCTCCAAGCAATTTTCACATGTTTAGGTCATTAAAGGGGTTCCTGGGAGGCCAGCCTTTCCGATGCGAAGCAGGCAATCCGATCATCACTTTGGCATACTGAGAAAACTTTCCACCTTGATGGTGTCCAAGCACTTGTGAAATGCCGGGATAAGTGCACTAGTGTAGCAGGGGATTATATAAAGGAATAAAGGTTGCTCAAAGGTCAAAATTCTCATTACTGTGTTCTGTTATTCTGCACAATCAATTGTCCCAGTTACTTGGACACCCCTTGTTATATCGTTGGGACCTGTTTTTTTTTTTTAACAGATTGCATGACACCAGTTGCTATATTCCAGTTGCTAAATTCTTTGAAGGAGTAGATTGTGTAGAATGCCCTGCAGTAAGTGCTCCACTTGCACATTTACAAAAGATTGTGAAACCCTGTCCATGGCACAGTAACATGTTGTGCAGAGGTGCCTCCACTTTTACCTCAAATGAGATGGCAGCTTGAAGCGATTGCGCACGTCATCGCGTCGCTTGCCAAGATAAGGTGTGTCCACTGTGACAAAGATACCCTTATATCCTGCCTCTTCAGCCCTTCTGACCAGAGACTGAGTCAGTGCTCGGTCTTTGTAAATGTAGAGCTGCATCCAGCGCACACTGCCTGGGGCTGCTTCTGCTACTTCCTCTATGGTGGAGGTGGCCCAGGAGCTCAGCATCATACCTGTCCCAGCAGACAAACAAGCTACAAGAAAGAAGCAAAAAAACTTTCATGTGCTACATTTGTGGTTAAAAATATTAATAAAATGCTCCTATTTTGCTAAACTCTGTCGAGCACAAGGTGAACTGTGCCTGACTACTAGAAACCACAAGATTACCAATTTAATACCAAAGGGTTCATTGCAAAAATCTGTGGAACAAGAGCGTCTGTTCTCTCTTGCCAGATTCTTGTTATGTTTAATGTAATAGTAATAAAATCCAACACAGACTTTGTGACATTGATGAAAATATTAGCATTAAGCTTTGAAACTGTTCATGTGCAGATGAAGAGCTGAGAATGCCGAATAGATTCAGGGATTAAAGCACTGCTGTGTCAGTCTCCATATGTACAGATGAACCAGTCATTTCAAAATGCATTATGGGAAATGCAGCAATCCATTAACCAAAGTGGGAACCTAAAGGCTAGAGATACACCTGAGAACCGCTGTCAGACAAACATTGCTTCTAGGCTCGTTCCTTTGTAGAGCAGAACTGAATCATACAACTGAATACAAAACTTGCATTCGATTAAGACAAACTGATAAAAAAGGAAAATGTAATTTACGAAAGAAGCTTTTTCAGTACAAAAAGCAAAGAAATGGTCAAAAAATAAAGAAAGAAAATAATGAATTTAAGTGTTCTTTAACAACTGCCATTGTCTTGTGGATTTTTCCATCTTAATCTTATTTGCTTTTGGATGTAATATTTTTTTCTCTGCTTGAGAAATATTTGCCAGGATTTTTTTGTTTGATATACATTTCTTCACTTGGCAGAATGGCATACACTAGATTTTGAGTGTTATGGCAAAAAATTTAATAAAAGAAAAGAAAAGAAAAAATAGCCTTGATACATGATTCAGCCACATTTCTTTGTTTTAACTTCCCGGAATGATTTTAACTGGCAGATGAATTGCAATTTTGCAATTTTTTTTTCTAACTAAGAATCTTTGGGTTTGGAACTAAAGGGTGCTAGCACCATAGGAATTTGTGCAATTTGAAAATGTAAGGATGACTTTATCCTTTGCAGATGGAGTCTTATAAAAAATAAAAATGCATATTGACATTGTGATATCTGTGACAGCATGTAAAAATATTTTATTCCATAAAAAATGAACTGCTTGAAATAAACGAATATACGATTTCGTCCTCTGGTCTGGGTGCATTGGAGGGTTTCCTCTGGATGCTCCAGTTTCCTTTCACAGTACAAAGACATGTAGAGTAGGCTAATAGGCGTCCCCAAATTGCCCTTTTGTGTGTGTAGTATATGTGTAAATGCCCTGAGGTGGATTTGCACCCTGTCCAAGGTGTACCCCGCCTTGTGCCCTAGGTCTCCTGGGATAGGAGACACTAACACCCCCCCTTCCCCCAACCTGATGATTGAGTGAGTCACATGGACTACATGAACTCAATCACTGGTGTCACTATAGTGCGAGATAAACTTGAGAAGATGTGTATATATGTTAGATACCTGGTCTGACTTTGAGTTGAGTGAGTGAACTATTCACCCGGGGTTTGTGTGGTGACGAGCTGAAGCGCCGGCTCTAACATCATGTCTAACACAGACCTTGAGCGCCCCCATGTGGTGTGCTGTATTATTACAAGCTGAAGTCCGGCACTCCGTGTGAAGTGTCCTCTCGCGGCATGGCTCACCTCTAGCAGTGGCGGTCTCTCCGTCAGGGTGAGCCATTCTCTGCATTGCAGTGGCTGCTACACACACAGGCATGCTCACACGCTGTCCCAGCACAGTCGTCGACATGTCCACCTTGGATACATCTTTAAGGACGCGTGGGAACAAGCGCCACCTACAGCCGCAATGAGGAAATGCAGTCTGATGATGAAGAGGCAGTGCGACATAAATCATTGACTAACTGTCTAATTGACTAATTCGTCCCTCAGTACATAAACTGCCTGTTCTGCATCACACCAGATTCCTTATCGGGTTATCCCTCCCCCTATGATCATTTTTCAAACCTTTTACTTTTCCCTCAAGCCCTGAAGCTGCCAGCTTAAACACACATTATTACTGTATATTTGCCTTATTTATTCACATCAATGCTTTTCATCTACCTTTCTAACTCACTCATAGTCTATACCGCTTTATCCTGTATGCATGGTCCCTAGGGGGCCTGGTGCCTATCCCGGAAAACAGGGCACAAAGCGGGGTACACCCTGCACAGGGTGCCAACCCATCGCAGGGCACACACATACACACACTTATTTACACACCATGGACAATTTGTAATAAGTGGGAGGAAACCCACCAAGCACGGAAAGAACATGCACACAAACCCCGAGGTGGGAATCGAACCCTGACCCTGAAGGTGAAAGGCTACAGTGCTAACTATTAAGCCACCGTGCTGCCACCTACTGTACCTTTTTCTGTGTAGAAAAGTGCAGTGTTTTTTTATGTAACCTCTTGGCTTTTCTTAAAACTTAATTTTCTCTTCTATTTTGGTTCTTTCATCTAATCTATAAGTCTTCTTCTGTCCCATCTTTTTGCCTTCTATTTGCTCCAAATCTTACCCCCTTCTCTTCTTATTTTATATCAATCTCTTTTCTTTTCTCTTTTGCTCATCCTATCTCCATTTTTCTCTGTTTATTTCTCCTCTCATCCCATTCTTTTCTTAGCACTCATCTTATTCGTTCTCATCTCATATCCTAATTTTATTTTTTTTACTTGCTCTTGTAATTTTCTTATCATTTCATTAGCTTCTTTGATTCAAATCAATTAAATTTTATTTGCATAGCATTTAACATTTAGCAAAGGTCATTGTCGCAAAGCTGCTTTACAGAATTTCTCCTTTGATCTCATTTACTTCTCCCTCTTATCGCCTTCTCTTCTTATTTCCTTCTCTTCTTTTTTCTTCTCTGTTGTTTTCTCCTTCTTTTTTCTTTCTCCTTTCTTCTTTTTATCCCGGTCGGGGTCACGGTATATCTGAGATAACAATCCTAGGAACACTGGAGTGAAGTAGGAATATACCTCTGATGCATTAAGTTAACCTATGTCCATTCTCTGATGCCTCATTTCACTTCACTTTGGTATCTGTTTTTACTTTTTAGCATTATATATATATAGCAGGAAAAAAGCTAGATTCTGGAGACACAGGTTCAATCCACTGAGCTGTTTTAAGCAGACACATTACCGTGAAAAATAAAGCCTCACCACAGAGCTCTTAATTGTTGCCTGTCACTGTTAATGGCTGATGTAGTCAGGGTGATCTGACTAACTACAGCTACTTTAACTTTCCATAATCACTCCCTGGACCCTGAGCCTAATGGTTTGTCCTTGATTATACTATAAATAATTTAGCACATGGTTTATCTGCATAATGACAGGCTTTTCGGAATTGTATTTATTTTTTTGTTGTTGACACTGCTTTAGGGCATTTTCCTCTCCTCGGTTGGACTATGAAGCACATCACACTACCCACACAGGAGAGGAGAGAAGAGCAGGGAAGGCTAGGGCAAAGAAGAGTCACGCAAGAGATCTCTGTTTGACCTCTCACATCTGTACTGTGGATTCAGAATACAGGAAAAACAAGGTTGTGAACGTTTTGGGAATAAATATTTTGAACTAGTAGGGACTGACGCACGGTGTACGGGAATGGCTCGTCTTATTTACTCAGTGTCTGAAATCAATTTCCCAAGCCTTAATTGTGACAGTTTATATTTCCTACTTGATATATCAAGACTTTCACCACAGCATGTGTCTGTGTTACTCATCCTAGTAATGACAGTGGGGGAAAGGGTTGTATGTGGGAAAAACAATGGGTGGCACTTTCAGAAATAGTGTCTCTTACTAAATGGTGTGACAGAGGTGTATTTGTTTGATTTATTATAAGCCCTCTGCATTAGAAGAAGTTTATGTGCGCTGTAGCAAACATCCACCGTAACTTGATTTCCAGCTTATAACTTGCATGAATTCCTAACCAGCACAGTTATTGGTCTGTTATTAAATAGTGTGGTTTTACCCGTTCTTTGCACAGCTTGAGTGAGTCACGGTACTTTTTATGTTTGTTTTTTTTGTTTTTTAAAAACCTCAAAATAGCTTATTTATGATTTATTACTGTATGTCATATTAATTATGGACACAAATGTATCATCAAATAAATTATTTTCCACATTGTTCATACATCATTTTATATTTCTTACAATCAGGCTGCACAGTTTAAATCCACTACTAATATTTATTCTATATCGCAAAAAAAGGAGGTACATTATTGAACCATAGCTGGGAAAAAAAAAAAAAAAATTTCAATTATTTTTAATGTACATTGATCACACTCCAGATAACCACATTCTGAAGAACAGATCATTAAATCTTAGAAACAATTACCAGATATGAAGATCTGAATTCTCACAAAGGCATATTTGAAAAAAAATGACAACCATAATCTTTCCTATTTTTCATCTTAAAAGCAGTTTTGTGTATTCATGTTAGCCAGAGCAATCATTTTGCCATAATACTGTCACATACCTTTTGAACGCTGCTACATTATCAGCTAGTGATTCCTGCTGATCTGCTCCAGAGAAATAATAATCAAATATTGCTTTAGGTAAGATTCTTTGAGCTTGCTGCTCAAAATCACTCACACACACTGGCTTGTCGGACATGTTTTGTGAGAGATGACCCTTCATCTGTTTCTCTCTGCAACAGTTCACATAAATCAACAACTAACCCATAAATAATTAACTCTCAAATCATTCCACAACAAATGTTTATCTACTGAGGCCTGATGTAGCTGTAGGGTGTTAAGTCTTGTAAAGGGTACATGCATATGTTGAACAGCCCACACTGTTTGAATAAGAATCAATACCATGTGTTCCCTGAAAAAAAAAAAATAGGACAAAGTCTACGACCTTGCATTAGTCCCTTCACATAAATCTTCTTCATGCAAAAAGGAAAAGGCAATCTAGAGAAGGAACCCATTACGGCTGATTGAATGTGTGATTAAATGAGTAATTCTTAATCGGGTTAATAGGCATATATTTTCTCAAGAGGAAAGATTTCCCTCTGAGCACATCCTGCACCACATTGCTGTGTAGGTTGTAGGCTGTTAATATTCCTGTTGGTTTAGATCCTTCTTGCTATATAGCCTCCTCTGCAGCTTTACGTAACAGTATTGCAGTGCTTTTCTCTTCTCTGTATCCCACACATCATCGAAGTTCAGAGCATGTTATCTAAACTTCCCTAGAACTTTATATCCAAGGAGAAATTAAAAAAGGTGTAACATAATGCATATCATTTATTTATTTATTTTTTAGATTAATGACCTTCCAGAGACCAACTTAAACATCTCAACCATGCTTTAAAATTTATTTAAAAAAATCAATACTGCATGGACATTAATCATTAAGGTTTAATCCTTAAGATTGTAATGGCATTAGTATGTATGGTATAAAAACCCATGTCACAAAAACATAATAAACAGTTTATATATTAAGTTTCAACAGTCATCAGGGTAATATACATACATATGTCACAGCACCCATCAAACATTGCATAATCTAAGCAATTTTCAAAATGACTAGAAGAGTGTATGTATTTATTATATCTTACTATATTTTAAACTGTATTCAGCACTCATTGTTCTAAAAATGACCTGTTGCAAATACACAAAGAAAACAACATATCTTAATTTAACACACATAAACATCCATAAACATCCATAAATACCCAGCAAATTAATACACTCTGCCTATTTTCTAAGCTTTATTTATTTACCCACACAAGTGCGCTGCATGATATTATACTGGCATATTGCCAAACCTGCAAATTCTACAACCCTTTTTTCATAGGAGCTGTGCAATTTAACATCAGAATACACTACTGTAAGCTATGATCTAGTAGACATATTCATCTAAAATTATTTGCGAAGGTGTTATAAACTTTCCGATATTAACTACCCCATCCACTTCCCCATCTCAAATGCTTGTGAGGCTGCCTTGCTTCCTTTTACGTTTAATGAAAAATGTTTTGACTTTACTAATGTGAAATAAAATTGATCATTGGATCAAGCCAAGAAAACGACTATAAGGACGTTGCTAAAATTACGCAACGCATTATTAAATATTTGGATGAATACTGGTGAACTGTCAACTTTAAACAAAACAGATCAATGACTGATTAAAGATTACTTAAACTTTTTGTAAAGTTGCCTTATAAACATTGATCACAGCTATGCTTTAGTCAGAGCATTTCCTCACAGAACATGTGACAAGAACTCACAAGATTAGGATTAAACAGCTGTCTAGCTTGTAAGGCTAAATGCGGGGAAAGGCTTATTTTCGTTAGGGAGCATAAAGATAAAATTTTGGTGTAATGGAAAAATTGTTATGTGATCAGATGAGTTCAGATTACCCTATATATATATATATATATATATATATATATATATTCATATATCCGATGAGTGTGTCAAAGTAAGAAGAGAGGTAAACATGAAGCGACGCACCATCCTGCATAGTGGCCACTGTACAAGTCTCTGGAGACAGTGCTATGATCTGGGGTTGCTTCAGTTGGACAGATCAAGGCTCAACAATAATATGTGGCAATAAAATCAAGTCAGCTGATAACCTGAATGTACTAAATGCCTAGTTTATTACATCTTTTGTATTTTGTCTTAATTTATGCATGTTCCAGCACTCAAATTGTGAAAGAGTGGTTCTGGGACTACACATGAACTAGCAACCAAATTGTGTAGCCGTGTATTTAACATCATGTATTAAAAAAAAAATAATAAATCTAGCAAACTAGTCCAAAATAGCACTCAATTTTTTAAAACAAAATGTAGATGTAAAACGATTAAATAGGCTTAAAACAAATTAATCTAATAATTAATCTATCTATACATATAATAAAACTGTAAAGTTGGCATGTCTAAACATTAAAGATATTTACGAAAAATAATTTGGGGTGGGGGCGTAAGATTAGTAATAGAACATATCAAGATGTTTTTTTAGAATTTTTGTCTGTATCTTTGTCTGTTTGTTTCTGCACACTTCACGTAAAAACTACTGAACAAATTTTAATGGGGTTTTCACAGGTGTATTTGACCAAGTTTGAGGTAACGTGTTTTAACCAGCCCGCTGGAAGGAAAGATATGCCATTTTAAAATTTTAAAGAAAAACGCCCTTCTTTCAAAAAAAAAAAAAAAAAGAAAAATTATTAGTTCATCTCAAAATCTAAATAAAATTTTTTATACTCACTTATGAGTGTGCAATTAAATTCCATGCGAACGAATTTGCGGGCAAATCTAGTACAGTGGAACCTCGGATTGTGAGTAACGAGCAAAGATTTTTAAAAAATTTGGACTTGAAAAACGAACAAGTCTTGGTTTACGAATACTGAGTATCATGTATCACGCATGCGCTTCTTGTTTTGTATTTACAACTGAGCCAATGGTTTTGAATTCTGGAATTGTGGGTAATCATCTCCCCTGCTGGGTCTTAGTGTGCGTCTCTCACTGGTACAATCAACATCTGTGCACGCGTGAACTGTTTACTATAACACTGTGACCACATGGGTGCATGTAAAACATTTTATTTTGTGTTTGTAAGCACTTGTGTACAGCATGCGGGTACCGTTTCTTATAACACACGTGTGCGCGCTCGTGTAAAGCAAAAGAAAGTCTCATTAGAGAGTTTAAAGATCCATTTTCTTCCTCTCTTTCGGTATGTGTGCACGCATGTAATTTGACACTGTGCCCTTCACTTACACACACACACACACACTCTCTCTCTCTCTCTGCTATTCACAGAAACCCTGCTTTGTTGCGATTCTTTTTAAAGGTAAAGTGCAGGTTCATTTGTTTGTTCGTTTTACTTTACAGCAGTGATTTCGTTAGTAGGTGCTCACACAAGTGTCATTAGCGATGTTCCTCGCTAATTTTTTCCAACAAAAGTCTTTCCGTTAATGTGTGTGTGTGTTTGTGTGAAATTCAAATAAGAGAGGGGAAAGGTTTACTGTGTAAGATGAGAAGGGGAGTCTGATTCCTCCTCTTACTTCACATACACAATTATTTTTTTATGGGAAAATTTGCATTGATTAATGTTACATTGACGTTTTTGGACTACTGCAAAATTTCCACGGTTCCACTGTACAATAATATTACTGTTGATCACTGGAAAGTGACTAAAAAATACACTTATTTGTTCTATCGCACTGAAATGTATTAGAAAAGTTTAAACACTATGGACAGCTTCGAAAGAAAAATTATCAGCCATGTGGACATTTGATTTGAAAAAGAATTCTAAGGGGTGTTTAACAGATAGCCTTTAAGAATCCCGACAAAGATGAACATTTGAAAGTTATTCTTTTGGCTGATGTGTCAAGAAGTGCTACTTTATGAGTGAAAGAAGTGTGTGTTCACAAAGAAATGAAAAAGAATCATGCTGATTATGTTTTGTAAATAAAATTATAATTTGCAAAAAAGTATTAACTTTTCCTATAAATAGAGAACTTTGGGACACCATATATTAAATATGTACTATGTTTTGTTTTTTACAGTTTGCAGAATCACCTAAATTCCATCATCCAGCTTATTTTTTTTTTAACAATTAGAACTGATGGTATTTGCCAAATTCTGACTAATAATAAAACAATCTTTAAACCATTATATATAATTTTATATAGCATTCTCATCGTTGGCTATTTTTGGTGTAGTTCTAGAAATTTTAGTGCGTCAATCAAAATGATCAAAGCTGGTCAGTTTATCAAAGATAATATGCCTATAAACAATAATCAGTCAGAATCTAATGTATTTTTAATAAACATGCGGGTAGATCTTTCTGACATAATTCTTGTGATTACAATGCAGAACAATTAAAAATTAACTGTAATCTACCAAGGAAATAAGAAACAGTAATCTTGATTAAAAATGAATCATTGGTATGCTTACTTTGTAACGTGCAAATGAAGGAGAAAGAATGTATCTGCAATGACAGCAGCAAGCAGATCCTGACTGCACAGCTAAGAATATTACTACACCATTCCCTTCTCGTCTTACACCTGGAGTGTGGAGATGCTTATTTTTCTGTTCTGGATGAATAACTCATTTATTGTGATTTACTTGCAAGAAGGAAAAAGACACTCATGATTGTTCCTATTATTATAATTATATTATTTAATTTCCTTTCCTTTATTATTATAATTTCCTTTTCAAGATTGGTTTATACAGAACCCACCTGTAAGCATGCCTGAGGTTGAACTGTTGGTCAATTTGAAAGTGGACTGTCCCAGATACTAGCTATGAAACTTAAAATTAGCTGGTAAAGGGACTAAACAAGAGTTAAGGAAGTATTAATAGTGTACTAATATCTTACTTGCACAAAGCTGTAAAAAATATATATTAATGCAAACATTTTATCATAAAGCTAAAGCTAATTAAGGCTAATCTGTTTGTTTTCTGCATGTCTGTGTACAGACGACCAGGGTCTATTAAAATTGGTATACGTTATGGGAAACTACAAGATTTCTTTAAAAAAAAAAATATATATATATATATATATTAATGAACGGTTCAAAACTATTAAGCAAAGCTAGGCGATGGGAACTCTTCTTATACAGATTTTTAAAAATACTTATGCAGACATGTACCAACTCTCAATGCGGTTCAAATGGGCTGAAAAAGCACAACCAGAGGGTGTGATTTTCACATTTTTTTGACAGTTGTGTAAAGCGGAACCAATCATTATTAATGCTTATAAATAACATTGCCCAGCATCTAATGATGGCTTTAATAAACATGGGTGGAAAGTTTAGAGGGACAACTCCTTTGGCTGCAGTACATGGATCCCTGACTGCAAAATACTTGAAACCCCCTGATGTAGAGTATCCCCCTCTGACAATCTATAATTTATGATGATGATTTTCCTCACAATCTAAATGCATTCTGTGCCAGATGCCCTAAGCCACTTTCAGCGGAATAACTTTTACCAAAGTAGTTTGATTCCCTGGAATGTAAAAACCTACACTTGTAGTCGTTACAGGTAAAAAAAGAAAAAATTCAGTCAACAATGATGTAAACAAAAGCACAGTCCACTTGCAGCAATAATTGCATATGTACATCTTAAATGCAAAATACAAATACGAAACAGATTTTCGGAGCTTTCTTAAAATATATTTTGTATTTTATATTATTTTTCTTTCTTTTTTTGTTTCAAGAGCATTATAGTCACGTGTTTGTGATGTATCCTTGGCAATAGTTTTGTTTGTAAGCAAATACTCTTATTTAAAATCTCTCCTAATCTGCACACACACACAAAATACTGGAATCCACAGGTGGGTCTTGACAGAAACAGGGACAGGTAAGGGAGAGTAGATAAACACTAATCAGGAAAGAGCAATTAAGTGTTCAGCACTCACAGTGCTGCATTCTGCTGTTTCTGTATTTTGGTGTAAACTGCATTTCAGGTTTCCAGCCTTTGCAGAAGTGTTATGTGGCCTCGGAGCTATTTGGATCCTGAGGTTTCCTCTTCCTCACTGAGGTCTCTGTAGGTCCCTCGCTGCTACCAGCACCAGGCTCAGTGACTGGGCTTCCTTCCTCCTCAGTAAAGTCCTCCTCTCCAGACATCCTCTCACTCTCGTTGTCCAGGTCAGATGCGTGCTTCTCCTCTGCCAGAGTGTCACCAACTTCATCCTCAGAGCCTTCATCTTTCTGAAGTACAACTGGACAAGCAGAGAAATGAGTGTGTTATATATGCAAAGTTGAAGTGCATTTCTAAGAGCAGAGCTGACGTTCAGTCAAAAAACAACAAAAACTTAATATATATCATTAAAACCCTAGCATATCAGGAAAACCGGATGACACCATTCTTACAAAATAAATGAGGAATAAACAGTTTGTATGTAACTACATTTTATTTTGGTTCCTATACAACTAGCTGAGTCTATAAACCTACTTTACATAAATTATACTGGATGTACACTTAATGTAAAATTAGGAAAAACAAACAAGACAAAAATTAATAATCCATATTCCAGTCTGCAGTCTGATCCTTCTAAAGTCTCTCCAGTCTCACCTTCTTGTTTTGTTTTTTTTAGTTTAATACTTTGTCAAAATCAAAGTTCACCTAAAATAAGTTGGTACAATGTGAAGCATTTAGTGAATTGACCTTTCTGCCAATTTTATTCATGCGAGGTTTGAATGCTGCTTTAGATGCAAAAGCAAAAAGATAGATTTTCTACTAACAAATGCTATGTCATAGATGTTGACAACTCAACTTCAGCCATAGTATAGGTACAAAATAATATTGTATTACATTAATACAGTAATATAATAGGCCCCTCCAACATTACTGACATGAAGAGCCAATAATTTAGTTTATGCTATAAATATGGGTTTGAGGAAGACTTTAATCTTCCTCAGAGCAGTTAGTAGGTCAATCAGTAGGTCAAATTTTAAATCAAAAGAAAATATTGAGATGATCTACAAATGTTCTGAGACCAAGATTAACTTCTACCAAAATCACTGACAGGCCAATGTGTGAAGAATGAAAGGATCGGCTTATCAGAGATAAAGCATGGTGGTGGTAGTTGTGGCTTGGGCTTGCACTGCTGCTTCTAGAACAAGCTCATTAATCCTTGATGATGTAACTTATAATGCAACGCAGATTGGAAAAAAAAAAAAAAAAAAAAAAAAAAAAATCGACAGAAACATTTGTCTGCACATTTACTATAAAATAGATCTAATCTAATCATACAGTACAGCAACACGGTGACCCAAAACACACTGCCAACACGACATAGTATTTCATCAGGAAAATAAATGGAAGGATTTACACTGGCCTGGTCAATCACAAGATATTCAAGCCTTTCCTTGCCTACTTCCAATTATGTTTTAACTTAGGTTTGGAAAATCCTTGTATGACATATTTGGAATAAAAACAATCAAATAAGGGTACAGCTTTACCAGGCAGACAAATTGTTCCCTGCAAGCATGCTATCATTTTAACACATAGTATAAATGATATTATCCATCTTACCAAACTTTTCCTCTTTGTACTTTGGCCTAGATGGACACATGCAGTCTGCGATCAGCACCAGCATCTGTTAAAATGCAGAAAAGATTTAACAGAGTACTATCAAAAGTTCTTTCTACAATGTAAAGTTCCAGTTCCACCCACTTTATTCCCAAATGTGCATTACAATAGGCAATGATTACACAACCAAGAGTTGTGTAACACAATTGCTGAACACCTTTATTTTCTTACATAATTCCTGATGCCGCAAGTCATTATCTCTTTACCAGTGGTAACAGAACTTGAATCAGATCTTTAAAACTGAGGAAATGACACAATTTCTCCCTAATGTTACTGCAGGTAAAAATGAAAAAAAAAAAAAAAAAATTACAAAGTGCACTTTTATAGGCCTGTAGCATGGAACGCTTTCACTTAACAATAGCACCAGTCACTCTATTTTTCATCTCAAGTAGGATTTAGGCAATTTTTACTTACCAGGCCGAGAAGAAGGCCCAGGAACAGTGTGACAATCGCAAAGATTACATAAGAGCCCCATGACGGAATGCCAAGAGTGTTCGTTAGGTATGTGTGGATTTGCTAAATTGGACAAAAAAAGATAATGAGAATGATTTTCTCATACAAAAACTAAACTCCCGAAAATATTACCATATTTTAAACTATATAATAATCTCTAACTAAATGATTATCAAACTAAGGTAATTATAATTTAATTAAGCATCGCTATATCACAGCACAGTTCTATTTGATTCCCTAACCTTACTAAATTTCATTAAGAAACAATAAAGTTATTACTAAATTAAGTCATCACTTAAAACACATCTTTTTACTCTTGCTTTCAACTCAGTTTAATTTGCTGACCGATATTCCTGAGTTTTATTAAAACTGATACTAATTTTTTTTTGTGATGTAACCTATTCTTGTTAGCCTGTGTACAGCACTTTGGCTGACCTTGTTGTTTTTTAAAGTGCTCTATAAATAAAGTTGGATTGGATTGGATTAATTCTCATACCAGTAATGACTTTTCCCCACTATAACATGCCTCATGTTACAAAATCCTCAAATAAAATTCATCATACCCGTATCCACACAGAGAGACGAAACAAACCAGCCATTCCGGACATCCTGAAATAAACAAATTATTCTTAAACAATAGGAAAAATAGCACGATTGGCTTTAGATTTGTTAAAAACACATCTTGGAGCTCTGTTGATTTAAAATACTGAGAACCTTTGAGTGCTGAACATGCATGGATCAGCCATAACATTAAAACCATTGCCCTAATATTGTAAGGGGAATATTGTGATATTGTAGGGGCCAGGGGTAGCTCAGTGGTTAAGGCATTGGACTATGGTTTGGAAGATCCCAGGTTCAAACCCCACAACCACCAAGTTGCCACTGTTGGGCCCTTGAGCAAGGCCCTTAACCCTCAACTGCTCAGACGTATAATGAGATAAAAATGTTAGTCGCTCTGGATAAGAGCGTCTGCCAAATGCCTAAATGTAAGGGACCGCCTTGCGCTGCAAAAAAGCCGTGACCTGTCGAGGAATAGATTTCACAAAACCTCTGAAGGTGTGCTGCAGATCCTTCAAGTCCTGTAAATTGAGCTGCCAGGGTTTGGACTTGTTTGTCTGGGACATCCCACAGATGTTGAATCAGATTTAGAGCTGTAGAATTTGAAAGCACCTTCAAAGTTTGCCCCTTTATCATGTTCCTCAAACCATTCCTTGACATTTTTGTATGGAACCCTCAAAAGAAGACCACTGCCTTTAAGAAACACTGTTTCCATGAAGGGTGTACATGGTCTGGAACAATGTTTAGGCAAGTCGTGCACATCAAAGTAAGATCCACCTTTGTGTCAAGATCCAAGTTTCCCAGTAGAACATTGCCCAAAACATCAATCCGCTTTCAACTGTCTGCCTTCTTCCCATAATGCATTGTGGTGCCATTTCTTTTACATACAAGTGATGCCCTCAGCTAATCATCTTTACACGGCTCTGTGGTACAGTTTACTGACTTGGGTGCTTAATTAGTTAAAGTAGTTTTGTTTGTAACCCCATTTAATGGTGAATTTTGACACCTCGCTATCATGTCCGACATTTACTTTTTTCAGCAATTTGTGCTTTAGTACCTCTTCTCTGGGATAGGACATGACCTTTTACATATCGTTCCTAACTTTGAGAACTGCGTGTTAACTTAGAACTAAAAACTGTAATACGATAATCAATGTCATTCTTTTTACTTGTTAATGGTTTTAATGTTATGGCTGATCATTGTATATAACGTAAAACACAAAGGGTGTGTATGCTTTACAAGAAAGATGATGGCGATTTCCACCCTGGCAGGGGCTCCACAGCTTCCCATTTCTTTTGAACAATGTATGCTTGGATGTCCTCAATGGTTCGTGATGACATGTATTTTCTGAAATGTCCTTCTTTAGCACTGCAATAGACAGGGGAAGAGCACTTGACCACAGACTATAAAACAATACATGATGATATTAGACAGAGAGGCAGCCAAACTGATGTAAACTGAAAACAAAATAGACTGATGACTGATCTCCTAAGGAGAGCAATCCAATTATGTATTGTTTTTACTCTCTGTGAACACATTATATGCTACCTGACAACTGTCTTGATTTTACACAAACAGTAACTAATTTCAAGTTCCCCATACTGAAACTGAAAAATTAAAGATTTATTCATGGCTGTGAGTGCCAAATAATAATAGGGCTGAGTCCCAAATCCTATAACGCACATGAATTATTACTGCTGCAACACTTAATAACATTCTATGCCAATAAAAAACATTTTTAAAACAGGTTGGATTTTTTTTTTCTTCTTTTAATCATTTAGCCGTGAAAAATATTTTGACACGGGGTCTTCATTTAAAAAAAATAATAAAATAAAAATTCTGATGCAGAGAAAGTCATAAAAACACTTTAACACTCTTTTTTTTGGATTATATAATGGTATGTTATGGCTGAAGGCATCACACCCATACTATATTCAGAAATACAGCACAAGCTCTAGTGTGATATTTCTTTTACAAAACAGTTCCACACACATTGATATCAACAGATTCTGATTTGTTGCTTTATTAATCCAGTTATTTTACTTCGCCAACACATATCCTTCCACGACTGGAGGAACTAATGATGTGGTGGATATATCTATAGATTTTATACATTTCTCTTTATATTCCCACTTACTCCTCTTAAAAATATCAGATTAGTTAACTTCTGGCTTATGTATCAATCTGCGTCTCAGGTGCTCTAATAACCATGAATTACACTAGGGTCAGTCGCCAGTGGCCAAAAAAAACATGTCTGATAACGTTATGTCATCTTAAAAACACTCTAAATACATTGTTCAAGATATTCCGGATCGCCTCTGAACCATCAGTGTTCTTTTATTTATCGCTACAAAGCTAACTAACACAAGGCTGACTTAAATCCTACAACCTACAGCACATGATTATCTGAAAGACAATATTATTAAATGAGGCAGCCTTCTTTTAAAGAGGTTTTGCAACTAAAGTAAAAGTGAATAGTATTATCAGGATCAGACAGGATCTCTGGAGACTTACTGAAAGATAGTCGGTAATGAGGTGACCAGAAAGCGCCCACTCAGGCCTGCAGAACAGAGCAACACAGGACAGAAGAGAATGTTATTGCAGAGATTTTATATACACACACACACATACATAGATACACTCACACACACACACACACACACACACACACACACACACATTATATATATAATGTATATTTATGTACAGTATGTGCAGAGGGTGCAGTGCAGCTGCAAGTCATACAGGCTCGTCTCCCGAGAGTAGGAGTTTTACACTACTTCAACAGCAGAACTGTAATAGGAGCAAAGTAACTCTTTTTATCATGAACTGTAGCAGAGGTCTTATTTTCACCCAACAGGTGATCTGCTGGTCTCCTCAGACATTCATCTTATACAAGCAGTATGTAAGAGACAACCATAAAGAAACAGTGTGACTTGGAGTTGGTTATTTGCAGGAGCACAATAAAAAGAAAACTCTTTTTTTTTTTTTATTTCTTGGTTCACACAACGTGTACACACAACTTGCTTGATGGTTTCTTACTGAAGAAGGCTTTATTTGTAATACATATACAGTGTGATGGTGCTGGGGCTTGCCCCATCCTTCCAAACAGTAACCCAGGGCACTACTCATCGTTCTGGCATACGACATAGCTAAATCAAAAGAATGGAAACAAGGTTTGCTGTTACAAGAAAATAAATGACAACAGTGCAGTGTAGCCTGTTATTTTTATATATTTTTTTTAAATAATGAACACTGCATCATTTTAACCATCTAGAGTTGCATTTAATGTTGTGTTAGGACAAGTGTGCTATTATAAACCTCCAGGCCACCACACCACTATTAGAGCTGTAGTGCAAGAAAAAAATAAATCAACACCTTCTGAACAATCAAGATTCCATTATTCTGGAATCAACATACTGGGGAATGTACATAATATACTGCAGAATAGGTAAGAGCCTACCATTGGATAATAAATGCAGGGTTTAATACATTTGACCTGATAATAACTCATTTAAGCCTAACTGATGCAGTGAGTAACTTTTGATTTCTTAAACAACCATGTCAGAAGACATTATCTGGTCATGGGAAAAATTTACTTTGTTTGAGAAATGTCAAATTATTGGCCTGCATTAAGCAAAGAAAACAACTAAGGATAACTAATTAAGTTAAGAACTATCCAACAAATGATTCAAATTTGAAAGAATACTCGTGAACAATTATCTTCACGGAATAAATGCAGACTGAAAACAATTTTGAATGATTGTGAAGGTTTTTACAATGATTTTTTTACTTCCCTGATGGCACAGCCATTTTCCAAAGTGACAATTTTAGAATTCACAGGCTCAAATTGTGAAAGAGAGGCTCTGACCTTAACCCCATTGAAAGTCTTAGGGATGAGTCTGTTGAGACTTTATGCAGAAGCCCAACTCTTCCATCATCAATACAAGATCTTGGTTAAAAAAAAAAAAAAAAAAAAAAAAAAATGCAATTCTGGACGAAAATGCATGTTGACATTGCATAAACTTTGTAAAATGATGTTGCAAAAGTGACTTTTTTCTTCTTGGCTGGGCAGTGTTTTTATTTTCCCTTTGTTTTGCAAGTCTGAAGTCATCAGCCATCTTTTACTGCTGTTACAATTTGTGTGCCAAATATCATTAACTGTTCCCCTTCCCTGTCCTTCCCATTTCCCCTGGTTCTCCTCCCCCCAAGGTTATTCAGTGTCCTTTTGAAAGGTCGTTTTTAACATGCTATTGACCTGAGCTTTCTATTTTGGAGTAACTGTAAGTGGACTACACACTCACCAAGTAAGCTTTCCATTAACAACCATATGTTAACTTAAAAACTATAACTAAAACCAGGTTATAAACATTGAGATTTCTTTCAACATACTATATTCCATAGTAAGTTCTATCTGTAGGTGCATTTACCCAAAAAATCTGAATAATAGCCAAACTGGAATAAAAATGCATCATGTAAACACGTCAGTCAGAACAGCCTGACCGGATCGGAATAAAGTTTTATTCTGAATGAGAGGGAAGGTGTAAACCTTCGTTAATATATTCAATTTTTAAATATTAGGCAGGTAGACATTTGTTTTGATTGTTTTTCTTTTGTTGGAATAGATCCTTTCTGCACATGTTTGCCCAACGTGGGGTAATATTACGTACTGTAATATGACTGAGTTTCTCAGAAATGAGTGTCAAGCTGGCAACCCTGTGAATAACTGCCACTAAAAGACAAACATACTATATACTAGTGATGCACCGAAATGAAAATTCTGGGCTGAAACCGAAAAACGCAGAATGCACTTGGCCGAAAACCGAAAATGAAACCGAAAATAGCTTCTTTTAAAAACTTTAAAACATTTTAAAAGACACTTACTCTATATTTGCATTGTTATAGTTAAATAAATATAGTATAAATAAATAAATAAAAACACCACGTCATTTCAGCAGGCAGTATTTTGTGGAGAAAAGAGCATATAACCTTGTCCCAATTTTCCCCTCAGAGTGTAAAAGGGTTAAACATCCGAATCTGGCAACACAGTCGCATAGTTAAGTAGCTGTGCTGCTGCCTCGGAGGCCTGTACGGTATTATTATCCTTTTGTATTATGTATTTATTTTATTCCAAGGTGTCTCTTGAACCAAGAGAAAACTACATAACCAACCTGGTTGTTGTGTGACATCTACATTTCCCACTGATAATCCCAGACTGGGGCTCAGTTTGGCGAAAGCCTCCCAGTCCGCTTGAATGTGCTGACACGCTGGACACCACGGGGCGTAGCTGTGGGCAAACAAACAAACAGCACCGTTAGCACTAGCTGGACATGTTCTCAGGTAACACCAGGAAGCGCTGTGCAGAATAATGCAATGGTACCCTCACAAGCGCTAAACTAGCTAATATGCACACGTGGGACTTTATATTAGCTAGTCATGTATGCTAATATAACGTTATAGTGCTTCATGGACATAATGACATATGCAGTGAAACGTATTAATGGTATAATAATGCACACACGACTTCCGCTTTTTTTGCAGAGATAAATGGGAGCACAGTGGGCGTGTCGTGTCAAAATCTAAAGCTGTCGATTATTTCAAAACCTGCAATTTAATCACTTTAATACTGATTAATCAGACTTTGTGAAACTACTTACAATTTTAACATCCACTCGCCCTCGAGAATAAGTGTCCAGTTTGAGTCAGCCACTGTCAACACGCTGCTCTCGGTCTGAGCACTGACAATATTTAGCTGGGCTATTAAAACAATTAAAATAGAACCGAACCATATCATATTTCTTAAAAGCTTTAGCTCTTGTGATCGCTTCTGTCCCGCCATATTGGCAGCTAACATTCCTGTATGATAGTCAGAGACCTGAAATGCCTCGCCCTCCTTTTTTTAAGGTAGACCGTAGTGTCAGTATTACACGCCTTCCGCGAATTTCTGGTTACTTTGGCACTGAATATGGTGGCATCTGGTTGGTTGTAATGGCTCCCATCTCTTGTTTGTCAGCAGAATGTCCCGCCTAAGCTTCTCTAAACGCGCCACTTTCTGTTTAAATTCGCCAATAGTTTTACAGACCCCGCCCTCGTCCGCCTTCGATTAGCTACAAAAATGATTGACGTTTTTTGTTAGCGCACACAGGCAAGTCTTTCTACCAGTATATATGACGTAATAGCATGATCCGAAATTCAAGTCGCTGAGCTGTTTAACATTTTTTTAAAATTCTTTTTTAAAAAGTAGGCCTATTTTGACGACTACTTTTGTATTACTGTGGTTAGTTTGCATGGGGAACTCACAATTCACCACAAAAAGAGCATATTGGTTAAACATTTCTTAGTAATAAATGTATAGTCATTTTAAATGCTGAATGTTTAATTAAACAAAGATTAAAATAATTGTTTAATGCAAAAAACTTTTAAAATGTTTAAAGGTAATGATAATAATTGTTTAAAAATCATAAAAAATCTCCAAACATTTCCAAAAGGTGTACTCAAACACAGGTGTACTAGAGGTAATATTAATATTTGAGGAATAACAGATGACAACATGAAAAGAAAAAGGTGCAAAAGGACAGATTCTGCACAAAATCAGTGCTTCTGTTTTTTTGCGCAACACCTCAAATCATGCACACCTCAAAACTTGAAAAATTCCATATGCCTGCATCATATTTAATTTGTACATTACGCAGCCCGAGTTTGATACTGCTTTTATACAACAGTTCCACAAACACCATATTATTAACAGATTATGACCAGTGTTTGGTGTACTTGTCAGGGTAAGAGTATTGTTGGTGAAATTGTTACCGGTAGTATGTAGCTAAAAGCTGAGGAGAATAATTTGCAGAGATGCTGAACAGTCCTGTAAATCTTGTAAGTTTCTTCTTATATTTCCCCTTATTAGGGTTTAAAATGTCAACTCAAATTCTGGTTTCTGGATTTAAATTACAAATAGTGTTAAATGGAAAGTTAGTACACGAGGGGTGCACAATTACTTGTTTAACAAACCAGGTTGTGTCCTTGATTAGGGGTTACAGAGGAATCTGTTATTTAGCTTAGTGTTAGAAGGTAGTTAGCTTTGTAGCTCAACTTAGCCAGAAATAAAAACAATTAAGAAATACTCAATAAGCAATTATTAAGTAGAAAAAGTGTTTAAATAACATAACATTGTCAGATGAGTTCTGAATGTGGGGTTTGGCATGTAGCTGCTCTCTGCAGATTGTACCAACCAACTTTCACCTATTCTGCAACTGACAATTGGTGTAATTACTGGCTGTAGAACGCCTGGGATGTGAGGTGATACATACAGTTAAACATCCCAATGCAGTTACCATCTATTATTACCAGTAATTGAAAGTCTCTTGATATACAGTGGTGTGAAAAACTATTTTCTATTTTCCCTGATTTCTTATTATTTTGCATGTTTGTCACACAAAATGTTTCTGATCATCAAACACATTTAACTAGTAGTCAAAGATAACACAAGTAAACACAAAATGCAGTTTTTAAATGATGGTTTTTATTATTTAGGGAGAAAAAAATCCAAATCTACATGGCCCTGTGTGAAAGAATAATTGCCCCCTGAACCTAATAACTGGTTGGGCCACCCTTAGCAGCAATAACTGCAATCAAGCGTTTGCGATAACTTGCAACGAGTCTTTTACAGCGCTCTGGAGGAATTTTGGCCCACTCATCCTTGCAGAATTGTTGTAATTCAGCTTTATTTGAGGGTTTTCTAGCATGAACTGCCTTTTTAAGGTCATGCCACAACATCTCAATAGGATTCAGGTCAGGACTTTGACTAGGCCACTCCAAAGTCTTCATTTTGTTTTTCTTCAGCCATTCAGAGGTGGATTTGCTGGTGTGTTTTGGGTCATTGTCCTGCTGCAGCACCCAAGATCACTTCAGCTTGAGTTGACAAACAGATGGCCGGACATTCTCCTTCAGGATTTTTTGGTAGACAGTAGAATTCATGGTTCCATCTATCACAGCAAGCCTTCCAGGTCCTGAAGCAGCAAAACAACCCCAGACCATCACACTACCACCACCATATTTTACTGTTGGTATGATGTTCTTTTTCTGAAATGCTGTGTTACTTTTACGCCAGATGTAACGGGACACACACCTTCCAAAAAGTTCAACTTTTGTCTCGTCGGTCCACAAGGTATTTTCCCAAAAGTCTTGGCAATCATTGAGATGTTTTTTAGCAAAATTGAGACGAGCCTTAATGTTCTTTTTATTTACAAGGTGGTTTGCGACTTGTAAATCTGCCATGCAAGCTGTTTTTGCCCAGTCTCTTTCTTATGGTGGATTCGTGAACACTGACCTTATTGAGGCAAGTGAGGCCTGCAGTTCTTTAGATGTTGTCCTGGGGTCTTTTGTGGCCTCTCGGAGTTGTCTCTGCGCTCTTGGGGTAATTTTGGTCGGCCGGCCACTCCTGGGAAGGTTACCACTGTTCCATGTTTTTGCCATTTGTGGATAATGGCTCTCACTGTGGTTCGCTGGAGTCCCAAAGCTTTAGAAATGGCTTTATAACCTTTACCAGACTGATAGATCTCAATTACTTTTGTTCTCATTCGTTTTCTGAATTTCTTTGGATCTTGGCATGATGTCTAGCTTTTGAGGTGCTTTTGGTCTACTTCTCTGTGTCAGGTAGCTCCTATTTAAGTGATTTCTTGATTAAAACAGGTGTGGCAATAATCAGGCCTAGTGGTGACTACAGAAATTAAACTCAGGTGTGATAAACCACAGTTAAGTTATTTTTTAACAAGGGGGGCAATCACTTTTTCACACAGGGTCATGTAGATTTGGAGTTTTTTTTCTCCCTTAATAACATAAACCTTCATTTAAAAACTGCATTTTGTGTTCAATTATGTTATCTTAGACTAATAGTTAAGGGTTTTTGATGAGCAGAAACATTTAAGTGTGACAAACATGCAAAAGAATAAGAAATCAGTAAGGGGGCAAATAGTTTTTCACACCACTGTAGATAACTAACTCTTTTATAGTCTAAGTTAATATGTGTTAATAAAAATATCTTTTCATTATTTACCACATGTAGCAGAAATGTAAAAATGATTTTTAAATGTTATAAAGCATTGCCACTGTTTTCGAATCTGCTTATTACTCCAAAAATATTTATATTTATTTGGATTTAAACCCAAGGTGAAAAATGGTGTAAACCAGAATGTTTTTTTATGTGCTATAGTAAAAAACAGAGAAAGAAGCTCCAGCACTGACTGATGCCAGCATTAATCTAAACTAAAGATTTCCCACCCATACGTATTGTATTTCTTTGTACCAGCAAAACAAATAAATTTCTGGTCATTGTAAATGCATTGTGTTTAAATCCATTGCATGAACATGGTCCTTCATAGTCCAGGGAACATCATATCTGACTGATCAGTCATGCCCAGCTGAAAGTAAAAACCTTTTATGCACATGACTATTTTTTTTGCGTCTAACATGATCCCAGTCCCACTGCACATCTCCAGTGTCAGACAGATCATATGAGTTTCCACTTCAAACAAGCAGATAGACAGACAGAGATATAGGATCATATCAAAGTTCATATGCTTTTATATTTTTAGGACACTTTACTTCTTTTATTCTGAAAAATGTATTTGGTTGCATTCCTAAAATATATTATAACTGGATATTCTGAGCACATAAACACTTTTATTAGATTGTTCTATTGAATTTTATATATATTTTCTGATCTGATCCAATGACACATACAGCTAGGGATGTTACTGTGGCATGGGTTCATGATTAGTCACACTGTATGACTAGGTGGTCATTTCACTGTTAAAATGTTGGAATGACAAATGATGACAACACAGGACATTTAAGTAAAATTTATTTCTCAACCACTTTTTTATTTTCTTTTGTTAGTCCTGTGATAATTTTTTTCAGGAATTGAAACCCTGGAGGTACAAGGCCACAGTGCTAACCACTACGCCACTGTGCCACCAAGGAAAGGCATATACATTATAATTACTCGTTTTTCCTGATGAGCAAGCCAGGGGCGAAGGTGGCAAAGAAAAACCTTCTTTGATGACAATTGGAAAAATCCTCAAGAGAAACCAGATTCAACAGAGAACCAATTCTCATTTGGTAATATCAGATAGCAGGGATTGAGTTGTGGGTATCCTCTGCAATATGAGCCTGAAAATTTTGTATAAAGAGAAGGGTGTTTAAGTTAATATGAAGTCCACTTTTGTTGTTGGATTCTCAGGTATAAAACTGTTTGTGGGAATTTTAGTCCTACTGAGTGACTGCATTCACAATCAGAGAAGAACTTTTTGCATCAGCTGTGTCCAGACCATTGTCATGATCAAGTAGAACCATCCCCAGTCACCACACGCTTCTCAAACAGACCACACAGGATCATCCTCAGCAGTGAGCCAGAGGCCTCCATTTGGCATTCTAAATAATACCATGGCAACAGTTTGAGAAGGGCCAAAATGTATGGGTGATGTATGGATGTAAAGGTCAGCTGTCCACATCCTTTTAACCATACAGTGTACTGTATATACAAAAATATATAAATACGTTGTATAAAGAATTTGTGCTAAACTGTAATCAAATGTGTCCTTTTTTCCACCAGCTTGTGTTTTTACTAGTCACTTATTACTATTATAGCATAAAAATGTGATACTGTAGTATATTTTAGACTAGGTTATCATACTGTGAACATTTGAGACCATAACACACTTATGCACAACACAAATCAGGTGGTGAAGAACCTTTCCAACAAGCCTCTGATATTTACATAATCTGGCAGCTTGTAAAGACCTGACTCTAGATATACTAAAAGGATATATGTACGGCATTAGTATTCCCAGCTAAAAATAATCTGTTTAAACACTTGCCAGTTGGGCGTATTTTGGTCAATCTGTAATATATAATCTAACGTAAATTCCAATAGCAGTGAAATGCCATCATTCTTTACAGGATAGAATATCATTTGCTTCCCAATTAGCGGCTTACCAGAAGTCACTGTTTGCTTGATAAAAAAAAGTTGCCATCTTGTGTAAGCACAAGAAGTTGCAAATTTTACAATTATTGAAATAAATTAAAAGAAATTCATGTCACCAAATGTTTGTGTGATAGTTATTATGTTGTTTGGTTTTAAAATGAGCAAGCATATGCCATTTTCACAGTTATTTTGACACTGTACCACTTATGCATGTGTGCATATTTTGAATGAAAACTAACCAGCATATGTGAATAATAAGAGCTTAACATGATAACAGTAACAACAAAAATATGACAACAATAACTACTACTACTACTACTACTACTGAAGGTCTAACTACTACTAAGTCAACATAATTCACTAAAATTTAGCTGATGGGATAATCCTTAAATAAAATGCTTTAAAATATATTTGACAGGGTGGTCTTTTCAATGGTAGTGTACAGTATATTCATTTCTTTTGCATATTACTTAATCCTGTGTACAGGATCGAGGGGCCTGGAGCATATTTCAAGTACCTAGGGGATGAGGTGGGGAACACCTTGGACAGGGTGCCAATCCATTGCAGGGCACACACACTATGGGCAATTTCGGATAACCTGCAAGTCTTTGGACTGTTTTGGAAACTCACCATGCACAGGAAGAACATGCAAAATCCAGTTACGCAGACCCGCAGTTGGAATTGGACCATCGACCATGGAGGTGTGAGACAATTACACAAAGCTAACCACTAAGCCACTGAGCCACCATTTACAGTATACAGTATTTTGAACACAAAAAGTGTATATTGTGTGATATATATTTGGATGATGGACAGGTTCCCAAACAAAACACATCTTTAAATATTTTATTATTTTAATGATTTTAAATGTTAATATAGTTGCAAGCAATGATGATCAAGCCCAAGGCACCTGTGCCATCACTGCTTGGGTGCACCAGAGCGACAGTTGGCACAGTGCATTTAAAGGGGACATACCAATACCCTCTCACTCTTACTCATCATCTTAACCGCTTTATCCTGTATTCAGGGTCGCGGGGACCTGGAGCCTATCCCAGGAGACTTAGGGTACAAGGCAGGGCACACCCTGGACAGGGTGCAATCTTTGGATCGTGGGAGGAAACCTGAGTACCCGGAGGAAACCCACCAAGGATAGGGAGAACATGCAAACTCCATGCACACAGAGACGGGAATCGAGCCCGGCCGGGAATCAAGCCCGGAATCTGGAGGTGCATACCAATACCATTATGACATATGTTAAGACCTTCAAAAAGCCCTGGATACTGAAAAAAAAAATCATACTATGATGTCACTTAATGTGATATCACTCAGTGTGATTTCACTATGATGTCACTCAATATGATGTCACTCAGGAATGGCAGCAGATTCCAACCTGTGTGCAGATTCTTGCATGTTAAGACCCCCCCCTCCCCCCAAAAAAAATCCTTGGAAGAACAAGATGTACATCAAACACACTAAACACTATGATGATATAAGATAAAAAAAACAACAACATGTAAACAGGTTGAGAAGCCAACATGGATTCATCAGTTCACCTCATGTTAAAGCAACCTTAGTAGACAACATTGTTCTGACTTTGGTTACTTATATACTTATATATATATATATATATACACTGTGGCTTAGTAGTTAGCACAGTTGCCTCGTCCCATCCAGGGTCCGAGTTCGAATCCCACTTCAGGGTCTGTGTGTATGGCCTGTTCTCCCTGTGCCTGGTGGGCTTTTCTCCTAGTACTCCGGTTTCCTCCGACAGTCCAAAGACATGCAGGTTTGAGGTTTCCTTCCACACTCCAAAGACATGCAGGTTTGAGGTTTCCTTCCACACTCCAAAGACATGCAGGTTTGAGGTTTCCTTCCACAGTCTAAAGACATGCAGGTTTGAAGTTTCCTTCCACACTCCAAAGACATTCGGTCAACTGGCGTTCCCGAATTGCTGGAGGTCCTATTACGGTTGTAAAAACAGAAATAAATACAGTGTCACCATTGGCGTCCATGGTCCCTAGTTGGACTACAGAGGTTCCTGGATGGATGGATGGTTATTTATACAGCCAAAGAGCAATAGTTATCCCACTAAAGCTGAAAGAAAGAAACATTCTGCTGGTTCAGGTGCCCCCGTATACTTATATTGATTAACACGTGGGATGAGTGCAGCCCTTTTCTCCCCTGTACACCGGTTGGGAGCTTTCCTCACCTTAGCTTTGTCCAAACGCACTAGGAGGCGCTGAATCCCAGCGAGCGAAGTGTTCGAGCGCTGAAGTGCCGCAAATGAGTCAATGTGCGGAGGCCACTCATGCTGCCTCCCCCTCCTTCACATTTACTCGCCATCATTCACCAGCGCGCTTCTTTCGCTCCTCATTTTTTACCTCTGCGGTCCGTCGGAATTCCCAGCGAGCTCCTTCCCAGGTTTAGAAAGCAGCAACAACATCATTAATAATCTTAAATCATGTTCGCGCGCGTGTAGATCTTGTCATTTTGTTGTAGTTGTTTTTCGCACAGCCCTCAGTCAGGGCTCTGAAAGAAGACAGAAGATCTCGCTCTCTCTCTCTCAGCTTGTTTTTTTTTTTTTTTGGCGTTTGTTTTTCTCTTCTTGGAGGTAAATGTGCATGCTGAATGGCCGGAGCACAGCCCGGGGTTCACGCGCTGCAGCTCAAGCCGGTGTGCGTACCGGAGAGTCTGAAGAAAGGCAGTCGCTTTATGAAATGGGACGAGGTAAGTCATGGACAGCGGCGTGTGCTGTCAGTCTCTGCGATTCCCCGCCGACTTGCATGAAAACAAAGCTACCAACTTCAACGATTTCGCCTTGATTGTGCGTCGTTCTTCGTCACCCCCTCTCTAAAAATAAGTAAATAATAAAAATAAACAAATATCAACTGTTCCGTTTAAACATCATAGCTTTAGGCAACTCATTCATCCGTTTCTCTGTGAGCTCTTAGTCAGCTCGATGCACTGAAATGATCATGTTATTTGTCTTGTTTTGATTTTTTTTTCAACCAGTCTGTACCATGATGCTTTAAATGTTATTGAAATCCTCGTGTCTGATGACTTTAATTTTTTTATTTTTAATATGTCCTATTCACACCTAAGTGGAGGAAAGAGGTGGATTTCCTTTAATCTCCATTTCAGAAATAACGGCATATCTGTTAAGATATAATAGTGTGGTATTGACTGGGAGATCCGCGCAGTCTGCTGTTGCTGTCGGTTGAGTAATTATTGGAGTGTAATGCAGTCCCTCAGTGCTGCACTGTTAATAACGGAGAAGCACTGAGGATGAGGATGCTGATCTGCTCACCTGTTGGTTCTTTGAAAAAGACACCGAAAAAAAACCCTCCATCACTTAACTCCAGAACTGCACAGAAAGACGCTCACGTGCGCAAGAACAATTTTATCTACAGCGTATCATCGCCATGTCATACTGACTGATTGACATTAATTACCATTTGTTTAGTTGATATGGATATAGACAGTAGAGGTATTTTATAAGGATGCACCAATACATCTTAATATTGGGCCCACAGCGTAGGTCATGCACGCAAACATACTGTTGAACATGATTTCTCTACATTAATCATTGTGTCCTGGTATTCCATAATTTTGGAGAGATTTAGCTCAATTACCAAGAGGATGACAGAGTTTGGGCATTGGTGGCTCAGTGGAAGGTCTGAGTTCAATTCCCACCGAATGTCCAAACCCAAGCCGCTGGATGCAGGGCCGGTCCCAAGCTTTAATAATATTGAAAGGTTGCATCAGAAAGGGCATCCGGTGTAAAAAACCCGTGCCAAGTGGTGTGCGTGTGTCCTCGACAGGAGCAGCTGAAAGACTAAGCACATCAACTAAAAGGATGACAATTTCACAAAATCCGTACTGTACCAATGGAAAAGTGGAAAAAGTGGTACTGCATCCCTAGCACTTGATGTTATCCATAATTTATGACTAACTAATAGAAACACACACAGACACACACACACACACACACACACACAGTGGGCACCAAACACTTAAAAATGAAAAATATATGCCTCTCTTCTCATGGTTACATGATAGCATCAGCGATGGTGCAACTACTGACATCTTTAGAGGAAACATAATACTACATATTGCTGCCATAATTCAATTCGAGTTTTTTAAAAGATAACAACAGTTGAAGTATGTATATTGTTTTTGGACCCATCTGTATACAGTACAATACAAGTATGAACAGTATGTGGATATATGTGTGCAAGTGAGTGTTTGTCCATATAAATTAGTGGTATTTAATTTCCACACCTAATTTCTAACATTTATATGAATAATCCAGCACTTCTTTCTTCTACAAAGAGCACCTTCACAAAGTAGTGACTAAATGTGATGCAGATGGTGCAACCCATTCATGCATGCTCATATCTTTCTGTGATCAACAACAGGAGGCATGTTCTTATGGTGAGCTGCACAATGTGAAACGCTGTTCAGATCTATTCTTCACTACACCCGCAAAATCTTACAGGGTGCCAGGAAGCAGACAATAAATAAAGGTTTGTGGTATGCTCACGCAGAAAATGTAGGCAGTTCAAAGCTTGGGCTACACATAAAACTGAAAATATTGGTCTGTTGCTATGGCAACTTTCATGCTTTTAATCCTTCTCTTCTTGGCTCTCTTACTTTAGCTAAGATGCGCTCTGCCACCCAACTTAGATGTGCTCGTGCATGTGGGCAGATCCACCAAAGGTCTAAAATAACACAATTAGAGAGCTGTAAAGGATACACTGTGCCGCAGTTGACAGTCGGCACTGAATAAAGGGGGAAATGTCCTTTTTCTTCTTGAAACAGACATTAATGTAACAGCTGACATTTAGTTTTTGTCAAAGTGATAAGTTACATGTAAGGTTAAAATAAAATTGTGGTCTCTAATCATTGTGGAGGAGGTGAGCTCTGTGTAGGGTGCTAGGATTTTGTGACTTGCACCAATGCAAGTTATTAAAAATTAACATGAATATGTAGAACACTTATGCAAGGTCTGACTCAAATTTCAGATTTTTATACACTCATAGCTCACACACCCGGTGTACTAAATTTGATTTGTGATTTTAAGATGATCTATAGTTGGCAGTATAGGAGCTCGTGTTTTTTTTTTGTTTCATGTTGTAATATCAGCTAGATCTAAATAGTATGACCATTATAAATGATGACTTGTTTTGTTCTGTTAAGGATTCTTCGACAGTGACCCCAGTGACGTTACGGGTGGATCCTCAGGGCTACTTTCTGTACTGGACTGATCAGAGTAAGGTAAGAGCTCTGTTCTAGTTAGTGCTAATTAATTTTCACAATTTATGCAGTTTAACGGTCTCTCATCAGTTTGCATTTGTTCAGATTCAGTATACAGTATAAGGTTTTAGTATACAGTATGATGATTGAAAATGTAAGGTTTTCGTATACATTATGATGATTGAGTATATGATGGTTCAGTATGATGATTCCGTGTATGAATATTCAGTATAAAGTATGATGATTCAGTGTATGAATATTCAGTTTAAAGTATGATGATTCAGTACATGATGATACAATATACACTATATTATGAATTCGTATACAGTAGTATGATTCAGTATATGATTATTGATGATTGAGTATATAAAGAATCAGTATATGTTGATTCTGTGTTTAAAGGTTCAGTATGCAGCCTGATGATTCAGTACATGATGATACATGGTACAGTATACGATGGTTTAGTATACAGTAGGATGATTCAGTATACGATGATTCAGTATACAGTCTGTTGATTTATTATGTGGTGATTTAGTATAGATTATGATGATTCAATGCATGTTGATACAGTACACAGTATGATAACTCTGGATGTTAATACAGGATATGACGCTTCAGTATATGTAGATTCAGTATATGATACTGTAGGTTTGAGTTTTTTGCTTCTGGCTGTGAGTTTGCAGTAAAATTGAAAACTTTTATATTGGATGTCAAGGTGGAAAAAGTACATAGGTGGAATGTGATATGTTTTGTAATAATCTAATTTTAGGTAGAATATGTTGCCACACACACATAAATTTGAAAACCTGCCTGAAGGGATATATTTGGGAGAAAGTGTCCATAGTCCAGATGGATGGCTTACTACCAGCTCAGATAGCCTGAGAGTTCCTCACTGAGGGCCCTGTTTAAAATAATTAATGTCATGGAAATAGTGGAGAAATCAAACTTTTTTTTTTTTTGCTTTAAAAATACACATGAAACTAATTAGAAAACCCAGTGGTTAGTGAATGAAAAGGTTTGTGCATTATTAATGATATTTAATAAAGTGCAGTGGGAATTATTTTTGATGGTTATTACAAGCATGGTCATCATTTATTTCTTTACTAGTGTTGTTGCCCAAATGAGCTATTTGGCCTGCTGATGGTGTTAGGCTGGTGGGATGTGTGGATTGCAGGAGAAGCAATGTGTATTCTTGGTATTTTAAACGATGTAGAGCATTGATTTGGGGTTGGGGGTGGGGGGCATTTATCACATTTGGGCTTCATTTAGAAGCTTGCTGTGGTCGCATTGTATTGCTACTGGTCAGTTTATTCACCCTAGAGGATATACACATTTGAAATCATCAAAGCATTTTCAGAATCTCAGTCAAGTCATGTAGCATGAAATTGTCAGAAGTTCTGGGTTGTGGGGTGAAGCCAGGCATGGCAAGACTGAGATTCCATTCAGTTTCAAGGTATTTGAGTTCTCCATAAGCTAATGTAAGATTCTGCATTTTTTCCCCTTTTTTTCTTGATTTGTCTGGAAATATGCTGGTTTGTTGTAGTTTTCGATTTTTTATGCTTTTTTATTACAGCAGTAAATTGTCTGAGAGCTTAAGCCTCAGCCTGTGATGTTTAATGGAGTAGTATTGCTTTCTACACCTTTAATATGGTTTGTCCAGTGAGATAGATACTCAATGCCAGTCATTTTAATCAACCACTCAATTTAATTAACTTCCTAAAAAACATAAAAGAATTTGAAAGTTTTTTTGGTTGATTATGTGATTGGGATGCCATTTGTATCTCATTGATATTCCATATAAAATCCTGGTAAGTGTCCTTCATGTGGGTCAAGTAAATCAATAGAATGTCTATAATGTCCTCATGCTAAGCCCACTATAGCTTGGCAACCACATTTTGAGTATTTGCTCATTTTATGTTAACAACCTCTGTTACGTTCAACCCTGTTACTGATTTAAGAATAAAATGCACCGATTGCCAGCAAATACACTTCCTAAACTCTAGTTGCATGAGATGGGGTTAACACATTTTTCCAGTGCTTAAAATATTTTTTTTTTTAGTTTAAGTGTTGAACAAAAAGCTTTTTTAAATTTAGTTAGAAGGGCTAAATGGCACACCCATCATAGGATTACTATCTTAGCTCATAGTATTCAGAAACCATATTTCAAATCATTAAATCCCCCACTACCATTCACTAGAACTTCACGCATGTCATTTATGAGGCAGATTCACATGATACAGTAGGTCTGGTGATTAGAATAGCTTCTCATACCTTGCACTCAACAGTAATTGCTTTCAAAATGATGCAAATAGATTTGTGAGTGGGTCAGGTTTCAGCGCATCATGTAATAAGGTGCTATTGTGCTTCTTTCACAGAGCATGTGTGAACATGATTTTAAAAAGTATGAATATATAGGTTTTTTTTCCATTGAATTTCACAGGATGGACAACAGTTTGGGGAGCTTTGTTCATTTCATCAGAAATCTTCTCTCATAATTGTAATTATTACCAAGTCACATTTTATGACCCCATGTTTTCATATGTTGAATTAATTTTTCACTCTCGCCTTTAGATCCAACTTTATGTCTTTCAAAAAGATCACTTCTACTCCTCAGTTTGCCTCAAGGCTCCCCATGTGTATATTTTTCTGACCTTAAATGTGTTTTCATGTTATTGTAGGTAAAAATGTGAGTCTTGTAATACAGCTAACGGATGAGGAATGGAAGAATCTGAGGCAGTATCTCTTTGAGTGAAATTTTTCAGATTCACTATTTTTAAGAAATTTGTAGCTTTAGAAAATTTTTGACTGATATAAAGGAATGATAATCCGAATCAAACTGTCCAAGAATCACACACACAAAAAAAAACAGTAAAAATGCAGAAAATCCTGTTATATAAGGATGAAGCATATCATATAAAGTCATTCCCTGTTTTTAAACAATATACAGTACAACAATATAAATAGATATTTATAATATAATGTATAAAAAAACTATGCTTGGTACAAACGTGGTTTATTGCCATAATTTTTTATACTGCTAAAACATTAGGGCTTAAGAAATGGCTTTATACTCACCCTGTATTACTCATATCTTATACAGTCTTTTGATTCATTCAGATACAAATTCTTATTCAGAAGGATCATAATGGACATCACGTCACCTTTACAGAATAATTCAAACAAATTGTTTTTGGTCTCCACATTCAAAGGTTATCAATTGAGCAACCTTTCTCATTTGACCATATACAGTAGTTTACATGTACAGCATTTGGCAGACAACCTTATTCAGAGAGACTTACATATATCACATTATACATCTGAGCAGCTAATTTGGTGGTGGAGGGGTTCAAACCTGAGACTTTCTGGACCATAGTCCAATACCCCAACCACTGAGCTTACAGTTGTAATGGTTGTATTATCTTTGGTTTCCAACTAAGCCTGGAATATACACCGCTCACCCCCCCAAAAGATCAATATAAATTAATCAATCAGGGTAATGCAAACTACAAGACACTGATAACCTGCACCAAAAACAGTTTGTATGGAATCGTTCCAAATTGAAAAAAATTGAGTTGAAGGTCTTTATAGCTGCATGTATGAATTTGTACACATTATTGAGATCTAAATGACTATGTTCTATGCAATTTGTCTTTTAAGGATACGCAAACACATTATCTTCTGGGATGACTGGATTGTCTGACATGAATGTATGTCAGAATAATGCAGTAGTGCAATCCATTCTGCAAATCACAGCTCACAATGACTTATTATACATTTGTGCTTTGGTACCGAATGTGCGAGGAAATCATAACTAGTTGCTAGTGGCAGGAAAATAATAGCATGCAGTAGTGTTATGCAAACCAAGGGTCTCATGATCAATACTCGCGTTTCTATTTTTAGAGGACTGCAGGTTGGCTTGTCGCCAGCGAGAGGCACAGCAAACATGACATTCATTTAGTACACAGTAGCAGTGGACTGCTGCCATTGCATCAGTCGCACAAGTTATTCTCAGTCTAGGAAGTCAGTAGACTGCGCCATCCTGCACACTGCCAGCACACTGAGTGTATCACTCAGCCTAAGTGGATTCTAAACAAGGAATATGCCGGTCTTGTTAGGTCAAATCATATTGTCTGCGACTGTGCCTTCCACAAGCTTCTTTCAAGTGTGTCTGTGACCCAAAGTCCCCTCCATAGGCCGCCTTCTTGTTCGGTTGCCATGGCAGTACTGAAGCTTACAGCTGTGCTTGAATTTGAGTTCATCCAGATGAGAAAGATAATGAAAGAGGGCAGGAACGTGTGAAATAAAGCCACGATATTTATGCTGATTAATCATCAATGCCCTTTCTTTTAATACTACATAGTTTAAATAATAGACACTTTCAACCAATTCAAAAATATATTTTTTTCCAGCTTATAAATCACCCCATATGTCATTGTGTAGAATATTATGCATATAGTGTTTGATGCCTGTGTTTTCACAGTGATGTTTTATGCTGTCCTCATGAATGCAAAGACTTCTATAGTTGTGTATGAAAATGATACAATTAAATGCATTCATTCTTATTTTTATGTCATAAATAGCTCACAAATAAGCAATCAGTATTTATGTACAGTAAGACAAGTAAGTAAAATACCAAAGAACATTATACAGAGTGTAGGTAAATAATGAATAGGTTGGAAAAGTAATATTAATCATCAAACCCTGAAGTTCTCCTAGTGCATTTTTGTGGCAATAGTGAGAAAACATGCATAAATGTTTTTGTTGAGGACTAATCAATATGCAGCAAATAGAAAACCAGACGCCTTTAACTATCATCATTTTTCCAGGCAACAAATCACTAGAGTTTCATCGTACAGAACATTATCTTACAAAACGGTTTCCCGTGTGAAATAATCTTAATTGATTTTCCCTTAAAACCACTTTGATTTCCATTTAAATCAGAACTGCAAAATGATATGCTTTATTTAAATTTTATTTTTATATTATACATTTGTTATGCAATAAAGATGATATGTCCGTTACTGCTTTTGCATCGTAGTCAGTCTATTTGTAGGGAAGTTCTTAATGTGTCATTACATATGACGTTTATACTGTTACGGATTATAATTAGTGATCTGTTTAACTCTTAGCCATTAATTATACAGTGGGGTATTGTTCATTTATTCAATCACCTTCAGTGAATAATTTATTCAAGGTTGAGGTTGCAGTGGCAGTTAACTTATATTGATGTTAATTGTACCTGGTATTTCATTTGTAAACGATTATATGTTATTTAAACATATACAGTATGTAAAATGAAAAGTAACAATACGTTTAAAGACAAAGAAATAAAATAGGAGATGACAAAAGATGATTGAAATCTCACCCATCACTTACTGCTTAATTATAATATATTATTTTTTTATTATAATATGTTTAATGCTTGTTTACTAACCTGCCCAAATGTAGTTCACTAATTTCAACCATGCCATGAAGATGCAGTCAGATTTAGACAGACTCTAGAGTTTTGCTATAGTTGTCTAAAAGGATAACGATCATCTCTTCCAAAGCTGTAGGAAACTGTTCAGCACTTGTTTGCTTCAGGAACATTTTCACATGGAATTGAAATCAACTGCTACTGTATGTTTAATGCACTGATTCATTCTGTATCCTTGGTGTTGTTTCATTAAATTCCACTTTTATGGAATTTTTTTAAGTTGGCTAATCAGCTTGTTGCTTGGTGTCTTTATTTTTGACAGGAAACTGATCTATTGGATATTACCTATATCAAGGATGCAAGGACTGGGAAATGCACTAAAACACCAAAGGTAAGCATCTTCAACCACTGTTATGTTACGTTGTTACTTTTATTCTTATATTTATTTTTCAGATTATACTTTTCTAGTTCTGTTCATTAGGTCTAAAGTACCATCTTGTTAAAAAAAATGGTTTACTTTTTCACCTGCTGTATGTCCTGCATGACAATCTAAATATAGATTTAGTGGGTTTGTGGGTGATAAGAATCACTTACTGAGGGTAATGGGATATGCAGTCTAGGACAAAGTGCCAGAGGCAGGCATCTGGATCCACATTTAAAAGCATCTAAAATAAAATAACAAAATAATATATATAAACAACAAAATGATATTATTATGAGTGTGTGTATATTATGTAAAATATATATTATTATGAGAGTATATATATATATACATACACGCATACACATACTGCTCACATACATACACACTCATGTCACACATATGTATATAGAGTATACGTATATGTCACATATATAAGGTACATCACTCTTCTACATTCATAAGATATGGGCAGTAGTGTATAATGTGATTAATTTGATCAATATTTCTCTTCATTTGCTGTGTTAGTTTGGCAAACTGAGCACACATCATCTTATAGAGAGTTCTTGGGCAGAGCTGCAAGGTGTCAAGAAAAGTCAGGGGAAGTCAGGAGAAATCTCCTGTGGCCAGGTCAGAGCTGACTAAGTAAATCTTTTAGTTTTGCATTCATGTGAATATGCCTGCAGCTCACCGTCAGCCATCCATCCAGCCACGCACGCGAAGGTCGAAGCTGTTTGAAAAGATAGAATGAATCATGTCGGGTGATTTGAGGCAATGTTTCTAAAAGGATCAGATGTATTACTCAGCACCTATCAACACCTGACATACAGTAGACAGCGTGATTGAGAGATGCTAGTTAGCTAGAGGGAGGATTTTCCTAAATCATCTTCACATATGTTAAGGCTAAAATGGTTCACGCAGCCGGAAAAAGATACAAAATATTTCACTTTTATGCAATCGATCATCCCAAAAGCAATCTTGGCTACAATGAAAATTGAGTGGCTGCTCTAGGCAGGAGCAATGAGATTCCCATCCCTGATCGCTACTCTTATTCCCGGAGGCGCAGTAAAGCCGTAATAGAAAACCATTTGGTTTTAAAGCATTATCAGCCCATGATTGCAAAGCGCAGCCTTATTGCCATTATATAGAGAAGGGAACCTAAATGCCATACTGTTGTGTGTGTGTGTGTGTGTGATATGTGCTTGTTATAAAAACTGTCATAAAGTGTCGAAATTAAAACGGCCATTAAACTTGTTGACACTGCACGAAAGCGATATATAATATAAGCAGAAACAACAAGACAAGTCATCTTTTAGCAACATCTATCTTTCTTTATTCATTTTTATGTAAAAAAAAATCTTAACAGTTAAAAAATTATGTTTATTGTGAGATTTTAATACCATTGACAAAAGTCATCTTAGCAGAGGGCTATAAGAGAGTTTATTAAATAAGAGAGATAACTGTAAAGAGATAACGAGACATTTATCTCAAAAAATGTATCACATGTACTGTACGTGTGAAATTAAGGCCAGGATTACATAGTGGACTGTTTATAAGCAGGCATCTGTTGAAAAGCCGCTGGCGCTTTGCTAGTGGTGCTGCTTTTGGTAATGAACATATGGCTTTCTAGAAACAGTTTTCACAAGTGCCAGAGATTTAAACTAATTTCCGTGTATAATCAATGTTCTTGTTTCGATGCACACAATAAATTTGTTCAGCAGCAACCTTTTCACTGAGCTGAAAGGAATCCACACTCAGGCCAGCAGACGAAGGACTGAATACTTTTTTGGATGGCAAAACAGATCAGAAAAAGGTTTTGAGACCTTAAGTTTATTATTATTTTTTATCCTTTCGTACTGCTTTATATTCGGAATGTACAACAACTTCGAAGTGGTGCACTGGCAAATTTGCAATGTGAATCCCCTGTTTTTTTTGTTTTTTTTTACACATACTGTAGTTAATCTCTTTGCCATAAAGGGCTGGCGGTCAAATTTACTTTGGCAAAAGAAATAATATGACAATATGGCAAAGCACCATCCTTTCATTATTCACTTGTTCCTCTTCAGTAATCATTTTATTCTGGTCAGGGTTGTGCTGGATTCAGAGCCTGTCCTGGGAACACTAGGTGTGATGCATGAATGCATCTCTCACAGCGCACCATGCATACACACACACACACACACACACACACATACACACACACACACACATTTTCAAACACGTATTAGCAAACATAATCCACCCACTGGCAAGTTTCTGGAAGGTGGAACAAAGTCAGAGAACCCTGGAGGAATCCCATACATCACAAAGACAGTAAACTCATGGACAGGATCAAAAATGGGACCTTGAGGCTGTTGTTTTACCTGTGTCACTGCACCACCCACTTCTCATTATGCTGCCGTATATGCCTTATACGGCATTCATCCAATGCATGTCATACCAAACCTACATTTAATCAAAAATATTTGAGTTAGTTGGATTATTTGGATGCTGTAATTCATCCAGTCTCCCGCAGACACACTCATCTGGAGTGTTCGAAATTGGTCAGATGCTAATTATGATTTGTTATGCCTAGTGGACACTACATAGCTTTCGAAATGCTAAAATTGCCTTACTGCTCACACTACACAGCAATTATCACTCACATTCTGTTTCCCCGTCAGCATAACAGTGAGTAATAAATGACCGTCGATGAGGCTTAGACGTTACTTGATCTGTCACCTTCACAAAGAGGGACTGCTTCCAAAATCCTATTGTCCTAATAGAATAACAGCGAGAGGAAGTCGCGAAAATAAAACCTGCAACTTGCTGAAACAGTCGTTGAAAGGAGATATTACGGATTTTCAAATTCAACATCAAATAAACATTTGTGCTCTTGCCAAAGCTATATCGGTCTCCTGTGCAAGCTCCACACAGAATGCAGTATGCCCTTTGGCATGATTGTTTTTATTTTCGTCGTTCGCTCAGCTTTCTCACCGACCATTGCTCATCACTGTTTTTATTCTGTGCATGAAATAAAATTAGATGTGGGAAGTTCCAAAGTACGTAAAGCATACCAAAAGTCCTAAGCTTGACTAAAATACATACATAGAAAATACAGTAGCACTAAACAGAATAGTGTTAACAAATTAGACTGGACTTATCTTGCAAATTGCTTAATAAGTTAGGAATTATTTGGAATAGAGCGGTATTTTAAATTGCATATTGTTGTATAAATCAGATCTTTATTCCATTGTTTCAATTTTAAGCAAGCATTATTTTTTATTCATTGCCTCATTTCTCTGTTGTTTATGCATTTGTATGATTTTACTATTGTTTTATTCCAAGCTTTTGTAACACGTACAGTTATAATCTGTGGTGAACATTGATACAAGACATAATCCACACCTATTTAAAATAGGGGAATTTTTATTGACTGTTTACATAGTCTAGAATGCAACCTAATTGTTTGTTATCCATATAGCTCACAAGCCGTATTACTTTTGAATAAAGTTGAAGTAAGTAACAGATCTGTGTCTGTCTGCAGACAGGGGAAATCATGCCATTAAACTTCATACTTCTTAAGGAGTCTTAAAGGGATAGCACATTGATTAGTTGCTGATCTGGGTGGCGGTTGCAGATATCAATAATATGTTGGCAAGAGGTAGATAGGAGCTGAAATCTTGATGTGCACTTAGCATTAGTAGTGCTCATTTATTCACTGTAAGTCCCTGTGATATTACTTATGAGTCCATAGATTCATCACTTCACAGCCTCTCTACTGGAGTTCCTCAGGGATCACTTCTTAGACCACTTATTCTCCTATTTTATTAAATCGTCATGCAGAATGATATGTTGACGCTGCTTCTCTTACCACTATTTTCCTCCATTTTAAATCCCTAGTTTCAATACAGATTACAGATTGTCTTTCTGAAATCTTTCTTTTTTTTAGGGAGTCCCATTATCTCAACCTAAATCCTGTCAAAACAGGACAAATCTACATACTGCCAAGAATGTTTCCTTCTCATGCAAGCTCAATTTATTTTTAGGCATATTTATTATTTCATGTGACACACTGTCTGAGATCACAGCACTTACTTCCTCAAATTCGAAACTCTTGTCCTTGGAATTCCCGATCTCAAAAGCTCCACACATTCTACCTACTAACCTTAATTCCGAATTGCACAGCTCGGGTCTGGCTTTAGAATTCTTCCGGTCTGTCTCTGAGATCCAACCATGCATGCTGCTGGCAAAAATTGGAGGCAGGTGGAAGCATGAGCAAAATACACTGCCTGGGCAGGAAAAAAAAAGCCATAAAAATTTTTTTTGCTTTTTTTTTGCCAACTTCTTTGATTATGGTCTATCCATGTGTGAGACAATTCCTCATGCTCTCAGTACCACTCTTTCCCGCTATCAGGGAAGATAATAAGATGAGATGTCATTCAGTACATCCAGGTCATCAGCTTACTTCATTTTATTGCTGCATTACATTGCTGAACATAGACCTGACCAAGTGAAGCAACCCCAGATATTGTAGTAACACTGTCTCCAGAGGCTAGTGGCCACTATGCCTGATGTGTGCATCGCTTTATGCATTTTCTTCCTAACTTGATGTTCCTATCTCTCTGATAAAGGACCAGTCTCTGATTCATAGCACCAAAGTCTAATCTTTATGCTCCCTAACAAATTTAAACTTTTCCAGTTATCCTCACTAACAAGTAGTTTTCTTATGGCCACAAAACTGTTTTCAAAGCTAAATGCTCTAAGTTTTACTAACAAGCATAGGTCAGATTTCTACCTTCGATTTTTATAAAACTGTAACAAGCGTTTCAGTTTGAACAAGTTACAGTACAGTTTAGTCCATTTCCAGTAATTTGAAATCTCCTTAGTTGTTTTTGTTGCCTGTTAAAGGACCAATAATTAAACCTTTGTAAAATAATTATTACTTTTATTATTTTTTTGGCTGGGCGGTATTTAATTATTTTTTTTGTATTGCACAATTCCAAATTTGGCTCCCTAGTAAGGCAACACAAAAGTGTTTGCCCTACCATCTGTCCATCCTTGGATGGGAGTTTGAAAGAGCATAACTGCGCTCTGAGTGGGCGGAATAGCCTAGGCTTTCTTGAAGACCACGCTGATAATAGCCAGTCATCTGTGTCTTGCGTAGGATGCAGTATGAGCTGGTGGTGACAACTGGCTAAGACCAAATTAGGGATGAAATTGGGGGGAAATAAAAAAATAATCTTCTGCCAAATCCGCAGGCAGAATCATGGTCAAAAAATATTTTAAATGATCAAATGAACCAGCCAGGGTAGGAATATAAGAGAGAAAAACACCAAATCAAAACACTGAGAAGCAAAAATGGTCAGCACCAGGCAAACAAATGCAATATAATGGTCAGAGTTGCACACAGTAAATAGCCTGTAAACCGTTTACATAGACAATGATTGGGAGAAAACAGGAAGCAGGTGCTATAAGTCAGATGTTCATTAAGATGTTTGGGCTGGATTTGAACCAGGATGAGGATAGAAACTCCTGGATTGGCTGTGGATCTGGACCTGACAGCTCCTTTTCTGTCGTGGTAGATTGATATTAAAATAAACATCCTCCTCCATTCCAAATGGCAGAATACATCTTTGGCTTACTCAAAAGTCTGAAGGCATTCAGGCAATATCTCAGATAACTTAGTTACTGAATAAAACAAGTTGTGCAACCAACATGTCTTCAGTCCTTCAGGTTATATTGCACATATTACAGATTATTTTAATAGCTTGAATAAGTGTATCAAATTCACCCTGAATAATAACATTAAATAAGAATGATTAAATAAGAATCATAATGCAGCCCTGCCTTGGTAATTGTAAATTATTTATGATTTAATAAAGCCAGCTTTATTATACCTTTAGCACTAAGACTGTGATTTCTCAACTCATAGGCACAGTGAAGCTTTACTTTGCTAGACCGTGGGCTAAACATTTGGCCAAATCCTGTTCTCAGTGGCAGCAGAGTCTTGATGGATTGTTGCCATAGAAACTCTTGTGGAACTGCTCCCCATGTGTGACCAAAGCCATAGGCAAAGGGAGCTAATGGGGTGGGAAGAAAGGGCATCCAACATGGCGAGGAACTGAGCGAGGACAAGGTGACAATACAAACAAGAGCATTTTACTGCAGACAGGTTGCAGCCCTCCCCACGTTCACAGCTGACTCATCGCATCCAAGACGTCCTCCTCCTCAGTGTGCCAAGTATAATGAATATGCATTTTAGGCCATTCTCACTTGAGAGAACTGAGGGAGAATGTTTGAGGAGACATGTTATTACCATACATCTGTTATGTGTGGGGGTGGTGGGTCACGTCGGTGGGAGAGGGATGGAGTGTGTAACTTGACTGAATGAAACAAAGTGTTTGTTCATGTAGGTACAGTACAGTATATGCTCTGATGTGTGGAATGCAAAAAAGTACAACATGGTTATGTTTATTTCTGCTTAATAGTCAGATGTATAAGAAAAGCGAATGAAAATAGCATTACATCCTAAAAGTAGAATAAACTGACAAGTATATGTTCTTGCTTTTCATTTTGTTATATATTAAATATGAATGAATTTATGACCCACAACTATTATTCATTGCATAGTAACTAGCTTCCGTAGTGTTTGCAGTAAGGATTCTAAATGAAATGTATTTTCTTCCTGTCTGGATAGATTTTGCCCAAAATATGGGAAGCCTTTTTTTTAACCACACATTATGTTAATCCTAAGCCATCAACTGAAAATGTCAAGAAAGTTAAAGCATTCAACTGACACATCTTTCACTTTCATTCAGCTTATTAAACTCCCCTCTCCCAAGGCCTTCAGCACCTCTAATGAAATCTCATGTAGTCACTGGAAATGGTTTCCCATGCTATGAAGCTCCTGGATAGCTTTATTTTTCTGTTGTTTTCCTTTTTTTCCCCACTGCCTATATAGCTTTGATATCTCTATAATGACGACTTGAATTTGAACACTAAAATAGAACAGCTAAGCATCGAAAGCAAAGCTCATCAGTTAGGAAACAAAATATCACACAATTAATAAAGGGTGATTGTATGTGGAGGAATAATCATTAACCTGACAGGATAGTTCAAGCAGGCCTTAAAATAAATTAGAAATAAAATCATTCTACAGTGCATAAAAAAAGCCCTTCAGAGTGTGTGGGCACAACTAATGTTGAAAGATAAAATATAAAAATAACACGTGTATAAAGAACTCGAACTGGGCAGGGAAATCCAAGAAATGAAATCTCACAAGCCATTTTTTAGCAAAGTGCATTAAATTAAAGTGTAAAATTGCTGTGCCAAGTCCAAATATATCAAAGATGCCAACATGGGCCAGAACACAGCTATGAGTCATGATGAGTAGGAGCAACCTCTCCCGTTGTGACCGAAGTGCACTGGTCCCTTTGTAGCAAATTGGATTGAATAATTTAACCTCCTTCTAAATGTTCACTGTGTGATTTCGGAGAGTGCTCAGACCTCGCAACAATGATGATGAAAGTAAGTAACTATGTAAGAGTTGATACAGATGTCCATTCCCATTGTGGATTTGTCCTAAATGACAAAATGCAAGACTTTTCCTTTTGAAAATGGAGGTTGTTAGGAAAGTAGAATGGTGAGACATTTTCCATATTTACTAGATACTCAGTTATCTGTACTCTGGCCATATTTTTGAATTACATTTGTTTTGTCATGTTCGGGGGCATGGTGGCATAGTGCTTAAACAGTGTGGTCTCGCGCCTTCAGTGTACATGGTTCATTTTTCGTCTTGGGGCAATGTGCATGGAGTTTACCTTTTCTCCCTGTATGTGGTGGGTTTCTTCTGGGTCCTCCGGGTTTGCTCCCACTGTCCTGAGACACGTAATTCAGGCTAATTGGCATTTTCAACTTCCACATAGTGTTTAAGTGGGTGTGGATGTGTGCCCTGCAATAGATTGGAACCCTATCCAGGGTGTACCCCACCTCAAGGCCAGAGTTACCTGGGATAGGATCCAGGGTTTTCGCAACCCTGTACAGGACAAGCAGTATAGCGAATGAGTGAGCGTAAGTGACTGAGTGAGTCATTCTTTTGGCTGTGCCTCAGACAGCACACAGAAAATTGGAAAGTTATTGCATGTCATTGTAATTATTTTCTGATGGCTGATGCAAGTGTAGCAGGGTCCAACACACCTGTTGACCAGAGTGATGTCATACTGCAGATGGAAAAGCTAAGTGGGGGACAAGGTTAAAACAATTTCAATTTGAAGTAAAATTTGATCTAATAACCTTGAACAGGCTGTAAAAAAAAATAATATTCATCCATCTATCTATCTATCTATCTATCTATCTATCTATCTATCTATCTATCTATCTATCTATCTATCTATCTATCAGGCAACCACAATAACAAATCATAATCTGATTATTAATATACAGAAAGCACTTAACAATATATTTTGAGTGAGTGAGACCTATTAAAGTCAAAATGTGATACATGACACAATATTTGCCATAAAAGCCTCTGTCATACAGCCATACTTTACTAGCATCTTCTTGCCAATTTTTTACTGGCTCACAAATTTTGACTGACACAGTACCTTGGCATGTATTCGAGGTTAAAAGAACCACAGCTACATATTCTAGCATAAGATTTCACTTCTACAAACTGCCTGGTATGCAAAGAATTAATTTGGCAACATATGCTACAAAGCACAGAGGAACAGACCCATGTAAATACACTGTAAAAGTGTATGAAGAGGACTGTAACACTCATCACTTGGAGTGACAACATTGTTCATGTAGCCTGGAGGATGTGCATTCTTAATGCAGACTTCCTGGAGTGGCAGGCGTGTAAGTAATGCCCGTAAGGAGAATAAGGTTCTCTTAGTGCTATGTCAGAGTTGGTCCCAAGTGACCAGCCTGTCCATAGGTGATAATGCCCCTCTTGTCCTTCCTCCGTAACAGATGATCTGTAGATCAAATTGCCATTCTTTCTAGGTAATACAATAGGAAAAGCTTATCACAATACATAGGTGCCGATTCGATTTATATTGCAAATCTGTATCACAAGCATCACAATTTTAAAATAAATATCCTGATTAAATATTAAATCTGTTCAGTTTTGTTACAATTTTAAGACCTTAAACCTTATATCTTAGCTTTATTTTACAGCTTTACTGAATTGAACATGAATAATTAAGTGTTTCCCATTGTTTATAACTTGGACTTGTCTAAGCTTAGACATCTTGTGTTTTATTGAACTTCCAGCTGCCGAACACAGTACGTTGGCATATAATTCCTTCTATCTGTTATCACCCAAATGATGAAGCGTTGAGTCTGATTCCTCTCAAGGGTTCTTCCTATTTGCAGGGAGTTTTTCCTTGCCACCATCGCCTTTAACTTGCTCATAAGGGACAATCTAATCATTATGTTCTATACACATTTTAACTTGCTCATACACATTGCGATAATTTTCCTTTAATTTTGTCCTTTGAGAAAATGACCATTGTTAAAAGCGCGATATAAATAAAATTTGAATTTTATGGAGTTCACGTTAAAACCAAGGACAACATTTAAAGAATACAAAATTATTTTCAATACAACGGTTTAAAGGATAACTTAAAATTTTATTAAACAAAATTTTAATTTTACTGAGCAGCATAAATATCTATGTTTTCTGCCACAATTGTTGTTTCTAAACAAGTTCAACACATAGAGTAATACACTACATGGGGTGCCAATGTGGAAATAGTTTAGAGTGCATGACCTGTAGGATTATAAAGAAATGGATACGTTCTACCACCTTAAACCCCACTTGACAATGAGTGCAGTTTCTTTCATGGGCACATGATTTTAAAGATCAACTTGCACTCTCTTTTTTTGTTTTGTTTTGAGACTGGTGTAAGTGTGTGGGTTTCAAGACTAGTTTGCTTGCAGAGTTTGGAGAAAAAGGCTGATTGGAGGCTCCAATGCATGCCACTTTTGATGATGTAACGCAATAAAAATGTGTTTTGTTGCACTATTCACAAGCTTGTGTACTCAGCACAGCTTTATGTGTATTAAAGGCTGATCGGTCATGGATGCTCAAGCTGAAAACCAGCCATTTCTGGCCACTGGCTGATCAACCTGTGCATTTCTTCTATACATATAAAAATATAATTTAAAAATGTATTTTGGAGTCAGTATGGTGACACTTGAATCAGCACAAAAAAGAACCAATTCATGACTGAAAAAAATTTCATCTCTAATAGTTATACCTTTTTTGCTCAATGCTTTTGGCAGTACAAGAACAAAGGGATAAATTAATCAAAACACTATACTTGTAAAGTAAATAAGAAAATGTATGGTGTTTTACATTTGTGCATATTTCTTAATACAGCAGTCATGAAAATACACTCTTGACAAAATAGTGTTTTTGAATGGACAGTTAATGGTTCTATTTGGACAGTTAATGGTTCTATTTGGACAGTTAATAGTTCTATTTGGGCAGTTAATGGTTCTTTTAGTAGATAAATGGATGGATGAGTGGTTGGATGGATTGATGGTTGGATGAATAAATGGTTTCATGTTCTTCTTGTTGTTTTGTTTCTTTGGAGAATACATTTCAGCTAGAGAACTTGCTCAGAGAACGATTGTGCTTTAAAAATTTGGACATAATAAATTTTTTTAGATTTTATAGTTTTAAAGTGTGGTTTTTAAGTGTGACTAAACAATTGCGAAGCTTTATCTTGCAAGCATTCAAATGCTGTCTACCACGACAGCTGCTAAATCAATGGAAAAGGTCATTACTAATATTGTGTGCATTGAGCAAGGCAGTGTATACCGCGACTATTATTGGCACATGTCTGTTTTAGAAAAATGTTTAGGAGTCCAGGAAAAAAGGAAATTACACTTTGTCACTACTTCAGTGTGTCCATAATCAGCATATGATATGTTTTCTTGTGTTTTGGTCAACATATTCAGCTCTTATATTATATGTAAACAGCAATATATTGATCCATTTATTGAGCCTAACCAAGACTATATGACTATGATGACTATATGTTAGCCATTTTTAACTGTATGTGGTAGGAGATATAAACCTACTGCTTTTATGTTTCACCAGGAGGCCAAGCTGCGAGAGTTACTTGATGTTGGGAACCTGGTGGGGCGGATAGAAAACAAGATGCTGACGGTGGTCACAGGGCCAGACATGGTCAACATTACATATCTAAATTTCATGGCTTTCCAAGAGGAAGTAGCAAAGGTATCATAAGGAAATATAGTGTATATATATATATATAAAAACCTGATGATATTTGGCCTCATTATTAGGCTAATACAACCTCAGACGGATAACAACAACTTTTTTTCACATAGCCATTATTTTATTGCATATCGAATGTATGTACAATACAAAGTACTACCTTACTGCTTCTACAGGACTTAAGAGGGTAAGTTGCAGTCAGGTGCTGCTAATCATCAACTCCTGATTAACTGATCAGCAGCAGGTGTGCAGTCATCGGCAAATAATCGGTACAGGAACCGATTATTTCAAGATACTGCTGCTGAATGTGTATCTATGAGCTATTGAATCATGAGAGGGTTTTTTTGGCTTAATTTTTATTATATAAATAATGTTATGATGAAAAAAAGTTATATTTTTTGCTTGTCTGAGATTATTTTTGCCTAATACGAGCATCTGGTACGAATTTTTTTAGGTTTTTACACAAAAAGGAGGGGGTCCTAACATGACTGTAAAGTACTGTATGTGTGTAGATAGATATATATTGTGTGTTAATGTGTATATAATAAATATATTAAAATATATAGATATCCATTCTTATGGCATTTGTAAGAAAGGATATATAAAATGTGTATTGACTGTATTTTTTAATTGGCTATTGTCCTTTGTTAAGGAGTGGGCAGAGGAGCTGTTTAGTCTGGCTTCCAACCTGCTGGCTCAGAACATGAATCGGGAGTCGAGCCTGGAAAAAGCGTAAGCACCCGCAGATAGGCTCATGTTGTCTACATTTATCCCTCATGGCTTTGGATGAAACATGACAGTTGCCATGAGCTTTTCACACTTGAGCATTAGCCTTAGGGCACCATCACACCAAAGTGAATACATTTCTATCAAGGCATCAAAACAGGTTTATCTATTACTGATAGAGGGGTTTAATTTTTTACATTGTTTACAAACTAATTAAAAGTGTAAACAGTGAAAGCACTAAAACCAAAAATACATACATTTAGCAAAATGCAATTTTATCTAAATTTAATATAATTAAGCAAAATACAATGAATATAATATGCATAATTGTATATTATTAAATAAATATTTCTTTTTCCCCCCCTATACAAACATATTACTCATTAAATCAGATATACAAGACTTAAGCTGCAGCCAAACCAAGAAGGACGTATTCCTGTGAAAAAGTAAGCCTCTGCCTGGGGATTATATATTCCACCTCCATATGGTGGTGTAAATGATAAGTAATCTCTGTTTGTAATTTGTCTTTTGTGCAGCATATTTCGTATGTTTTCGGCTGACAGGAAGCGGGTAGAGACAGCACTGGAAAGTTGTAACCTCCCATCAGGCAGGGTAAGCATATGTTTGGCTAATCACTCCAGGATCATACTGAGAGCACGCATGAGTGCACATTCTAACAGCAAGTGATTGCATCATGTTTACCAATAACTGCACAGAAACTAGTGGGATTGATTTTAATCTCTATGATTTTTATAATGTTATTGCATGTGCATGCAGTACCTGTATTTTACAAGGTAAAAATAGATTTATATGCCTGCTATAAAAATATAGAAATGCATAAATCTATATAAAATCAATAAACGCATAATCAATCCATTTAAACCAAAACTGGTACATGTTACTACTTTATTATAACACAAGCTTTTTTTTTTTTTAATTATTTTTCTTTTCTTATATAACAAAGAAGAAAGTATATTTATCTGTTTAGTTTTATTTTTGCTTTTGGTAGAATGTTTCAACATAAGATAAAATGCTCACACTTTAGTCCATGATGTTTAAAGACTCTGAGTTATTGGAGCAAATATTCCAAGTACTGCTGCAATGATTCATACACTGCATGAACCTTTAATCTTTTTTTTCCCTGATCTCATCATTTTCATAACCACTGAAACATTAATTGACCTTAAACATGGTCACTGCCTTTAGGACCCTTTGCATATTTTAAATGTATATACTGGTGCAAAATAGACAATATAGAGGGAACAAGGATTAATGTTTGCAATCCGACAAACTTTGTTTATTATTAGATTTGTTAAATGATCCAATTGATTTAAACTCAAATTAACTGGATGGTCTGCAGACTTGGAGAGAAAGCAGCAATTAATTCAAAGGGCAGCATGATGTTTTTAGGCATTATTAATATTGGACAGCATGACATTAAAGCAAACATGTTTTTTTATAGATGTTTAACTTATGTACATTAGTAATTGTTTTGAATACAGTTGAATCACACTTGTGCTGAGGAGCACTCATTTTAGGTGTCCATATAGGGAAATTTCCCCTTTACACATTGCACAACTGTATGACTATGTCAAAGGTGACAAAAAAGTTGGTGCAATGTCGATGTTTGAGGCAGGACATACATATGTAAAACCAGTGTTTGCTTTATAAGTGGCAAAAATAAGTAAATAAATAAATATATATATATATATATATATATATATATATATATATATATATATATATATATAGTAAATGATAACAGCGGGAGTCGGGACAGAAACAGATCAGGTAATTGTAAGCATATCTAAAAAGACAAGTAAAAAAAAGATGTGGCAACTAGAACATAAAAAAAGGCTCATCATATAGAATGACACAATGAAACAGCATGTATAAATAGCGGAATTAATAAAGGGCTAAATGCAGAATAGGTGGACACTATTGAGTAACACACCCATGATATGAGAAACCAAAACATAAGCATATAACTTTGGTCACCATAGGAACTGTCATGCAAAAGGCACTCCATGACAGTCCTCATATCGATTCCTTGTGAAATGAGTGTCCTTCAACTTTAGTGGTGGATTTTGTTACTGGCTAGAGGTTTAATGTAGGCTGTTATTTGGAAAGATGCAGCTGAACTTGGTTTAAATATTTAATGAATTTGATCACACACAGATCTTCATATCCTGACATAAAAAGTGTGTAATAAATAGTGAAAAAAATTGTGTAGCAATTGGTCAGCAATTGAATGCGAGTCTTTATTCATACAGAACGATTCTATTCCTCTGGATGATCTAACTCCTGAGGTTTACAAATCCTTCATTGCCCATCTCTGTCCCCGACCAGAAATCAACCAAATATTTGCAGATTTGTAAGTAACATTCTTTAAGGGGTGAAGTAGTTATCTGTTTTGTATTCATTTATATTCATCATTATTTTGTATTTTGTATGGTTAAATTTTACATAAGCTTGTGGAACCTATGTAAAACTCTCCCCAATCTCTTATTTATAGAGGGGCTAAAGGCAAGAACTTTCTAAACATGGACCAGATGACCGAGTTCATTAACAATAAGCAGCGGGATCCTCGTCTGAATGAAATTCTTTACCCTCCACTGAAGACAGAACAAACACAGCTACTTATGGAGAAATTCGAACTCAACTTAGACATGGTCCAAAAAGGTCAGTTCTAAAGACTCACAGTCTTCAACCATCATGTTCAGTCTGTCACAGCTGTCCACCAACTCCTTTAGCTGGTTGATGTGCTGTCATGTCACATAAGCCTAGACTATCCAAGGATGACAGGTAGCCATGAGCAGATGTTACATAAGTCAGCGTTCATACTGTTGCAGACTGCGTTATATAGTTCTCGGGAACATCAAAGCAGTTTGACTTTTAAAAATATTCTTAAGAAGATCCCATCTCTAATATACTGGTCTACCATTTTCACATTTTTTAAGTAGTGTCCAGGGAACTACCAGGGACTTATAAAGCATAGCCAGTGGGTTGCCTTTGTTTGGCTAGGGGATTTAGAAAGCTACAGTGGTGAAAACCATGATCAACCACCATCAAATTTGTCATAGTGGGTATATGCACAGCTCACTTGGTAAGAGAGAGAAAGTATCACAGATCATTACCCCTTAAATTCATCTCAAACGCACCTGGTTCCAAGTGTAGACCCAAGCTAAAATACATCCCACCTGCTACAACCGCTAATCATGTTTTCCCCATGATATTACCCTATACTGACACCTAGTAGTCTGGGTAAAGCTGTGCATCTGTGATACAGATTTCTATATTTCTATCTACTTACAAGGTTGCTTTATGTAACTAAAACCCCTCTGGTGTTCAGCTTGGTTCTGTTACACGTCAGCATACACAATGAATTGACACTTAGATTAGATAGTGACTACCTCTTTTTTTCCTCATTTAAATTCATGAATGTTTGATTAAAATTCTAATTTGTCAGTCTCAGTTTTACAGTGGTACATCTATTCTGTAGACAACAAGTTGGGGAAATATGACCGGTGTAATCACAGTGGAGTAGCTGCACAGATTCCACCTGTATGCTATTAGTAGTAATGATTTTTAAGGCTGTTGGAAATTAGAGGATTTATTTAATGTCAGCATACACAAGATAGCAGGGAGCCTGAGCATCTGAATTTCATAAATATATTATTGTAAAGGTTAAATTTAGTAATCGCTCACATTTCCATTCATAAGCAAGGTAATAGTTATTAGCCAAATTAATGTAAAATGGTTTAGTTTAATGCAAACTATGATAAAACTAATTTTAGAAAAAGGGTTTCAAGAGTTAGTTGAATAATGAAACTTCCTTAAAATGTGCTTTTTCCTGTAGTTGTTCCACTCTACCAATTAACGCTTTTAAAATTGTTATGCATACACAAGACCTTATACTGTACTGTACTATACTATACAATACCAAACTATACTGTACTGTACCATACTATACTATATTGTACTATACTGTACCAAGCTGTACAATACTATACTATACTGGACCATGCTTTACAATACTATAATATATTGTACTGTACTGTACCGTACTGTGCCGTGCTACTATACTATACTGTACTGTGCTGTACAATACTTAACTACAGTATATTGTACTATACCGCGCTGTACAATACTATACTGTACCATGCTGTACTGTACTGTACTATACTCTACTCTACTGTACTGTATGGTGCTGTACTGTACTGTGCTATACTGTACTATACTATACTGTTATTTTATGTTATTCTATACTATACTACTATTGAATAGTATAGTGCACTAAATTGTACTGTACTTAACCAATGCCACACCAGAGGGAGTAAGTCGTGCTCAAAAAGGTCAGTATTTTTCTATTAAATTTTAAATGCTTGAGTTACATTTTCATTTAAAATGTACAACCACAATAAATTGCAATGCTGCAAATCATTCAGGTATTGTAAATGCTTTTTCCATTCAGATCAAATTGCAATCTAGAAAAATTTAAGCATATTTATTGCAACAATTTTTTTTATTTGTTTTATTCAGTTCATGTAATTCAACATGCTATTTTGCTTTGAGGAATTTTGGCACTGTTTCGCTTCCAAGGAGGATGTGCACAGTCCTGAGAAACATACAAGATCTTTTTATATTTTCACCTTTTCCGTTTTAGAATATCAGATATCTTTTAAGTTCCACGGTTGAGTCCTAAATAGTGTAACATGGAAAGGTTCTGTGGTAGGGTGCACAATCCCTTGGTCCCCAAACCAGGTGGGTTAGAGAGTGATTTAGGATCAGCCTTGTGTTAGAAGCTAGTTAGCTTTGTAGCTCACATTTAATTTAGGATCGCTTAGAAGCAATTAATCAGAGACAAAGTGTTATTTAGGATGACATAATGTTACCAGATGTATTTCCTTCCTGAAAATGGTTCTATTAACTCTTTACTGTTACCATTACTGCAGATGATACCTACCAACTTTCTCCGTTAATTACATTTAGTGTAGTTATTATGAGTTGATTGTTACAACACCTGATGCGGAGTGATATGTATGGTTAAACATCCCATAGCTGTTACGCCCTGTATCGCCGCTTGTAAAATGCTTCTCGCCCAATCAGATTACTCAGTCAAAAGTAACTGTTGTATAATATAAAATTTACTGATCTATGCCGTGCTCTTCTGTACTGCTTTGCTTTGTGATGAATGCATTTATTTCATCCACCTCTTTCCTTTTGTCACATTGTTTAATTTGGAACCCAAACCCACAGTAGCGCATAGCACAGTCATGTGATTGACACACACACACAATAGCACTTCATAGTCTTTTTTGTTCCTCCTCAAGAATAGTTCACTCACTGTCCTTAAATTCTCCATGTAGCATTGAATTGCAGATTGTGAAATATAAAATCTTTTTTTTTTTCTCTCTCTCTTTCCGGTGCACAAAATAATTTCTCTACCTTTGCCTTCGTTTCATTACCATAGCAACAGTGACTCCTGAGATCCACTCGAACATGCCTTCCGACACTGCGGCTGAGCCAGTTTATTTATATAATCCAGTACACAGCCGGGGGATCCGATCACTGGAATAATCATATGAGAGAAGCAGTTAGCTTGTGACAGCTGATTGATTAGACATGTTTAGCCTTAGAGACACTGGTGATGGGAATAGTTGAGAATGATCATGAAGCTCTTTACCTTGCAGAGCTATCATGACACCTGGCTGTCATATAGATTATGAGCTATTCTCTCAGCCCACGCTCGTAGACAGGCAAGGGAAGTGCTTTCACAAGTCTTCAAGACGTAGACGGTGCTTTGAGGAGACACCATTCTCATACACCCTAGGGAAAAAAAAACGTTCAAAGTTGATTTCATGTATCATCCTGCTGAAGTTGCACAGATTCAGACGTCAGTGTCCTTAAGTGAATGTGAATAGAGTGAGCCAAAAATATTCTCTGAATTACACACTTTCGGCTTATTCTCCACATCGACAGGTGAATTACTAACTTTCAGCATAACGCCGTAATTGCAGCCTTTAAAATCCGCTTGTCCCTTTCTTTCTAGGGAGAGCAAGGTAGTTTCTTCCTACCGTGTAGAAGCCAAAGCTATTTGGCTCACAGTGACATAACAGCAGCAATCCCACTGAGACTACTCAGAAATTCTTCATGTCATGTTGATATGAAATCCGTCTGTCTTTAAAAAAAAAGAACTTCAGTTAATTACCTTTAAACCTCTGTGAGGAATGACCTTAATTAATGTAAACTACTGCTGAGAATTTGTCACAGGGGATGCCCATCTTCCCTGCAAGTTCCCTGCAAGCACACTCTCTGTTTAGGGAATGTGGATCTTACAGTTCATGTATAATTTGATAGCTGTATGTAATTTCAGCAATCATTTTTTTACTGATGAGACAGGGTGTTACTGTAGGTGCACAGCTTTTCTGCAGTGAGCATTTTTTTTCCCCTGTATACCATATCAGGTGTGTCATGTCAAATATATCCTGAGTTGAACTATTATTATTTTTTAGTGCTGAAATGATGAAATTGCACCTACAGAGTAAGCACATTTGCCAAACTGTGTTACAGGGCAGATTTCAGTCGAGGGATTCTCCAGGTACTTGATTAGTGATGAGAATGGTGTAATACCTCCTGAGAAACTGGATCAGAGTGAAGACATGACTTTCCCTCTTTCACACTACTTCATCAACTCCTCTCATAACACCTATCTCACAGGTATGTTTGCGCTTAAGCTCAGTCCACTTACTACAGACACTCTGTTTAACCCTTTGTTCTCTCTAGATTAAAAATGACCCATTTTGGATTTAAAAAAAAAAAATATATATATTTCTAACATAAAATTATTGATGTGAATCAATATAAAAATATAACTAATGAACAGCAAAATTAATTAATTTTATTTTTTTATCAGAGAAGAAGAGCTGTACAATAATAGATAAAACAATTCTCTATATTAAATTTGTAATAATGAATCACATATTTTCATATGGTTTTACAGCAGTGGCATGGTAGCTTAGTGGTAACCACTATTACTTTGCACGTCCATGGTGACGGGGTTGAATCTTGCCCCTGCATGTTCTTATGTGCTTGGTGGATTTCCTCCTAGTACTTCAGTTTTCCCCTCGTTGCCCAAAGACATGCAATGTATGTTGATTTCCAAATTGTCTGCAGTGTATGATTGGGTGCATGAGTGTTCTTGTACCCTGCAATGAATCGGGATGTGCTTTAACTTTGTGCAATAAGTTCCCTTGAAATGACTACAGGACCTGCCAGATGGATTATTTTAAATAAAATTAAGACAGGCTTCAATTTCACATTGTGTATTATGGGGAAGACAAAGAAATGTAAGTTGTACTAAAACATTTAGGCCCTGGTTTACAAAGATATACAAATATTATAAGTACTGTACTAATTGTGACAGTGCAATCTGATCATCTCCACTCACAGTGAAGTGGGTGCGTTGGTGGCGATTTATAAGGATGTATGAATGAACAAATTAGTTGTGAAAGAGCGTAGCCATGACAATTGTATTCATTCATAATCTAGTAAAAATAATTTTCACAAACTGTTGCAATTTACCACAGTAATACTAAGTAAGTAATATTGTCAAAATAAACAAAGTCCACTTAATTTTGAAAGGAAATACAAAAAAATATATTTTGTCTCTGTAATAGTACTGTATATGTATTTTGACAATTGTGCTATATAAATAAAATTTTATTTAATTTGTCTAATGCCAGACAATAATAACTTTAAGCCACAGTAGGCTAAATTACAATGTGGGTGCTAAATTCACCTCTTTATTTAAATGCTGCTTTGTAGTAGGGGTAGCTCAGTGGTTAATGCAATATTCAGAATGTCCCAGGTTCAAATCCCTACCCACCAAACTGTTAATGTTGGGCCTTGAGCAAGGCGCTCAACTGCTCAGATGTATAATAAGATAAAAATGTATGTATTTTTCTCCTATATGTTAAACAAAACAACACACACAAATATACATTTATCAAGGAAAGCGGAGAAAATGCATGTTTTTCTCATGCAAGAAATTTTTTTTTTAAAGAAACGTATTATTATTGTTATTTTTATCGGCTTGCACTTTCCTGCCGTGATTGAACACCAAACTCAAGGTTTTACTGAGTGCACAGATATAATGACATCCAAACAAAGAGTGTATGTAAAGAAATTTAACAAATGAAGGTGAGCAATTTAAACATATTCAAGATTCATACATTTTAAAGTATGTAAGGAAAGTAACTACTTTGAGTAGTTTTTGAGTATATCAATCCTAAGTCTGCAGATTGATTGTTCCAAAAAAAATTTATAATTATGATTCAGTAAGATTAAATGGTTTGGGACCTTAATATCGTTAATGGAAGATGATGTAAACAGAAGATGCAGGTTAAATTTACGGTAGTACTGCCCATAAACTGTACTTGGTCCTTGAACCAGCACCTCTTGTTTATATTTCGGAAATGTAAATGGATTGTGTGTGTATGCGTGGGTATTTTCCAGCGGGGCAGCTAGCAGGAAACTCATCAGTGGAGATGTACAGGCAGGTGCTGCTGTCTGGCTGCCGCTGTGTGGAACTGGACTGCTGGAAAGGCCGGACAGCCGAAGAGGAGCCTGTTATTACTCATGGATTCACCATGACCTCTGAGATCTCCTTTAAGGTAATACATACTGTAGACGCGATAAACTTTAGACTGTTACTGTACCTAGTTACATCAGAAGCTGATCCAGATGCAACCGTTTTTTCTGCTGCTTTTACCCCATAGAGCCTTTAGCTCAGTGGCATCCTATTAACTTAGTACGTTTCTTAATGTAATTGCAATGTGGAATGAGTTCATCACCCTCGAATGAACTGCATTTGAATAGGAGAACCTAAGTGTGTTAGTTTTTTTAACGTTTTAACTAGTGATTATATTCTCTCTTCTAAAACCTATTCATATTCAATCTATTCTCTTTCAGGAAGTAATTGAGGCCATTGCCGAATGTGCTTTTAAAACGTCTCCGTTTCCCATCATCCTATCCTTTGAGAATCATGTGGACTCGTGAGTGAAAGCTCCACACTCCCTGCATGTGACAAGCCTCTCTTACCTTTGGCCTTGGAGTGCCGATGTTCAGCACACACAAGAGCTGAGTGCAACTATGGCAACAAGGAATAGAATGATTATAGTGTAGTCTGTAATGCACAAATTGTTTTCACTTGTCCCTCTTGAAATGCCACACACTGTTCCTGCTTCGTATCTTGCTGTATGCAGGAAAATGTGTAATGATTTGACAGTTCATTATGACACTTCTTAAAGTAAAAGCCTATCACATTGCTTATACATTCTTTCTTAATTAGATTTTTTTTTTCTGTTTGTCATTGCAGTCCGAAACAGCAAGCCAAGATGGCGGAATATTGCAGATCAATTTTTGGAGATGCCCTTTTAACTGAGCCACTTGAGAAATATCCAGTATGTAAATCATGTTCAGGATTCTTTTCACACTATTACCCTAAAAGTGCATAGTGAGGACAGAATGTAAGTAAATTGTTGTTCCTGTGTTCTTTTTTAGCTTGAGGCAGGTGTTCCACTGCCCAGTCCACATGAACTCATGGGAAAGATCCTCATCAAGAACAAAAAGTCTCACCCCAAACCACCTGATGGAAGCACAAAGAAGAAGCTGTCAGAGCAAGCCTCGAACACCAACAGTGACTCCTCCAGTGTGTTCGAGCCATCGTCACCCAGTGCTGGGCCTGCAGGTGAACTCAACATGTCATTAAAGGCTTAGTTTTTAATATTTCCAAAGCATGAGGGTAAAGAAAAGAATCCTGAAGACTGTTCTAAGCATTGACTTTTCAATCACCATCTGTTTCAGGCGTATGCATTTTTTGTATCCCTGTTTGTTATCCTTATAGCGCCATCTGGTGGGGTGTGAAGTGTAGAAATAACTGTGCTATTGCACACTATTACTTTCGTAACTTGGATTACAAGGAATACTTTGCTATTACCGGTGTGTATGCTAAATAACCATTAGTGGCTTTATTTCATCTTCAGGAGAAACACATTGTTGATGGGCCTGACATTGTTTCAGCTGTCAGTTGTTTTTACAGGCTAGGTGTATGATTTATAATATGCTCAGAAGAACAGCGCAGAATAATCTTACCGTCAATTTACAGTGCCTTGCAAAAGTATTCCTTACCCCTTAAACTTACAAATACATGCATAAATGTATTTTGTTGGGATTTTATTTGACAGACCAACACAAACAAATGTGAAGGGGAATGAAAATGATAAATAATTTTCAAAATTCTTTACAAATAAAAATGAATAATGAAAAGTGTGCCGTGTTGTCACATAATGCGTATGCTCTGAATACTTTTGCAAAGCACTGTAGAATGTTATATTGGTTTTTCCCTAGGTTCAAAGAGTAATGATGTAACCAAAGTGATAATGGTGAATGCATGAAAGTGTACAAGTTCAAATTGGACATTTTAGGGCTGGTGTCCATTTACCGATCAATACACACATTTATCAATCAATACAGTCCACAGTCATTATTAAATTACGCTATCAGTTCTAACCAGTGATGATATGGATGTCATTGAATGTACCTTCATAAGTATTTTTAATCCACACTTAACCCATCAGTTTCCAGTGCCCACTTTCCTCCCTTGTTCCTCCATGCACATGTTGGATAAAACTATTAAATTCAATATTTATCCCCAGTGGGCAATTTAAGGCATGTAGAGTAGAAAAAAAAGATCAGTGCAAATAAAAAATTAAATTACATAAAATAAAATTCAATGAAACTGCTCTAAGGGTGATGAATGTAAGTGCTCATGTATGATGTATTTGAGTATCCACACATAATGTGCTTACAGATTTGCACACACACAGACACATACATACACACACACACACACACACACACACACACCTTAGGTTTATATCAGTATATTTTATTGTCCTGAAACACTATTTACTGGTGTTCCTTAGCTGCCACAGAAGTGGAAGCAGAGGATGATGAAGATGAAGACGACGATGATGATGACTGTAAGAAGTCAATGGATGAGGTAAGTGGACTTCTTTATCACATTCATATCAAATTTAAAGATTTATCAGCTAATATATTTGTATATGGGATTCTCTACTACAGGGTACAGCAGGATCCGAGGCGTTCGCTACTGAAGAAATGTCCACTCTAGTTAATTACATTCAACCCACTAAGTTTCACTCCTTTGAGACTTCCAAAAGTGAGCAGAACTACTTGTTATGTTGGGCTCGTTCATTTGGCCTAATTTGTTAATGTGATGTACTCGCTGATGCCTTTTCCATCATGTTTTCAGAGGTCAACCGCAGTTATCAAATGTCGTCATTTGTGGAGACAAAGGCCCTGGAGCAGCTCACCAAGACTCCTGTGGAGTTTGTGGAGTATCTTTTATATTCACTAAATTCCGCAGTTAAAAGTTACTTCCACTTCTGTTTTATCTTGCTTTAACCCTTGGGGTATCTAAATATATGTGGTGTGTATCAAAATATTTATGAATAAATTGTTACCAAATTAAGCAGATATGTGAGTAAAGTCAGAGCTGTAATCAGTTAGAATGATAAATGATCATATTCCTTCGATTGAATGCTATAATGTTTTATACTGTACATGTTTTGGATAAAAACATCTTTACATTGAGGGATTTGTACCTGTGAAAAGAATTCATTTACATCAATTAATTCCTTAACCAAATTCTTTAAGATACAACAAGCTTCAGCTCAGTAGAATCTACCCCAAGGGCACTCGAGTCGACTCCTCCAACTACATGCCTCAAGTGTTTTGGAACGCAGGCTGCCAGCTGGTTGCACTGAACTTTCAGACAATAGGTAAACCCAGTTGATTTCTTAAGTCTTCTTCTGTATTTTATCGTAAACATCCTCTAGTGAAGTGGCAACAGATTGAAAAGCCCAAAACTCATACCCCCCAGTCACAGATTTCAGCTCCTCCTAGAGGGTTTCTAAATGTTCCCAAGTCAACTGTGAGATATAATCAATCCAGCAGGTGCAGCACTAGTAGAATTTGGCTCAAAGTATATTTATTGGGTGCCTGAACCACATTATCTAGCTCCTTTTGACCCTATTTTGTGAGCTTCACCTTACCACTCCAGACTAACACTGCTGCCCTGATCCATTTGTCAAATTTACTCTTGACTTTTTCCATCACTAAATGTGATCATATAGTACTTTAGATCATCCACTGGGGTAAGATCTCATCTCACCTGACAGAAACATCCCACATGTTTCAGGGAAAAACTTATGTTCTCAGAGAAGAATGTGTGGCCATCATCCCAGCCTCCTTGCTCAGCAGTATTCAGGTAGAGGTTGATTTTTGACAGAGCCCAGACAGATTGAGATAACTTTTAAAATAAGGTAGATGCTACTTCCATGGAGACAAGACACATCCTTGAAGGGCAACGACACCCAACTTAAATGGTTCTGACGTAATCCCAAGAATGTCAAGGCAACTATCACTCAGGCAAAGACCAGACAGCGTGAAGACGAAAACGCTATTGGAAAACCAAATACTTCCTACAAACTTGTCATGGCACATGATCGGAAGCTTTTTTTATATCCACAAGAAACATGTGGACTGGTTTAGTATATCCAACACCACTTTTAAAAATGCTTAAAACCCGCATTGAAAAGCCTGTTCCAAACCACTGTTCCAGAGTAAAGAGGTCAATACTCTTTTGCATTTGCTACCACTGCCTGCTAACTGCTTCCCTCATCACCATCTACAGGTATGTTGTAGGAATACCACTTTAACTTCTGACCATAGCTTCTTGAAGGTGCATCAAAAACTGTGGAAATGCAGCGGGTTGATCTGAACTTGCTCTTCCTGATCTCATGCAGTACAAGGGGAAAGTCCTTTCAGTTGCAGAAGATAAATTTGTCTCTCAGAGAAGCTTTTGTCAGAAAGTCACTAAAAGCAATCAAGGACAACTTGTGTATTGAATCCAATTTATCAGGTAAGTTGGATTCTCACTGAGCGGAGAGTTTTCCACGACAGTCTCTGGGTCCTTCTCTAGGGTTTTCGGCATCACCAGAGAACCTCTTGTCCAGTCTTTCTTGCTTCCCTTTTTGGGTTTTTATTCATCTACAAATGATTTTTAGCACTTTCGTTCTTGTGGAAACACTCAAATAGTTCGGGTTTATCTCAGCTTTCTCACTCTCCCATTCACAGTATTCTCACGAGAAGACTAACAAAGCACACATAAGTAAGCTAAACTTTATCATACAGTATGCAGATAAGAATTATCATACATTACCTGCTGGTGTGACCTACTGTACCTTCACAATGTCTATGACTGATTTTTGAAAACACCTACAGTATGCTGCCACAGCCCCTTACCTACATTGTAGATTTAGATCTACAAAAAAGACATCATTTCATTGTAGCTGAAAAACTGAATGTTTTGTGTGTCTTTGTTTGTTACCTAGATCTGTCCATGCAGCTGAACTTGGGCATGTATGAGTATAATGGGAAGAGTGGCTACAGGCTTAAACCTGAGTTCATGAGGCGACCGGATAAAAACTTTGACCCCTTCACAGAAAGCACTGTGGATGGCATTGTAGCCAATACGCTATCAATAAAGGTTAGTGTCCTATGGTACAATGTTTGTGATGTCTGTTTTGTTCATTTGAATCACTTTGGTAATTTAGCACGATGGCTAGAAAAGCTTTGTAGCATGGTATAAGTAGCACTTATTTACAGTATACACAATCAACAACACTAGAAACTACTAAAATTACTGAATTACTGAAACATTAATATCATTTGAATTCCTCATAGGTGTGTTTGGATCAAAGAAATGTATTAATACTGTATTATTAAAAAAAAATGTTGAAAGTGGTGTTAGTATTACGTCCCAGACCATGACATCATCACAAATTTGAGGTTTGCGAAGAGGAGTGGGAGTTGATAAAACTAAAATATGCCTTATATATGTAATTTTAATTGCCTTCATATTCATGTTGGATAAAACTCAAGCACATATTGCTAGTAAAAAAAGGAAATACAGCCATTATTTTGCGTACAGGTTTTTTAATTAATGTAAAGACTAATGCCCTAGTGGGCATAATCTTTTAATTAACTGACATAGATTGTTTAAACTGTTGGTTGAGTAACACGTTTCTGTAATTTTTCCTGTAGACAAAGTTTCTCCATCACAAGCTATACATTTGCACCATTGTTGAACCCAACTGTCAAATCCTCTTTGAAATCCCCTTTGTTGCAGTTGCATCCATCTGTGCACATTGCACTTGTCAATGGTGTCATCTCTGTAAATTCTGTAGTGCATTGGGGAACCATCAACTGCAACAATGGGGATTTTCAAAGAGGATTCGTGAGCAGGGTTTAAAGATGGTGCAGATACTGTAGTTGCTTGTGTTGGTCACTATGTTGATCCTTTGTATAGAGGAGATTTATTCTATTAAATTTTGCAATTTGAATAATCTATAGTATAATGCCGCTTGAATATGAAAAATATATTTCCAGCTTTTGCATTACTTTTGTAACAGCCCTTGTACTACCACTGGTTCACAACTGCGGCTCAAACACTGAGATTGGAGCTTTATTTGTGTGATTTCCTGCTATGAGTAAATGCATATATTGTCCAAACATATATTTATTTTAAACCGGTGTTGAAAAAGCACAGGTCAAACAACTACACAAAGGCAGGAAATGTGTCCTGCACATGGGTACTTGGATTTTGTACTTATATGATTATAGACATAATCAATAAAAGTGACATCTGGCTTCATATCAACATATTATATGTAACAAGGTAACAAGTATACTTAGAAAGTTGTATATATGTTACAATACATAAAAAATATATTGCGAAGCCTTTTTCCTGTTTTGTTCGATCAGATCATATCCGGACAGTTCCTTACTGACAAGAAAGTCGGGGTGTATGTGGAGATTGACATGTTTGGGCTCCCAGTTGACACGAGACGGAAAGCATTCAAAACAAAGACGTCCCAGAACAACGCCATCAACCCTGTCTGGGATGAAGAGCCAATTGTCTTTAAAAAGGTAGATCATCTCATTCAGATGAGTCAGATAAAGTCTGTGGCTGTAAACTACATCATGTTTCTTTTGTTTTTGCCTTCTTTGACAGGTGGTTCTGCCGACTCTTGCCTCAATAAGAATAGCCGTATTTGAGGAAGGGGGAAAGTTCATAGGTCATCGGTTAATTCCTGTATCAGCCATTCGACCAGGTGGAGCTCGGCTTTCTCTGCTTAACCAGATTTAGAGTTACACATAATTATGTGATAAAAATGTTTTTATATGAGCTTTGTTGTTGTTACAGGTTACCGGTATATTGGCCTAAGAAATGAGAAAAACCAGTCGCTCACTCTTCCAGCTATATTCGTGTATATTGAAGTGAAAGATTATGTGCCAGACACCTTTGCAGGCAAGTAGTATCAAATTAGCACATAATAATTACCTGCCTTTACTCTTCAACCTATTGTGCTAATGTGAAATTCCATCATGATTACAGTGTGGCAGTTTTTAGCAATGGAGCCTTTAGCTAAAGGTGTGATCCAGAAGCTGTGAAATATAGAGACCAACGAGAATTGTGCTTCCCGGCAGTACGTGCGAGTTTACGTCAGGTGTTTTATGCCGTTGGGGTTTACAGGTGCAATTGGCTTTTCAACAGCATTTAACACATTTGTTTGGAGGAACGCTTAGTCCCCCCACAGGGGTCGGCAGTGACGTCACCACCGAGGCAGATAACATTCTAGGGAGACAGCAGGGGAAAAAAATGTGATGCCAGTGTGTATGTAAATAATGATAAATTGGGAGTCTGGATGAAATTTGCCATGCCTGCGACGACTGACTGTGCATTTCTTATTGGAACAGATGTCATAGAGGCCCTGTCTAACCCCATTAGATACGTCAACTTAATGGAGCAGAGATCCAAGCAGCTGGCTGCTCTGACGTTAGAAGAAGGAGAGGAGGAGAAAGATGCCAAAGAGGTGGGGCCTGTCTACGACTGAACCGTATCACCTCCAGATTTACATAGTTCACTACAAGTTCACTTCACAGCTCATTTTTACAGAATAATAAGAGTGGATGTGGGAGCTCTTAAAAATATGTCAGTTAAATGAATTTGTACACTTGCTGTGCCTTTTTTATTTTTCTTGAAATATTAGATGTTGAGATCGTGATTCAAACTATTATATTGATTTAATCTTGGTTCATTTAACGACCTAAGAAATCCTAAAAGACACTTTTTTTTCCTTTGTTATACTGTACCCTATATGTACATCTACTGTAAATCACCGTATTTATTTGTGCATACTGCTAAAAATGTCTTTATATAATCACTTATTAATAATGTACTAATTGAAATTATATTACACTGTCAGGTTGAATTCTTTGTTCCAAGCTGTTGCTACCGTAATAAGAGGAAATCTCCTAACATTGTGTTAATCGGTGCCATTTTTTATAAACTAAATTAGGTTCTCAATGAATTAAAATAATGGTCAGTGATTGTCACAATGATTTTACAAAAAAAAGGGCTTTATTTTAGTTATAAATGATGACTTTTTGTTTTTGCCCAATTTTCTCCCGGTTTGGTCATCTGTTTAATTCCCACCCACGCTCTCTGCTCGCCGCTGTGTTATGACAGCTACCGACGGAGGAAGGTGAAGTCTAACACATGCTTCCTCTGAGATATGGAAAGCCATATGCCAGCAATTCATCTTTCAGAGCTGTAGCTCATGCTACGTCATAGGGCAGAGTTACACACTTGTATCCCTTCTACATGCAGAAGAATTTTCTTCTGCATACATAAGCTCACAGACACCTATGATTGGCTAGTATTACTGTGATTGTGAAGATGAGAGAGAATATGCTGTTTCTCTCCTTTTACACCAATCAGCCATAATGAAACTATAAAGCCATAATGAAATCAGCAAGCCCAATATTGTGTAGGGTTTGCCTTTGCCATCTGGGCAGCTCTGGCCCTTGGGGCATGACTCATTAAGACTTTTGGTGGTGTGCTGTCATGTCTGGCACCAGGATGGTGGCAGCAGATCGTTTAGGTGCTTTGGGTTGCGGAGTGGGGCCTCCATGGGTCAAAATTGTTTGTCTGACGCATTCCATGGATGCGGTCAGTTTCAGATCAGGGGAATTTGGAGGCCAGATCAACAACCTTAAACTCTTTGCCTGCTGAGCCCTATATACGGCAGTGTAAGATCTTTTGCACAGGTTGCACCACTGACACAGACGAGGTCTAATGGGAAAAATTAGGTAATTTTACTTGGAAAAATGGGAAAATGAAAGGAATTTAATAAAGAAGGTAAGAAGGGGAGAAAAGTTTAGAGGGAGTGCACTTGCGACCCACGAGAGGCAGGCCCCAGATGGCATGCGTTCATGAGGCTGGCAAGCAATGGTGGCAGGTGAGGAGCTCATTCAGTCCTCTCGTGGCTGTCCCTAAAGTGGTGATCAAACGGCTGCATTAAGTTCTTACAGTACCTTTAAAGTCCCTGCGGGGCATGAGATCATGCCACTCGCATGACACTCTTCTCATTTTTTTTTTTATAACATGAAGAAAGACAAAGGTCCATTAACATTGATCCTTTACCAGCCATGCCTGATCTAGCGGCTCCACCCATTTGCACACCTGAACACTGTCTACTAAGTTAGCCTGCAGAGTGAATGAGGAGCGAGAGAAAAATAGACTCCGTCCATCACTGGTGTATGCCATGATAGGCAGACGGTGATGCACTGGGTGATCGTGTATGTCTTTTCTGTGGCCAGCAATGACTTTTTTCATCAATTCGTTTTACACTGGAATCAAACAGGACAGGCTAGCCTTTGCTTTCCACGGGAATAGATGAGACTCGGGTGCTCTTGATCCTGGCACCCATTTACTGGTACATAATTAATAATCAATTTTTTTTAATTCCCCTTGGTGGTCTTAATATTGTACAGATCGGTGTAAGAGCACAGCAAACTGTGCTCCATGTGCCAAAGGTGTCTGTGGCATCATCAGCAGTGGCATCAACTTGCAATTTCCTGTTTGAGGATGAATGCTTTTCTGTTGCATTTCTCAACTTATAAACTGCATATGACCTTAAACCTTTAAAGATTGTTTTACCTTTTTATGTTTTTGGACATGATCTGTAATGTGGAACATTATACCAATTTACAAAAGTGTTGTTAAGAACAAGTAATTTTTAAAAAATGGTGCCTCAAAGACAATCCTTTCTTGATAAAACATCTTTATCAACTCTTGTTTCTCAGGCTGAGTCGGGTGTTGAACAGACTTCAGAGGCAAAGAGCGAGCCCAAACCTGCACCAGTGGAGAATGGCTTGAGTCACACATTAAGTGCAATGCCGAAACCAACGTCTCAGCACAGCACCCAGCCCCAGTCTACAGGTAACAACACCGAATTTATTACTATCCCAACATCAAACAACATAGATAATAAATATAGCCCCACTGATTTCTTATTTCTGACATTATATACAGTGCTGAATATTTTTAGCACTGTATATAATGCTTCATATTTTGCTTCCAAAGAGCCAGACTATCTTGCATTTTTCAAAGTAGTCTCGAAAATAATTTTTTAATGGAAGCACTGTTTTGGCTCTCATGCACCTGACCATTTTCAGAGGAATGTTTTTTGTTTAAGTCACACCGTGACCTATGAATCAATTAAGCATAACCCTTCAAATTGAATGCCGAGTGGTTGGCACAGATGAGAGGGCAAATTAAGTTGCTGCTGAGGTCGATAAACAACCAATTTTTTTAATTGTATGCTTATGCACTTTGCAGCCTCTCATAATAAAACATTTGTTCCCATTTCTTTAATTTGTTGTACATAATTTACATTACAAAATACATTTAAATTAATATGAAAAAAATTAGGGGTGTCTAAAGACTTTGGCACAGTACTATAAAAATCTGGTTATATACAGTACTGTGCAAAAGTCTTAGGCACCAATTTCGTTATATATGTTCATCATGTCTGCAAAATTATGTACAAAATCTTTCAGTATTTCCATATATAATTTAATAACTAAATAACATTACGGGAGAATATACTCATGGCTATATAAATATAGCACAAGACAGACCAGTTTTCAGATGGAAACAAAAAACTTAATGTACGCTCTTGAGATTTGCCAAAAAAATGGAAAGGAGCGAGTGTGACAAAGTTACCAGAAGAACTTATATTCTCCAGCAAGCTCAGTAAAATCTAACAGCTGTTTTCTTATAAAACTGCACAAATCTGTGTCTAAAACTCCTGATATTAAGCAAAGAGTTTTCACTCCAAATATTGAATTTATTGTATTACTCTTTATAGAAGTTTCTTTTAGGCAGAAATGTTTTCAGAAGCATATTTTGCTTATGCCATATTTTTGTATGTGCCCAAGACTTTTGCACAGTACTTTAAGTAAAATAGTTGTTAGGTTTTACTGACCTTGCTGGAGAATATGAGTTCTTCTGATAACATTGTCACACTCGCTCCTTTCTATTTTTATGCAAATCCCAGTTTTTTACATTAGATTTTTTGTTTCCTTCTGAAAACTGGTCTGTCTTGTACTATATTTTTTTCTTTACACCATGTATGTATTCTCCCGTAATGTTATTTATTTATTAATTTTTAAATTACATATGGAAATACTGAATGATTTTATACATAATTATGCAGACATGAAAAACACATATAACAAAATGGGTACAGCATATAATATTTTTGTGCTAAGACTTTTGCACAGTACTGTACGTATCACATGAACATTGAATCTAGTGCTGAAGACGTAGAATAATCAACTTTAATATTTATAAATATTACCTGTTGTGGTGTATTGTGTCTTTTAGGTTCAGCTAAATCTGTAGCAAAGACTGAAGACCTTATACACAGTGTCCTTACTGGTCAGTACCACACACCATCACTATTAAGCATTCCTAATTATCTGTATGTATAGTTTGCCCCACCATAAGACAAGAATAATACAATTAGTATACCACAATAAATACTCAACAACAACAACATAACATTTTGGCTTTACTGTACCTTAAAGCTAATACGTACATCTTTATTTGATTTTTTTACTTTATAAACCTTTTCCCATCTTAGAGATGGATGCTCAGACATTGGAGGAGCTGAAGCAACAGAAGGTGTTTGTCAGGGAACAGAGAAGACATTATAAAGAAATGAAAGAGCTGGTAAAGAAACATCACAAAAAAACTACAGAACTTATTAAGGAGCATACCGCCAAGTACAATGAATTCCAGCATGACTACCTCCGAAGAAGAGCTGTTCTGCAGAAATCTGCAAAACGAGATGGTAAGAAGAGGTAGGTCTCCATTCTCTGTTCAAGTTTCCCTCTTAAAAGTGCAAAAGTATACATTCTGTGTAACTGGGAAGAGGATGGACTTCACATACGAGCTCTATTCTTCAGGTGTCTCTCCTCCAGTCCGGAGCATGGTGCCTCCTTTTTCGAACAGGAGCTGGCAATTCTGGACCAGGAGAGTGGACAGAAACTGGGTGAGCTCAAAGAACAGCAGCAGCAGCAGCTTCTCAACCTGCGGCAGGAACAGTATTACAGTGAGAAATACCTGAAAAAAGAACACATCAAGCAGGTAAAGTGGATATATCTTCATATCAGGATTTTCATTTGTACAGAATCAATTATATATAAATAAATTTATGAGGGGCATTCAAGTCAAATCGGGACTTGTCATCTGATGAGCAGAAGACACAATATAATGATGAGACTCTACTGCAGTAAAACATTTGAATGGTGAACGTGTTTTAAAAAAGGTCATACATCCATGAATAAGACCCTGACTGAGGTGGCTCGGAGCTCAGGATGTCTGATCATGGTTTCTGAGAAAACCGTCTGCCTTGATGCTATCCAAATACTAGTAAAACTTGTATGAGATTTATATTACATTTACATTAACATTTAGGCATTTGGCAGAAGCTCTTATCCACAGCGACTTAAAAAAGTGCTTTGAAGTTTCCATTATTAGATAGAATCTTACTAACTACCATCAGTTTTTATTTTCTTCTTCTTTTTTTGGTGGGAGTGAGGAATTAACCCAAATATTTAAGAAACGGATAGGTCTTAGTGGTTGATTAAAGATTGCCAGTGACCTGGCTCTAATGATGTCTAGAGAAAGTTCATTCCACCACCTGGGTGCCAGAACTGGGTGCTAGATGCATGTCTTCTTTAATCCTTGAAAATTGGTAAAACCATTCAAGCAGTGCTGGAGAATCGGAAGAAAAAGAGTGCGGTGCAGGGTGTGGTTAGAGCTGAGAGGTAAGTAGGTGCTGGGTAGTTTTTAGCTTTTGTAAACAAGCTTTAGTGTTTTGAAGCCAGTGCCAGAATTTGGGAAGGTTGAAAACAAGCCGTGCAGCTGCAGAAGAAGAATGGTGGACAGAGGCAGAGGAATGAGCTGCACTAGTCCAGTCTTAAACTAATAAGGGATTGAACAAGCACCTAAGTAGCCTGTGTGGAAAAAATTGGTCGATTCGTCTGAAGAAATCAATAAGAGCGAGTAAGGTTAGAGTAATGTGTTGGGAAAATGACACTTGATTGTCCAGAGACTGGGGTAAATGTAGTAGTGGATTATATTGAGAAATAAATGTAGCTACTTCATAATTGTGTTCTGTTATTCTGCACAATCCGAAGTCCCAGTTTGACTTGAACTCCTCTAGTATAGAGTAAAACACCCTGTGATATTTGAACCTAAATGTTTAACTACAGTTTGCCATATATATTGCACAGCTAATGGAGAAACTAACGCTGCTAGCTGAAGACAGTCAAAGCAACCAAATCAAGAAACTGAAAGACTTGTGTGAAAAGTAAGCCTGATATGAATAAAACATAAAGACGATGCCTAGTTTAGTCCCAGCATGGGCCTTACTGATTTCTTAATGTCCACAGAGAAAAGAAAGAACTGAAAAAGAGAATGGACAAGAAAAGGCAGGAGAAGCTAAATGAAGCCAAATCAAAAGAGAAACACTTGACAGAGGAGTAAGTAAAGATTTTGAGTCGAATCTCAGGAACAAATAAAAATAAAAGGCTGTTCTGTACTAAACAGAAGGTCATTGTAGCAATGCAGATAACATCCTGTAGAGGGCAGTGAAAGACTAAATGTGTCCAAGAGACAGATTAACAGCTGATTTCTATAAACACTGTTTAAAATATTATTCTTATAAACATTTTAACTAAAATTAACACCTGGTATAGTATTTTACATTCGAACAAATTTTGTAGCCTTATGAGAATGAAAACACTCCACCAGACATGTGACAGACATCACCAGATTTGTCACGTAATATATTCTGGCACCAGACACATTATCGCTTTGAGCTGCCAAGTGCATTTATTAGCCTGTCCAAATGGTTGTTGTTATTAAATGTCTGTGCTTTTAGAGAAAAGCTGGAGATCAACAGGTCGTATGTAAATGAAGTGGTACAGCATATTAAAAGGGTAAGAGATATCCAGTCACACAGAGGTGTTTGTCAGTATAAACCCAAAAACAGCTGACATGACTTTTTCTATTTTTATATTCTTTGGACAGCTGGAAGATGCTCAGACAAAAAGACATGAAAAGCTCACAGAGAACCATAAGAACATTCTTCAACAAATCATTGAAGAAAAACCTAAGGTATGCACATCATTTTTTGATCTCTTTGCATTCGTGTAAGGTTCCCTTTAGACACTATGGATAAATGTATTTGGACAAACCTGTTAATTATTAAATTCAGGTGTTTTAATCAGGCCCCTTATTATTATTATTTTAATACATCTTGTATTACATCTTGGTAATAGTGTACCAAGACATCTTGGACAATGCTATCCTTTCAACTTTGTGGCAACAGTTTGGGAAAGGCCCTTTTCTATTCCAACATTTCTTTGCCCCAGTGTACAAAGCAAGTACTTTTAAGATACTGTATGGTTTGATGAGTTTGGTGTAAAAGAATGTGACTGGCACAGAGCCATCACTTCTCTTGCTTCCTTTTGTACACGTATTCCCTGTATCCACAAAAATCACTGATTATTTTAATGCCATTTAAATACTATTATAATTATTGAAGAAACATTCATCAAATGATGAAAATTAGCATGAGTTAACATGTTTAGTGCATCATATCGGCTGTTTGTTACAGTATGTATTGTTACAGCACATTTAGCACTTGTTGCATCATGAGGCTGAAGATGTGTGCATATTTTATAGCCATTGTGGAGAAATTAAGTTTACACTCAAGTCATATCTTAAGTTTTCAGTGAGTGGAAGTTCACTCAATACATTCAATAGAAAGTTAAAAAATAACATTAAATTAGGACTGAACCACGATGGGGCATTCTGATACAGGAAAATATTGATTATACAGTCATGGCCAAAACTGTTGTCACACCCATAATTTTTCCAGAAAATCAAGTATTTCTTACAGAAAAGTATTGCATTAATACATGTTTTGCTATACAGATGTTTATTTCTTTTGTGTGTAATGGAACAAAACAAAAAAGGATGAAAAAAGCAAATTTGACAAATGTCACACAAAACTCCAAAAATAGGCTGGACAAAATTTTTGGCATCCTTTCATAATTGTGGATAAAAAAGATTGTTTTAAGCATGTAAGGCTCCTTTAAACTCACCTGGGGCAAGTAACAGGTGTGGGCAATATAAAAATGTGTCACCTGAAAGCGGATAAAAAGGAGAGAAGTTCACTTTTGCAGACTTTGCATTGTGTGTGCCACACTAAGCATGAACAACAGAAAGAGGAAAAGATAACTGTGTGAGGACTTGAGAACCAAAATTGTGGAAAAATATCAACAATCTCAAGGTTACAAGTCCATCTCCAGAGATCCAGATTTGCCTTTGTCCAACATTATCAAGAAGTTTGCAACCTACAGTATGGCACTGTAGCTAATCTCCCTGGGCGTGGACGGAAAAGACAAATTGATGAAAGGTTGCAACGCAGGATAGTCCGGATGGTGGATAAGCAGCACCAAACAAGTTCCAAAGAAATACGAGCTGTCCTGCAGGCTCAGGGAGCATCAGTGTCAGCGCGGACTATCCGTCGACATTTAAATGAAATGACCCAGGAGGACCCCACTGCTGACACAGAGACATAAAAAAGAAGAACTACAGTTAGCAAAAATGTACTTGAGTAAGCCAAAATCAGTCTTGTAAACAGATGAGAACAAGATAGAACTTTTTGGTGAAAGCACATCATTCTACTGTTTAGCGAAAACGGAATAAGCCCTACAAAAAAAAAAAAAAAAGAACACAGTACCTACAGTCAAATATGGTGGAGGTTTAAAGATGTTTTGGGGTTGTTTTGCTGCCTCTGTCACTGGGTGCCTTGACTGTGTGCAAGGCAACATAAAATCCGAGGATTACCAAAGGATTTTGGGTCGCACTGTAGGGCCCAGTGTCAGAAAGCTGGGTTTGCGTCTGAAATCTTGGGTCTTCCAGCAGGACAATGACCCCAAACATACATCAAAAAGCACCCAGAAATAGATGGCAACAAAGCGCTGGAGTGAGTCCAGATCTAAATCCCATTTAGAGAAGAGATATTAAAATTGCTGTTAGAAAAAGGCGTCCTTCCAATATAAGTGACCTAGAACAGTTTGCAAAGGAAGAATGATCCAAAATTCCAGGTGAGAGGTGTAAGAAGCTTATTGATGGTTATAGGAAGCGACTGGTTTCAGTTATTTTTTTCAAAGGGTGTGCAACTAAATATAAATTTAAGGGTGCCAGTAATTTTGTCCAGTCCATTTTTCGAGTTTTATGTGACATTATGTCAAATTAGCTTTTTTTCCCCCTCCTTTTTTTTGTTTTGTTCCAATACACACTAAGAATAAACGTTTATAGCAAAACGTGTTAATGCAATACTGTTCTGTGAAAAATACTTGATTTTCTGAAAAAATTTTAGGGGTACCAACATTTTTGGCCAGTTATTATGTGTTGATCACTCTCTCACTCATGGTCTATACCGCTTAATCCTGTATTTAGGGTCACGGGGGGGCTGGAGCCTATCCCAGGACACCCTGGACAGTGTGCCATTCCATTGCAGTGCACACACGCACACACACACACACACACACACACACACACACACTTATTCACATACTATGGGCAATTTGGGAATGCTAATTAGCCTAATCTGCAGGTCTTTGGGAGCAAACAGGGAGTACCTAAAGAAAACCCACCAAGCATGGGGAGAACATGCAAACTCAAAAAAAGATTTGAACCTGGCTGGGAATCAAATTCGGACCCTAGAGTTGCAAGGCGACAGTGCTAATTACTACTCCACTTACTCCACACCCTATTATGTATTCATGTTTCTTGAAATTAATAAAACAAAACTATGCCACTAGCCTCTGAGAAGCCAAAGACAGGACCTTTGTATAGCAGACTTTCCTGTAGCTGAAAACTTAAAGGAAAAAATGTACCTCTTACAGTCACAGAAATGTTGCTTACAGTATTTGTTATTAGTTATCTGTTATACTGAGCATCTTCCATATAAGCTTAAGTAAATCGGTTGTTAATAAAGAAACTCAAATTTATTAGAAGAAAAGCCTTAATAAAACTCTATCATTTTAATTAGGGTTGATTGAGAGCTCCTGTTACTAATCAATGAACCAACATCTTTTGACCAACTATAATTGAGAATTTATCAGCATCAAGACAAGACTAATTACAAACATTTATGTACAGCCTGACAGAATTGAATATTAACCTATAGTAGAATTAGGTGGCAGTGCAATTTATACAAACATAAGATATGGAATTTAAGTCTCCTGGGATATGCTCCAGGTCCCTGTGACCCTGAATCACAGGATAAAGCGGTATAGAGTGTGAGTGAGTGACAAAAACCACAAATAATATCCTTTAGAATACTATGATGACGTGTAAGAAGGATCAAAACATAAGGTATCTACAGGCTTCAGTGCATGAGCTTTTGTACCATGAGAAACATGTTAGATATTGTTACAATAATAAGTGCTGTTAAGTTCCAGAGTCTCAGGAGCTGTACTGCTGTATTATCTAGATGTATCGCGTTCCCTAGGGTCCTGTAGGCCTCAGGGTACCCACAAGCACTTCTGTTCCCAGTGCTGCTGTCACCAGTATTTGACATTTACAATGAACAAATTGCTTTACATTTGACAACTAGCAGCAGTATCAGTATGCTGTAGAAATCCAGGTGTGTGTGTTTGTGTTAGCACATCTGTAATCTGAACTGGATAATTGTAAATATAATGTAAAATGTAAATGTTAAAAAAACAAAGGGAGCAGGTTAATTTGAATTTATTTATGATAAATTTTATTGACACATTGACAAATCTATAATGTCTTGGAACCGTCTTTAATCAAGAATGGCCTGGCAAAACTTTCCCCAGTAGGTCTAGCCTAGGCTGTGAGACTGCTTCCATTGAAAGGTATCTGTAGGATTATCTTTCAAAAATAATTTTAGCTAGTCTTTGTAAGGAAATGCATGATAATCCTTAAGCAATATTTATCATTAGCTAGAATTTGACTTATGGAGAGACCTTAATGTAAGATACAGAAATTAAAGATGCTAATTTAACAAGCTAGGTTAGGTGTAGCTGTACTGTAGCTAGGTAACATTAGCAAATTGGCTGACCTTTCTTAGTTAAATAAGAAAGTTAGATAAAGTTAACGCATTCTAGGGAAGTGAATTGGATGCCCAATCTTATACAAGTTGTTGCCTAATGATGAATAATACAGTGCAATATTTTACTGAGTTACAGATACAGTAGCAGTGCTCATTCACAAGTTCCACACAGATTATCCTACTTCAGATACATGCAGATATCTAGATACCTACACTGTTTATATATATATATATATATATATATATATAAATACTTCAGATACTTATACTTGAGAGTTTTTACGACTTAGATAAAGTCGATTGGATTAAGTTTAAACTTGTCTTTTTTATTACAGTATATAACATACATTTATTGGCTACATGATAGAAGAAGTGATTTGAGATTTGCAACTATTACTTAAAAAAAAGTTTTTTTTACTTAAAATGTAATTACCTAAGAGTACCAGAATTAAATCTCAGTAATAATCAAGCATTGTATTGAGATAGCAGAACTGTTGTCTTTGAGAGGTTGAAACAAGCATCAAGTGCAGGAAAGAGTTTCAAATAAACAGGTATTGGTGAGATATTTCAGTGGGCTATTTGGAATGAAATTTGTTGATGTAATTTGATGATGAAATCATTTATTATTGAAAAATAAATTTAAGACTAAAAATCATACAAGCCAACACGGGTGATCTGATCAGCCAATGGAAATGGCACACATTAAACCTTTGACTTGACTTTTATCTCCTGTTAGGTTACTACTTTGATTAGCAAACCAGAATCGAAATTCCAGCCTCACAAAAAAACAGAATATTAGACAGGTGATGAAGGGCTTTGTAAGTTCAGGTTATGAAACACTGAGTGTTACTTTGCAAAGTTTCTTGTGATGAGAGTCCATATTTAAAGGGTGCAAGTCAATGGGAACATGTGTTTATGGTCAGTATTTGGGTGACAGTAAACGTGGCCAGTTTAGTGTTGCTGAGGGGAATGTAGATTTTGAAAAAAATAAGAACTATGTTTTAAAGAAACAGAATACATAAATAAGAGAAACTAAATTATTGGGAAAAAAATGCTTATAAAGCATTTTGGGCATTTTCCAGAAATAAGGTTATTTCCATTATGTCCCAATTATTGACCTACAGTATAACTGTCAAAACTGTTCAGTAACATCTCTATGCCTATCAGAGTTTACAATCTGTTTGTTTTTTTTTGCCAGCAGTGGAGTGTTTGAAAATATTACTACTACATTTAAGTCCTTCAAAATGTTAATGTTTCTGAAGATTGATTTCATTAATTATTCATAACGGTTTTATCCAGCAAACAGTTCACGCTCTGAAATGCTTATTCTATAAAAAACAGTATTATCGCCTCGACATGTTTATTGTGACCTTTAACAGACTGTAAAGTTTGTGATTAGACTGTCAGCCTGGGAGAGATCATTTTGATTCATGCTTTATTGCATAAATGTTAGGTCAAGTATAAATGCTACGAAAGGCCATTGGCATTTTCTGTGCAGATGCTTTAACAGCATGTAGAAATTGAGTTTGTAATGGATGTGATGTGTCCACAGCTTCAGAACGAACTGGATCAGGAGTATCAGGACAAGTTTCGTCGGCTGCCTGAGGAGATACAGGAGTTTGTGCAGGAGACCACTAAGCGAAAGACTGATGGGAATGATCAGGACTCCCTGCCTTCTTCTAGCACACTGGAGAAACTCAGTCATAAGGGAGCGCAATCTGAGGACGATATGGAGGACGAGAGGAAAGACTAAAACAGAGTGAATCACTAAGATTTCCAACGTGCTACTGGCACTCTTCCTAATTTAGTTGCCATTGGTAATTTTTTTTTTGTTCGCTAATGCATTTTCAGAGAAGGTCTGGGGTAAAAGGATAACATACAGGCAATCACTTACAGCACTTGAACCCCATAAACCCATTATTTATTATGTGCACAGTTTACTGCTATCTCATAATGATAATAATTACAGTATAGGACAAATTATTATTTATTTATTTATTGTTTTTTGCAAATGTGACCTAGTCTGTAAAAACCTAGTTGAAGCATTTTTTTTTGTGATTCACTTTTTTCTACATAAATCATACAGTATGTAGAATATATATACTGTATATAGCTCGGTTTTCACAGACTGGGTCACAGATTTACTATGTTCTACACAAGTCATGATACTTATCAAAAGTGTATGGCCAGTAGGTAACCAGCTTTAAGAAGGTGTGTATGAATGTGGGCATGGAGGGCAGGTACCACGTAAATTACCGTAGCTCTAATTTCCTTTTCCGAAGTTTTTGAAGTGTTAAACATACCCACAGTTAATGTATATTAGTTTTAGTTGCAAGCACAGGTGGCTTGCAGATATAAAGACATTATTTTGTTAAATTCGCTGCTGATTTTGTTTGCTTCGTTTCATCTAGACTAATTAAGCATAGCAGAGTGTAAAATTTAGACTATAATGGCTCCAGTATAGAACAGTAACAGTTTTTCAAAAATGCATGAATAGGGTGCATTGACCAGTTTGTGCAATATGTAAATGCAACTCTGTAGTTTGCTATTTGGTGTAATGTGTAAAGACATGCTTGTGTGTGTGTTTTTTTTTTAACCATTGTACATAATATAAAATGTCCTTATCAGCACCTAGATTTAACAATAGGTCATTTTCATTTCTTTTTTTTCTTCTCTATTTTATTATAGTATACTTAACCATTCTATCTTATTTTCTTTACTAAGTATTATCAAAGCATAACATATTTAATGAAGTGAAGAAATTGATATCTTAATGCAGGAAGCGTGGAAATAATATTACAGTAGAAATGGAATTGCACTTTGGATTTCATGAGGTATTGGTATTAATATGCAATTAATATTTTTACTTGAGTCAGATTTTTTCTTTCACTGTATTTCCATTACATTCATTCACTGTTAGATGTGAAGCATGGGGTCAGTGATGCCAAGTGAAGTATCGTGATGATTCTTTTCCAGAATATGCTTCCCCATACTTCCCCTGGTGGTTTCTCAGTGTTAAGCTCTGATTAAAGCACGTCTGTCACTTTCACTAGCTATTTTATATAGGTTTGTAACATTTAGGTTAGATTTTGGACTTAAATGATGACTTAATTCTTAAATTCATGTAAATCTGGTAATCATATTCATGCTTTGTGTTTATTGCAATATATGATTGCTACGGACCACTAAAATAAAGTGCCAAACAATTACCTACTACTGACAGGTCCGACATGAACCCTTGAGACATGAAACAAAAATATTATTACTTTCATTCGATCTTATGACAGACACTTTCATAATGTATATGATTTAGTTTTATTTTTAAAGTTGTCATTTGATGCAGTGCAATATATTAAAGCTATGGCAAACTCCATGGTAGTATTGCTGCATCTATAAATGCTATCAAACAAGTATTAACATTTGATTTTCACTCACACTTAGTAGTTGTAAATGATATTCTGTGTGATTACACATAAGAGCCATTTTATTATATTATACTTTATAATTTTTTTTAACAAGATGACTTTGTGCTGTTGTTTTCTTTATGATCAAACTCTTTTTCGCAATGTAAGATTACTTGAAATACTTTTATGACTGGACTCATTTTTGATCATTTTGAAGTGATGTTCTGTGCCTTTGAATGTTCTCCGTGTTAGATGTGGAATGTAAAAAAGTGTTAAATATACAGCTCTTCTTTTTGTATAAACTGTGCACGCACTTTTAAAATGTTTATACTTACTGTAAGATTTACTTTGAAATTGTTTAAATGTCAAACTATTGACGGTGTATGCTTTTGAGTGCCACTATTTTATTTTTATTTTATTTTAGTCATTAATTCCATTTAAAGAAACAGACATAGATTAGGAAACTAACAAATATCTACAAACATTTAAATTTATCAGACTGTATTATTGGTACTACAGTATCTGCATCTTTAAAAGATGGGTAATGTTGAATGTAAGTTGTGCTTGTGCTGTGCAATGGTTTTAATAAAACATTTTTGTGAAATGTGGAATTTGCAAAGTGCAAAAGATGCATAAGTGATTATTTCATTAGTTTGCAGCTCGTAAAAAAACAAACTATTTTTGAATCATCATTACAATTGATTTCATCCATCTATGTGGGAACCACTGAAGTCCAACTAGGGACTGTGGAGGCCAAGGGTGACCAATGTATTAATTTCCATTTGTACAAATGTGGTAAGACCTTTAGTTAACATTCACACACTCATTTACCCACTATGGCCAATTTGGAATTGCCAATTACTTAATCAGCATGTTTTTGGACTGTGAGAGGAAACCCATCAAGCACGAGCAAAACATGCAAACTCCATGCACACATACTGTACCTGATGTGGGAATCAAACCCAGGACCTGGTGGTGCAAGGTTACAGTGCTAACCACTAAGCCACTGTGTTGCCATAAAACTTGATTACACTGCATGATTTTAGGAGGTTGAAGAAAACTGCAGAAAGACCCATAAAACCTGTGCTCAGGGTCTAATTACAAAATCCCTTTGCGTTGTCTGCTGTTTATTAGGTTTTCAATAATGAGTCGGGTTCCTCACTGACTTGACAGCATCATTCATTTTCAAAAAAGTTTGTTCAAACCAGCATCAAACACTTTTTAGCACTGGACTTTGAGTTAGAATTGTTCTGTCAACTTTGCTTTTACATGCTGAGGTGTTGATCCCAAAAGGGATTAGAATGCAGTTTTGCTGGTAACCTGATAGTGACTTGCAATCTACAATTCTGTGTGCTCTCTACACGTCCAGGTGTCAGTGAGGATCTGTGCTCTGATTCCTTTCACTGACCTTCTGTGCATTCTGAGACTGAGGTGGAAAATCCTGTGAATGTCATCATAGGTTGAGGCAACTTCCTTCATCTTCATTATTATTTTATGGTAAGGATATTAATATGGTAGTATGGGCTGATGGAAGATCATGGCTTAAAACTAAGCTTAAAACATAGCTTGTGGTCTGTTGATACATAAAACTGCTAAATGTTGTAAAAGCAAGGCTGTGTTTACTGTACTATAAAGCATTAAGCACAAACAAACAAAAATAAATAAATCAAACAAACAAAAATAAATAAATAAGTGTGTTGGTGAAAAAGAGAGAAGCAAATGTCAATCATTCTAGAAAATAACTAAAGGCCAGTCTGTGTGTGTTTTGTAAAAAAATAAAATAAATACACAATTATAACAAAAATTGTAATAGAAATAACAAAGCAAACAAACAGATACTACTACTACTACAACAACAACAACTACTACTACTACTACTACTACTACTAATAATAATAATAATAACAATAATAATAACAATAATTGGCCATGACTTTATTATATATTTATTATATATTGTTCAGGCTAGATTTCCCCCTGTCCAGAAGAAATTATTATTATTATTATTATTATTATTATTATTATTATTTAAAGAACGCATTCATCCTCCAGAGGGCGCCAAAACATCACTCTCGAGCCTGCGCGTGTCCAGCATGAATGCGCATGCGCAGTATTCCGCTCGGTTGCCAGGGGATACCGGCTGCAGTTTCGCGCACAGAAACCCCACCAAAACATGCATTTGATTTTCGCAATGTGTTTTCTAATAAATTTATATATAATTGTGAAGTTAGTTTAGTTTACTTTTCAACGTCACTATAAATTGAAATATTTCGAATATTTTATCATGTATCATATAATTTTCTTTCGTTATTCCAAACTTTAAAAACATGCAGTCATATACGATGACGTGGTTTGTTATGTCCTGTTTCGGTATCAACCTATTGGTGCTAGAGTTCGGTTTGGTGTAATCAAGTTGCATCTTCTCCTCATGATTAGTGGGTTTCCTCCAGATACTCCAGTTTCTCTTATGTATTGTAGGCTTATTGATGGTTCCAAATTGTCTGACGTATATGAGTGGATGCGTGAGTGTGTGTGCAGTTCTGAGTTGCAAGAGGTTGGCAGCGTCCCTTTCCCTTACAGAAATAAATTCTGCACAAAAGCATACGTCATTACAGCCAACTATTAGTTCGAATGATGGTTTAAGATGGGTAGGTAAACAGATATATCCAAGAGACCTTTGGAGGTAATCTATGTACACATGGAGTACAATACACATGGGTGTACAATAATATTTTGCATGAATATTAAGCCAAAGTTTTTATTTATTTATTTATTTATTTTTATCGGTTTGGTGTAACCAAGTTGTTACTTTTTAAAATCTTGACATTCGTGTTCTCTTGTAAATTTTAAGAATCCCCATCTCTACACGGCCCGTAGGAACAGTATAATTAAAACGGCCTCAGTAATAGAAAACCTCACAGTTCACCTGGAGGTGATGTTGTGGATGCTTTTTGTGATATTTTTGCTTCCCCTGTATGATCGTCACCTGTGTATCAGGACAGAGCATAGTGGTGTCATACATAAGCATAATAAACATAAACCTTGTCTCTCTTTTTTTTTTTTATGTCTTCGTTTTGACACAGATCCGTCCACTCGCTATCCCTCCTGGCAACTTATGTTTCAGATGACCTCAATCTGGGAGCAGACCTTATCTCCAGGGACGACTTTCTGGTGACAGAATGGTGGCTCCACCCTTAGGGGATAAAACGGATATGGGATTGGTTTGGCAGATTGATCTCGCCTCATCCAGAAACAACATGCCTGCTATATTTCTCTCTGCTGGATCACAGACTGATGCACACAGATAGACAAATGTCTCTCTCATTTCCTACTACATGAGTTACTCCCCAACACAGTAAAGAGGATGCATCAAGAGGGCCGGTCTTACATTCTCTGGGTTCTGCAATAACCAAGGAAAGCATAGTAAGGAGAAATAAACAAGGAAGCAGTGGAGACGTCTGCTGTAGTGAGCCCCTGTCTTGGGAAAAGTCCTTGGGATCAGTCAGCTTTTCTTGTGGCCATGTGAAATAAGTCAGATAGGTCTGCCGGAGCAGGTGGGATTGGTCAATAATAATAACTTTGGTAATAATGGGATTAAAAATCTGCATGCACATTTAATCAATTTTGTAAGTTATGGTGATTTAAGAATTCTGTAGAGTTATATTCACTTATTCATTCATTTCCTATATTGCTTATCTTGGACAGCGTCACAGGGAACTCCAGGTACGCAAACCCACAAATCAAACCTTTGACCATGGAGGTGCAAAGCGACAGTGCTAACCACTGGTCCACTGTGCCACCAGTAAAGTGTTGATATTGCTATAATAGTGTTAGGCTTTTTATTTGGTTTACCTGATTGTTTTACATTTTCAGTGCATTAAATTGTTAAAACTTTGACTTTATTAAAAAACAAATTTTACTATAAACAAAAAAAACTGCAGAATAGTTTATAAAATCACAAAACTCAAGAATCCAACGAAGTGCACTAAACTAATTCGCCTGTGTGTGGCGCTGTTTCCGGGTCACTTTTAACACGCATAAGCCGAGTGCACTTGAGCCAGCGGCCAGTGTGGAAATTAGGACAGGGCCAGGGACACACAGAGCGAGTTTCCCTCTGAGGCAGCGGCGAGCGGGTGAGTGAGTGAGTGAGTGAGTGTGTGTGTGTGTTCCTCACACAGCTCTCTGTCTGGAGTGACACACACGCCTCCAGTCTTCACGACTGACTATAATTAAAACTCACATCCTTGTTTAAAATCAGCTACCCGTTGCCGCAATTGTTAAAAATAAAAGCGCGCGTCTGACAGTTACTTGAAAGTGCAGACTGTATGTGTGTTGTGTTTTATTTAGTCGTCTTTAATGAGAAACAACCTGCTAAAAGAGAAATTTGATTTAAATCTACAGGTTCGATTTGTATTAAAATCAAAGTATTTAATGAAGGTCCTGTTGGTTTGCCTGAGGTTTTAATGACTTACCCAAGTTAGTGCTTAGACTGAACCTGACAGTGTGGATCCAGTCTTTACCGAGAGGAACCCGAGACATCTGCTAGAGTTATCAGAGGAGAAAGAGCATTCAGCCTGTTATATGCTGCTCCAGTGTTTTTCTCCTGCTGGCTTGCCAGATATTAGAATTTAAACTGGTGCATTAAAAAAAAAACTTCAACACACCGGGCGTTCAAGTCAAACCGGGACTTTTGATAGCCCAGAACACAGTTATGAGAGTAAAGACTAGTTTTATTTCTCTATATTGTCCCCTTCAACACTAATGCACTAACCGAGCGTTTCACTAGTGCTTGGATACCATAAAGATAGAAAGTGTTCTCGGTATGATCAGACTACCTGCTTCACACCTGAAACTCTGCCCTTCCGGAAAACTCCTTTAATAACCCAAATATGTGGAAATAGCTTGAGAATTGAGGTCAGGACTGTATGTTATATTAACTTCCATTCGAGTTCACATAATATGTTATCCGTGGATTTTCAAGGATCAGGCGTTCCACATTGCACATGTGCTTTAAGTTTTGTTCTGAAATCAGGTTTGCATCCTCATATACGAGAAATTATCAAGTCCCGGTTTGACTTGAACACCCTCATAAATATGCTGTAGATCAGTGGTTCTTAAACTTTTTTGCACCCATTGAAATTTTAACAAATATTTCACTGATACCCTCAGCATACATTTAATCCATTCATTGATTGCTTTATTCTGGCCAGGCTTGCTGGAACACTAGATATGGAGTTGGAATTTATTCTCAATATGATGCAGGTCCATATCAGGGCACCAAGCACACAGATTTACACCTTGGGGCAATTTTCCATAGCCAATTTATGTATTGTTGGCACAGTACGACAAAGATTTAGTGGTTATCACTCCCACCTCGCACCTTCAGGTTAAATTTTTTTTTTTATCTTGCCTCTGGATTGTGTTTGTTTAGTTTGCATCTTCTCCTCATGATTAGTGGGTTTCCTCCAGATACTCCAGTTTTTCTTATGTATTGTAGGCTTATTGATGGTTCCAAATTGCCTGTCGTATATGAGTGGATGCGTGAGTGTGTGTGCAGCTCTGGGTTGCAAGAGGTTGGCAGCGTCCCTTTCCCTTATAGAAATAAATTCTGCACAAAAGCATACGTCATTACAGCCAACTATTAGTTCGAATGATGGTTTAGGATGGGTAGGTAAACAGATATATCTAAGAGACCATTGGAGGTAATCTATGTACACATGGGGACAATCTAAATATTGACATAATATGTGACTTATGAATTAAATGTGTACAATAGTATTTTGCATAAGTATTAAGCCAAAGTTTTTTTTTTTTGTTTGTTTGTTTTTATCCTGAATTTTCCATGTGTTATTAAAATTGTCATTAGATATAAGCGGATGTTTTTTTTTTTCCTGTCTACTTGTTTGATGAGGTTTTAGTTAAATTCATTTGATTCCCTATGACCAGCCAAAAAGGCTAATAATTACAAAAAGTGTAAATTACAGGAGTTACTGTATGCTTTAGAGATGCTTTCTTTAAGGACCACGTTTGTGAACGATGCATAAACAGTAGCACACTAATATTGCCTAGCCAATACATAATGCCATATAACATTGTTTGCAGGGGGAAAAAAACAAATAAAGAACCATATGCATGTTACATTTACATTTACATTTAGGCATTTGGCAGACGCTCTTATCCAGAGCGACTTACAAAAAGTGCTTTAATGTTTACATAATTGGATACATACTTACACTGGGTTAACTAGGTTAATAACTAAACTAATAAGCATGTTCCCATGCATCACTTGGTCAAACTCTAACTTGCTTTAATGCTGTGTTTATGTGCTCTGTATTTTAAATATCAGACTAGTTTAGGACCGCTATACTGTAGGTAGTAGGATACTTACGTGCAAAGATTGGAAAACAAGTCTGTACCAAGAGCATGTGAAAGCAGCATGAGGCAACTTCTATATTTGGTTTATTAGTCCAGTTTCAGATATGTGTAGCCGGTATTGATACAGTATTTATACCAAGCACACATTTTCCACCCTCTCTCTCTCTCTCTCTCTCACACACACACACACACACACACACACTCTCACACACACTCTCACACACACTCTCACACACACTCTCACACACACACACACACACACACTTTACATATGCATAATATCACTTGAGGAATTGCTGGCTGGTAGCAGTAAAAGACCAAATGTGTTCTCTGATAATAGAAAATAACTTCATTTTTGTCGCATAGCTTATGATGTTTTAAAGTAACACCCAAAGGTAGTTACAGGGAGTTGATTCTTTATTCCGAGAATTTTACCTTGTCTGCATCAGGCTTGCACATCTGTACAGCATATTTACTGCATCTGGCCTTAAGTATATGAGCCAGAAAGCCAGCTGGACACCAATAAAACCAGTAAAGTTTAAATGTACACAGATCAGCCATAACTTTAAACACTTTAACATAATAACCACCTAGGTTTTAGGTTCCCCTTGTGCCAACGGGGTGGCTCTGGGCCCTTGGAGGCGTGGTTCTATGAGACATCTGGGGTGTGGTATGGTGTCTGGCACAGGGATGTTAGCAGGGGATTTTTTGGGATCAGGGTTGTTTGTCTGGCACATCCCATGGATGCTTGATTAGATTGGGATTTGAGGAATTTGGAGGAATTTGCACTTATTCCAGTGTTTCACTAGTGCTTGGATATCAAGATAGAAAGTATCTCAGTATGCCGGAGCCATGATTGGAATGCCTGCTGCATTTCTGAAATGTTGGCCTCTCAGATACTCCCTTAATAGTGAAAATTGGCTTGGATCGAGGTCAGGACTGTATGCGCTGTATGTGACAATAGCTCCCAGCCGAGTTCCTGGAATGTGCAAACGATGTTGCTTTTAAGGATCAGGATTTGTTCAAATGCTTTACTGCGACTATGAGTCTTACTGTGCTTGAAGTAAAGACTTTTTTGAAATGAGTTTTGCATCCTTATTTATGAGAAATTTTATCACAAGTCCCAGTTTGACTTGAACACCTCATGGCTCCTCGAGACATCTGGGTGAGTGCTATGGTGTGTCTGGGACAGGGATGTTAACATGGGATTCTTTGAGAATCATTGTTGTTTGTCTGCCACAACAACCTTGAACTTTTGCTGGCTAAGCCCTATACAGTATCTGACAGGCTGTGGTGCACTGGGTTTTTTGATACCTTTGTTGTCTCCCCAGTTACTGCTGTGCAGGCGTGGACGTTTTACATCAGTTTATTTGTTCAAGTGTGGTGTGAGCAAAAATGGATGCCCTACTTGTGATTTGCACGAAAGAAGAGCATCGTGCTGTGATTAGTTTTTTTTTTGTAGTCTGAGAGTGTACCTGGTGCTGAAACAACTAACGGAAAAGCATATACAAACAAACTTTTTAACTTTTCCCTGGAAGGTGAAAGTTTCTTAAAGAGAATTATTGCAGATGATGAGACATGGATTCATCACTACGAGTCTGAGAGGTTCAACAATCAACAGTGCTCCTTACAGTTAGATGCTTATTAAAGAGCTGAACCCTAAACTTTGGATTAAACACAGAAGACTGCTATTCAATGACATTGTGATCTTGCATGACAATAAAAACTTGGAGGTGTTAAAGCATCCTCTCTGTTGTCTTTATGTTGACTTTCACCTGTTTGGTACCCTGAACGCAGACTTACAATGATGAGGAAGTGAGGATAGCGGTGCTTTTGTGACTTTTAGCTCAGATAAAAAAAAAAAAAATTAATGAGGGAATATTACATAAAAAATAAATTCTATAGCCAAAGTCCGGAGAATTTTTGACTCACCGCACATGTGCGTGTGTGTGTGTGTGTGTGTGTGAGTGAGAGAAAAGCTCACAATATATATTAACTTGTTTTGATCCATATTATGGTTTGCAATTTTTTTTCCTCCCCTCTTTCAGTAACAGGACATTGCATCGCTTTGATCAGGAGTGCAAGAACGATCAAAGGACAGTGTATTCCATTACAGTCCTCTCCAAATCTTCTAATCCACTAGCTAGACAATTTTTCTTGGAGCACTGGGGTCATGCGCCTCGTCAACAGAGATGTAAAGCCGTGCAGCTACATATTTCAGCTCTTTCTTGCGCCGAGTAATTCAGAAGCCGTACTCAACACCAACAACTAATCTATGGGTTCTCCTTTAGATGTTAGAGGCAAGTCTAATGCTAATATATTCTGCAAGGCACACTTTGTAACAGCACTCAGCTCTTTAGGGATTTTGCTAATTCCCAAAGCTGTGCTATTAGCAAGTTCTCTAGACTGGCTACTAATCTGCCCTAATGTTCACATTACTTTGTAACACTTCTTAAAAAAAAAAAAAAGATAAAATAGCACCAGCGCTCAGTTAAAGAAATGAACTGATCCAATTTTGATGTCATCACTAGAATTCAAGTTTTGCATTTAAGTTGGGACAAAACTTTTTTTAATTATTATTCTTATATTTTTCTCATTACTAATACTTACATTTGAACCACTGCAATTTCAACTATTAAAATGTTGAAAAAAATGTTCAGAAAATGTTAAGTGTTTTTCTTTTTTTATCATTAGTAATAAGTTTCTCAGAAGCTTGAATGGTGGACACTATACAGTACATAAATGTATACTAATTATATAAAGTAAAGTAGGGTAAATAAACAATTGGAAAAGGTTTTTATACAATCCTTAGAATGTAGGTAATGTTACAAGCTGTTGTTGTTCAAACGCAAAAAAGGGGCAAATTTGTTTTGGTAGGTATCAAAAGAATTGTCATGAGGTTCTAGTCAAACCGGTATTGTGCAGAATAACAGAACACAGTTATGAGAGTAAAAACTACCTTTATTTCTTTATATAATCCCCTGCTACACTAATGCACTTGTTCCAGTGTTTTACTACTGCTTGGATATCATCAAGGTAGAAAGTTTTCTCATGCCATGCTCGGACTGCATGCTTCACTTTTTGAAATGCTGGTCTCACAGCAACTCCTTTAATGTGCCTCTCCTTTATTGAAAAAAAAAAACAGCCTGGTTTGATCACCAAAGCCATTCTGTTTTTTCAGGGAAATGCATGATCTTATACTGCCCATCGCACTACTTGGTCTGCACTACATTACAGGAACTTCCTCTGGACCCCCAGTGAACACCCTCACTACTTTCCTTCCTTTCTTTTCTTTCTCCATCCATTTTTTCCTAATAAAATGACCCTTTTTCCGTAAGACCTTGCCTTGTGTGTCCATGTTTCCACCTGAGTGAAAGAATTTACATCTGCAAAATCAAAAGTCCTAGTTTGACTTGAATGCTCCTCATATCTCCAAATAGCTTCTGTATATGCTGGTATGAGTTTATTTGGTAATTTTTTTTCTCTGTAATGGCATCTCCCATCATGTTTATTTTCATATTTATCTGATTGCCTTTGTTAAATGAACATTTCCCACCCACACACCTCAAAAGGTAAAAACCGTTAGGTCTGTGTCCAACTCCATCCCTATCTTGGACCAGTATACCTCTCAGTCTATATTTCAGTATACAGTATTTTCATTACCTTCACAGAAAATAGACCTTCAAGATAATATATCTCTATATAGTTTATTTACTTGCAGATAAACAAAAAATGGATGAGTATTATTCTGACCTTTCCTCACAGCACTGACTGATACATGTGGCTTCTTGCACTCTATTCAGCTAGATGCTAAGTCAGGTCAGCAAATTCTTCACGAGTTCGTCACGTCTGTCCTCTTAAATTGTCCTAAGAGACACTCACTTTGATTAGGACAATAAAAAAAAACTTACCTAGTGCTCATAAGATGGATCCCATGCATTTTAAGTCAAGTGGGACATGAGCATCTGGGGCTCACGTACAGTTCAGACCTGAAAATTAAATATGAGAGTTAACACCAGCAATCTGTTTTTTTTTCATTTGTCTGGACTTAATACTGCTTAACACTGCTGATTTGACAAAAGGGAGATACTGGTTGATTTAGGAACCAGGAACATCTATTTTGAATAAATGTTTACAGTTTTAAGTTTTGCTTAAGGAACACCCCTCAGGGAAAGCTATTAAGCCTGTTTGCATTACTATTACGAATCCAGTGAAACCAACCTCCTCTAGCAGAAAGGACGTGAGAAGGTCAAAAAAACAAGGTTAGTGCAGTAATCTTCAGTGTGTGCTCCTTTCTCTGGAGCTTATAGAGAGTGAGCCGCAGCTGGTACTTCAGCATGCATTATTTAGAGCTTAATTCAGTACTTATGAGGACTTGTACACACACATGAGTGAGCAGCATACATGTTCCATAACGATCAGCTTGACTCTCCGGTGCTGCAGACTTGATGATTTTGACAGACTGAAGTGTTTGTAATGGCCCCCACTTGGCCCATATTGTTTGATATGCTTTTTGGATGCTGCTAACTGACCACAACACACAGCCAATTCCAATGAGCACATAGGAGCTGATTTCCACCCAGCACAAAGAACTTGGGCTTTATTAACATTAATACTTTATTTATAGGCCAATAAAATTTGCAAGCAAATAAAAAGTTAAGGTCATTTAAGGTTATGAGCTCATTAAATAATATAACTAGAAAATTGTTTTGTTCATACACATTTTAATCTGATACTTTCTGGTTACACTTCTTTCTTACCTTAGAATGACTAAAATGCTACAGTAATTAAGATTACTGTTAAAATCCTGAGCACTGGTTTGTTGAATTGGATCTTTGTTGTAAATCTTTGGATCAACATAAGATGACTCAGTCACATTAAAAGATATAAAAATGTATATCTATTCTACTTTTTGTTTCATCTGACTGTTAAAGCCACAATTTGCCAAGAGCTTACAGCAATGATCTAATAATCAAAATGTATCAATCAAGAGAAGGGTTGCAATAAGAATTACTAAAACATTGGATGTACCATGAAACACTGTGAAGAGAGACATTACAAAGAACAGGATGTTCCTCCAACATACTGAATAAGGCAGGCTGCCAAGAGACCTACAGCAATATTGAAGAAGTATTATTCACTCTCTGCATGTGACAACAATCTTGTGTTTTTCACAGGCCTGGTTTTATGGGGTGGGTACAGTAAATGCAGCCCTTCTTTGTGGAGAAAAACATACAAGTCTATCTATTTTGCACCAAACCACATGGCCAAATGTTATGGTCTGATGAGACAAAGGAAGAACATTTTGAGCACAATTCTAAAAGAATGCACAAAAAGAAGGCAGCTCATCACCCAAAGAAAATACCTAATGCCAGTCTTATGCCCGTGAGGACCAAAGGCTAGTCCGTCTGGTCTGTCTTACAGAAAAGCCAATACAGCACAAACTGCCTAAAACTCTGGCCATGATAGAAAAGTATCAGGACACTCAGTGCATCACAGCCTAACTAATAACAAACTGACAAAGAGTTCAAGGTTCTTGACCTGGCCTCCAAATCCCAATTTGATCAAGCACCCATGGGATGCGGGGGACAAACATGTCCGATCCATAGAGGCCCCACTGAGCAACCCACAGCATCCAATGGACCCTTACCCAAAGTCCTGTTGCAAGACACCACAGCACACACCCAGAGGTCCTGTGGAGTCAGGCCCAAAGGGGTCAGAGCTACCCCTGCAGCGCAAGGGGAACCCAAAACCCAAGTTCAATTTTGATGGTGTTAGAGTTATGGCTGACTGGTGTGTATATATAAAGGGTGGTGTTTATTATTATTTTTTTTAAATCCTTTTGGTCAGTCAGTCAGTCAGTCAGTTAGTCAATCCTAGTGGGGCAGTAGTCTATTACAGCACCTCCCATTGCTTGTATTTATGGATGCTTGCCCTGGGTTCTATCTTCTCTTGGTGCATCCTGTGTGACGTGTAATTCACTTCTTTCTCTGTCTCTTTATTGTTTTAGCTTCTCTTGTCTTATAGGACAAATGGCCAAAGCATATGAATTTAACTGGAAGAGGCTGGTACCTCACTTTATGCAAGTAGGGGAATATTTTGACAGATTTGATGAGGTAAGGAAATTATATTATAATATAAAATATTATTTTTGAATCCCATGTTTTTTCCTGATTTTTATTTCTTTCTACATTGTAAAGCAATGCTGTAGGCAATAATCTCCTCTGAACAGTTGATATCGGTATGTGTCTCCTACTTATGCTCTGTAAAGACTTTATAACAGCTCTGATCTGCGGTGCTGTTAATTTTTAATTTTTGAGGCTGGTAACTCTAAATGAACTTCTTTTGAAATGAAGTTTTGGTCTTGCTTTTCTGGGATGGTTTCATCATGGTGCTTAATTGGGTTTTTAAATGCACTTGACAATACCTTTCTTGCAAGAACTATTTTAGAACAGCTAACCCTTTTGATTATTATTATTATTATTATTATTATTATTATTATTATTATTATTATTATTATTATATGTGTTTGTATAAAATATGGATCATGCCTATGTGTTTTAATTTACATTTAATTTATGTAGTTTTTTTTATCTGGTGCTTATTTTGTTAGATATCATGTGTCTGGGAAAGAACCACATGATACCACAGTGTCTGGAAAAGAAAACGTCTAAATGTCAGCTTTAAAGATTTAAAAGCATTGCTAAAGTCAAAAGTTGATAGTCTTTTTTTTTTACCTCCTTTAAAAATATCCGTGATACTGTTTTACAGAGTATTAAAGTACGTAAGAAACTCAGCTTAAATGCTTAAATAGAGATTGGTTAATTTTCTAGAGTTATTAATGTTGAAGTGTGGTTTAGTTATTTTGCATGCTCCCATTGACTCTGAGAATCTATGCATTTAGAATCTATTCATAAAGCATTTGCCCTAGCAGTACTATACGTCCAATGCAAGATTCATGGATTCTGCATCTTCAAAGTCATCTTTGGCTGAGGACATCTGCATTCTCAAAAGTCCTGTGAGAATTCCTGGTCAGTCTATGCTAGTTTATCTTGGACTGAATATTTTTGGAAAGCTGTTATTCTCACGTACAGTGTGTGAGTGACCGGACTAAAGCTGTCAAACCCAAGCATGAATTTCCCATGAGGGACCGCAGAGCACTTTGGGAGTTCTTTATATCCATGATATAAAAATGCAGCTGAGTGGTATTTGTTTAGTTAGTAAATATCCTCTGAACATCTTCCACACTGTGTTGGTTCATTACAAGGAATAGACTGTAATCTACTGCAGTTTATATTGTCTTACTTAAACCCCCCTCAAAACTTGACAAAGTGCCCATTTAAAAGTTTCCCACAGTACCTCAGAAATAAGGTCATAAAAAATGACACTGGAACCAGTACAAATTCCCAGTAAGATGCAATTTGGCGTGCATCAAGGGTAAATTGTCATAAAACCTTATTATAGTTTATGAGTTCACACTTTAGTATTAAATATGGAACAATTTATAAAAGTTTATAAATGTTTTCCTCTGTCTTGTTGAGAAACAAATGAAGCAAAAAGCAAACTTGGCATGCATCAGGACAGTGTTCAGATTTATCATACAAAATAACTTTACCACTGCGTTTGTGGTATTTCCTTTTAACTACTCACCAGTGTCTTGGCTCAGATTTTTAGTTTTTTTTTTTCTCTTATTTTTGGAAGCTTTTGTATCAATGAGCTAAATCCCTTAAAAGTGGCATACACTGCCTTCCGGGTAGCGTTATATTAGTTTATTCGAACAGTGGAATGACTTCTGACAAGCCGAAACCATAAAACATAACTGGTACTGTAATTGTTAATGAAGAAATGTGAAAAAAATGTTATCTATGACGAAGCCCTGAACATTTGTAAGCGTGTTTTTCTTCCTTGGAGCAAAGTTTTTTTTGTTAAAAGCTTTTAATGTTTTAGACTCTCAAGAAGCTCTTATCTGGTGAGCAGAATAATAAGATCGCAGTGAAGGGTACATGCACATAGAATTTCACATTTATGTCTTAGAAATGGTGCTGTCTTTATTTTTTAGATTTTCAGAAAGACTTATAACGGTTTAGAATGCAACAATACAGCTAATGAAATGTTATGAATGGATGCATTGAATATTTTAGGTTGTCATTTAAAGCTAAAGGCAAATTTCTCAAGTTATCACTTGATTTAACAATTTAAATAGTTTTGCAAACACTTACTGTCTGCTGTCCTGTCTTTGATTTGTGGTATTTGTTCCTCCTAGAACGGTGTATATAGATTAATTATATATATTAGTTCTTCATTAGTGTTTGAATAGTGTTTCTGTCCTGTTTGTTTTTCCCCCTTAGGATCCATTTGTCTTTGAGCCTCATTGCTTTTTCAGAGTGGATGCCTTTGCATTCTTTATCACATGGAAAAGTGAAGGAAAGGTATGAGCACTTCTGTTAGACTAATGCAGTACTTTATAGTAATTTGTCTGGGTTTCAGAATATTTATACTGCTTCTTGCTTTTCCTTAGGAAGGTCAGGTTCTGGAGTGCTCTTTAATCAACAGTATAAGAAACACAAATGTGCCCAAGGTAAAGTCATTAACATGCCTATAATTTGCACTATTAAATATAGGTTATAAAAAAGTTCGCCACATTTTTTCCAATTTGGTTTATGGTTCAAATGATGTAAATCTTTTTACGTAATGGGCCGCATTACACATAGTTAAATATAAACTCTTAAATTATCCAGACAAAACCAATCAGTTTAGTGTCCATTATACAACATTTAGTTGTGGTCCACTGATTTGATTGGACAAGTGGCGTGCCAGGAGTGCTGATATTTACAGTCTGCTCCAGAAGGGTTAGCACAGTGACACAATTTGTGTAATTTCGCCTCCCTACCACAGTGGATTTGAAATGAAGCAATCAAAATGTGATTGAAGTGTAGACTTTCAGCTTTAATTCAAGAGGTTTAGCAAAAGTATTGCTTAGGAAAATTATTTCTCATTGTTTAGGAATAGGAATGTTTTTACACAGTTTCTCCATTTTCCTAGGCTCAAAAGTAATGGGACAAATGACTGATAAGCGTTTTTATGGCTAGGTTCGGCCCGTTACCTCAATAATGTTACAGGTTATTACCAAGTTAATACTTGTACTAAGTTAATAATAAGGATATATATGGCGATATAATGCTCATCTCATACACTGATAGGAGATAGAAGGTCTGGAGTTGATTGCAAATGTTAAATATGTATTTAGCAGCTGAAAAATGGAAACTCCTATCATTGAGCAGAAACTTTAGGAGTGGCTGAAACAACAATTTGGCAATAAAATGCACTGATAAGCTCAAGAACACCAAAAGGACTGGATGACAACCAAAAAGGATGGCTGCAGAGTTCTTTCCCAGGTGAAGAAAAATCCCATCACAGCTTCTAGCCAAATCCGAAACACTCTCGAGAAAGTAGTTGTTATTATTGTTAAGAGATGCCTTTATGAATGTAAATACAGATGTTTTACCTCAAGATGCAAACCAGCATAAGAACAGAAGGGCTAGATAAAATTTTTTAGAAAAGCCTGTCCAGTTCTAGAACAACGTTCTTTGGAAAGATGAGGCCAAAACTACTGTAACTTGAGAAGGCTCACGAATGAAGGGGCTCATGATCCAAAGCATACAGCACTACATCATCATCTAACATGGTGGAGGGAGTGATATGTTATGGGTATGTACTGTATCTCTCCCAATAAATATGAGTCACTGGTGTTTATTGAAGATGTGAGTGCTGATACATGTAGCAGGGTGAATTTTGACTTCTGTGTAAGAGCTATACTTTCTGCTCAGACTCATTCAAATGCTCTAAGGCACTTCAGAGTGCAGATAAATAATGACTCAAAACCTACCACGAGCCACAAACAAGCATAAGCTCAAGGTGGCTGCAGTAAATGTCTGGCAAAGCATCTCAATAGAGGAAACTTAGCATCTGGTGATGTATATGCGATCCAAACTTCAGACAGCCATTGACTACAAATGATGTGCCTAGAAATATAAAAGGAATGATGTAGAATAATACATGTGTTTTGTATTGTCTGTTTGTCCAATTATTTTTGATCCTGTGTAAATGAATGGATCTAAGATAAAAGGCATTCATAGCTTTAAATGGATAATTTATGATTTTTTTATAAAATGGCAAAATTACAGTATAAAAATTTACATTTTCAAGATTTTTACTGTATAGAACTGTCTGTGATGTACAGTATCAGCACTGGTACATTTCACTGTTTATGTTCACAGCAACAACAACATAAAAAATCTAATTCTTCCAGTAGTTTCTTTGATTAAAACTGTATTGTTGCTACTCTTACAGACCACAGGCTGTCAGTCTGCCTGGGTTGCACGGCAACACACACCATTCTATTCAGCTGTGTTTTCTTTCAGGGCTAAAACAAATGAAATATTTGTGAACATATATATTACCGTACCTACAAAACAAATGTCAGTTATTTATACAATATACAGTGTACAATTTTGTGTGTGTACAGTCTCGTGGAGTAGAAACTAATAAAATAGAGAATAAGGAAACATTTTGTACAAATAAAAAATAGATGTAGTTTGTCATTCAGGACAAAGGCCATGGGTATATACAAAACCCATGGGTATACTTACAAAAAACATGGTTTAAAAGCAAACTTGCATATGATCTGTACTGTATGAAATATGAAGAATTCTGTCCTTTTATTCATTCATTCATTCGTTCGATGTGGCAAGTCCCTTAGGACAGTGTCACTGTGAAGCCTGATGGCAGATGGCACAAATTCTAAATTCATTTTGTGGGCTAGATTAGATCCTTTAATAGGAGCGTAATGGCCCGTGGCCCATATGTTTGACATCTCTAATCTAAATCATTATTATTTTATTTAATACGTTTATTGCTTGTTATTGTTTTGTTCCTTAGCACTGTATGATGAGTATTCAGCTGTGCATTCTGCCTCTGTAGGATCCAAAGATTCTGTCAGCAATTGAGACCACAGGGAAGTCTGAGAGTGACTTGGAGGGCAGGATCATCTGCATATGCAGTGGCACAGACTTGGTTAACCTCAGCTTCATGTACATAGTGGCACCAACCATTAGCATTGCAAAGGTAACCTAACCACTCACAGGAAGTCGAAATCCATCCTGAGGTAATCTGTTTCTCCCCGTGCACTTCAGAATATTTTCGAGGAAGGAAGAGTACTTGACTGGAGTACCAGTACATTTAAAGACCTCACACTTAAGCACTGTAAGAGGCTTCATCTGTCTCCCGGTATTTTGAGTAAAAATAGCTTCCTCATGAAACTGTTATTTAGAATGATGAGATGGAGGAAATGCGGGAAGAATGCAAGAAAAAAATATCTCCGTCTAGGAATGTTTGTGGCATCATTTATTACATATCAATGCAGCTTATCAAGCCTTGAAATGGAAATACAATTTTTGTAGTTCTCATAAAACTTGGAACAAGGTCTGACTTAGAAACTTCAGTTACCAGGAAAGAATGAATGAATATATGAGTCAGTACATGAGAGTCAGTCAGTATAAAAAAAAAATGTATACACACAGAAAAGTAGTATAGAGCAATTAAATATATAATAAAACTTTTTATATGTTTTTCTTTTTAAAAAGAATTTTTTGATTCTCTGTGTGTACATATACTGTGTGTGTGTATGTGTGTTTATATGGAAATATGTAGAGTGTGTACATCTATCTATCTGTCTGTCTGTCTACTTACTTATTAACTTATTTGCTTGTACTGTTTGGTTGTTTGTCATTTCCATGGCACTGTTGCACGTGCTGCAGAAATGTTCTTTTACCATTACATACATTTTTGCCATACATTTCCACTCGCCTCTATTCACAGCAATGGACCGTCAGCTTGCGTTTATTGATTCACAACACCCGTGCAAACAATGTGTGCCCCATGACCTGTCTCAAGAAACAGTGAGTACCAGACTGCCACTGTCAAACAGAGCAATTAAGTCACCAATTAAATTTTCTTGAAAAAGAAATGTATGATGATGTTCGAATTTCTGAATAAAACCTGTACCATATTTAAAGTTATGATTTCACACTCGGCTCTGTATCAAACAATATGACTCTTGTAATCCTGACACTGCTAATTATTTGCCCGCATTATTTAATGACAATCTTCTCTTGTTAGCTGGATGAAGCTGTCGTCTTTGACCAACGTGAGTGGAAAAATCCCGGTGAGAAGGTATACATGTGCAGCTATTTGATAAATGTAATTTCTACTTCAAATAAATGAGTCATGCGTAACGAGCGTCCTGCTGTTTGTAAAGTGGTCATGCTGAGAAGCATCAGTGTGATTAGTCCAGTGTTGTGCTTATTTGAACATCGAGCAAAGTTATTTTCAGATGTAATTGCATTTTTCCCCTTTGTACAGCATAACAAGAACTTTTGCTTCCGGCAAAACTGAGAAGGTTATATTCCAGGCGCTCAAAGACCTTGGTCTCCCAAGTGGAAAGGTGAAGTGGGAGAATGTTTACGAAAGTGCTATTTGCTGGGTTTTTAATTATGATCTCCTCAGATTGATTTTCAGTTAGCATTAGCATCAATTATCAAGAATCCTGTTACAAGTAGATCTAGTTTAGCTCATTCACCTGTACTGACCAAGTTATTTTGCAGCAGACAGCTTCTACTTGTTCTCTTGCTGCTTTCAGAATGATGAAATTGAGCCCAATGTTTTCACCTTTGGCAAGTTTTACTCCCTCACTCAGAAGATTTGCCCCAGAACTGACATTGAAGCACTGTTCAAGAAACTGTGAGTAGGCCATCATGTACAGTCCCCACACATTATCTGTAATAAAGTCCCAGGGTTTTTCCACATTCACGAATTGTTCCTGAATCAGTAACTGGTACAAGATCATAGGAAATGCTAGGGAGATTAAGTGTGATGTATTATAGTGTAGGCGTAGGGAAAAAAATCACAGCCACCTAAAAAATGCATAGAAGTGGTGTGTAAGTTATGTGTATTGGATCATACCGTTTTTTTTTTTTTTAGGCCTTCATAGATGTTTCATGCTTTAGGCAGAATTTGCTGCCATTTAAACTGTCATGATGTTAACTCATGATTAGTCGAAATTTGCCAGGGTTTTGCCAAGAGCCACTACGGTCCTGCTACATACTGCTTTCAAAATCACATGCACTCTTATAATTACAGTATGTGTCGATGCAGGCACTGGCTATGCAATACTGGCTAACTATTTTGGGTTGGCTCATTTTTTATTGACTCGTACAGTAATGCAGTACTAGTGAAGGGTGGTAGAATGGTAGAATATATATTACACGCAGTGGCGCAGTGGTAAACTGCTCGCCCTATCATCCGGAGATCACTGGTTTGGTTCCCGGGTGAGGCTGTAACTTCTCGCAGCCGGAGGTCTAGAGTTCCGCCGTTGCCGGTTCCCAAGTGCCAGATGAGAAAGGAGAAGGGTTGGGCTTTGGACTAGCAACCTGCCCTGGAAAAAAACAACCGCTACGGAAACAGCGAAAGTCCTCTACAATGGAGAACTCTCGTTGCCCTATGCACCGATTGGTGATGGTGGCCTTAAGGATTAAGGATAGTACAGTACACTTAGATATTATGCTGTTGAAAGTCTTTCGACTGCTCCCATCAAGGGGTCGCCACTGCGGACCATATGACCTGCACACACCTTGTCACAGTTTTTTAATTATTTTTTTTTTTTACTTTTATGTCAGATGCCCTTCCTCACACTACCCACTCATTTTATCCAGGCTTGGGACCAGCACTGCATCCAGTGGCTGGGGTTTGGGTATTGCCTGGGAACTGAATCTGGGCCTTCCATATGGCAGCTGAGAAACCTACAGTACCACTGAGCCATCAATTCCCATACTCAGGTTGTTGTTAACAGGCGAAAATTAATGATGTGAATGAAAAAAGAGAATGGGTTGCCAATATATAGAAACTTTTCTTAGCATACAGGAGCCATAATTATACTGCCTGAAACTCTGGCCTCCCAGGAACTCCTTTAAGTACCCAAACATGTGGAAATGGTTTGGGGCCAGTTCATGACCGTATGGAGGATGTGGCAACAACTCTCAGCCATGTTCCTGTAATGTGCAAGTGGTGTGTGTGTGAGTAATTGTGTGTGCAGTTCCCACAGACAGATACGGTATGTCCTTTGATGCTTTGATTTTCAGGGATCTGGCATTTAATTCACTGAATGTTCACAAAAACGACTGCAGTGGGCTCTGAACCATCTCGGTCAGGATCGTCATTCAAAGCCCCACACCCTTCTTTAAAACGTTTGCACCATTTAAATGCTTCACTGCAGCTAAGAGTTTCATCACCTTACTGTGCTTTCAAGAACAATTTTATCACACATTCCTGTATGACTTGAACACCCCTGATAAACAAAGTGGCAAAGTAAATAACCAAATTCCTTTTATTCTAACAAACCTAGTTTTCTTAACAAGTTTATTAAAATCCATAAATATGAAATGTTAAAAGGGAAAAAAATACATTATGGCAAGATGATTTTTTTTTTATAATTATAAGTAAAAATGATGACTGTATTTTATTGTTTAACACTGTTTCTGATATATTTTTTCAGCTGTGAAGATAAGAATGATTATTTAAACATAGAGCAATTAGTCAGCTTTTTGAATGAAGTAAGAGGCTTTTAAACAGTTACTCTACTTGCACCTTGGCTTCCTGTTTCCTACATTGTTAAATCACACTTCTCCCACTTTGCTTTGCTTCCTTTTTTTGACGAAAGAAAAATCTCTTATCCTGACACAAATGTAACCTTTTCACACTGTTGACTGATTTCTGCACATTTCCTTTGTAACAGTCTTACACTTTTTGAAGCATATACAAAGCATACTTTTTTATTTATTTATTTTTTCCTATGTGTGATTGATGTGGTTTCATTTTAAAATGGCAATACTGTAGACATTTACAGCCAGCTGGAGTCTGCTTCAGTACTAAAAAAAAACAACAACTTATTTTCACACAGAACCAACGGGACCCTCGGCTAAACGAGATACTTTTTCCGGTTTATGACCCCAAACGTGCAAGGCAAATCATAGAAACCTACGAGACTGACGAGAAGCTTCGAATGAAAGGTAAAAGTTGAAACATACATGTAAACCTTTTTCCAGCCTTAGCATTTAGTATCATTATGGATGTGTTTTGATCTATGAGGATCAGATAGCGGTGAAGCAAAGATTTGTATTTATTTTCCTGTGAAGTTCATTAGTATTCATTACACTAGGCTACTGTTGAGATCCTCCTTGATATTCATTTATTTCATTTGAAAAGTGTATGTGTCTTAATAATGTTTTTGGTATACACAATCTAATCTCTCTGCCCTTTAGGAGTGATGACATGTGATGGGTTTTGTCGGTACCTGATGTCTGATGAGAACGCACCAGTGTTTCTTGACCGACTGGAGCTCTATCAGGAGATGGATCATCCACTTTCACACTACTTCATTAACTCCTCACACAACACCTACCTGACTGGCAGGCAGTTTGGAGGAAAGTCTTCTGTGGAGATGTACCGGCAGGTCCTGCTCTCTGGTTGCAGGTTCATAATCGCATACAGTATGAACACATTGTCTGCTGTCAAACTAAGGATGAATGATTTGACACAAAGACATATTAAGACATTTCTGTGACATACAGTTATAATGTATTCAATACGAACTGTAGATTTGCCTATACTATGATGGGGTGATGTTGTCATATACTGAAATGAAAGTATTGCTTGTAATGTTTCTTATAATTTAACAATATTTTGTTCTATAGCCGACTCAACACAAAATCTCAATCAACACATGACTTTGCTATAATTTTTATTGTAGATTTTATTGTGGACATTTTAATTTAAGTACTCAAAGAAAGCATGGACAAAATCAGTTTGCAACACTTTTTACTTAATTGTAAAAAAAAAAATATATATATTTTTTTCTTAAGATGTCAAAATTAAATTATCATATATTCTTAACTAAAATATAAACAATATTCTGGGACTCATTTTACTGACAAATTAAGTATGAAATAACTGGATTTCATTAGGTTTATTTAAGCTTTTGCAATAGTAGCATGAATAAGTATTGGCTTAATTCTTATTTCTTTTAAAAGGCTGTTTCACATAGAAGGTTAGGCCTTCAATCTAACAAAAATGAAGACATTTATTACAGGGAATCTGAAAAAAAAAATTTATGAGAACTGACTCTAAAATCACATGCAAACAGCTTCTCTCTGAGTGTTTTTAACCTGTAATCATGCTGGGGTCAAAATATTTCATGGTTTAGTTTTGCAGCAGCCAAGTCTGCTTTATGTATATGAAATTAAAACAACCATTGAATAGAACAGTACAATTTAAGGAAATATTTGCAATGTATTGGCCCAATGCTCATACATTCTCTTGTAACAAAGCTTTTAGATATTTAAAAATGAATTACATTTGTTTCAGTCATTAAACAGGTCATCATTAGGAAGTTACTGAACCTCTTAGTGTGCTAGCGTATACATATTGATGTGCTTTTGTTTGTTTTAATTGCAGATGTGTGGAGCTGGACTGCTGGGATGGAAAGGGAGAGGACCAAGAGCCCATTATTACTCATGGCAAGGCCATGTGCACAGATGTGCTTTTCAAGGTGAATGCTAAAGACTTCAAAGGCTTCTTAAGAGGAGCTCATTGTACTTGAGTGCTTATTTACAATATAGCAACATTGCTGTTTTTTTTATAGTTTAGTAAATTGCTTGACTGCTTGTCATGCCTTTTTTAAGGACTAAAGATTATGTGAATGATGGAACTACAGTCTAATTGAAAACATATACACTGCATTTTCCAGGAGGTTATTCAAGCCATCAAAGAAACTGCATTTGTGACTTCTGAATACCCTGTGATTCTTTCATTTGAGAACCATTGCTCGTATGTATGTCTTGTGCTTAAAACAAGTGGCAAAAGTAATTTTATTTAAAATATATTGGTAAATTAATCATTTAATGTATTACATATTTTGGTTAAGCATTTGAGCAAATCTGTTCATTCATGCAATTATTTAATCAGCCAATCATGGGGCAACAGTGCGATGTATAAAATGATGCATGTACAGCTTAAGAGTTTTAGTTTAATGTTCACATTAAACATCATAATGAGAAAAAAAGTTGGTGATGTGTGGGCAGAGTTGGTGTGTTGATTAAAAAGGTTCAGTTTTAGGTGATCTTGTACTCCCACTGTAACCTCAGATTCCTCTTCTTGGCTGACACAAGTGGAACCTAATTTTAACTTCAGTAGTTGTGGCCTATCTGTACAGTAACAAGGTTCAACATGTTCTTGGATGCTGATCACTATACTTGTAAAGAGTAGTTATTTGAGTTGTTGCCGTCTTTCTTTAGCTCTGAACACTAGGTGTGTATATATATATATATATATATATATATATATATATAAATATATATATATATATATATATATATATATATACCCTCAGAATTCCTTCTTACTGGATTTTTTATTTATGATTTTTTTGAGCGGCATCCTGCTGTGTAAACTGTAAAGATTGTTATGTGATAAAATCCCAGGAGATCAGCAGTTTCTGAAATACTCAAACCAGGATGTCTGCCCCCAACAAACAGACTAGGGTTAAAATCACACAGGGATCGCATTTCTCCTCGTTTATTAATGGAAGCTCCTGACCTGCATTTACATTTTCTTTTGTTGTTGGTGTTTTTTGCATTGTGCTCCAGCTCTATAATTGGCTGATTAGGTGATTGCATGAATAAGCATGGTTGCAGGTGCTCTTATTAGAGTGTTTTTATCTCAGTTTATTTACGTTTAGGTACAGATATATCTCAACATATCCCCATTCATGTCTAAAATCTTTCTGAACATTAGTTTAGGTTCTTCGATTTATACTGTCTTTTTTGCATTCATGTTTTATAGGAGGCATCAACAGTATAAGCTGGCCCGATACTGTGAAGACATATTTGGAGATATACTTCTCAAGCAACCTTTAGAAGACTTCCCAGTATGTGTTTAATAAAGATTAATGATTTGTAATAATGTTTAATGGCCTTCTTTAGAAGAAATTAATTTTTTTTGTTGCTGTTTTAGATGGTGCCTGGACAGCCTTTGCCTTCACCAAATGCTCTTAAAGGAAAAATCCTCATAAAAAACAGAAGACTTAAACCTGAAGTTGAAAAGAGTAAGAGTGTATATGTATATGTATATTATATATTTGTTGTTGAAAACTTGTTAATGCACTAAATAATTTAGTAGATCATAAGCAATTATGCATTAATATACACTCATTGTAGCTATCTATATATTTTTAATGACTAAACTCTTTTTCTTTTTTGTTGGTAGAGCAACTGGATCACTTCAGGAAGCATATGGAAGCTGGAGAGACGAATACAATAATGTCGGAGGATGAGAATGAGGAAGATCCTGGCTCTGGTGGGAAAGTGCTGGTTCTCCAGCTGTTTAAATGCACAGCACATACTTTTATTATAATGTACACTACACTATTTCTACATTAGATGCTATAATACCATTAGCTAAATGCATGGAAATATAATGGCATGTTGAAATTAAGTATGTCGTCTCTTTCGAGGATGAAGAAACCTCCTGCATAGTGCTAATGAATGCTAGGACTTGATGGCTTCATTTACTAGAGAAAATGTTTTTGTTAACTTTCTATGTGTGTAGCGGAGCCCGTGGATGAGGCTCACCCAGAACGGATATGTGGAAACCTCGTCATTAGCCAGACGAATAATAGTGAAGGAAATATGCTTGCGGCAAAAAAGGTTATCCTGGATTTTTTTTTTCTTTCTCCAATGTGTGACTAAAATAGAGTGAACTTCAGATTTTTTTTTTAAATGCAAATGATATTTAAAAATAATAAACATTACAGACTATAATTCAGAATCTGTACTCGAACATTGCCATTGTTTGGCTGTAATATTTTTTAATTGTCAGTTTCTCAAGATCTTCAGTTGATGCTAACAAACTGGTGACACTCAAATAAGATCTTGTCTCCTTCTTCTCCCTGTGCTTTCAAGACTTTCTATTGAAATATCAACATTTACAGCGTTTGATATGCACTGAAGTTCAAATGTACTTTGTCTCCTTTGTTGTGTCAAAGATCAATATGCTTTTGTTTCATTTTTGCCATTAAATTCATTTATGCGTTGTACTGCTAAATCTGAACTTTATTCTCTCATGCAGGCTGGTGAAACAAATGTGGCAGATGAGCAAGCTTTGATCCAGTCTTACACATACGTTGCAGCAACCACTAATATTCACCCCTACCTGTCCAATATAGTAAACTATGCTCAGGCTGTCAAATTCCTGGGTTTTGAGGAAGCTGAAGGCAAGTTTTGTATTCTTATTAAGTTAGAACTTTTGCAATATGATCTGTACATATATTGTAGCATACGTCAACAATTTGTTGTTTTGCAGCCTAAAATTGCCTAATATTTCTAACACTTAAATATGCAACATACTACCAGCTTTGTGGTCAGTTTGCACATCTGGATTCAAATATTTTTGGCCTGAAAACTTTTGAGGCTGGTTCTAAACCGTTATAGTAGAGTTTCGCCAGTATGACTATTGTTATTTTCCTGATAAAAGGGGAGCATCTCACCCAGTCTCAAGTTGCTTGCAAACGGGAACAGTTTGTTTCTAAGGTCCTGGCTTTTCTTAAGTATTTGGCTCCATCAATAAGCCAATCAACCCACAGCAGAGAATGTAGTCTTAAATGGGTGATAAATAGTCTTGGTTTTCCGCCAATAGTAGCACTTAATGCCTAGGACAAAAAGTTCAGTTTTTATTTTTTGAGACCTGAGAAACCTTACCACATATTTGCTACTTCTATATCACGCCTTTTGGCTTTAAACAGCTTATTGCTTTTAGTAGTTTTGCTTATAATGAAATAAGCAAACATATTTTCATTAAGTGCTTAGAAGAACAGCTAATTGCTCATTTTCAGCTTAAAAAAAAAACTCCTGATTAAAGCTGTCTTATAAAACTAGTGAAAAAGGTGCCAAATGTGTCTGTCAAAAATAATGTTAAGAATGAAGCTGTATTTCTATAACACTTGGATGACTATTAATAGTTTACCCTGAAGCTACAGTATAAGCTGTGTTTTCTTATCTTTTCCTGCAGAGAAAAACATCCACTACAACATGTCTTCCTTCAACGAGTCAGTAGGATTGGGATACTTACGGACCAATGCTATTGAATTTGTCAAGTATCCTTTTCCAGCAGCTTGTCCTCTAATGATGGTCATTGAGAAACATCTTGTGGAAATTGTAGTTTCAAGTGCATAATGAAAACCCCTTTAACGAACACTTTTAAACTAAAATAGACAATCCCCACAACATTAGAGTTGGATAACCAATGGTCAGCTGGATATGTGCTTATTTATTTCAGAACTCTATTCTGCTTAGCATGACAAAGCTTATAGGACATTTCATAAACGTTCTTAAGAAGTCTCGACGTAATACATTTGCTTGTTAGGAATTGCCTTTTCCTTCCCATGCATTCTCCATAGCACTTATTCCGTATACGGTTGCAGGAGGCCTGAAGGCTATCCCAGGGGACTCGGGGCACTAGGGGGGTACACGCTGGACAGGGGGCCAGTCCATCACAGGGCACACAAGCACACAATGCCAATCAGCCTACTCCGGAGTACCTGAAGGAAACCCACCGAGCGCAGGGAGAACACACAAACTCCAAGCAAATTGCCCTTAGAAAAACCCTTGCTGGATAGCACAGTGGGAGGAGGTTTCTTGTAGTTGTTTACCAGATTTGCACACATCTTGGGATGCATTTTGATCCACTATTCTTTACAGATTTTCTCTAAATGTTTAAGGTTTCTTGCCTGTTGCTTGGCAACTCGAAGTTACAGCTCTCTCCGTGAATTTTCTATTGGATTAAGGTCTGAAGACTGGCTAGACCACTCCATGACCTTAGTTGCCTTGGCAGTATGTTTGGGGTCATTTTCATGCTGAAAGACCCATCCACAACCCATCTTCAGGACGTTCTCATTCAAAATTTTACAACACATGGCCTCATCCATTGGCCTCTCAGTGCAGCAAAGTCAATCTGTATCTTTAGCAGAGAAACAGCCCCAAAGCATAATGTTTCCACCTCTGTGCTTGACTGTAGGGACTGTGGTGTTCTTAGTGTCAGTCGGCATTTTTCTTTCTCCGGAAACAGTAAGTCAAGTTGATAACAAAGAGCTCAATTTTGGTGTATGTATGTATATATATATATATATATATATATATATATATATATATATATATATATATATATATATATATATATACACATACATACATACATACATACATACACAAACATGAAAAATGTAGCATGCTCAGTGGGCAGGCAACACAGTCTTTCTTAGAAGACTCACATCTATCTTTACTAAAAAGTTGTATTCTAACAGATAATGAAATTCTTTAAAACTTGTTTTGAAAGTAAGTATACGTTTTGCATGCACCTTGGCATTTGTATAATCAGTGGTAAAGTATTCGCATGCCTCATGGTAGGATTAGGTTTAGTTCCTTCCTAATGCATCATACCCAGGCACTGGGGTTGTATAAGGTCCCAAGCCTGGATAAAAAAGAAGTAGTGGGGCATGGGTCGCAACCTCAAGAACATGGGATTATCTTTTGCATGCACCATTGGTTGATTGATGACCCTTTAAGATCCATTGGCATAATTGTCACCTGTCTTTTTGGGGGGAAGGGGGAGGGCTGGTTTGAGGCCATCGTCTATGAGAGTTATTTGTCTCCCATAGAACTGTGAAGGTTATTTAGTTGGCACACATCTGCAATGGCTTAGCAATGCTTGCTGGTTCCTGCCAACTCTTCCTATACTCCTGTGAGCATCCAGGAAACCCTTTTCAGATGCTGGACTGCTTAGATTTTAGTCCATCTGTTTGGAGGTATCTATTGTGTGACTTTCTCCATGTCATTTCTGTCACAAAGGATACAGCAAGGTCTGTTTTTTTGTGTCTCAGTACTTCGTTGGTCGGCTTGAAGTTTGGCGTGTTCGGGGATCTGTTCCGATTCTTAAAAGACAGTTTGGTTTTGTTTAAAACTCAAGTTCACTTTGGAGATGATGGAAACTCAAGGGAGTTCTCATGTCCTTATATGAAATGGTTATTTAACTAAAAACAAATTAAACCTTCAGTAAATGATTTTTTGATATTGATGAATACTGTATGAATGGCTGCATCAAGTTTAGCGTACTGTGAAAAAAATATTCCTTTGGGTTCAATTTAAATCTACACATTTGACTGTTTACATATTTAGCTAGTGCCTTGAAATATATTATTATATTGCCAAGAGGCAAGAGTGTTCACTGTATACTACAGTAAGTGCTCACTTGTTATATAAATGAGACAACTCATTTACTTCAAGCGTTGTTTGTCTGTCTGAAGCCTTTAAAATCATTGAAGAGGAAATGAAAGAAACAATGAATTAGATTTTTATTTGGGCATTGCAATAGATAAATGTTTGGTATAAATGAATAACTGCACATTATTCTCTGAAACGTGTGAGAAATTCGAACAAAAGAAAAACTGTCTCAATTGGGGAAGCATCACCGAAGAAGTTCAGCATCTTTCTTTCTATTTTGGTTAAAAATATGGATTTAAAGCAAGGATGCTTGAGGCACATAAAAACAAAAGCCTTTATTGAATATGCCTCGTGGCGTTAACTTTTTTTCAAAGTGTTTTGATCTACAAACAATCCATAGATTCAACTTGTATTTTTCAAAACCTTCATGTTTTTCCCTGACTTAGATGCCCAGCTACAACAAGCGCCAGATGAGTCGGATATACCCCAAAGGAGGCAGAGTGGACTCTAGTAATTATATGCCTCAGATATTCTGGAATGCAGGCTGCCAGATGGTAGCGCTGAACTTTCAGACCCCTGGTAAAGCAAATGGCACCATGTCACTTGCTGTAACAAACCCCTTATGTACACATACAGTTAGAGATGTAAAATTACTTTCATTATAATCCACAGCATGCTAAAGATGGGACTAACTGCTGTAGCGCCTTAGGCTTGTGATTGTACAACAAGGTTCTATATGTAGAACTAGTGGCAAAGTGGATGACGGGTTTATTTCCCCCTCAGCAATTTAATTTTGAGGATACCTAGGCTTCATTCATAAATTATATGAAACATTCTATTTAATTATCAAAACCTCTAGCATCCAGTGAATATTGTAAATATTATTTTGGTCATATGAGCTGTGAACTATTTTAGTTTTCATTTAAAAGTTATTCTGAAAGTGCGATTGGGCTGCCACACATCGCCAGTCAGTGACACAGGGGTTTGTGGAGAAGCCATCCTTTTGAATATTCACAAGCACCCTCTCTAGAAACCTTTATGTCATTCCAAGACATCTGGAGTGGTCACATTTCTGAGTTTCTTCAGAAGCCCAACGCATAGGTGAAGCCCAGATGAATGTGCTCAGTAATCAGAAACCTGTTTGTACTACTGTGGCCTTCTGAGACCTAGTATGCCAGACTTTGTTTGAGTGTCAGAAATTAATCGGTTTGGGGAAATCACTGGAAATGTCACAGTCTGAGTTAAACCAGATTGTGAAACTGTTGAGTTAACGGGAGCCGGTTCCATGAAGGCAGTGTCCTATGCCCAATTATATTTAATTCAATTTCATTTGTAAAGCACTTTTAACAATTGCCATTGTCGCTAAGCAGCTTTACACTATCAAAAGGAAATTATGCAAAATAGTATATATATATATATATATTTACACACACACTCACCTAAAGGATTATTAGGAACACCTGTTCAATCATCTAATCAACCAATCACATGGCAGTTGCTTCAACGCATTTAGGGGTGTGGCCCTGGTCAAGACAATCTCGTGAACTCCAAACTGAATGTCAGAATGGGAAAGAAAGGTGATTTAAGCAATTTTGAGCGTGGCATGGTTGTTGGTGCCAGATGGGCCGGTCTAAGTATTTCCCAATCTGCTCAGTTACTGGGATTTTCACGCACAACCATTTCAAGGGTTTACAAAGAATGGTGTGAAAAGAGAAAAACATCCAGTATGCAGCAGTCCTGTGGGCGAAAATGCCGTGTTGATGCTAGAGGTCAGTGGAGAATGAGCCGACTGATTCAAGCTGATAGAAGAGCAACTTTGACTGAAATAACCACTCGTTACAACCGAGGTATGCAGCAAAGCATTTGTAAAGCCACAACACGCACAACCTTGAGGCGGATGGGCTACAACAGCAGAAGACCCCACTGGGTACCACTTATCTCCACTACAAATAGGAAAAAGAGGCTACAATTTGCACGAGCTCACCAAAATTGGACAGTTAAAGACAGGAAAAATGGTGCCTGGTTTAATGAGTCTCGATTTCTGTTGAGACATTCAAATGGTAGAGTCAGAATTTGTCATAAACAGAATGAGAACATGGATCCATCATGCCTTGTTACCATTGTGCAGGCTGCTGAAAGGCTCAAATCATTTCAAATTGTTTTTTTGAACATGACAATGAGTTCACTGTACAAAAATGACCCCCACAGTCACCAAATCTCAACCCAATAGAGCATCTTTGGGATGTGGTGGAACAGGAGCTTCATGCCCTGGATGTGCATCCCACAAATCTCCATCAACTGCAGGATGTTATCCTATTAATATGGGCCAACATTTCTAAAGAATGCTTTCAGCACCTTGTTGAATCAATGTTACATAGAATTTAGGCAGTTCTAAAGGCGAAAGGGGGTCAAACACCGTATTAGTATGGTGTTCCTAATAATTCTTTAGGTGAGTGTATATAAACATATATATACAAACATACATACATACATACATATATTCTGAAAACATATCTTATTAAACTTTTTAAATCTGGTAGAATGTTTATTTACTGTAACACAGCTTTAAAATAAGGTGAGATATAAAAAGAACATTATTTTACTGTATTATACTGTTTGACAAATAAAGTTTTTCTTCTTTTTATTCTCTTTTTGCCTTTTTTAGATTTGGCAATGCAGTTGAACCAAGGAAAGTTTGAGTACAATGGGTCATACGGGTACGTGAACGTTAAACTCCTGTTAACATTTATTGTTTGGGAGGTCATGTACTGTACAGTACTGTAACTTTTGATTTGCTCTCTATATATTCAATGACCCACAATATTTTTATTTTTACTTGTAGTTGCTCTGCATACAAAAAAATTAATTACAACTGTCCCTGTAAAAAGCGATTTCCTTTCCCATTTTGGGTCTGACTATTATTAATGTGTGTTTAATAATGCCTGTTGTACCTTCAAATGCAATGCAACCATAAAAAACATGCATTGTATCTTTATACAGTATGTTCTCCAAATGTGCTTACTAGACATCCCATTATATATTTTGTACCCTTTTATTGTTATATAAAGTAGCTTTCACTCTTTTGGTAAGGCATTTGTACAATGAATGACTGTACTGTAGGTGTGAGGGAAAGGAATACTTTTAACCACACCATTAAAAAATATATGATATGATTGTATGTATATGTATGGTATGCATTTTACTTATGTAGATTACACACTGACTCAATAAAAGCACATTTATTCAAACAACATACTCAAACATAGCTTTTTTTATAATCTTAAAATAAAAAAATGAAAAAATTACAGTAAGTTTCAGTGTCCCACGACGGAGTGTTATAATGTCTGTACGTGTTACACATCTGTAAGTGCTATATATTGAATATGAGACAAGGGTGGATTAATTAAATGGGTCATTGCTTTAAGGGACTGGAGGTAACGGTACAGTTGGACTATAATGGAAATAAACTAGCTTTGACAGTTTGCTTAATGTTTTGTCCTTGCAGTTATTTGCTGAAGCCAGATTTCATGCGTCGACCAGACCGCACATTTGACCCTTTCTCAGAGACCCCTGTGGATGGAGTGATTGCAGCCACTTGCAGTGTCCAGGTTCATATTATTTAAAAATAGAATAGTTTTAAAAATGTGCTTATTCAGGGGCGGATTAAAAACACTTCAAACAAGTTGCTGGAAAAAAAAAGTTTTAACTAGGCATGACAAGAACATCTTGAAATACTTGAGCTGAATTGCTTAGGGTGTGATGATGACAGAGTTTGGGGAAAAAAAGCATACAAAGTGTCAAATTTTAGAGGAACGACATAAAAGAGTCAAAGTTTAGAGGAAAGACATGAAAGTACCTGTAATCTTCTGATTTCGCATCCAAGTGTCATGTTCTTTTAGCTTAATTTATAAGTACCATTTTCGATCTCTAAGTGTAAAGCCTTAACTAGCTCAATGTTCATCAAATGGCTGAAGAACAATTCCAGTTGTGTGTTGATGTAGGTAATTTCAGGACAGTTTTTATCTGACAAGAAGATCGGCACATATGTGGAGGTGGATATGTATGGCCTGCCCACTGATACCATTCGGAAGGAGTTTCGTACTCGAATGGTGATGAACAATGGCCTGAACCCTGTATACAATGAGGAACCATTTGTTTTTAGAAAGGTAATATCTGATATGGCTTTATTGCTTGATAATGCTGATGTTTTTGGGCCATCTCTTATTCACATACTGTAGTCTCGGGCTGAGATTGTTTTATTTAGAATCTTTATGATATCATTAACCCTAATCTACAGAATGCTTCAAGACAGCAGTCAGAAAAGCAGTTGTGTGTGTTAGTATGCCACTTTGCCTCGCTGTCCTCGTATCTCTGCTCCACTGCACGTCAAATTTTTGCTTATCACTGAAATTCCTCATGTGTGCGCACACACATGCACTTTCCGTCAACCCAAAGGTAATCCTTCCAGACCTTGCGGTGCTCAGAATAGCAGTGTATGATGACAACAATAAGCTGATTGGTCAGAGGATTCTCCCCTTGGACGGTCTGCAGGCTGGCTACAGACACATCTCCCTACGAAATGAGGGCAACAATCCCCTCTCCTTACCCACCATCTTTTGCAACATCATCCTCAAAACATATGTACCTGATGGATTTGGAGGTATCTTGATCTTCATCTTATATATTCAGAAAACAGATTCACCCTGCAACAGGTCTTCTTGTTGCTAATGTTTGACACTACCAATATAAAGCATATGTCTTTAATTAGCCTTAATAATATTTGTCAATTTTAAGAGTATTTTTTTAATACATTTTATACAATAATAATTTTACACATTCACATCTTTTGTTTTTTCAGCCATCGTGGATGCTTTGTCTGACCCGAAAAAATTCTTATCCATTTGTGAAAAGAGAACAGACCAAATGAGAGCCATGGGCATTGAGACGGTAAGCATGTCCATAAATACTGCATCCAGACTTCATCCATGCTTATTAATTATTCCTCTCAATGTTTGGTGCATTTTTTTTTTATATTAAACCCTATATTATGATTGTTTACATTTTATGTGCAATATTAATGCATTGTGCAAGCCTTTTTAAACGTAAAAGAAAACATGAATTAAACATTGTTGCACAAGAAAATAAGAATAATGTAATTGTTTTATAATATAAAGGCAGTTATTGTCAGAATAAAGAAAGAGAAATTAATAACCAATGTTTAGTTTTGGAGTTTGATGTGGTTAGTACTTATCTACCAAGAAGGAAAAAAAATCCTAAAGAAATTATTTATTTATCTGACAGTACACATTGCACAGATCTAAATAATTAAACAATGATCACTGCACTCGATTATAAAACGGCACATTATTTCTTATAATGCCTCAGTACTCTATCACATTGGATTTTAATGAAAACCATAAGTAGCTGTCATATGATTGTAATAACTTCAATATTGGCTGATGCACGTACAGTAGGAGTAACAGTACATCACCATTATTCGGAAAATCTACTGTGCACACTACAGTCAATAGCCTGACTACCAGTAAACAGTATGGCAACAGATTAGTTTTGGTAATGTATACACATTCTCTGGATTGTCATTCTTTCTTTCTCTTTCTTTGGATGTTCCAGTTAAGAGTAGTCAGTGAAATCCATACACTATAGAATTGTCTTGATTCCTTTTCCCATAATAAATTGAGATTAAAACATAAATTTTTGTGAACTCCTGATATATATTGTAGTATTTAATGACATCTTTAAACCTAAGCATCACTTGCTACTTGAGAAAATGACTTGAAAAAAAAACATACATTTAGTTTATGATGTTAAATTGATGGATTGTATAGTGTCTACCATACATTTAACCCCCATTGTAAGTGGCACTGAGTCACAGAAGCTCCACAGAGTCGTAACCTTATATTTCTTCCAATGTCCATATTAATTAGTGTTGATTTCTTTCTCTATTAATTACAAATTCTCACCTAGTGTAGGTTTCTATTTTTTTTTTCCAAATCTTTAAAACATTCCATTGTTTGGATTGGATATGCTAAATTACTTTTAAATATAGTATAGTATGAATGAATGAGTGAGTGGTACTGTATATGATACAATACACTGGTTTTCTACTAAAGGTGCTTCCCGCTGTATGCTAAGTGTTCCTGTAATAAGCCCCAGGGCCACCGTGACCCTGTCTAGGTTAAAGGTTTTTAAAAGTTCTTTTAAATCTGCACAATGTGTTTGTTGTGTTTACCTGTGGATTTGCTATTGTGAGCACAGCAGGAGACACAATGATGATAAAGTGGGTCATTATGAGCATGAATCAGACATTCCTTAATCAATGGCAATTATTATGCAGTTGTGTCATCATATTAATTTCTTTTGCATGATCCTCTGAATGACTAATACTGTAAATAAAACAACCAGGGATCCTGTATTATTCTCAATACATGTAAGTTGTTTTTTTTGTTGTTTTTTTTACAATGTAAATATTCTACAATTAAAGCTGATGCATTTTGCATTGCAACCTCATAGTCATTGGTCTGTTTTATATGCAGTAGTTGGCATGCAAAAACTCTGTCACTGAGTTATAATGAAGAAATACTTTTCAACAAAGTTATGATCTAGTTATAGAGATTAAAAACTGTCTTTGCTATAAATGTAATCATTCATGAGATGGATTCCTGTGGTTGTGTGTGCAGTGGGAGATAGCTGAGGTGCCAAATGACAGCCCGAAGAGGAGTAAGAAAGGAAAGACAAATCATTTTAAGTCTGCGTCACCTCAGAAAATTTCTGAGCAACACTTTACATCATCAGGACAAAACTTGAGTGTTTCCTCAAACAAGGGTAGATTTTATACATTTCAGCTATTATTTATGTGTTTTATTGTATGGTGAAAAGGGTGTCTATAGGGGTAATGTTTGATCAATTTTAAACATTTATGCATAAACAATTATGAATTGTATCAATTCTTAATTAAGTTGATTAGGAACACCTGTTCATTTGATACTTCATGTATTTATGTTATTAGCCAATCATCTGGCAGCAGTGCACCACTTAAAATTATGCAGATACCGGTCAACTGCTTCAACTACTGTAATGCTCGCATAAAGCTTTAGAATGGGGCAAAATGTGATTTAGATAAACATCAGTGAGCTGCAGTTATGTGGGTGAAAACGGCTTGTTGTTGAGAGGACCAAGAAAATGACTCTTCACAGCTATGTGCAATCCGTTTTGAGGCAGATGAGCTACAAAGGCTGAAGACAACGTTGAGTTTAACTCCTGACAGCAGATAACATGTAGACTTACATAAACTGGGCAGATGGAAATTCAGGAAAACATTATCAGGTCTTTTTGCAGTCTTAAGCTATTCATGTGTATATAAATTGTATGTTTTGTGCTGTTGTAACATGTTTAGAAGATTGGATAAATGCATTAATCAACAGGGGAGTAGGTACAGGTGTTCCTATTAAAGTGACTGGTGTGTACAGTATGCATTAATGTGAAAAAAAATCAGAATTGTATTGTCTCTCACTCTTGTTCTGCCTCTATCATCGCATTCTTTCCACTTTAACACACTCGCGCTGTCATTCCTTTTTTAAATTCTTATACAGTATTTTTGCCTTTGTTCCCTTCTACATTTTTTTTCTCTAGCACAATCCCTGACCTCTGTCTAATTTAAGATTGAAGGGCAGATTGATAGAATTTAATGTTTTGTGGAAGTTTGACATGACAGTACCGATCCAAAGAATAATCCAGGTCACCAACTCAAGGTCAGGGATGCGTGTAAAAACGAGGCCAGCATTTCAGCTTGCATCCACAAGCTTTAAAACTGTAAAAATATTGGCCTGCATCAAGAAACTGCTAAGAAGATTTGCAAGTTGCAGTTACTTACTGTAAGTTGGATTGGGAACGATCAAAACATTATTAAAACCTGAAGCCATGCACACATCATGCATAGTGGCCACTATACAAGCCTCAAGAGGAGGTGTTATGATCTGGAGTTTCTTTGTCGTCAGTTTATTTGGCAGTACAGCTAATTAAGCTGATAACCTGAATGTACTAAATGACCAGGTTATTATATCAGTAGAGTTTTTCTACCCTGATGGCATGGTCATATTCTATAAATTAAATCCTACAGTGTGCTTTTTTTTTTTTTTTTTGGCTAGGCAGTATATTTTCTTATGTGAAAATTATTTTGATATGAGATAAGCTTTCTTTGTATGGCATTAAAACTCATTAAATACTGTTTAATCCAATTCTTTACTATTTAAAAATTTCAATAGCACATGGATTACATTTAAAGCAGTATCAAATAATCAATGCAGAAAATATAATGTACAGTATCAGCAGACGCCTTGAATGTATTTTTTTTCATACAGTTTTGCTTTACATTTTTCTTGTGTGTTAGCAGTGAGTCCTACACCTTTAAACATGCCTGAAGTTACCATCGATGACCTGAAAGAAATGAAGGTAGGAAAAAATTTATTTTTTGCTAGTGGGGGTGTCTGCATTTGTTATTCAATTTTTATTTTATTTTTTTTGTTTATTTATCTTCTTTTTCTTTAATTCCAGGCGTATATAAAACTAGTAAAAAAGCAGCTGAAGGAAGTCGATGCATTGAAGAAAAAGCATGCAGAGGTGATTTAAAGTGATTTTTACTTTGTGGCAATTGAATTGTGGGTATAGTATGGTCACATTGAGCTTGTTTTTGAAATAGATGCCTAATTATATGTGGCATCAGAAACATGAGCTGGGATATAAAAAGACTTGAATGTTTAACAGTGATGTTTCTTCTTGTCTTAGGCATACACTGCATTGCAGAGATCTCACTGCACTCAGGTGGACAAAATGGCCACACAACACGAAAAAGAAAAGCGGGCCTTGGAAAAACAATTTGAAAAAAGTGGCAAGAAGGTCAGGTAGGTAGACACAAACAGCATCATCCTGCATAGGACCTTCTGTCCTAGATGCATAACGCCTGTGAGACATGATGATACCAAACCTATTTGATTATTAAAACATGGCCTCAAGAGCTTAAAAAGTAAAAACATGCATAATGGGGCAATACAGAATGCATTTTTAATATTGGTTTGTTCGCAAAACAAAATTGAGGTCTTTTTCATTTTTTATGCTTCCTCAGTGAATGCAACTTGGAAACCAGAGGGGAAATAGAGAAAAAAATAAAGACCATTATTACAGACCACAAAACAAAGGTGCAAAATTCAGTTTGTTCCTTTCTCTCTAAAGCAGCTTGTGCTTTGCACAGCACAGCACACAGTGTGTTCAGTGAGCTACTGTACTGTTCTGCCCTGTTACGACAGGTGAAGAAAACGCTTGCTGCACAAGCAGAGGAATTGGCTGAGATTGCGAAGACCCACAACGCTGAGAACCAGGACCTCGGTGACCAGCATGTGCTACAGCAATGTGAACTACTGCGAAAGTTAATGTTAATGACACAGGAACAGCAGACACAGCAGCTCACATATCTTCATGAGCGGTGAGCCATTAATGTAAATACGTTTACTTTGATGGTGCGTCCTTCTTCAAATGAAGAATCACTTTAAGGGCACTGTGGCAAATGAAACATTTGAGAAGGGTGTTAGAAACTGCCTCTCTCACATGGCCAGGACTGGAAATAGCTTCCTTTTGAATGTGGTGTTTGGAAATAAATTTGTCAACTATAGGGTTGCTTGTGTGTCTTGTGCGGGCTGAATATCAATGCAGTGATGAATATTTAACATTGCTCAGTCAATTAAAAATGCTAAGATACCGCAGTACTGCACATGTACCTCATGTGCAATTTATTCCTGTGTTAGTTTATTTATTCAAACTCGGCAATGGCAAAGTTTGTGCTTCCCTACAGTTCCAAATAATACCCTCAAGTCAACCTCTTTACTTTGGGTTCCCCCCGCCCCAAGCAACAAGAGTGCCTTCTGTGAGGTTACTCCAGGGTGGTAGTTCATTAAATATAAAAATATTAAACACTGAAATAGATGACAGCTCTGATTTGTCATGTTGAATGAATCTTCTTAAGTTGTCTTGCCAATTTTATATATTATGTCTTTATATATACACCACGTCCCCATCACGGCAGACTCATTTATTACGGGACAGGGTAGAAAACATTATCCATAAAACGCAGCATGGAATGTTAATGGAATCTGGATGTCCTACAGCAAGTTAGTATTATTCTCTTCAGATATTACTCCTGGTCTAACAAATGACTCTATTTGTTGCTTGTTTGTGTGCGTGTTTTTTTTTTTTTTTTTTTTTTTTTTAGACAGAGTAAGGAAATGAGAGCTAACCAAGCAAAGTCATCAATGGAGAACAGTAAAGCCATTAGTCAAGACAAAAGCATCAAAAACAAGGCTGAAAGAGAACGGTAATGGTCCAGTTAATGAGAACGTCCAAGCAGAATGTCCGAATTCAGAGTTGTGCAAAACCCGGTCACTGATTTATTACATATGCATTATAAATACATACATATATGCAACAGATATGGATTAAGCCTGGTAAGTATGTTTTAAAGTGTTCTACCTGTATATTTAAAGAATTATATTAATAAAAACAACAGTAACAGAATGTATTATTTTTTCATAATAATGATGTTTATTTTTTGTTGTTTTTTGGGACATCTGGGTTCTAAACGATGTCCTCGTATTACTTGTCTCAAGCACTTATTTCCTTATCATACTTTATTTTTTTACTTTTTCTTTTTACTCACATGGCAGAAAATGTAGAGTTACAAAGTAACACTGAAGTCTTACTTTATACCTGTTAAATAACCCTCTCTGAACAGAAAACAAATCAACAATGAGACATTTTCTTTGAAAATGTTTTTTAAATCAGTTTTTTTTGTTAGCTTTAGATCATGTAAATTTATCCGCATAACATTTCCTGTGAATGCTGAGCTGTTTAGTGTCCAAAGTTCAGCTGAGACTCATGAAGCTTCCGCAGTCCCACTTGAGCTAAATCGAGTTGGTATCTTTCAAAGTTACAGAGCAAATTTAGCTTGCTTCTTTCCTCGGAAATAGCCTTATGGATAACTGGAACTGGCCATTTAAACCTTAGAATGCATTTTTTTGCACAGAACATGGGTTGTGAAATTTGACCCAGATTGCTTACACTGCGCTTGCATACCAGGTGACATATTTCATAGGCCATGTGCAGAACAGGAAAATTTAGAACAACCTTTTGTAATGTGATTGTATACATGTCAGTTATAATTTAAGACTTTATATAATTTAAGAGTTAAATATATATATATAATTCCTTTTAAGATTTAGTGTACTGTTTTCGTTTGTTTTGTGCTCTTTTCATCATTTTGTTTACACCATTTTTGTCTTCAGAAGAGTCCGAGAACTGAACAGTAACAACACAAGAAGATTCCTCATAGAAAGAAAAAAGGTACATACTGTAACTCTTTTAAAAGAAATCGACAGCTCCATATAATGCTTAGTTTTAATTCTTTTAAATGTTTGCATGTGGATTGAAAGCTTGCCGTAAATCAGTCCAAAGAGCTTGACCAGCTCCAGACAGTTCAACGTGAACAACTGGAGCAGCTGGATAAATATAACGCCGAGGTATTGTTGGTTCTATTTTTATCATTCCAAATCACCCGATTGTTCTCGACTAATTTACCCTATAATCTGTTCGACAATGCTTTCATCGTTTTTATCACTTTGTTTTTATTTTCCATCCTAGCTCTTGAAGTCACACCTTTCAACATCTCCGTGCCAGGGTAGAAGCTTACATTCACAAATCAATTTTACAATACCTCTCCTTGCTCATGACTCTTTTATTTCTCTCTATAAAAGTGCAATATATCATGCCTATGAAGTTTTTACTGCATCTCTCACACTCTCTCAGACTGCTAAACCAATCAAGCTGATCAAAGGGAGGAAACTGTTCTTCTATAAGTGTTGTGATTATTGAAAGTGTCAAAAATCATATCATCAATCAGTAAAAGTTGTCATGGATTATATTGTTTAGTGTGCATGACAGAAAGGAGATCAGTAAGGAGAAAAGAATTCTGCTGGTTTCATGTATACATAGATATAGGCATCGTACAGTATATAACATACTTGTGCCAACCCTAAAGTTACTGCCAAGACTAACTTGGGAAATTCATTTGCATCTTTTAATACCCTTTCTTTGAAAGAAAGTGATTTTGGCTTGGAGCAATTTGGCAATGAAGTGTTTTTCACAGCATTTGAATTATTTCAGCGACAGATTTAGCTGCACCTGATTAAAATCCTGTGGAGAATTAAATCTTTAGGAACTCCACTTAGCAGTCTGTCACTAATGTAAATCACAAAGCCAGGTTTGGTTTGCTTTCTAGTGTTTAGGAAATTAATATGTTGTCATCTGAATTTTGTCATTGCAGAAAAGCAGAGCTTTATGGGGATATGTGCACATCTGTTGTTTGTGCTAATGCTGCAACGATGTTCTCTTTCTTAGACCAGAATGACACAGCTCATGCAGATGAAGAACACAGAGGTGAAAAGGGTCTAAGTCCCAGTGGTGCCCTAAACTCCATAACCACATGAGACAGCAGCAGCCCTGTGAACAAATACGCACATGAACAGCTGCACAATTTTTACATTTTTTTTAAATAATTCAGATTATAGGTGGGACTTCATCCAATAAAACATTTTGTATTTATCTTTCCACACCAGTAATTTTATATAAAATATTTTCTAAATTTGTATTATAAAAATGCATTTATATATATTTATGTACCACTATACTATACATTTGTGTATTCTATAAAGATGTTTTTTTCTGCTCATTTCTTGGTTTTATTGGTGATCCGTAATGCTCTCAAGGTAAATTACTGTGGCAGTGGGGGAGTTTATTTATTTATTTATTTATTCATGTATTTTACTGAAACCTCTCATTTTAATATTGTTTAGCATGCAATTAAAATATCTCTTGAATATAAATATTAAACCCAGCGGAGAGTTGATGAGTAAAAATAAAAAGGTTTTTACAAGAAAATAGAAATGCTCCGGTGACATGCAGTACAATCACTCCAAACTTCAAGTTATTTTTATAAAAGAACTATTCTTTTTAAAAATAAGCATTCTCAGTTTTTCAACAGACACTCGCACTAATATATGCACTTCATTTTTTTTTCTTTAATAATACAGACGATTTTTTTTTTAAGTCTTTAAGAATTCAGTTTTTCCAATCTTATTTCTGGTGGGTTTCCATTGTTAGACATGTCACTGTCAATGTCTCATCGTTTAAATACAATGATTCAGTGTGCACATCTGAAAATAAGTCCAAAATGTGTGAAGGGGAGGGGGCACTGCAGAGATTATGAATATTTATGAGACCACTTGCAGTCTTTAAAAGTCCTTGAGGAAATGTCTTCAGGAATACCAAGACGAAAAAATAAATTTTAAAGATACATTTACCACTGGGTACCTCAGACTAACGGTGAAGTATACAGTACAGTTGTCAGTAAACATTCTTTACACCTGAGCTGCTCACTATTATAGATTTTGGTGGGGAAGAATCACAATAAAAACTTCAAAGCTTAAAAATAAACAAACAAACAAAGACAAAAAATGAAGGCTTAACTTTGTTTAACTGTGTTTAATGCAGCAAATATGTTTCTAATCCTGGAAAAGTCTGGAAACTATCCTGCAAAAATTTTGCCATGGGAAAAGAGATTCATGTTTACAGTATTTATTAGCCTTTGTGTGTGGAAATATGGGCACTGTGGTGCCCAGACATGATTCACTCCATATTCCCTCACACAATATTTGATCTTTGCAAAAACTGTCTGGCCAAAAAAAAAAAAAAAAAATTACACTAATATTTTGTTGTTTTGCCTTTAGCTTTGATTATGGCATTTATTCGGCATAGAATTTCTCAGCCTTATAAAACATCATGCCAGAGTTGCCATTCTTTTTGTATGAGACCTTGCATAGAGTCAAAATGCTCCATAAAGCCTTCTCCAGCACATCCCAAAGACTTTCAATATCACTAAGGTCAGGGCTGTGTGTTGGCCATTTCATGTGTGAAAATGATTCCTTTTGAAATTTGCCTGGAATATGGAATATGCCTGCGCCATTAGTGAAAAAAGAATCCAGAGATGTGACAACCTGTTTATTCAGTACATTCAGGTCATCAGCTGACTTTATTGTATTGCCTCGTAATGTTGCTTAGCCTATACCTGACCAACTGAACCCACCGCAAATCCTGTAACTTCATAAATCTCCAGAGGCTTGTACTGTGGCCACAATGCATGATGGGTGCATCGCTTCATGCACTTACCCTGCCACACCCATTACATTGGACCCATCAGACCACATGACCACATGTTTTTCCATTGGTCCAAAGACACTTTCACTCTTAAGCATAGCTGTAATTTCACCTGTTGAATTCTACTTTAAATAATAAAGAAACCTTTAATTTTCAGATTTTCTTTCCCCCAACCACATTTCTTCTGCGACGCTGATGATTTGGCATTGCACAGTTTTTAACGCAAACCTTCTTAGTTATTCTCTTTGCTTGATGCAGACTAATATTTTGAGCTTTCTTAAACACAGTAATATCTTTTCCACAACCATGGCATATGGTTTAAGAAATTGATCCCACCCAAAAGATATTAATCACTGCAGTAATTATTCAGTAAAAGAGTTTTTGCTAATTTAAATGCAAATTGTGACTTTTTTAGGTGATCAGTGTATCTTACAATAGAAGAATAGAATTAGAATAGCTTCTGTACATTATAGACACTCTTTCTGGAATCACACAGTGCTCGTTTTTGAAAATGAGGTATATTTAACTCTGTTTGCTGTAGAACAAGGGCTTGGCAGCCATGGTTCAATTCAATTCAATTCAATTCAATTTTATTTATATAGCGCTTTTAACAATGGTCATTGTCCCAAAGCAGCTTCACAAGAAAAAAATTAAAGATTTTTTTTTTTTTAAGAAAGAAAAGAAAAGAAAATATTTGGAAGTGTGTATGTGTGAGAAAAATGTGTCTAGATAATAATTAAATGAATGAATGATGAATGAAATGTCTCTGATGAGCAAGCCAAGGGTGACGGCGACAGTGGCAAGGAAAAACTCCCTGAGATGGCAATAGGAAGAAACCTTGAGAGGAACCAGACTCAACAGGGAACCCATCCTCATCTGGGTGATAACAGATAGAAATAACATCAAGTGTGTTGTGCAGGTGAAAGTTCAATATATCAGAAGTTGTGTAGATTCAGTTCAGCAGTAGGTGCAGAGGGCAGATGGGGTCAGATCACTGGAAGCACAGGAGCAGGATGTGTAGCTCCAGCCATCATAAAGCAGAATCTAGCTGGAGCAGGTCCTTCTCAAGATGCTTTAGAAACCTCGCAGGGTTGGCCTTTGTCTACTGAAGCTGGCACAATCTCCAGATGTCTCAGGATGGGTAGAAAAATACAGAAAAGATGGAGAGAATTAGCGTAGTTGCCATTCAGGATAGGTGTACTGGAGTATGAGGTTATGGGATGTGTTACGCGTATGCCAGATTAAAGAGATGCGTCTTGAGTCTACTTTTGAATTGGGAAACCGTGTCTGCTCCCCGAACAGTGTCTGGAAGGCTATTCCAAAGCTTTGGAGCCAAATATGAAAATGCCCTGCCCCCTTTTGTAGATTTTAAAATTCTGGGAATTACCAGAAGTCCAGAGTTTTGTGATCTTAAGGAGCGTGGTGGATTGTAGCGTATCAAAAGACTGGTTAGGTATGAGGGAGCTAAACCATTTAAAGCCTTGTATGTAAGTAGTACTATTTTGTAATTAATTCTAAATTGAACAGGTAGCCAGTGCAGGGATGATAATATAGGTGTTATATGATCATATTTTCTGGATCTAGTGAGAACCCTGGCAGCTGCATTTTGGACTAACTGTAGCTTGTTTATTGGGGATGCAGGACAACCACCTAGTAATGCATTACAATAGTCCAGTCTGGAGGTCATGAATGCATGAACTAGCTTTTCTGCATCAGATACGGATAGGATACTCCTAAGTTTGGCAATGGTCACACAAATGATCCGATCACAGGTTCGATCTCAGAGGCACATTGAAACCAGGATGCCTGTTATTGCCAGGTGTAACTGGGGCCACAAAGTACTTTAAAACTAATCTAATTTGGCAACTCTGTCATTACCTGTCTTGTCCCCTGCTCCTCCCCTTAACATACAAAAGCATGATTCTTGCCCCAGACACCCTACTTTAGTAGTTTTTACAGTTAGGTTTAACTTTGTGAAACTAAGTGAGATGGAGGACATTCTGTCTCATGATATTTTTAAATGCTTGTACTGATAAAATAGTATTTCAACTGAAAAAAAAAAACATATAGATGCGTCAATGAGAACTCAATCACTCACTCACTCCTCGTTTATACCGCTTTATTCTGTATTCAGGGTCGTGGGGGACCTGGAGCCTATCCCAGGAGGCTTAGGGCATGAGGCGGGGTACACCCTGGACAGGGTGTCAATCCATCGCAGGGTAAAAACTTAATGAAGATTAATATTTGTTGAATAAGTAAGTAGTAATATATTCTTGGGATTAATATGTATGCCTATTTTTTACCATTTGCCTGAACTTTTATCATTTGTATAGCTTGAATGTTTCCAACTCCTAATTGAATACATCATGCTTAAGTTAAAATAGGATTTGTATATGCATACGGTCTGAAAAATCATCCATATGTTACTGTTCCTTAATACTGAGGAAAAGCCAAAAATGATGAAAGTCATATTTTATGCTTTTTTTGCCTATAACATGCTTTGACAGCTAGACTTAAAACTTACTAAAATGATGTGGACATTCCATTTAGTTTGTAACCTTGCTTATGCTTCCAGCTTAACTTTGTAGCCAAGTTTGCTTTTGATCATGCACTATGGTGGGGAATGAATATAAGCATAATAGGATTAGTTTGTAAATTATACAAATGCAAGATGTGAAATCATCCTATTAGACAGTATGTTGTCTGTCAGTGGAACTGGAATAGAATATTTAATATGTAATTTTCTCCTTTTTCACTTTCATGGGACTTTTAAATACAGATTTTAATAAGCTACAACTGCATTTCTTATTAAGGTACAAGCAAAGGTCTATATTTCCAAGCACTAGTGATACACTGGGATAATTGCATTAGTGTAGCAGGGGATTATATGGAGAAGTAATTTTTAACTCTCGTAACTGTGCTCTGGTATTCTGCACTATCAAAAGTCCCAGTTCGACTCGAACACCCTTCGTATTTCTGGTGAAAATGTAATTAATATTAGTTTTAAACCATATCGCATTGCAGGAAATTAAAAACATTAGGATGCTGTGTAAATGTTTTGTTCTGTTCTTTTTTTTTTTTTACTCAACATTCTAAAGCTCGTCTCATCAGCCTTCAGTTCTCTGGCCATTTGCTTGCTTCTAATCTAATCTTGCCTTGAGTTTCATCACTTTTATAGGTCTGAATATATGCTTTTCTTCTCTTCATGGATATTTTTTTGACGCGTCTTTGCTCATTTGTGGATGGAAATGCCCCTTGATCCTCCAGTTGTGCGCCAGTCAAATTTGTCTGATTTGCTGTTTTCATCTCATAATGATGTTTTTCACATGAAATTCATCTACGCCTGTGGGGTTCCTAAGGTGAGCCTAGAAGATGAAAAACAAGAATCTTCTCCTTTTACTTTGTCTCTCTTTGACCATGTTCTTCTTCATGTTCTCTCTCTTACTGTGTTCGTCCTTTTTTTTTTTTTCCAAATCTCTCTGGACACTTTCTCCTTTACTGCATTTTTTTCTCACCTGTTCTTTCTCACTGTATGTTTTTCCTCACATGTTCTCCCTCACATATTTTCTCTGACCACATTCTTCTTCACTGAATTCCTTCTTACCATATTCCATCTCGTTGTGTTATTTCTCATTTGCATTTCCCTTTGCTATGTTCTGTCTTACAATTTTCTCCTTCGCATCTTTTCTCTCTATATTATTCGTCACTAGACTCTCTCACCATGGCTTCCACTATCGTTTTCTACCTCATATGTTCTCTCACAGTGTTCTCCTTCACAATTTTTTCTCCCTCCATTTTCTCACTTAGTGGATTTTGCCTCCGATATCCTCTCTCATCATGTTCTCCCTTACAGCATTTATTCCGCAGAAAAATGTAAAATGCAGCAGATACATTTTCTAAGAGCATGTCACAGACACACCACATTGTCACTCAGGCATGAACACATGTTCACACAAAGAGCAAAGAATTAATTGGTTATTTTTTAAAACAAAATGTTTTGCCCCTATAACAGGGCCGGCGAATCTTGGGATACATCTGTGATAGTCTGGTCTCGGGTATCCAGTGCTTCAAATTGTGTGCATTTTACTCAAAAACAAGTTTGTTGTGTTAAGTAGGAAACTTCTACTTTTACAGGCACTTTCCTTGCCAGAACATTTGCACGTTCGCTTCCTTAACTTCTTTGGAGTAGATGTTCCACTTACACAGAAAAAAAGTATAAAGAACAAGGAAGTAATTGTACTCTACAGGATATCCATAATGCAGTGCTAAACATACTCTCTATAATTGTTAGGCTGTACATGTACAGAAGCTAGGCTTTTAGGAATTGCCGGGCTGCTTGCCAAACCTGGTTTCCTTAATATCGAGCAGTGAAGGTTATAAAAGTTTGGTTAGCAGCTGTACTGTTGTGTGCGGTGTCTGAATGATTGTCTATGGGAAATAAAAATAAAAAAGGCGAAGTTTTGATCCTAGACTGTAAGAAATCCCTTTATGTCTATCAAGCTCTTTGTCTATAAAAGTGTGCCACTCCTTTTAAGGAAATCATGCAAGTCTCCCACAGTAATCAGTGTTTGTAGTGAACTTCAAGTAGCACAGGATGTTTGTCTTTCTTGATCCCATGTGTGTTTTGTAGACAGACTGTGATCGTTTGAACCTCCCTCATGGGTTACTGTATGTTATAAAGATGAAGCAATGCTCAGCCATGGATCTCACAGCATTGCAGCTAATTATAAAGGCGAGCGACTTTATCTTCTGGTTGCAGCACAGCAAAGTGAGTTTTTTTCTTTCTTTCTTCTTTTTTTAAAGACAATCCTGCCCAGAGCTGTTTATTTTTTCATAAGTCTCCCCGAATTCATCTGCTTGTAGCAGGGGAGTTCCTAAGCTCTATTAAATGACCTTAATTATGATAAACTTCATTACTTCCATTGGACCTACAGTACTAAGCACATGCTACAGTACAGTTGGCGTATGTAATACACCATATTTTAAAAGAATGTTGAATAGGGCTGTGCAAGGATAAGGCAAAAAGTAAAATTCCCAAATGATGCTTAGGACCTGCAGGAAGGTTTAGCTGACACTGGAGTGGAGTTTGCACAAACATGATTTACAAACGACAATTTACTGTACCTGGAACCACATAATAGAGGTTAAATGTGTTACAGAGAATTACATAGAAGTCTGATCTCAAAGCATCTTCTAGATAAGCCAAAATTTTTTTAATTTGGACAGATGCAGTCCATATGATTGGCCACAGTCACCAAAGATGTTTGAAGAAAAAAAAAAAGCAGTATTTACTAAAAAGAAAACCTTGCCAAATTCTAAGCATGAGGCTGGATCTGACACTGTATGGTTCTGGGGTCTTGTGGCAGCCAGTAGCACAAGAAACATCGCATGGGTAGATGGAAGAATGGATTTTAGTAGATATCAGCAAGTTCTGAAAGCAAATATGGTTCACTCAGTCGAAAAACTAACGTTGAAAGGAGATTAGTGTCTACAACAAGACAGTGATCCAAAACATATCCCAAAATAAAAAGCATGAACTGTGAGAAATGAGAAATGCAAGCTGCAAGTGTTTGCAATGGCTTTCACAGCAGTTTGACTTGCAAGGTGGCCCAGTAATAGCTCAGAGCCAGAACTGTTCTGCAAAGAAAAGTGGGAGACATTTCCTGAAGCAATAATATGGAAGAAAACAAAACAAAACACTAGCTCCCCACAATAAATGTTTGCAAGCTGTGATATCTGCCAGAGGGGTGTGTTACGAAAACAATGATTTAGTAGGTTTTCCAAACATTTATTTATTTATTTATTTATTTATTTTAATTGATCATCAAGTAACTTAGCCTTAATATTGAGATAATTCTTTTTTTCTTTAATAGTTTGATATCAAGTGATTTTTTAAGCTTCAAAATCAACAAAATATGTAATGCACTTCTGTACATTTCTTACCTTACTGACTTTCTCAAACTAACCAGCTCTGTATACTGTATGAGCAAATGAACAACAGTGGTAAACCATAGATCATTTTCCCAGACAAAATGTATAATTTGCATGCGTCCTTTGTTTTTTATGCACCTTCCAATGCGAGTGCTTATCCTCTAAGGTAAGAACCGTCTTGTCAGTTTTACTTTACTGTCGTGTAGATTATCTGAAGTTTGCGTATGACTTTCATTGCTTCACCTAACAGTATTTTCCATATAATCCGACAAGGTTGGTATTAGATTGCAGTCTGGTTATTTTGCAAGACAGTCAATGTGTCCCTATGTTTCATCATGCCGACTGAATAAGTAACGCAGAGATTTGGCCTGTCCACTTTACATTTGGGAGTCTCAGAGCTATGTTCTGCTAGGACATGAAAAACCCAAAATATAACCCCAAAATCTGTCAAATGGGTGAGTGCATGATTTAAAGTGAAGTCACAATGTACTGTAAGGTCTACCTCCTAACATTGTACAATGGTGTTATTAGTCGAAGTGACTAATAGTCAGTTCAAAGAGGGTCTGAACTGGTAGGTGCTTGAGTTTCCATGTAGACAAAAGGCAACGACAAAGAAGGGTTATGAAAGTGAATGTTGTAGTGGGAATGCTCTTTTTCCAGCTGTATTGTCTGTGAAAACTAAATATTCTCTTTTTTGCAGTTTACTTTTTTCTTTAATTGCTTTAGCGCTAATTGGTTCCAGGCTGGATGGCATTGTGCCACAGTAGGCAGTGTTGCTGCTTCACAGCTGAAGGGTCCACAGCTCATGTCTGTGAAAAGATTCACATGTTCCTTCCGTGTCCTTCTGGTTTTCATTTCTAATCCCCAAAATACTTTGCATGTTGAGTGGCTATGCTTAATTGCTTGAGAATGTGTGTGCACATGTGATGTCGATCTCACATCCAGAGTATATTTCAGTCTCATGTTTAGTGTTCCTGAGATACAGCAGGAACCAGATCCAACTGTGATCCTGATCTGGGCTAAGAGGCTAGTTCAAAAAAATAACTGTAGTTTAATAGTTGCATGCAGATAAAAGAAGAAGTCACCATGTTGATGGTAAATAAATGGTTTTTAACAATTTCAGTAAATTTCATCCTCTGTTGTTACACTCCACTTTCTCTCCATTTTTACTGCTTTATTTGGTGCCAAAATAAAAAGAAAGTAATTTCAGTGTTATGAACATTAATTAAAGTCCGTGCTTGAATGCAAATTTGTAAGTTTGTACTGAAGTAAAGAAAACATATCAATTTTTGAAAATAACTTTTTAAACTTTGATTCTCACAACAGCAGAATAATAAAGATTTTCTTTTTATGAATTAGGCAATTTTTTTCAGTATGCAGTCTGTTTCCTTTTTTTTTTCAATGGCATTTCTGTTTCCCTGTTTGTATTCTGTGAGCTTTTTCTTTATGAGAATTCTTATTTGGTGGCTCAACGGCGAGCACTGTTGCCTACTGTATCACCTCTGTGGATGAGGGTTTGAATCTCACCTCTGGTCTGAGTGTGCATGGTCCCCCATGTACAGTTTCCTCCCACAGTCTGAAAATGTGTGTCCGCTGATTGGCATTTCCAAATTGTCTGTAGTGTACGAGTACGTGTTTGTGTCCTGCATTGGTTTTGCACCCCACCTAAGGTGTCCCCTGCCTCACTGTATGCCCTGAGTTCCCTGCAGAGAATAAGTGGTATGGAAGGTGTATGGATTGCTAAAATGATAAAACTAAAAGGCAGCCATCAGTGTTCCCCACCACAATTCAGTATGAGGTTTAGATTTCTAAATTGACAGGCAGGTAGAACTTCCTCTCTTCGTTTTTATTCTCGAGGACATAGGCTAGGTTTCTAAGCTTGTTCTTTATTGATAATTTCCAGGAAGCAAGAATAAATTCAGTAAATATTACAAAAAGTGTCAACCTTTTGCATGAATTTTTACCCGTACAACTCCAGTCGAAAATGAGTTAACTCTATTGAATTGAACACACCTGTTCAGCCGTGCCTAAGGTGCCTTAAATATGTCACCATGACACACGCTTTTGAGTGCTGCAAATATTTCATAAGCCAGTAATATAATCACTGTGAATAATAAAACAGATGAGGAACAGGAGGTCTGTGTGAAGTATCACTGAGAAGAGAGAGAGAGCGAGACTCTGTGCTCTGAACCATTCCCTTCTTCTTTTACCACTGTTTGAACTGGGATTATGTAGGCAATCAGCAGGGTGAATGGTGGTGACCTGCTGTCATCTCTTACCCCTCTCTTTCTCTCCCTGTCTTTTACTCTCACTTTGTCCCTCAGAGGTATGTGCTGGGGGGAAAAGTGAACTCATTTGTCTGGGCATGATGGTGGAAAAGACAGAACTGAAGAATAAAGGTGCTCTAGAATTACAGCATATGAACCACTCACAAGAGAAACTTCAATTAGGTTCAAAGCACTTCATCATTATTTCTTTTTCCCGGTGATTAAAGTTTGACATTTTAACTCATGCAAACATGAAGATATATATTCTACCCGTTCCCCTTTGGGGTAGGCGGCAGGCTAACATGCAATTATTACTTCAGCTATGGCACATTTAAGCGTTGAACCTTTTCTCTTTTTTGGTGTGAGATAAATTTGACTCAGCTGTAGATAGAATAATAATAAAAATAAAAAAAAGTGCTTAAAACCCGAAACATCATTTGTGATGAAAAAGCATAAGAAAGGATCACCTGATTGTGAAATGCAAGTGTTCTGATGGCCATTTTGAGGAAAAATCTTTTAAAAGAATGAGAGTGCGCGCTTATTATAATCATTATTCCAAAAAGATTTTCTGGCGGTGCACCTGTGGCACACTTCTCTAATGCAGCTATAAATTGTACTAGAACTTTTAGGTCAAATAGCATGATTATTCAGAGTGTAATTGTCCTCAGTCCCACTCTTCCTAGGATAGACTAATCTTTCACACTGACCCTGAACAGGAATTAACACTTATACATAGAAGTTGAATAAATGAAAGAAAAAAATGAGTAAAACCCTTAGAAAGACTATAAGAATATTACTTTACACGTACAGTACTGTACATGCTGCACTATGTTTATAGAGATGTCAATTAAAAAGTTACATCTAGAAAAATTTATGTTAATCCTGAATGCCATTCATCAACCCCTTACGGTACTGCATGTGGAGCTTGTCATAAATAAACTGATTTCTTTTTTCATTTCAATAATAAAAGTATGATTATGATGAATATTGATCAACCTCTGTAACATAAAAAAAGTGTCTGATATTATGTAAAGAGCAATTTTCTCTTGGTTATGTTTGCATATAGATGACCCTATTACAGACTTGGTTTTAAAGATAGTATCAGTTATGATCTCGTGCACTTGGCAAGTTCAATTGAAGCTTGGAAAACCTTTGGAAAGCTATAATATGGGCCAGACTGCTTATTTGCGTTTCAACAGGCCGGTGAAGCCAGATAATTCTCCTGCAAAGAAAAAACAATGCTTTCATAAAACTTAATAATAAAACCAATAAAACCAGGATAATACTGGCATGTTGGAGTCATTTTTTTATTACTTGGACCAAAGGTATCACACCTGAGCCTTCTATTTCAAAAGCATGGGCTTAACATGGAGTTTCCCTTCCCTTCCCCCCCTTGCTGGTGTAACTGCTTCCACTCTTTTGGGGAGACTTTCCAATAGAGTTGGGAGTGTGGCTGAGTGTGGGATTTGTGGTTGTTCAGCTACAACAGCATTAGAGAGGTCAGGTACTGATGTTGGGTGAGGAGTTTGGGCCCCATTGTTCCATTAAAGGGTCATCTTAATGCTACAGCAAACGCAGAAATTCTGGACAATCGTGTGCTTTTAAATTTGTGGCAAAGGAAAGGGCTTAAAAATGGACAGGGGTCCACATACTTTTGGATACAATCTCTATAATATTATTATATCTTTAAATCAGAATGCATATATTGTTATAACTTTGCTTTTAAACAGCTGAAAATAATGTCATGACAGTCCTGGCTAATGCAAATTAAACCATCTTTTTTTTGGGTGCAAGGAGTAAAAGTGATTAAACTCTGCCAATTTAACACTTACTGGCCTACTGTAGTTGATCAATATTTTCTTATGGTGCACAGTACTTTATGAGATCAAATAGGCATGGTCTACCTGTGTTTGGTGGGTTTTCTCCGGGTACTCAGGTTTCACCTCACAGTCCAAGGACATGCAGAGTGGGCAAACTGATATTTCAAAATTCCCAGTACTGTGGAAATGTGTGTGCTAATGTTCCCTAATAATAATAATTAGGGGCTATACTAAGCCATGTTTACAGTTATTTTCATAGAGTACCCGATTCATTAGCTGCCATGTTTTTGGGACAAAACCCACATGAACATGTGGAAAAAATGTGCAATGTGCAATGTGACTAAATTCCCCTTGTTTAATACTGATTCCGAATAATTTATATACAATAAATATACTGTACAACAATATACAAAGGTGACCTGTAATATAAACTACATTAATTGCCTTCAGTGTCTCATTGAGGATTTCTTACTATTTAAAAACCTGTACGAGTACTTGCCTCAAAAAGCAACAGATCTGCTCTATTTATTACATGAATAGACTTTTATGATTTATGGGTCCCAGTATTGCTATATTCATTATCATACATTTTCATTTAGATGCTTTTACAAGAAGAAATGTTTTAGAGAAAATTATTTTTATAAATAAAAAAAGATTTACCACAGATTTAAATCTATATGATGCAAACACAAAACATTTCATTCTATTTGGAGTAGTGAATATAAAGGAAACATACTGTGAATTTGTTATTTTTTTTGAAAAAGGCTTTGATAAAAAAAGAGAAATAAAAAAAACACACTTTAACAACTTGCAGTTGATGGAGATTTGTGGGATGCACATCCAGGGCACGAAGCTCCCATTCCACCACATCCCAAAGATGCTCTATTGGGTTAAGATCTGGTGACTGTGGGGGTCATTTTAGTACAATGTTGTCATGTTCAAGAAACCAACTTAAAATGATTCGAGCTTTGTGACATGGTGCATTATCCTGCTGAAAGTAGCCATCAGAGGATGGGTACATGGTGGTCATAAAGGGATGGACATGGTCAGAAACGATGCTCAGGTAACTCGTGGCATTTTAACAATGCCCAGTTGGCACTAAGGGACCTAAAGTGTGCCAAGAAAACATCCCCCACACCATTACACCACCACCACCAGCCTGCACAGTGGTAACAAGGCATGATGGATCCCATGTTCTCATTTTGTTTACACCAAATTCTGACTCTACCATTTGAATGTCTAAACAGAAATCGAGACTCATCAGACCAGGCAACATGAGCTTGTGCAAATTGTAGCCTCTTTTTCCTATTTGTAGTGGAGATGAGTGGTACCCGGTGGGGTCTTCTGCTGATGTTGCCCATCCGCCTCAAGGTTGTGCGTGTTGTGGCTTCACAAATGCTTTGCTGCATACCTCGATTGTAACGAGTGGTTATTTCAGTCAAAGTTGGTCTTTCATCAGCTTGAATCAGTCGGCTCATTCTCCACTGACCTCTAGCATCAACAAGGGATTTTCGCCCACAGGACTGCCGCATACTGGATGTTTTTCCCCTTTTCACACCATTCTTTGTAAACCCTAGAAATGGTTGTGCGTGAAAATCACAGTAACTCAGCAGATTGCAAAATTGCTTAAATCACCTTTTTTCTGACATTCTGACATTCAGTTTAAAGTTCAGGAAATTGTCTTGACCCGGACCACACCCCTAAATGCATTGATTAGATAATTGCATTAATGAGAAACTGAACAGGTGTTCCTAATATTCCTTTAGGTGAGTGTATATACAAGGTGACACAAAAAAACTTTTTTTTACAATCTAATAAAACTGGAAGTGATAAAAGAAATAAATTTTATTTATAGTAATTGAAACCTAAAACTTGCCATTTACGAAACATTGATGGAATTTATCATTTTTAAAAAATTACGTCCTTTATATATATATATATATATATATATATATATTAGACAGATATAAATAATATATATGTGTGTGTGTGTTCAGCTAGCTTATCCTGAGACTCATTATTTTAGGTGTAAATGAAAGAAGCTTCTGAATGTCTATGATGTCATTTCAATCCATGTCATTCATGTCATTTTAAATGTCCTTCAGGTGAGAGGATTGTATTTATACAGAGATTCAGACATGGGATTAGTCAACCTGTAATGCAAGGTGTTCACTTAATTTAAGGAATCATTATAGAAGTTGTCAAAAGCTTACCAACTGTTTGCCATTATAATACTGTATAAACATATCACTTTCAAATATATGTGTGTTGTGCCTATTTGTTAAACCTGAGCCTTTGGATTTTATAGAGTTTATCTCAGAGTTAAGACGTAGACGTGGCCTGCATATCTATAAATATATCTGTGCTCATTTGCAGCTAGTGATGAGAAAAGGCAACATCTTGTCTTTAGATGTTTTGAACCATTTCAGCATATTCACTCATTCGGGTATGAAAGTAAGAATATTCTGCACCTCTGTGTATCTGCTGCAGATTGAGGCATGCACCATAAAAAAGAACAAAAAAGCAGTCATTCATGACGATAATTCTTCTATTTCTAATAGGGGCTTGTATTGAGATCCTGAAATCTAGGCCACTGTATACTATATATTTAGATATTTTACATGCACTTAACCAGGATTTTGCTTTGGTATTTACTCCCCTTGTTGCATGTCCTTTCTCTGACAGTTTTGAGTAAACACAGCTGAGGCATCCCTGGTTTACTGTGATGATGACACCATTGGACAGTCAGATAAACTCCATCATGCATGCCTTTTTATGCTGTCCAAATCATTTTACGTCTGCTAAAGGGGGTGGGGGGGCTGAATCGCACAAGGAACACTTCCCAATTAAACGAAACAATTCTAGAGCCTTATAAAGAGCAATCAGTTTAAGACCTTCCAGTTAATTAAATTAACTTTACAGCCTGTGCCTTTTAATCGTGTGTATTTTGTTTGCTCAGGAACATAAAACATGGCTCAGTCTGCCATCTCATAAAGCATGTAGAAAAGAACATAATCAGTACAATGTGTAATCAGTAATCAGTACTGTATTTAATATGAATCTATGTATTATGTACAGCACGGATTATGTACAGTATGATCTAATTTACAGTTGTTGTTTTTTTTTTTTTTCAAATTTAGATGCATTTAAGAATGTCCTAACATTTAAAATGTCTTGTGTTGTCATTAATAACTGCATGCACTGGATCTTATGGGTTTCACAAGTTTGTGTGATACCTGATAATCGCTTTTAGATGAAGTGGATCAACGTGTCCTTGGAATGCATGCTTCAGTGAAAGGGATAAATCTCAAAGAAGAGCTGAGCTTTTATATGAAGGAATTAGTTTGGTCAGTATCTCAAACTTGCTTAGGTTAAAATGAAAGATTTGCAGCATCTTAAACACTTAAATTCAGTATATTGGAAATTTTCTTAAGTGTAAATACAGAGGGACGATTAGCTACATTATCATCACTGTGTGTAGGACAATTACTAATCTTGACTATATATATAAACATAAATGAAAAGAAAAATTTTGTTATTGTTTTTATTTAAACAAAGTGAAAAAAGTGAGAAAGAAAAGTGTTGGGATTTCTCCAGATTAGCAAATTGAAACCATCCAAAAATAGGACTTCAATTTGTGACAATGATGTCAGACTAAGCACAAGGGCAAACGAGTGTTTATATATATAAACTACTGTACAGTTTTAAAATTCTAAATAATAACCTTTTTTTTGAAATGCTGTGAAATACAATATTGTAGAAATTTTTCATTTAAGAAGGTGGCATACACTATGCAAACACACAGAAAATATCTGTAGTGCTAAGGATAATGTAGTGTCCAGAGTTTGTCCCAGGAGCACAAAGGAAGAGGCAGAAATACACCCTCAATGGGACAAAAAAAGATCAAGAATGACTGGTATATAGCTACCCTTTATGTGATCTGACAATGCATCTTGCAGTCGGTTAAATTTACTTCAGTGGACAATAGGAAATGAACCCCTGGTATTTGGGATCACAAGCATGAACATGATTTTCTTTTATTTTTGAATTCACTTCTATCCAATTTTATGCCTCCCCAAAAAGATGAAATGACTGAGCTAGATGTTGGTGAAAAAGGCTCATTGAGTGTTGCATGCTACGGTATTCACTATATACCTTTGGATAGTGTAAAGGCAATCACACCGGAAGAAAGAGACATTTTGTCAGTGGAGAGCCTTTTATTTGGGCAGATATGTATGTGTGCTTTCCGTGGCCTGAGGACTGGGCAATTCTGTATAGTGACATCCATTTTCTCCCTCTCTCTTTTCCCAAGGACATTATCTCAGCCCACACCATCACAGCAGCAGCCTATTACATAGCCTGCTTTCAGAGGAAGATTGAATAAACACTACAGATATGGCTAGAGTGTGCCATGACCTTTAAGGTCACAGGACCATCCTAAAGTAAACCTGTCTTTCTTTTCATATATGGATGTATAGAGAATAACAAGTGCTGTACTCGAATAATATAGACCAGCCTGAGTTTCAGATTCAGCACTTCTTACATGATTTATAGACTAATTCCTGCATAGTGCTCTAGGCTCTAAATTATAATCTATTCATAGATAACTGTTTATTTACTCATTATAAAGATTAATTTCTCTATGCAACAAGTGTGAATACGTGCATTGTTCTGGCAGAGCTACATTTCTCTAATGGATCAATATTTGTCATCAGGCAGAACTCCAGAGTTGAAAAGATTGCCAGCCCATGAAAAACTCATTTAGAGACCACACTGAGGATCATGGGAACTGTTTGTAATCAAGACACTCAATAACGATCAGGTGGATGGATTTTAGGGACTTGCCAAAGTCATACCTAAAAATCTTTAGACATCGGCCATCCAAAAAGCAGCCAATGACCTGCCATTATTGTGTACGAATATAATTGATCATAATATTTTACACATGCTATAATTCATTAATTGATCTTGGTGTAATCCTCAGTTTGCCTTATTTTAGTTCAGTGTTTTTTTGTCTTGTTCTGTCTCAAGGCTGAATTGAGAGAGTTCCATCTTTATTTTATGAATATCTCTGGCTCATGCCGGTATTCAGGATTAACAAACCTTCATAAAAAGTACAAACAAAGTAACACTTAGTGTGTTGAATTTGAAATGAACTGCTCATTTTTTATCTCGCCTGGAAGCCTGCAAGATTTTTAGCATTGCCGATTGAAGTCATCTTCTGAAGTTCAGTTTAAAAAGTAATTATCCAAGTCATGTCTTTACCACAAAATGTGGTTACAGTTATCATTCAGGACATGTTTGGTGTTTGCTTCTTTAGTTTTGCATTTAAGTTATGAGACGAAGGGAATCCCAAAAACAAGAAAAGTCAATAATTTTCTACACATTGATTCAGAAATATTAACTACAAAAACGGATAATAGTGTGTGCTTAAGAAATCTCACATTTAATATTTTCTGTCTTTGTTACTATCTTTTTTTGCTTATCAGCCAAGGCAAACATTTGATCATTTATCTATGTCCTATTACACTCATGCAACATTTCTCGACACTATTTACAGTACAGTATATGGGAAGTAGGGGACGTCTTATTTATTCAATCAGTATCTGATATATCACGGTAATCATTGTAAGCAAGTGCTTGATTACAGTACACAAGATTTTATCACCACTACTTTAAGGTCAGTACATGTCACAGAGACTGTACCTGGTTTACTTTATTTTAGTAAGATTAGTATCATGAAAAACATTTCACTGTCAGGAATATAAACCCTCAATTTTTGAAGAAGAGCCAAACAAATATCAACCGTATATTATTTACGTATGCATTGTTAATGCAATTTTACTATGTAGATTACTCCTAGCAATTTCTACAACAATAGTTATTTGTGAAAAATGGAGTAATACAACCACAAACAATGGATACAGACCATAAAGCACTTCCATACAGAACATAAAGTATTAGAATATGTGATTAACCTGTGCCTATAATCCCAAAATCATAATAAACCACAGTACAAAAGCCCGCTAACCCCAATTGTGCATGAACATAGCAGATAGAGTTTGGGCTAGATCCACTTGAACCTGAAGGAGATTTTTCACTGAAGACATGAAGCAGAGATTGTTTTTCATCTAGTCTTCTGTTTTAATGCATTGAGATAGCTAAACAGTAATAAATAATGAATCATTTTATATGTAAGTTTTTTTTTTTTGCATCTTCATTTGCATGAATGATTGTCTATATAGATGAAATCATCTCTATGATTTTATGGTTTGTTCTCTCATTATGCCTGTAGCAATGACTCATTTCAAAAGGATTCCAGAATAATAATTTCACAGGCTGTCCTTTTATGACTTTGAAATAAAGCGGCAAACTTTATTGCGTCGTAATATTCCAACAATACACGATAACAGGTGTTTTAAGTCAACTGTAAAAATAGTATGAAAATCAAGATGGGCGAGGACAGTATGGTTAATGCAACATTTGATTACTCTAGTCTGCATTAGCCAATGCTGTACAGTACGTATACAGGATGTTGCATTTATGTTATATGAAAATGTATGTAATTCCTACCTGTGAGAAACAGGAAGTTTGACAGCAAGATAAAAAAACAAATTTTTGTTTTTGTGTGTGTTTTTTTCACAAATTAAGCAAGAAATATTGGAAACGGTGTTAACAAGCATAAATGGCAAACTATTATGTCAAAATTGTTTGGATTCTATCGGTGTGAATTTTATGTGATTTGGACACAATGGATAAATCAGCCTGCATGATTATTATGATTATGTTTGTGGTTATTTACTGTATGTATTCTACAGTATGTATTATCAATAATGTGTTGTTTGAGGTTAAATAACAAAAAATATAGCAAACCCATGTGCTGGCTGTGACTTTTTAGTGATTCAGTGAGAAAGTAGGTGCAGATTAGAGTTTTGTTGTATAAAAAAAAACTTTAAATTACCAAAAAATATTGAAAATCATAAGAAACAAACAAAAAAAAAACCTTCAGTTTACAGCATCACAAGCCTCCTCTACCAGCTTTTCGTTTCACTTTTTAGAGAAAGACAATCACCTACAAGACCAGCATTCATCTAGTAAAGTATTTATTTTTATTATTAACAATCTCCTGAGAATGTTAGCCATCTAGTATAGGTGGTATTTTTACATTTTTAGTACTACTTTGATTTCTAAGTTACCTATACTACTTTTATGTACTACTTTTGATTAAGTTCCTCCTTCCATGCCTCCAGATCCATTGATGGTATACTGGTGCATGACAGGAAGTGTTCAGGGTACATTCCTATAATGAAAGGATCAGCGGGAACCTCTGTCAGACCACTGTTGTCACACAAGACTCGCGACAGTGAGTGTCTCTGTAGCTCTTGTCTCTGCTGCTGGGAAAACACCCCTGGCTTTTCCCACCAGAATCTGAAACACATACAGTACAGTACATCTAGACATTGATTGACACATCATTTTGTGAATGTAAAAAAGCATTATCGAATTCTTTGTTCAAGTAAAAATTCAATTAAATGTCTCTATATATTGCTGTATAAAGAAAATGGCATATTTTTTTCCCTGCATTTTTATCGATCTATAATAGTGCTATAATAGTGCTCTTCACCCTTTACTACCTCCTTTTTCTTTTTCATTATTATTTGATAAGGCTTTTACAATAAAATACAATTTACTGCTTTCAATAACGATAGACTAAACAAGTTACCTGTCACCTTCTCTAAGCATCTTCATCTGTTTTCCGATCAAGCATGCAAATAGAGGGCCTGTCCTGGTGCCAGACATTGAATCCTCTACCAGACCTGCCAGCCACACATCAATATTATCAGGATGCCCATACAGATCCATTATCTTTTCCACCAAAGCACTGTCATGTATCAGACTCTTCAGATCTGCTATGCTTTGCACTCTGTCATATCCACAAAATAACCTCCAGTCATTGTAACCTAAAATGAATTTTAAGGAGACAATATTATATATTCGCCCTTAAGTGTTGCTCGAAGCATGTCTGTGCCGTTACTGTCATTTATCTAACAATGTATATTGTAATTTACAATGTGTCGTCCTTCTATTGGCAGTGCAGTCACCTGGCAGCCCATGATCACGTCCTCTTTGGAGGTTAAGAGCTGCCAGATCGAGTGCCTCAGGAATAGTGAGCACCATGAGTTTCTCCGTCAGCTCCTCATTCATCAGATGATTTTGGTTTTGTCTGGCAGCTGGTTGGCTTATGAGACCTCGTAATACTGGATCCAATCCTCCTGTTGGGAGAGATCAGAGGCATTTAATACTTTGCATATTACGCAAACCTATAAAAAAAAGATACGTTTATATATACACTACCGTTCAAAAGTTTTAGAACGCGCCTCTAATCTGAGGTGCTGTTAATTGGTCATTTTTCAGGCTGATAACTCTAAATGAACTTCTCTTCTGCGGCAGAGGTAGGTTTTGGTCTCGCCTTCCTGGGATGGCCTTCATTAGAGCTAGTTTCATTGACGGATTTTGCAAATGCACTTGACAATACTGTTCTTGCAAGAACGATTACAGAAAGGCTGACCTCTATGTCTTCAAATAACAACTAACTGTTGTTTTTTTGTTGTTACGTAATTACCTAATCCCATATGTGTTATTTTATAGTTTTGAAATCCCCAGTATTGTTGTAGAATGTAGAAAATAAATCACTAAACCAAAAAAAAAAAAGAAATTTGCAAGTGAATTTTGCATTTTTGAATGGTAGTGTGTATATATATAAATTGCCTGTCTTATGAGTAAGGCTGTGAAGTCTGATAATTAGTAAAGTCTGATAATTTGAAGTAAGAGTAAGGCTGTGAAGTCTGATAATTAGTAAAGTCTGATAATTTGAAGTAAAATATATTAAAATCAGAAGAAAAATATCTTAACATTTACCATTTGCTAATATTTGACTTGCTTTCTACCCAATTTTACTAGTTATTTTATTCTGTGCCTATCAAACCCATGATTATATAAAAAAAATCTTTTAATGTTTATTGTTTAACTACTGTAGCAAAACCTCACATACAGTACCATTGTTTATTTTTTTGTTCAAATTACAGTATATGGGTAAGTGTTTTTTGTACTGAGTACTTTAAAAGTAAAACAAAAATGTAAAAAGTTCAAATGAAACTTTTCTTGTTAAGTTTAAGTGCAAGTACAAAAATGTATTAATTTTTTAAAATTCCAATTCACTAATTTTCTGGACAGCGTGCCAATCCATAACAGGGCGCGCGTGCACACACTACGGGCAATTTGGGAATGCAAATTAGCCTAATCTGCATATCTTTAAACTGTGGGATAAAACTGGAGTACCCAGAGAAAATACACCAAGCATGGGAAGAACATGCAAACTCCACACATACAGCAGTGGGAATCGAACCTGGGCCCTGGAGGTGCAAGGTGACAGTGCAAACCTTAAGCCACTATGCCACTCTCCGCCTAGAACTGTACCTTCTAAGTATGGCATGGTAGCCTGAGGAGGTTTATGTTGCCTCACTGGTCTGTTCATTCTTAAATTGCAGTATTTGTTAGCACACTCCTTTCTAAATGTCTACCAATTTAATCCTCTGCAGTATATTGGGTAACCTTTTAGCGTTCTAACTGGAAATATTAATAATACTCACATTCACTTTTTAATAGTACTTTTGTGTTTCCAGAAGTCTGGAAAGTACCTTTAAGAAAAATGTGTCTGCTTCTTATAATGAACCTGTGAGTTACATACAATACTTCTTTTAAATAGTCTACTAGGATTTGAGGATTGCCTGCATACAGCATAAGCATGTGAACAATCACATTGCAACATTAATTTAACATTAATATTTAATAGTACAGCCTTCTGCATTATCTGTATGAATGGTATCAACATGATAATGAAGGCAGAGAGAGTTTCTGTTTTCATTTTCTGCTCTTTCTTTGAAGTAGATATGACTTTCTGAAATTTATACTGACAATGAGCTACACTGAAGAATCAACCAGCAAAGCAAAGCAAATATGTACTGTACCTTCTCTGATTATTCTCCAAGGACTGAAAAAGGCTTGATGCAGTTTTAAAGAGGGAAAGTGCTCATGCTCCTGGAAGCTCTCGTTTACTCTCCTGATGTATGTGGAGATAGTGGCATGTCCGAAGCGGAATGCGGCGGTAGCAAATACATTGGAGATGGAAGGATTTATGGTATCATTATAACCCTCATAAGGTCCAATGATTTGATCAAATGCTTCTTTTCCTATGATTTTTGGAATATAATCCCTCATGGTGATGATCTGTAAAAGACAGTACACAGCCTTAGATTCATATCTAAGTTTTATTTTGAGGAAGGTGAGGAAAAGTGATAATACACCTTAACTGATAAAACCTAAGTCTTCCTGGGTTTAAAAATGTGCAGGTGTTCCAAGTGATATGAGAATAAAAAAATTAAAATAAAAAAAACGCTTGTAATTCCAGATGGCCTTATGGTGATACTTTTGGGTAGTTCAGGTCTAGGTTTGTTTACATAACACTACTATCACTATCTAGGACGCCGTATATGTGCTCAACTGGAAATCTGTGTGTAAGATGGCAATTTGAGACATGCTGAAGTGTGAGATTAGATAAGATTGTGTGTTTCTTAACCACCAAAAATCAGCTTGCCTTATCACACTTTATTTAAATGAACTTAAAAAAAGAAAGAAGGGAAAAGAAAATAGCCTACAGAATCCTTGCTGTAGATGTCTTAGAGGACTTTTGTTACAGAGATTTTCATCAGTGTCTTTTTAGCAGCCGGATTGCATACTGTACAGTATAGTGACTGTTCATGAAGCTATAATGTAACCTCCTCACTATCAGACACCGGAAACCATTTTTTATTGCATTTTTGTGAAGTCAGTCCCACTGGGACTTTGTTAAAACAGTGCACACACTGCTTGATGCAACTCATCTACTTCTGTCACATAGCACTTCAGAGTCTCTTTCTCTACTACTTTAATTTAAGGGGCATGAGCTGCATTCAACCTTATAGATCTTTTTGTGGGCAATGAAATGTTTCTTTGATCTAGCACAGACTGCTCAAAGAGGACAGACATGAGTTTTGTGGCTGACAGCCTTTAATCCATAAATTTATTCTTTTCTGAGTGTGGTAAATCAAGTTTCTGTTTGCCGGTGAAAGCTGGTTGTGATGTTAGATGTAGACTAATATCTAATATCTGTCAATGGCTTAACAACAAGCAATTTGGATTGGCCAGTTCATTATGTCATGAGGCCTCCTTACTGGTATAGCAATAATGATGTTGGATAAAACTATTACACACACATATAAATGTAGATAGGCAGCTGCACTCATGATTACATTTTTTAAAAAGTGTTTCAAGTTTGTACAGTAGTGCCAGCTGGATTCTTGTAGTTCAGGCTATAACCCTTTTACTCATCCCCAAAGTGGTGTCATTGTTATCTGTCATTTTGTATAATCTGCTTAGACCATATATTTTTTGTTTTCTCCAGCAAATGGAGGATGTTAGTGTGAACAATTCACCTCACTCATCCTGAATCACAGCTTTTTCAATCACTGCTGATGACGTGATGAACGTGGCAGCAAAGCCAGCTGAATTAGCTTAATTCGGTATTAGAGATCAAATGTAATGGGGATTTTACTTTGTAAAATCAGCTGATATGACTATCACTGATACAGTATGCTGCATTAACCTACTCAACTAGTCGACAAACATTCTAATTCCATGGTCTTTCCAAATTCTTATTTTGTTTTACATTGTAAAACAATGCTGAAGTCATCCAAAATATCCAATAATCTCCTTTGAACAGTTGATACTGAGATGTGTCTGCTACTTAGGCTCTGTCAAGACTTCATAACGGCTCTAATCTGAGGTGCTGATAATGATGATTTTAAGTCTGGTAACTCTAAATGAACTTCCCTTCAGCAGAGGTAGGTTTTGGGGAGCCTTCCTGGGATGGTCTTCATGAGTGACAGTTTCATCATGGTGCTTGAAAGGTTTTGCAAATACACTTGACAATACTGTTCTTGCAAGAACTGTTCCAGAACAGCTAAACATTATACCTAAAAATAACAACTGACTGTTTTGTTGTTGTTTTTGTTAGTTGATTACCTTATTCCATGTGTTTTATAATTTAAATAAATAAATAAATTGTTCTATAATGTAGAAAATAATCTGGTATTTTGAATAATTTGCCTTAACACAAATATAAAACCAAAAATACAATTTAAGCAAATATTCGATTGTGGATGCCTAACAAATTAACTATTAAAGTGATGTCTTTTTATTACTGAAAGAAAGGGCTAGTGCTTAGCTCCACTAGTCCATTTATATCAGCTTCCCCCTGTTATTTGCACTCCAAAGCATTAGAAATTCTGAACTGGTCCAAATGGAACAATACATTCAGAAAGAGAAAATAGCTTTGGCATCCATTATGAAAATGATTTTTGCTAATTATACGGTAGTTAATTTTCATGGGTACTGTTAATAATACATATAAAAGAATCAGCACACTGGCAGGATAAAAGCAGCATATTGCAGTTTCAGTATGTGTTACAGAGCATGTGAGCACTGATCTATGTTGAAATCTCTAGAGTAGGATTTGAAGCTGCAAAACCAAAGATGGAACTTTTCCTCCTACACTGCTCTCAATAAAGCTGGCCAACTGTCTAGATTTTTTTTTTTTTAGTTTTTACTATATTCATCTATCAGCTTGTGTATAATTTTAGGTATAAATGAGTCTTTGCTTCTACTGTAAGTGATTATCAAACTGAAAATTCTCACTTGGAAGGAAGGCATGATGCCATACCCTTATGCACATTTAGTAGGAAGGTTTGTTAATCATGCTTAATGTTTGAGTGATCTGGCTAATGTTAATGCACATTTTGCCCACTTCTTATTTCCATAAAGCTGAGGTGTGTACTTTTTCGCAGTTCAGAGAATTGGACTCAAATATGCAGAGCTTCATCATCAGTAATCACCCGTTAGAGGTCAAGTTTGTGAAGCATATGTAATTTATGGAATGTATTTTCCATAAATTTATTTGAGAAGTCATGTTTCATTGCAGTCATTGTTCAACTTCAGCAGTGAGATAATCTTTATTTAATTACACCCCAGGGCTTTTTCAGTTACGGGCAATAGTGCTTAAACTTTATCCTGATCTTAAATGATTACTCAATCAACGTTAAATTGATATTAATGTTTGTGTTTTCTGGTGATTTCTTCTAAAATGAATGTTTTGTGAGAGTTCCAGCTTTGCCATACGAACTGGAAGTTTCTCCCCACACATGGCACAATGGCCATGATGCAGAGATGATCGATTGTCTCCAAACACCAGTCAAGCTGTTTGTTCCTCTAATACGAGTCGAAGAAAGTGCTGTAGATTTCTCATACCTGATGCAATGCTCCGATGATTTTCCGGCTCTCCTGATAGATTGTCTTGGAGCTCCAGTGGGTGTTCAGTTCTTTCAATCGTGTGGCAATGCGATTGTGCTCCCTCACCCAGAGCGTGTGAAGAGCAATCAGAGGCAGAATCTCGTTCACCCTGCTATCTCCAGCAAGGAAACACTCGAGGCGTTTTTTCGGGCCTGTACCTGGCTCTTGGAAGCATGCAGACGTGGGGTTATTGACAAACGGCAGGTAAGCACGACCTTCGGTATCGGTGTGTTCACTGTTAACTGCGAGCAAGCCCTCAGAGCTCGAGGCGTTCCTGAGCATCCTCTCTAATTCTACAGAGTGTCCGTAGACGGTAGATGCGTCGAGGAAGGAAGTTATTAAATTCATCTGCTGTCTCTGCAGCATCTGTTGTGGGTGCAGAGTGTGTGGCGGGCCATTTACGCAGGCTGGTGCAGAGCGGAAAAATGGAAGACAGCTCTTACTTCCAAACAGTTTATCATGCAGAGGAATCTGTGACACGCACAAACATAAATACAAGGACACAGAGAGTACATTATGTCTCATTCTCTTTGTCTTCTTTATAAACAGGGAACCATGTTAGCCCTTAAGCCCTTAAAACACTGCCTCATCTAATTGTTCATGATCGTACAGAGTGAATTAAATTGACATTAAAACTGTATGTTGTAAGTTGTAATTTTTACAGTATGATATCCGCACTTGGTAAATGAGCCAGTTAAATTATTGTATCTTCAGCACACCATTAGAATATTTATAATTTGGCATTTGAATTTGAAAAATGGTTTCGCATAGGTTATAATAGGATTCAGTTGTAGTGTACCTTGACCAGAAATGAATAAATGAAATGCGCATCACAGCAGGAGTGTTGTGAAGTTGTAAAATTAGAGCATTGTGTTACAGTATGTTGACACTTTCAGTTTTTTAAATTAAAAATTTTCCTAAATCTTTTCATTTATTCATCCAAAATGTTTAATCCTCTCTGGTTTTTAGAGCTGAGCTGATTCTGTAAATGAGCCCCCAAACTATTGCTAAGTTAGCATAGCTCCAGTCTGGAGTTGGTTCAGGGCCATTTTCAGTCAGAAATTACTGGCCAGTCACATTCGTTTCATTTCACTCTATAGTTTGTTTGCTCTGAAGTTGTTCTCTGGAACACAGCTTGCCCGTTCCTAAAATAGCTCTGCTGCTCAGGGGCAATTCTCATGGCTGCACGCTAGCACGCTGAAGATGTGCTTGGTTTTGATCTGTACAGCGTGCTCAGAGAAACACATCTAAAGCTGGTTATGATGTTTGTTTGTTTTTTGCATCCTGCATAGCTGCATCTTTAAAAATTAGTCAACATAGACTAAATTATATGTTTCGAGCCGTGCCAAGGATTTACAGCTTGTGTTTTCTGGAGCATTTGGAAGGCAGGTTCTTGAGACCAGCAGGAGATTTACATCCTACTGTGCTTTTCACTACCATATGTACTGTATCCGCAATGTGTTTTTATTTGTTTCTTATTGATCATTTATCCTGATGCATATCATAATATGGGTATTTAAAGTGTGGTGTGTGTTCAAGGTCAGTACAAATGCAAATACATTTCACCGTTCTGTGTATCTATTGTGCTCCCCCATCTGGCTGGGAATACTGAGATTAGTTACAAAACAACACTGTGGTGTGATTTCTAACTGTATTTTTATGAGCAGTCATTGCCCCGAAGGAGTCTGAAACATATGCCTGTGCAAAGAGAGTCACCCTAGCAACTTACTATTTTCAACAGCGTTTGTGGTTTGACAGAGATAAAGAAGCAATCAATGAGATATACACTTTTTAAATTTACACACACACACACACACACACACACCAGTTATCCTGTAAATAAGCACGTTTAAAATGACCTTCGCTGAATTGAGCCATATGCATTTATATTTTACAGTAAGAGGCTGGTCATATCAAAATCAAAAACATTATTCTATTGTTTAAGACATTGAAATGATAAGGTTGTGTCTGACAATTCTATGGAAAAAAGTAAACCTTATCAGATAGATTTGTTAATGAATCATTCATGTTGTAGTCACTTATCTTTTATACCACTCTATCATGTATTCAGAGTCGCGGGGGGCTTGGAGCCTATCCCAGGAGACATAGGGCACGAGGTGGGGTACACCCTGGACAGGGTGCCAATCCATCACAGGGCACACACACATGCACCCACTCATTCACACACTACGGGCACTTTGGGAATGCCAATTAGCCTAATCTGCATGTCTGTGGACTGTGGGAAGAAACCGGAGTACCTGGAGGAAACCCACCAAGCACGGGGAGAACATGCAAATGTTTTAGTCTCATTCCACAAATGTTTGCAATAATATCCCGACTATTTGAAATTTTTAGCTCTAATACATCCTACATTAAGTCCAAATTGGCAATATTTACAGCTTTGACCTTTTTTTTTTTCAGTTATTGAAGTTAGGATTATAGCTATTAGATTCAACTGATCACTTATATTGATTAATGACAACAGTACTACAAAAATATTTGTAGCAGCTCTGATAACAGGGGACTGTGATTTTAACCACTGTAACAAAATCCCCAGTTACAGTTCACAGAGCATTTTGATAACCAATGCTCCAAACAACCCTAGGTTTTGACAGGTTGCTGCTGGATTTGTCATACTAACAAGGTCTTTTTTGAAAATACTTTATTCAAAGCATCTTGTGGTATTTTTGCTCGTCTGATTTCTGACATTTGTGTGTGGCCGTTACCTGAATCGGAAAGCAAGGATTGGAATTTCCACACGTGTGCAGGCAGTTGATTCCCTCCAAAAAGGCAGCTTTGCTTGTGCTTTGAGGGGTGAAGGAGATGTCATGGTCTATATACTGACCCCAGTCCACCAGCATCTGGGTATACGCCTCATCCTTTAAGCAGCACTGGCTGGAGATTTGCATAATTTTGTTGCTGACTTCCCGAACCTTAAAATATGATTGATGTGATGTTTAAATCAGAAAAGACTAATGTGATTAACGTGCTTAGGTACAAAAATAAAAAATGCTGTAGTAATTTTTAGTGTTGTTTTCCTAGCCTCTTTCCTCAGCTGACAGGCCCCTGCCCAGATCCAAATAAATAATTCTCCTCATCTCATACATTTTAATGTGGGCACTAAGTCTTCCATTTACTAAAGAGATGACCAACAAAGGCCACTCTGATATTTTTTAGAGGCCGAAACACTGCAGATGTATTACTGTGAGGGTGATTGAATAGGTTTAAAAACAAAAGTCTTAAAAATGTTCAACCAAAAAGCTTTGATTTTATCGTTATAACATATATTCATATTACTTCAAACCTCACTTAACAATTAAAAAATGCAGCGTATTTCACTTCCCGAGTGATCCCTTTTAAAGATATTTCCAGATTTGTTTATTAGTAACATAACGTCCTATTTACACTTTATCTTACAAACCTACTGTATATACTGTAGTGCACGTTCTGCATAAGGTTCAAGATCTCTGAGTTCTAAGTAAATCTATTTCTGTTTCTATTTACAGTATTTATGATTATCTTGATGATTACCATGAAGATGGGAGTATAAACTTTTGCTGTGTAATCTGTCTGGCAGGAAATGTAATAAAATGGACCCAACGGGATATATTTTTCGGAAAAAAAAAAAAAAAAAGAAAATAGAGTTTCCAGGGTGAACCTCGAGGGGACACATTATACTAAATTGATTGCAAACGCCAGGTGGCAAATGTGATAAAACATCTGGGGTGAAAACTTTAAGGATGCAGTGTCAGAAAATCCAGAATTGAGTAAAATACTGTTCATAATTGGGTGCACAAATAATTACAAGGACCTAACGTAATTACAAACAATTATAGTAAATTATCAACTCTTTTTTTATTGCAATGTGATATTTTTAAACTTCTTAAAACCTCATGCTCCTGTTTGTCATGGTTCTTTTTCATTATTAATGAGCATGAATCTGTGTGGCTTACAGGGGGAAGATGGAAGCCGTTGTACTGGTGCCCAATGCCCCAGCCTTTCGGTTGGCTTTCTCCATCCTCGTACTCTGCTGGGAGCCATCTGGCCAAGACCGTACTGGCTGCTCCCCAAAGAGGTTTATTTCTGAATAACAAAGTGGTTGCTTTAGAAAAGTTTCATGACATGTGACAACACAATTTTTACACAACGTGCTGCAAAGGGTGACAATGTCATTCATGTAATATTTATATTTAATCAGACTTGAATAAATTTCTACTTTAAATGTTTACATAATGCCATTTAAACCTTTTCTTTTTTGTAAAAGCAATTCAATATTTACAATTAGAAGTCTACATCTTCATTTATGGACAGTATTATCATGTTTTGGGGATGTAACAAGTAAATAATAATAAGAAAAGTAATTATTTTATTTGTAGAACACATTTGAGCTTTTATAGAATTGGCAATTACTGTATAATCATGCATACAGTACAAGTAAGTGATCGAGGCTGGACCACTGTACCGTATTTAATAAGCCTAGATTTTAAATAATGTTTTGTAAGCTCAGGATAAACCCTATAATGTCACACAGCAAAGGAGCAGCTTTAAATATTGATACGATGCATCTCTGTGTGCTGGACACATTTGGTGCAGTAATACAAGATTCGCACTCAGCTTAGGGTTTTGCTTTAGTTGGTCTCACATTCACACTACAAATAGAATACCCTCTATCTGCTGCACAATCCCTGACCTATCCTATCTGTCATGGCTCATCTTATCAACTTGGCCTTGTTGCTTCAGCAAAATGCCAGGGTCTGGTTAGCATGAGAGCAAGCACAGGGCTGATTAATATGGTTTCAAAACAGCCTGGGAGATGGGCATTTTGCAGTGTGTTATGGATGAATTATTAAGAGAGTCGCTACCTGTTATTGCACACTCCAGAGATGGTGCGGTATTTCTCCGAATCTCCTCCTGTGGGACAGCTGGTTGACTGTCCGGGTGAAGGACATCCAGATAGATTTGCTATCAGCTCCACTTCATCCAGGGAAAAGAGATCTAAAAAAATCAAGCTAGTTAATTGACTCATTTAAATTCTATTTCTTTTGGGTAAACAGTCCTTTTTGTTTAACCAACATGCATTACTGGGATTAAGGTATCTCCTTAAAAACTAAATAGTCAATCTCAGATTTCAATCATGCTAAATGCATCTAGTAGAACAGATACACAAAGTAATAATTTTAGAATGGTCAAATTCTTGGACTGCATCAAGCACCAAAGACAATTAAGGAAATTTGAAATTACTGGGGTTGGCACAGGGGATTAGTGGTAAACACAGAGCTTACGTTCGATTTCCGCCTCTGTGTGCATGAAGTTTACCGGTTCTCCCAGTGCTTGGTTGATTTCATTTGCAATAGAGAAAACCAATTATAGACTAACCAGAAAAATGGAAAAAAAGTTATGTTCTTATGAGTCCAGATTGACCCTATTTTATAGTGATGGGCAAGTCAGGGTTAAGAAAAACAGCACATGAAGTCATGCACAGTGCCCACGGTACCAGCCTCTGAAGTCAGCTGATGACCTGAATGTACTGAATGATCAGGTTATCACATTTTTCCTCCTTGAAGGTACAGGCATATTCCAGGATTCAAAGTGTTAAAGTGTGGTTCTGGGAGAATGCAGACTTATATTCAGACATAATTTTGCCACTGCACAGTGCACTGAAATCAATGGCAATCAATGAAATCTTGAAGTGTGCAACTTTTTTTCTTTCTTTTTTTGCCCAGGCAGTGTTTGTTATGCTAGTAATCCTTTCTTAACAGCACTGATGTGATGTGTGTACATGGCAGACACACTAAGCATTCTAGGTATAACAGGAAACACATAAATCTAGAGGGTATTTAACAATGAAAATACCTAATTATTGTTATTTATTAAATATTTATAGAGGAGTCTCCAGTGTAAGTGTTGTGTAATGGTCTGTACATCATGCGATTCTCCATATTTGTGCCTTTTATTACAGAATGTTTCTTTTCTATGACATTTGTGTTTTGTAGGACTGGTATTTGGACATTTGTTTCCAGAGGCTATTTTGTTCATCTTATCTCAGTTAAATTATGTCATTTGTATTTTTTTCACCTTGTTTAGTTAAATTTGTCTGTCTATTTATAGTATAGGCATTTTTTCATTCTCTGTCTTGTGTCTGATATTTTGACTGTTGCCTATAGATTTTAGCCCAGTCGTAGTTTTCATATAATATTTAAAATTCATGTTTTGATTTCATATTTTGTCATTCTTTCCTTCTTCATACTCCATATCCTGTGTAGGGCCATTGGAAGCTGATCCTATGCAACTCAAGGATCAAAGAATGCGACTTCCTGGATGCACAGGTTCATACTGTACACCCAGTTACAATATACACTATGGGTACTTTGGAAATCAAAACAGCATACAACAAATGTCTTTAGACTGAAAGAAAGAAATGGAAGTAACCTCGGGGAAATCCACAAAAGATGGGGAGAACCTTTTAATTCCACTAAACCCTCAGGGGTGAGGCTACAAAATATAGCATAACATAATCTGCAGTAATGATCACCAACCTGGAGATCTGCCTTCCTACTGAAATTCTTTTCAGTCCTAATCCAACATTCCTGCCCCAGATAATCAGTCCTCTTGAGTACCCAGAGCAGGTCTGTAGGAAGACAGAGCTCCAGGATCAGGAAATGGCAGTACCACAGGGAGAATTCAGTTCATATGGGATACATTATAAAGATTTATTTTCAGATCTATTTATCTATTCTACAGTATGATATCCTATATACTTTAGTGTGTGTGTGTGTGTGTGTATATATATATATATATATATATATATATATATATATACACATACACACACACACTAAAGTATATAGGATATCATACTGTATTATACTGTAGGATACTGACAGGTAAATCTCAATAAATAAATAGGACAAGGCTTTTTGAGCAAAACTTTCCTACAGTATTAATGAATGTGTAATTTTAAATGTCTTGACACAGTGTCTTACCTGAAATAGAAACAGATCTTTTCTGCCTCCTACTTTCCCTTTTCTTTAGAAGAAGCAGAGCAGTTTGAAAGACCTCTGCTGCTCTTGTTATTTCATAACTTCCTGCAGCTGCTTGCCTGGAGAATGCATACATCTGCATGTAGGATGGCTGAGAGTGATTTCTGCTATTCAGAAAAAAGGCACTGTAAATCTGTTTATTTAATTATTTTTAGACAAAGTCATCATTAACAATTTGTGCAAAGAAAACCGTTTTATTTACCCTTTTGCAGTCTGATGTAATGCACTGTTGACCATCTGATGACTCTCTTGTATTGTGGATATTAGCAAAGTTTTAAACATGATTTGTTTTTCTAAAAAAATTAAAAAACATGGCACTTATGTCTTAGAGGACGTATCCTGTAAATTTAACGTTCACACTACAGCCCAACACCACCGGGCTACCACTGCCCCCACACATACAAATAAAGAATGGCTCAGATATCATAACTTAGATAATATGATACACAAAGTATAATTAGTATAAACTGTACACTACTATGGCAACATTGTAGCCTGTTAACACTGTTAACATCTTGCATCTCTACAGTAGGTCCTGGGGTCAGGGTCTGTGTGCATGGAGTTTGCATGCTGCCACCATGCTTGGTGGGTTTCCTCCAAGTTCTCCGGGCTTCCTCCCACAGCCCAAAGACATGCAGATTAAGCTAACTGGTGTTCTCAAATTGCCTGCAGTGTGTAAATGTTGACCGGAGGTCCTACCATGGTCGTACAAGATGAAAATAAATACAATGGTCATCATTGGCCTCCACGGTCCCTAGTTGCATTACACACTGTAAACCCTAATGTTGTCTTTACTTATACAATCAAGTAATGTTGACTAAACATTACTTAAAATTTTGCATTTTGGAACCATCACTTAAAAATATAAGTTCATTTAACTTATTTACCATCAAAATGCATAAACTTAAGATTTCAAGTGTTGTGAGCTCAAAATCATGATTAATCCTTTGGGGGAAAAAACATTTTCAAAAGGTCAATTTTCACAAATGTGAATGTGGCGTGGGCGGGGCGGTGGCTGACGACCAGCATGCTTTGCGGGGATGTCGGTGTGTTCACCATGATGGGGAAAGGTGTTTGGGTTAGTGGCTTCGGCCCTGTTTGTGTTTGTGTGTGTGGGTAAGGGGTGATGTGTGAAATGTGCTCTGGTTCATGCTGATGCTGAGTTGGATGGTGGTTCCTGTGTGAATGTGCTGCTTATGCCATACATGCTGTGTACCTAATAAAGTACTCTCCAACATTCTTTCCGGTGGAAAATTGTGGCATTTTGTCAATAAAAAAAATCTAAGCTTAAAAATGCTGTTCATTGTTCTATTTCAGTTCGGTGTGCACAAAGCTTGCAGTCAAATATAAGAACATTGTTTAACAGGTTTAAGTTACATTTTCATGTTGAGTTAACTTAAATATATAAGTACACTTAAAAAAAATTTATACCAAGTGAATGCAATTTTTTAAGTACATTAAATAAGTGCTAAGTTTGTTGAACTGATTGATTTAAGTACAGTCTACAAAACCGCCAAGTTAAATAAACTTAAATATGCAAGTTTTGGAAGATTCCATTACTCAATTAAATTGAGGCAACGAGTTTACTCAATCAATTTAGTCCAATTAACTTATTAGGGTTTTCAGTGCAGAGGTTCTTAGATAGATGGATGGATGGATGGATGGATGGATGGATGATGTATTAATACATACTTCTCAATATACAGTATGTACTGTATATCCTTTTAATATTATTCAGCAATTAATATTAAGTAGCAACTACTGCACAACCCCATCAATGACAGACAGTCATGCACAGTTGTACAGACACACAGTCACTTTATAACAGTCCCTTTTATCACACGTCATTGCACGCATACCACAGATTACAACATATTACTGTACAGCTACTGTTGTACAACTATTATTGTGACAAATAAAAATTCTTGAATCTTAAAACTTTGGACAAGTAATATATGTATGAGAATGAGAGAAGTCAAGACCTCCTGCCATGGGTTAAAGCTGGACAGGTAATAATAATAATAATAATATTATTATTATTATTATTATTATTATTATTATTATTATAGTAATTATAATAATTATTATGGACTTCTATTAATAATTTATGTAAGCATTGCAGCAATACATGTTAACTTTCTCTCTCACACACATATTATTCAATACATACAATATACAGCAAATTTAAGAATCTTTTAAATAGGTTAGAATTCATTCACTTAGGAATAAATGTATGTGCAATAGCAGAATATTCTATAACGCATTTCCTGGAAGATGAATATAGACCTCAGCTATTTATAAGGAGCAGTCACACAAGCCCATTTTATCACCCTTTGATTTAAACCTTTGTGTACTCCCTGTGATTATTTATGATAATGTTTTTGTGCTACACTATCAGTTGCAGTGCTAATATGCAAAATAAAGGTAGATGTATAATAGAAATAAATCAGGCATATATTAAATGATAAATTAAAAAAGGCCTACGTTCAGGTGGAGTTGAATCTGCAAATGTGTATGAAAGCAAAATATGGCAAAGTAGCAGCCTGGTTGTGGAGTTCATCATTATTTCAGAGCTAAAAAAAAAAAAAAAAAAAAAAAAAAAAAAACAGACATTATATTTTAAATAAATAAATAGTTTGAACATTTTTGAGTAGCATTTTTTCATCATTACTGCAATTTTAATATCATTTTTACACCTGAGGACAACCTAATTCATAAGTTATAAATGTTATTAATATATATGCTATACTGCATTTTCTGCATCATATAGTAACAAATACAATATGTTCAACATCAAAGAAAATCTAACAATTTTTTCAAATCAAACCATTTTATGAATAAGCAGAAATTAAGCTTATATACAGTAAATAGCGTTTTAAAAGAAAGTTTCTTACGTCATGTCCCTCGATGTAGTATCCTGCTCTTTGCGTACTCACTTATCTCCCTGTTCTGGGGTTTTTCTCCTCCTAAGAGCGCATAGTCATACCCTGCTGACTCCACACAAAGCCACTTGATTTTGTAGTCTTTTCTGGTGCTCTTCAAGTGCATGACTTACGTAGGTAGAATCCACAAAATATATACACACTACACTTCAATGTACCTCACATTTGTCACTAACTGAAGTTTTAGTGTATTTTCATGTATAAAAGTAACTTTTATTACTTATCTAAACCTCTTCATTTCAATACAATTGTGCTGTCTAACCAAATAACATTATTCAGTATTTAGAGGTTTAGACTAACATTGTCTATGATAAGATATCAACCAAAAGTAACACCATACAGTATACTGTAAATAAACAATATTCTGCCTAGTCTAACTGGTAGAACATTAAAGAAGAAAGACTAAGCTCCCTCAACCTGCTTTTTGCAATTAGAAAGCATTCACGTCTTCTAGGGAGGCAAGGAAACACATCGTTTAATTTAAGTATTTGCTTGGAAGACCATACTAAAGCATTCTACTAAGACTGAGTTAGGTCTAAGGGTGTCCATCCTCAAGTTCAACATTGCAGTTTTGCAAAGACTACTTTATTTCATTGATGTATATAGCATAGAGTTATCGACTGACTAGTAACGTGTATTTTTCAAGTCTGTCTTAAATCAAAATTGAGGTGCTTGCAAGTAAACTAGAGTATAATAGGTCTTGGTCGTCAAATTTCTCTGCTCTGCACGACTATAAAGTTTTTCACCTAGAACATGAGTACAATGTACTGTAAGAAAATGCGTTCGACTTCCACAACCTTCATTCTGTGCAAAAAAGCCACTCCAAACTTCAGCTAAAACTCATTTGAAGCTCATAAAATCTTTCAGTTATGCTGCATTTAGTACAAATTTAACTCCATATGGCTAGTTTAATATAAAGTTCAACTTTTACTAACTGTGAAAAATTTAGGTTTTAATCATTATAAACGTTTTCCCGCTCTGATTACTTACATTGTACTTGAGCTCCTAGGGACTTACTCACGGTTGATGAGCAGAGCAGGAAAATTCATAATGACTAAGATCTATGGTGTAATGTACTTATACAGTATGTGTTTTGATTAAAGACAGATTTATAAAAATAAATAAATAAATATAACACACCTGCATAAATCCACCCAACCCTACACACCCAACATTTAAGACCTTAAAGGATTTACAAAGCCCAGATTTTTGCATCCCTTTTAGCTGTTGTTGAAAGTAACTGATACTGTGATTATTTCTTCAACACAAAGCTGAGCACTAGATTACAAGCTCTTCAGACAGAAAAAGTTTCCTGTCTTAGGTGTGTGCATAATTTATCAGTAAGGGGCCCATGCTGAAGCACTCCACCTAGCTGGGTCTTGTCATCTCTTTTGTGGTTTGTAATGCGAATTAAAAATGCTGTTTTATTTTAGCACAGCTCATTTAAGCCTTCTTCTGTTCAGAAAATTTCAGTTTTAAGTAGTTGTCTTCCTTATGCCCAGTATTCTGCAGGAGTTCTTTGAACAGAACTGAGTGCTGCTACTTTAGAATTCACTCTGTGAAAGGTTCTGCTTCATGCTAAAGTGCTTCAGATGGTCCTTTTGTTCTGAGCCTGTAATGCCAACAAAAATCTAAGAAATAGGATCGATTGAAAGAAGAAGAAGGGGGAGGAGAAAAAGAATATTATTTTGTTAAAATTCAAAGTAAGGTCAAGAGGCAGTTCAGCATCAGAACAATTTATGTAGTCTGTAGTTTTTATTTCATGTTGCATAGGACATTAGTGTTTATCATCTGTAATTGCACTAATTATCAGCAAAACGATGAACAATAAGCAGAGGCAGTACAAAGAAATCTGTCAGTTTTAAACATCTAAAAGTTTTATCAGTACTCTGGACACAAAAGAGATCTGCACACAAAAGAGATCATACACCTTTTTGTCAACAGTTAATTAACTGCTTCTTTATTTGGAAAGGTACTGAATAACACCATACAGAACAATGTGGCAAATTATGGGCCTTCAATTTGATCACAGATTAGAAGGAGAAAGAAACTTTTTGTATGAAGGCAGTTGGCGACCTTACATGATCTAATTACTATTTAACCAAACAGCTTTACTACAAATCTGTTAAATGTGTTATTGTTAAGGAATTTTAGAGTGAAAATGTGAAAATCTTGGACATTTCATTACAAAATTTTGTGACTTTCAGTTCATGCTAAAAGTTGCGAAAAGTTGAGGCTTTGTTGCAGTTACTGTGCAGCAGTTTGATAAAACAACATCAAAGTATAATAATGGCTGCAATCATGAAAAATGTATTTTAACAGCTGAACACTGTACACTGGTTTGGGGATAATCTTTAGTCATAATGATCATAACCTTAGTCATAACATTAGTCATAACTGTAGATAAAGACACAAGGATAGAAGTTCATATCATGGTATTAACTTCTTCCAAGGTACACCCGTAATGGTCTTTAAAGTATTAAATGCAATGCATGCATTTACAAACCCATAATGCCATGTCCTAAATGTGAACATTTGATTTGCTACATGATCAACATGAATTTGTTTTAAGCAGACTGGTGAAGATAGCATAATCAAGTACCAAACCATTAATCAGTGCATGTCAAAATATCATCTAATCCAAAAGTTCTTTTTCTTTAACATTTTAGCTTAGAAGAGTCATACAAAAATAACAAGAACTAGATATATTCATAGATATTGTGCATAAAATAGTAGATGAAACCACAGACGAAGATGGTACATGTTTCTTCCAACACTTGCGTTTCTAGCTGTTGTACATGTACTTTCGTGTGATGCTTTGATTGTTGACAAAGAGTGGATCCACTGAGGCCACTTTGGCAGCGATGAAGGAGTGGATACAGTGAAGAACAGCTGTTAGGTTAGCAAACTCCAGCTCCTAATGGGGTCACCAAAAAGAGCAAAAGTCACTCGATTTTTAAACATACAATTTTATGTATAAAACAATGGTTTATCTTCCAGGATTAAATGCAATCACATGCATAAAATGTACTGCATGCTGCAGTACTTTTGGGAAATATTTTAATTCTCTATAGTAATCCTTATACAGTATGTATGTGCAAAATTTCTGGTGAATTATAAACAAACATTTTTCTAAAATAATGCTAATGCTACTTAACTACAATATGAAAATTTGGGACTGTGCAGAGACCCACCTATCTAAGCTTAAAAAAAATGATTCTAGTTATTTTATCTTCAGCTGTAAAGACAGAGAATTTGAAAAACTTTATTGAAAAATCTGATACTGAGCCTTTTCACAGCCTGACATGTCAGTGACGGCAAAATTGGATGATCACTAGAGAAGCAGAAGATTTCATATTTTATTATTGTGTTAGTTAAATTGAAGGTACTTCAAGTTTAAACTCTGATGCTACAAAACTGCTGTGCTTAGATATCATTGCTCAGGCCCAGCAGAGGTTTAACTATAAACCTCTACATATAGATGATTATGGCTCTCTTAAGACATTGATAGTGTGCATCATCAGCATTTTACGATCATAAACTTCTTGTTTTAGCCACAGGTTTAGTTTTGCTAAGCTGTAACCTCTGATACAAACTGCACATGCAAGGCTTGTGAAATATTGGTTTCTCTTTGTTTGCACTTTGTCTGGAAAAAAAAAAAGCGTGAACCAATAGCCTACAAAAAGACAGTAAAACAAACATTTTCACAATTTCAGCTTTAAGAATGTGAGTATATAATATCATCAGCTGTGTGGTCAGGAACTGTTTGCCAACAGCGACAACTGTGAAAAATCACCCTGGTGGATTTTTGTTGATTCCACAGTAATACTCAGTAAACAATAAAAAGTCCACATTTCCTACATTTTCTCTGTTCTCCAATTACCAACTAGGGCACTACAGTCAGGAACATGAGATGGGAAAAGTGTTTTAACAAGCCATTTGATTCTCATCTGTTAAAGAATGATAAAAATATGAAAATGTATAAGTAATTCTTAACCAGAGGTTTTGGATATTCATTTAAAATTCTACAGGTTTGATGACATAGATTGCATTAAATGTACTATAAATACATTATCTGTCCATACAAAGTTGCCATTTCAGAAAGGTCCAATTATTGGCTTGCGTGAATCAAGAAATCACAATTGCACACTTACAATTGTTGAAATTTTTATATGATTTTCTTTATATACAGTACATACACACACATATCCACATATACACTGTACAGTATATACACACATACACTACCGTTCAAAAGTTTGGGGTCGCTTTCTAACTCCAACATCATTCCTGATTTTTATTTCTTTCTACATTGTAAAGGAATGCTGGAGGCTTCCAAAAATGCATTAATCTCGTTTGAACAGTTAACAGTGAGATGTGTCTGCTACTTATGCTCTGCAAAGACTTCATAACGCCTCTACTCTGATTTAGGCTGATAACTCTAAATAAACTTCTCGTCTGCGGCAGAGGTAGGTTTTGGTCTCGCCCTCCTGGGATGGCCTTCATGAGAGCCAGTTTCATTATGGTGCTTGACTGATTTTGCAAATGCACTTGACAATACTGTTCTTGCAAGAACTATTACAGAAAGGCTGACCTCTGTGTCTTCAAATAACAACTAACTGTTGTTTTTGTTGTTGTTAAGTAATTACCTAATTCCATATGTGTTATTTTAAAGTTTTGAAATCCCAGTATTGTTGTAGAATATAGAAAATAAATCACTAAACAAAAACAAAGAAATTTGCAAGTGACCCCAAACTTTTGAACGGTAGTGTGTGTGTGTGTGTATATATATATATATATATATATATATATATATATATATATATATATATATATATATATATATAAATGTTTGTGATGAAAGATCACTTTAACTCTTGGTGAAGCAGTATTGTAAAAAACATATGCACAATTTGATGCGTACTTAGGATTAGGTCTATGATGTGTGGCCAAAAACCACTTTTTGTTAAAGCTAAAAAAATAAATAGAGTTTTATTTAATAGGGGGTATTAAGATCGGTCTTTGGAGTAATGAAAAAAGGTTATGTGGTCTAGCGAGGTCAGACTGACACGATTCCAGAGTGATGGATGTGTCATGTGGCCTTTTTTATCATGCATAGTGCCTGCTCTACAAACCACTGGAGGCAGTGTTATGATCTGGGTTGCTTTAGTTGGTCTGGTCTAGGCTGAGGAATGTTATGGGGTAATAAAATGAAATCAGCTGCTGTCAGGAATGCACTAAAGGACCAGGTTATCACATCAACAGTGTTTTTTCCCCTGATAGCAAAGACATATTAAGAGACTCAAACTGTGAAAGAGTGGTTCCTGGATCCACAAATGGAATCATTTTCATGCATGGACTGACCACCACATTGCACGGTATAGTCGAAGTTAAAGCTAGTGGAATAATTTATTAGAATTTGGAAACTTTTTTTTTTTTTCTGGCCAGTAGTTCATAAGACTTACCTTCATTTCTATCTGTTGGTTTTCTGAATTTTTAAATAAAAGTTTTACTCGTGTCTTTCCATCATCTGAGGAACCCTTTAGTTGGGAAAACTTATATCTCCAAATGACTTTCTGTGGATAACAAAACCAGAATAAATCAAATATAGCAGACAGGTTGAAACACTAAAGCTAAGTTAAAAGTTGACAGATGGCTTGGAACATGCATGTAACATATGTAGTTGCTGCTGTATTTCTGAGTCTGCTAATCTCAGAAGAGCTTTTCTACTCCAGTTCCTTCTATATAAATACAAGAAATCTATCAATGACTGTGTGGGATTAGATATTCTGTTCTAAACCAAGAGTGGAAGCCATTAATCAAGAACAGAAGAAGAACTGACAAGGATAAAGGTGATGTTTGTTTACTCTTCGGGCAGTAATACATCGATGTCATATACTATATAAATATGTACTTATGATTGCATCAGCTGGCACTGGACTTGTGGCCATTTTTCACTCCAGAGCTTTGTTTTATGATTTAAAATGGATTGTATTAATTGCCTGGCTCATATAGAGGGACTATACAAATGGACTGACGCACCAGACCATGAGCATAGAGCGCTTCTAAGTCCTAAACAAAGATGGACAGCTGGAGTCTGTAGTGAAAGCAGCTCATTAAGAGCTGCTGAAAAGCCTGATCGGGCCTCGTTTGCATATTCGTCATCGCCAGTCATTGTGGCCGCCTTATAGAGCAAAACCAATCAGCTAACACACACTCACTCCTATGCAAATTAGTTTCAAACCATTAACAATGCAGGCCAAATTTAGAACAGCCTGTCAGGCTTGTATAGGCCAATAATATTCAGACTGGTCTATAAGTCAAGCTTATAATAATCCAGATCTAATTATGAGTCATTTCATCCAACCATGTTTTGATAATAAGGGAAAAGTTGCCTGGAAATGTACTTTAATTAGACGTTACTCTCTGCACAAACTGATGGTTATGAAAGCTTTGAAGGCTCTGAACTATCTCCTTCCTTTTGGACCAAAATTAGCACTTATGTTAAACCCTCTAGTCACACACAGGCTTGTGTCACCAAGAGTAAAGATGGAGTCAAGACCAGCATATTTTTAGTCCTTATTACCTTTGAAATGCTCTCAGAACAGGAGAAGCCGGATTCAAAGTCAAGTGTAAAGCACAGTATTTTCCCTTGGCTACTACACATGTAGGTTTTTGACTAAGGAGTGAAAGAAAAAAGTTAGCAGTTAATTTTAGGCATTCAGAAAGAATATTAGAAACACAACATATCAAACAGACAGTTCAATGCACTAAGCCATTACTGCCTGCCTATATTATCTAACTGTTTCATTCATGCTGATGTAAATAGGTGAATATTTGTCACTTTCCTCAGGAAGAGGACAGGTAGATTTCAGTCGCTATGGCAACAGCTGCCCAGCGCTTGTCTCTTTAGTGGAGAGGGGAATGAGAAAAATCAACGTGTTTGAAATCTAATGAATATATTATGATGTCAATAGAGAACGATTTAGTTATTGTTCTTACTGAACAATTTAGTTATAATCTTTCTTAGAGGACACACTGCCAGAGGGTGTTGTCTTATTTGAGACATTTCTCTTGCATTCCAGCAAAATCATGAGCGAAGTGCTAATAAAAGGAAACACACTGAAGATAGTGGTAAAAACCTAGATAACCATGTTTCTTTTTCTCTTTTGACTATGAACCTCTCACTAAACAATTATTGTAATCAGAAAAAATGTCAGAAAAAATCAGCCAAAATGATTCATATGCATCATGGCTGGATTCTATAAGCACCTTCATAACACTGTACCTGTGCTGCTACTACTTGCTGCTGAGTTGGGTTTATAAATATCAATCACATCCTCCCCTGAGAGAAAACATTTTTATGCATGAAATTGTGACTACAGAGTTAGTAGCCAGGTTAAATCAATTAGGCTTCATCTAGGCACATTTTATGGTCACTCAGTGATTTGCTCATCCTGAAACAGAAACAAATCTGTTAAGTGAAGGCATTAAAATTTACAAGCCATCACTTTTTACTGTTGCTCTGTATCATTGACAAATATGAAATTTTTGCTGGCTTTATCACACATTTTCCCCAGTCCTATTTCTTTTCATTTAATAGCATAAATTGTCGTCACACATCCAATAGTTTTGTAAACTCTCCATAGCTGCAGTTCCCAATCTTTTCAGTAGCACTTTGTAGCTCTCCCTTGCCGCATATTTGCCAATACTTTATTCCCTTGTAAATAAAAAGGAATCCTCCTCCTGAATTTCAAAACACATACATTTCCATCAGAAGAAGCATGTTAGCATCCTTAAATTCAGCATGTTAGAATGCATGTCAGATTTTGGCACACTTTTGGTCCATGTTGTTTTTTGGATGGGGATGGACTGCTACTCACAGTGCCCGTCAAAAACTTAAGTGTGCTTCGTTCCCAGATGCATTGCCATGCTTTACAAGGCAACAGACGTTCATTTGACAGGAAAAGCCTAATGTCGCATTGTGTGAGCACTGTCTGTGACATGTAAAGTGCAGACTATACAGAGCTAATTGGAGAGCTTCCTCTGGGTATTCAAAGAACACATAGTAACGAGTGCTTTAGGATTTACCCATCAGCTTAACTCAAGCTTAGATCTGATCAGCCCTGCATGAAAACACTGACTGTCTTCTTAATGCTGAAAAATGGGAGCCATGCACATTTGTTGCTAAAAAAACCATAGAGTACCTGAATATTATCCAACTTCAGCTGGCAACAAAAACAATACTGCTGTGCACATTTTGTATTACAGCACTGTATATGCTCACCTTAAAACCAACAAGTGCATCATGTTTAAATAAATTTGAAAAAAAAAAAAACAGGTCTTTTACTTTGGTTGCTGCTTATGTTTATTTCACTGCTTATGTTTATTTCATACTGTACTGTTTTGAATAAAAGCCTTATTCTAGAACGCACGTTTGACTAATTGTCTGAAGAACTCACTAATTGAAATTCATAAAATTCACTAATACATCATATGACAACAATAAGGTTGGGTGACTTTTTTCCCTCCTTTTTGTGTCAAGCACTAAGAAAATCACATGCAATCCTTCTCTGCAAAATGCCTAGGGATAATCCCCACACTGGGCATGCTCATACATGCACAATGAACTTATCAACAACTCAGGTTATTGCACCTCAAGTTTTGATGACTGGCAGAAACCAGCTTTAAGTCAGCCAAATCATGCAGTAAAAACCTAATGAATTAGGACGAGTAAACATGTTTGTTACATGATAAGTGGTAGGTTTACAAAGCAGACGCAGAAATTGTTTAATTGAGACCTTAACCATATCTATATCCAAGGGTACTACATGTAGCTGCAGCTCCGCAGACTCCAGTTTTGCATACTGATACCAGGAATTTTGTTGGTTGGATTAAGGGCACCAAGTCTTTAATCTCAATTAATACAGTCTGAAAGAGTGGCGTCTTCCTCATTCTACATTAAAATCAAATGTGAACTTTTCAACTGCTTCTTTTAGGCACACGCCTTGGGATCTATTCAGTTAAAGGGGAAAGAATGAGAACTTGGAAGAATCATCTTCCTGAACTCGATGTGATTTTGCCACTTGAAAATTTCACAGAACACAATGTGATTATTATATCTGTCATGCTCTTTTACAAACCTCTATTATTTCCATTTTACAGACCTACCAAACTGGAAAAAACACCATTTTACAGAGAAGGAGACAGACAATCTCTTGGGGGTTGTAAAGAATATTGGTGCAGATCCTCACTGTGGAATATGGAAGGGTTTACACATGCTGCATTGTGTTTGTGTTGTATGATATAGATTTGAATCTTTTCTGACAGCGTCTTTCCTTTGTATTATTTATAAAAGTCTTTAGTTAAGGGTACCGAGCATCACAGCACTGTGTGTAAGGAATATTATAGCAGGCACTGCTGGCCATTTTTTAAAATCCCTGACCTGACATCTGAAGATGTACTTTAATAACCATGCTTGGATTAATTTAGAAGAAAACAAACCATGATAATTTGCAGCTTGGTTAGCTAGTCTGAAATAAGTTTTAATGTATGTGCTCATAACACATTAAGATGTTAACCTTTTTTAAGTGCTATGCGCTGGTTAGCTAGACAGCTAAAGTGACTATCATCTAAAGGCCTAAAAGTAAATACCGTACATGCTTTTCAACATCAGCTCTGTAATATTGCAATAAATGTTTAATACTTGGGAAAAAATTCACATCTTGTAGAATGACATGGAGTGAAAAAAAAAATGCCAATTATCCTTTCAGCACAGGTTTTACCAGAAATTCTATGCAATGTGGAATGTTAACCATCAGTTAATTTATTTGTGCAGTCTATGCTTTAGAGCTGTGGAAAGTTAGGTGTTTGGCCCACCATAGCCTTAAAGAGCAATGTTCTTAATGAATGATCAAGGATTACATCCTTCACCTCCTGAACTTAAGGCAGCTCACATTTTACAAAAGTGATCCAGCTGGAGTTTGTCAGTAAACCAACGATGCCGCCAGGCTTTGTGTAGCAGAGGCAATTTAACGGCTCAGTGAGGGTAAGTCTTACAAAACAGTTACTTTAGTGAAATTTAATTAAAGCAATAATAATGTTCGAAAAGGGACAAATCACAGGGGAATAGCAGGCTTGCCTCCAGTTCCACACTTCTGTTCTGGACTGCCAGGATAATTAAAAGCAATGGGTTACATGTAAATGAAAAACTAACTATCATTTATTCTGAATGATTGTGTTGTGGACTGGTAATACAAATGTTTTTATGTTAAGAGGTCACTTTACCCTAAATAACATGACATAAAATATAAGTCAAGGAAAAAAAAAAACCAAAGAAGTAATTATTAGCTAGGTTAATCAGTTAATTGCCGGCCCATATTACAAATAAATGTGCAAACAATTTTGATATGTACAGTATGCACATACATACAGTACAGTACATAAACATAGATACATCAGCATCCAACTAAATTATCTTTTTGTCTGTCATTCATTGCAATGAGAGATCAGCACAGACAATAACATTAGTATATAAATTATTACTGTACCAAAACACACAAACGGATTACTGAGTAAAAAAAAAAAAAAAAAAAAAAAAAAATTTTTGTTTTTTTTTTCTTAATTGTAAAATTTTGCAAGTGTGACTAAGTACGTACTGTAATATTAAATAAACTTACAAAATGGTTCATAGATCATAATATGGTTGGGAAGTGAATTAATATCAATAAATTAAAATTTCTAAATATGAATTTAAGTACTGTAAATAAAATTTTTAATTAATCAATACAGTCAATTTATATGCAAATGTGATTGTACATTCTAGTAAATATAATACATTTTAATACTTTATCATAATTATTACGTAATAACTCGACCACCTCTAGTATACTGTAATGTACTGTACACTACCGCTCAAAGGTTTGGCATTACTTGCAAATTTCTTTCTTTTCTACTGTACATTTTACAACAGTACTGGGGATTTAAAAACTATAAAATACCACATATGGAATTAGGTAATTATGTAACAACAACAGTCGGCTGTTATTTTAAGACATAGAGGTCAGCCTTTCTGGAACAGTTCTTGCAAGAACAGTATTTTCAAGTGCATATGCAAAACCCATCAAGCACCATGATGAAACTGCCTCTGATAAAGACCGTCCGAGGAAGGCAAGACCAAAGCTGTAGAGGAGATGTTCATTTAGAGTTACCAGTCTCAAAAATCATCAATTAACATCACCTCGGATTAGAGCCTTTACAGATCATGAGTAGCAGATACATCTCAACATTAACTATTTAATGGAGATTACTGCATATTTTGGACTATATTGCTTTACAATGTAGAAAGAAATAGGAATCAGGAACAACCATATAGTTGGAAAGTGATCTCAAACTTGAGCGGTAGCGTATGCTACACCATTTTTCATGTTTGATATGATGCTAGTGTCAGAAGTTTTACTGGATAATATAAATAATATTTTCCAAGTAAAAAGATCAGCATGTTTTTTGTTAAATATTTTAAACTACTAGCTTATAAATAGTAGAGAAAGAGTAGTATTGTTAATAGCAGTAATAAGGCATTTTAAAATATTCATATTACAGTATGTCCAATTAAGCGTAGTCTTTTATAGCATGATCTGTAGAATGACTGTAATATGGGGTGATTATTAAAAAAAGAGGGTAGACTGCAAAATAAATAAAAATAATGGGGTTGGTACTGGCGTATTTGATAAGGAAAAAGAAAGTTCATCTACACATTTATTATTTGCTGATGAATCATTGTTTTTTATTTGTGCATTCTTGAGTAGTAGTTTGTAATAATGTATGCACACAAAATCTCTGTTGTGGCAGTAACTATAATGCATTACAGAATAAAATATGATCAGAATTAGATCGGCAATTTCAAGCATTATAGTGTTCAAGGCCAAAATATTAATATTCTGTATTGGATGAGAACCGTCCTACATTTTACTTACAGTACAGAATAAAACTATATATATATGTTTATTTATTGTCCATGGCTTCTCTCTTACCCTCAAGGTGTATTTAATAATTCAACTTTTTGTTTGTTTCAGACAACACTAAACTTAATAAATCCCTGAGCATCTATACAAAACATGTATCATTAAACACCAGCTAGAGATTTCTTTCCACACAATCTATTGCACTCACCCCTGTTCTTTGCACCTCCATGAAGACGGCTCTCTGAAAGGCTTTTTCCCAGAGTGCCAGCTCTGTACCAAGCTCTACACTGAAGCAGTAGCTCTGCCCGTGACCCACCAGCACACTAAAGCTGAACCCTTCACTGTCCCGCAGCTCACAGTCCTGCTGCAGGCCCACGCACAGCTTCGGTTGAATCCAGCAGTCCTCAGCTATCCACAGCTATACAGAGCAACACGGCCAACTCATTATACACTACATGATCATTTATGGTGACCCTGTTGCTCGCGAGATATACAGCTACTAGCACATACTGCTTCTGGCATAAAATGCTAATAATAAACATAGAACTTTACCTTATGAACCTTAAAGAGAACCTCACAGAGGTTAAATGTAGCCTCAGCTTGAGCCCATTCCGACGCACCAGCCTGGAGAAAAAAAATTGTGTTTTTATGCAACATTCAAAGTACAGTAAAATTCTGCACAATTGTGCTTAGCAGTTTCAGTTTTTAGACCATATTTGACATTGTGTAAAATTGTAGCTCAGCATTTTTTTTTCTTTTTCATTTTTTTATTTGCATATCTGTTCAGTATGATTCTGCGTGACCCACCGAGCTAAAATGCTTACATAATTTATTTTGAGTCTGTACAAACTGAGGTACTGAACTGACAGAGATACACAGATTTAGCATCAAACTTCTAAACAAAAATAAACAGTTTTTCATAATCCAGCTCTATCCACATTTTTATCAGCTATGCCACCGTTATTAATAATATTATAATAAATCTAAAAAACATAATTGTTTACTGAGCCATAGCATTGTCACTCTGTTTCTGAAGTAGGGAGTTTTAGAATTCAGATGAATATGAAAGCAATGCTAGGCTACAGTTCAGTGGAAGAAATGAAATGATAAAACATTTGTCACGAATAACTTATGTCCTGTTGCGAGTGGTGGTAATAGCTTTTCTTCTGTACAATCCATTAAAACTAATGGACTCATTATATATGACTACAGTATGAAGGATGCACTGACATCCACAAAAGACCAGAGCTGCCTAAAAGATGTTTATGAAAGAAACCTAGCCAAGCACAAGATTGACTGCCCTATCCCCTTGGCTTAAAAGTGTCCTTGGGTTGGGTTGTACTCTTTATGATTTATAATTGGTGCAGAAAGTGTTTGGATTTTTGTTTTATTTTTTTGCTTTACAGAGGTATGAACTTACAGGAGGGCCCCTGAGAATGTAGAGATTGGAGCCTTTCAATGCCAGGAACTTGTAGCCTTGAACCTGGTTGGCATTGCTCCTGTGAAGGTGCTCACACACCCAACCCATATGGATGATCTGCACAGAGAAACATTTGCTGGCTGAAAATCAATTTCCCACAACCTGCAGAGAGAGTTCCACACATCGAGCATTGCACTCATGTTGGCATTTTCCACCAAGAGCTATTGACTTTTAGTTTTATAAAAGGTTTGTTTTTTATAAGCAGCTGCAAATAATAATATATTCACAGATGCTTAAGTAAGTTTAAGCAATTTTACTAAAACTGAAACTAGAACAGAAAATAGGAGGAGAAAGACAAAATTTAACAGTTATTGCCTTATTCACCCCGGATGATGTACAGTACTGTAGATCTGTGGGTGATTTTTTTTTGTGATCTCATGAATTATATTGTACCAAATATGACTGATTATTTCAGTCATATTATTATAATTCCACTCTTACTTCCTTTTGAAAGTTGTTCATAGGAACAAATTACACATTTATAGAGAAAGGGCAGAATAGTTCATCAAAATAATGGTACACATTTCCATTCTAACATTACAGGTTTTAATGCTTGAACGCATTTTTATGAATGCTAAGGGTGCTATAGTGCAAGAAGAACAATTTTCTTGACTTTGACCCAGATGTAGAATACTTTAAATATGTAAAGCATGAGTACAAACACACTGAAATAAAGGCATACCTGCTCATCAGGAGAATAGTATTTGTTTGAAGTTTTAATCTGAAAAAGGATGAAACAATTTTACAGTTCATCTCATTAATATGAATATAAGCTTAAACTCTAATATCATTATACAGTTGTTCAACATAATGCATACAAATCACCGACTGCTATGTTATATTATTTTAAATACAATTATAATACAAGGAAAGCTTATGTAGTCACAAAAGCCTTTTTAAATTTAAAAATCAAAAATCAAAAAATTTGAAAAATAACTTACAGTATAGAATTAGCTAAATACTGTCACTGTACATTATTATTACGTGCCCATTTATTTATATAATTTTACAATTTTATATGTATAGATAAGTTCACCCTTAAGATTTGTTCACACTGCAGGCCCAAATCCGATTTTTGACTTAACCTAGTTTCCAGATTTAAATTTTAATCAGTTTGGAAAAAAATGTGAATCTGATTTCTGCAAACCAGATTTGAACCAAATCCAGAGGTGAATTGAAATTAAATCCAGATTTAAAATGGATTCATAAACATGTATCTCTGTCTGGATGCTCTACCTGCTCTCCCCACACTGGATTTAAGCGGTCCATCATGTCACTCACAACATGATGCAGGAAAGTCCACAATATCACATGGTATGGACATAAATACTTGATCGTAAAATGAGCAGGATGACGATGGAAGAAATGGAGATTTAAATGGAGAATGATAGTCCTTGGACAGAGGAGGAAATGAAAAGTCTGATAGCACTTCAGGGAATGTGATATCTCCATTCTTAACTGTCCTCTTGTTATGAGTCGCCAGCATTTGACTTCATACAGCACATATACTGTACAGTACTACAACGAACCCACACCTCCTGCGTCATTAGCACAGTAACGAATGCAGACAGATCGACAATGTGTCACATTTGGGCTGCCAATCTAAACAGAGGCCAATCCATTCTGATTATGATGAAACCATTATGAAACAAGTCTGATTCGCCTGTAGTCTGAACACAGCACTACTCTGGTCTTCTTAACCTAGTTTCTTTGCATAAAAGTGCAGTCATGGAAAGTAAATCCTTAATGAAGACAGCAATTAAAGATAACCTTCTACATGTTTATTCAATTCATTATCACGATCTATACAACAGCAGTGTTGAATTCTCAAATCTAATTGGTCAGAAGGCGTGATGATGATTTTCTGATTCGGTACTCCTCTCCAGCAACAGATCTGACAACAGTGCCAGCTGAATTTATGAGCACAGGTTTGTATTAATATGTTTGTATTAAAATATTTTAGCAATATCACACGAGAGAAAGTGCTGTACTGCTGGATATAGCATGGCTGAGATGTGGTAGCAGACACGAGCGGGCATTTTTACTTATTCCACCTTAGAATATCACCTCTGTTAACTTCTGGGTTCTGTGGTAAATCCCAAATAGTGTTAAATGGAAAGCTAGTGAGCTACAGTATGTAGAGTGTACAATCCAGTGTCACAGATACACACCTAGTAGTGCCCTTGATCAGGGGTTAGAGAGTGATTTGGAATTCAGCCTTGTGTTCAGAGCTACTTAGCTTTGCAGACGTCTATAAATGAACACTTTAGATGCAATTAGTTAGTTAGTTCAGATGCAATTCGAAAGCAAGTGTATTTTTTAATATGGCATAATGTTAGCAGATGGGATTTCTTGCTGAATGTGCTCCTGTGACTGGTTTTGAATGTGGTGTTGCGCAGGCAGTTGCTCTCTCTTCTGGATCGCGGGCTGTAGTGACTCTACCTTTACCTACTGTATACTGCGACCGACAGTTTAATTAACACCACTGACATAGAGTGAGATACATCGAGTTTAATGTCCCAGTGGTGTTACGCTCCATTTCAACCCCTCATGGGATGTCTCTCGTCAAATCAGATTGCTCGGTTGGAACTATTTGTTAAGTAATATAACAAGTAACAAAACAAGTAACACAGGGACTTGTGGGCAGATGATGCCCATAATCTAAGGTATCAGAATCAGAATCAGAAAGAGTTTTATTGCCAAGTACGCTTACACGTAAAAGGAATTTGTTTTAGTGACAGAGCTTCCAGAACAGAAAACAAATGACAAGACAAAAACAGCACGACAAAAAAAAAAAAAAAAAAAACATTTGACATCAAATGGAGTAGGGTGTGAGATACTTTTTAAATAAGTTATATAAATATCTGAAATCTGTGGTATTATACAGTATATTGCACTGTGATACTGTACACAATATTGCACATATATTTATTGACAGTTGATGTTTAACTGTTCATGAGGGAGATTGCCTGGGGAAAAAAACTGTTTTTGTGCCTGACTGTCCTAGTGTTAGGTGCTCTATAGCGTCGACCCGACGGCAAAAGTTCAAATAAAAGGTGGCCTGGGTGTGAGGGGTCCAAAGTGATACTCCGAGCCCTTTTCCTCACTCAGGATGTGTACAGTTCTTGTGGCGTGGGCAGGGCAGTGCCAATAATTCTTTCAGCAGTCCGAACCGTCCTTTGTAGTCTTCTGATGTCTGTTTTCGTAGCTGAGCCAAACCAGACAGTTATTGAAGTGCACAGGACGGATTCAATGACGGCTGAGTAGAACTGTGTGAGCAGCTCCTGTGGCAGGTTGAATTTCTTTAGCTGGCGAAGGAAATACAACCTCTGGTGGGCCTTTTTAACAACAGAGTCAATGTGAATGTCCCACTTCAGGTCCTGAGAGATGGTCGTGCACAGGAACCGGAATGACTCTACTGCTGTCACAGTGCTGTTCATGATGGTAATTGGGGGAAGTGCAGGTGGGTTCCTCCTGAAGTCCACAATCATCTCCACTGTTTTGAGCATGTTCAGCTCCAGGTTGTTGAGACTGCACCAGACAGCCAGCTGCTCAACCTCACTTCTGTAAGCAGACTCGTCACCGTCCTGAATGAGGCCGATGATTGTGGTGTCATCTGCAAATTTCAGGAGCTTGACAGTGGGGTCTGTAGAGGTGCAGTCATTGGTGTACAGGGAGAAAAGCAGTGGGGAGAGAACGCATCCCTGAGGGGCTCCAGTATTGGTGGTGTGGCTGTTGGACATGAATTCCCCCAGTCTCACTAGCTGCTGCCTGTCTGTCAGAAAGCTGGTGATCCAGTGACAGATAGAGCTAGGAACAGAGAGCTGGTTTAGTTTGGTCTGAAGCAGTGCTGGGATGATCGTATTAAAAGCTGATGAAAAGTCTATAAACAAGACCCTTGCATAAGCCCCTGGTTTGTCCAGATGTTGGAGGATGAAGTGCAGTCCCATGTTGACTGCATCATCAACAGACCTGTTTGCTCTATAGGCAAACTGCAGGGGGTCCAGTAAGGGTCCTGTGATGTCTCTCAGATAGGCCAACACCAGTCTTTCAAATGACTTCATGACCACAGATGTTAGGGCGACTGGTCTGTAGTCATTAAGTCCTGTGATTTTAGGATTTTTTGGAATGGGGATGATTGTGGAACGTTTAAAGCACAAATGCACTTCACATTGTTCCAGTTATCTGTTGGAGATCTGTGTAAAGATGGGAGCCAGCTGGTCAGCACAGGATTTCAGACAGGCTGGTGTCACGCCGTCTGGGCCTGGAGCTTTCCTTCTCTTTTGTTTTAGAAAGATCTGGCGAACATTCTTTTCACAGACCTGGAGTGCAGGGGGGGAAGAGAGGATGGTTGCTAGAGGTGATAATGGTGGTGTAGAAAGAGGGTCAGGACAGGGGTGTGGTGTGAAACTGGGTGTTTCAAATCTACAATAGAACTCATTCAGGTCATCAACCAGTTGTTGATTCCCTACAGAGTTGGGGGTTGGCGTCTTGTAGTTAGTGATGGTTTTCAGGCCTTTCCACACAGAAGCAGGGTCGTTTACAGAAAACTGATTTTCTAGTTTTTCAGAGTAGCTTCTCTTAGCCGCTCTGATTGCCCTTGTTAGTGTGTTCCTGGCCTGTTTGTACAAGATCCTGTCCCCACTCCTGAAGGCATCCTCTTTGGCCTGACGAAGCTGTCTGAGTTTTGCTGTAAACCATGGTTTGTCATTGTTATATGTTAAAAAAGTCCTGGTAGGGATGCACATGTCCTCACAGAAACTGATGTAGGATGTTACAGAATCTGTGAGCTCGTCCAGATTGGTGGCAGCAGCTTCAAAAACACTCCAATCAGTGCAGTCAAAACAGGCCTGTAATTCCTGCTCTGCTTCACTGGTCCATCTCTTTACTGTCCTTACTACAGGCTTAGCAGTTTTAAGTTTTTGCCTATAGGTCGGGAGAAGATGAACCAGGCAGTGGTCAGAAAGTCCTAAAGCTGCTCTGGGGATAGAGCGATATGCATCCTTTATTGTGGTGTAGCAGTGATCCAAAGTATTTTTGTCTCTCGTGGGGCATGTAATGTGCTGTTTGTATTTAGGCAGTTCACGTTTAAGGTTTGCTTTGTTAAAATCCCCAAGTATAATTAAAACCGAGTCTGGGTGTTGTTGCTCCGTGTCTGTGATGTGAGCAGCCAGCTGTTGCAATGCTGCGTTCACACACGCTTGTGGAGGGATGTACACACTCACAAGAATGAACGAGGTAAACTCCCGCGGCGAATAGAAAGGCTTGCAGTTGATGAAATATGCCTCTAGATCAGGACAGCACATCTTCTTCAATGGTGTCACATTTGTACACCAACGTTCATTGATGTAAAAGCATGTCCCGCCGCCTCGCAATTTCCCCGTTGATTCCGTGTCGCGATCCGCTCTGAACAGCTGGAAGCCCGGCAGGTGTAGCGCGTTGTCCGGAATGGCTTCATTCAGCCAGGTTTCCGTGAAACACAGCGCAGCAGAGTTTGAAAAGTTCTTATTTTTCCTGGAGAGCAGGAAAAATTCGTCCATTTTATTGGGTAAAGAGCGGAGATTCGCCAGATGTATACTCGGCAGCGCAGTTCTAAAGCTGCGCTGTCGGAGCTTGACGAGCGCGCCGGCTCTCTTCCCCCGCCTGCGCTTCTTAAAGCATTTCAACAGTGCCGCTGCTCCGCCAGTTACAATGTTCAGAAAAACATTTGAGAAGTCGAAAACTGGTTGGAAATTGTGTGATGTGTCCTGCTGAATGTTCAACAGTTCATCTCTGGTATAAGTGATAACATTTGAGAAACAAAAAACAGGACAAACTAACAAAAACAGTAAGACAGATAGAGAGCTCCACACCGAGGCAGCCATCCGCGGCGCCATCTCCTAACCAAAGGTAAAGCAATAAAATCATAAGTGATAATAGAAACGAACTAGTGAATGGTTATTGTAATGCCATTTTATTTTAATTAATTTATTTTATTTTTTTTTTCTTCCCGATTTTCTCCCTAATTTAGTCGTGGCCAATTCCTCCCCGTCACTAGGGGGCTTCCACATTAGGGCTACTACTACCATTCAGTCGGGAGAGCGAAGACTATCCTGTGTTTTTCTCCGAACTGCGTGACGTCAGCCGACTGCATCTTTTCGAACTGCTTGCTCACACACCGTTAGGGGCGGAGTAACACACTGAGAGGAAAGCGCTAGCCGCTTCTTCCGCGTGCGCGAGCTCACAGACGCCCCTGATTGGTCATGATTAATGTGGGAGCACAAAGTACCTCTTAGCCTAAAGATGGCGCCGGTGAGGTCGGCTGCCGTCGCGACTGCTCCGACCACCTTTTCTTTGTTTTTGTTCTTTAAGTTAGTTTACAGCGTTTTAAAACCGGCAAAATTACCATCATGGGGTACATTAGTTATGATAGAGACACTCTTGTTTCTATTGGTATACAATGTACTCACAATTCGACGTTTTTAACTCCGATCTCACTCGGATCCGAGCTGGCCGAGTGAGATCCTGAGGAACAACAAAGGACGCGACGCGAAGCGACGGCCCCGAGGGAAACGAGCCGGCGTCAGGAACAGGCTGAGAGCCCGTGCACACCGCACACCTCTGCCTAGCATCCTGCTCGCCAACGTCCAGTCACTGGAGAACAAGCTCGATGACCTCAGGGCCAGGATAAAGTTCCAGAGAGACATTCGGGACTGCAATCTCCTCTGCTTCACCGAGACATGGCTGAACCCAGCGGTGCCGGACCACGCCATCCAGCCGGCCGAGTTCTTCTCGGTTCACCGCATGGACAGGGCGCGGGACTCTGGGAAGTCAAGAGGAGGCGGCGTGTGTTTAATGGTGAACAGCAGCTGGTGCAACAGCGCGAGCGTTGTTCCTCTCACACGCTCCTGCACACCAAACCTGGAACTACTGTCCATCATGTGTCGTCCTTTTTACCTTCCTCGGGAGTTTACATCGGTCATAATCAGCGCCGTTTATATTCCACCACAAGCGGACACAGACACTGCCTTATGCGAGCTGCATGAGGCACTCACACAACAACAAACACAACACCGGGACGCTGCGCTTATTGTGGCGGGGGACTTTAATAGTGCCAACCTCAAACGCGCAGCGCTGAACTTTTATCAGCACATCACCTGCCCCACCAGGGGCGAAAGGACACTGGACCACTGTTACACTACAGTCAAGGACGGTTACAAGGCACAATCTTGCCCACCGTTTGGTAAATCCGACCACGCCGCCATCTTCCTCATGCCAAAATACAAACAAAGGCTGAAACAGGAAGTTCCGGTTCAGAAGGAGGTCGCGCGCTGGACGGACCAATCGGTGGCCGCGTTACAGGACGCACTTGATGACGCAGACTGGGACATGTTCAGAAACAGCTCCGACGATGACGTCAGTGTGTTTACGGAAGCGGTTGTGGGATTCATCGGGAAACTAGCGGATGATACCGTAGAAAAAAAGACTATTAAAACGTTTCCCAACCAGAAGCCATGGGTGGATAAAACCATCCGCGACGCTCTGAGATCTCGCACCGCTGCCTACAACACGGGACTCGCGTCGGGGGACATGGAACCGTACAAGGCTGCGTCATACAGCGTCCGGAAGGCGGTGAAAGAGGCGAAGCAGCGCTACGGGAGGAAACTAGAGTCACAACTCCAACAGAGTGACTCTAGGAGCCTGTGGCAGGGACTAAGAACAATAACGGATTATAAAGCACCAACATCCGGTATGATAAACGCAGACGTGTCTCTGGCAGACGAGTTGAACACTTTCTATGCTCGCTTCGAGGCTGCAGCTAAAGACGCTAGCGATGCTAATGCTAGCGGCGCTAACGGCTGCAGACAGGAAGTCACTGCCAGCACCGGAAGCGCGTTCATCATCACCGAGCATGACGTGAGGAGAGCCTTCAAGAGAGTGAACACAAGGAAAGCAGCAGGACCAGACGGCATCTCAGGCCGCATTCTCAGAGCCTGCGCAGACCAGCTAGCACCTGTGTTCACTGAGATATTCAACATCTCTTTATCTCAGTCGGTGATCCCCACATGCTTCAAAGAATCCATCATTGTTCCTGTCCCAAAGAAACCTCATCCTGCTTCCCTCAATGATTATCGCTCTGTAGCCCTCACCTCAGTAGTGATGAAGTGCTTTGAACGCCTGGTCAGAGACTTCATCATCTCTTCACTACCAGACACACTCGACCCACTACAGTTTGCTTATCGTCCAAACCGTTCCACGGACGATGCAATCTCTCATCTCCTCCATACATCTCTCACTCACCTGGACTCTCGGAGGGGGAATTATGTGAAAATGCTCTTCATCGACTACAGTTCTGCATTTAATACCATAATTCCCTCCACACTTACCACCAAGCTGGAGCACCTGGGACTCAGCTCATCCATGTGTCAGTGGATCTCCAATTTTCTGACTGGCAGACCACAGGCAGTAAGGATGGGCGGACATGTCTCAGCCTCCCTCACTCTCAGCACTGGAGCCCCCCAGGGTTGTGTTCTGAGCCCCCTGTTGTACTCTCTGTACACCCACGACTGCGTGGCCACTACCAGCTCCACCACCATCATCAAGTTTGCTGACGACACTGTTGTGGTGGGCCTGATCACGAACAACGATGAGACGGCCTACCTGGAGGAGGTTGGAAATCTGGAGAACTGGTGCCAGAGAAACAATCTCCTCCTGAACGTCAGTAAGACAAAGGAGCTGATAGTGGACTTCAGTACAAAGCAGGTGAGGAACTACCAGACCCCCGTCATCAACAGGAGCCCAGTGGAGAGAGTGGACAGCTTCAGATACCTCGGTGTTCACATCACGCAGGACCTGGCATGGTCCTGTCACATCAACACCGTGGTAAAAAAGGCCCGGCAGCGTCTCTACCACCTCAGACGCTTGAGAGACTTTAGACTGCCCTCCAAGGTGCTCAGGAATTTCTACTCCTGCACCATAGAGAGCATCCTGACGGGAAATATCAAGACCTGGTTCGGGAACAGCACCATGCAGGACAGACGAGCTCTACAGAGGGTGGTGCGATCAGCTGAGCGCATCATCCGCATCGAGCTCCCTGACCTGCACTCGATCTACAGCAAGCGGTGCTTGACCAAGGCCAGGAAGATCGTGAAGGACCTCAGTCACCCCAATAACGGACTGTTTACTCTGTTGCGGTCTGGGAAGCGATTCCGCTCCTTGAAGACCAACACAGAGAGACTAAGGAGGAGCTTCTTCCCGCAGGCGATAAGGTCACTCAACCACAACCACGAACTAACACAATCTTTCCATAATTGATCAAATCTATCAATCCTTTTACATCCATGAACACTATGGACAATTACACGCTCACCTTCCTTCATATCTACACTACATTTTGTACATCTACATCCTGGACCATTGCACAAAGTCATTTTAATAACTTTGCACACCTACCTTCACAATTACACTACTATGTTTACGTTTACATCCTGGACCAGTGCACAAAGTCACTTTAATAACCTCTGCACAAAGACACTTTCTTCTATGCATATTTGCACACCAGTACAGTATATTTCAATTTGTACAGTATATTTCTATTTTTATGCACATCATATTTCTATGTACAGTATATTTCTATTTTTATGCATATCGTATTTCTATTTTTATTTTTAGTTCCATTTTTTTCTAGCACATTTCTATTTTTATTTTTAGTTCAATTTTTTCCTAGTTTAATTAAATTTTTTTTATTTAATTTTTTATCGTATTCTTTTATTTATATTTATTTCTTATTTGTAAACTTTAATTCTCTTTTAGGGTCAATAGCAGTCGTATAATACATTTCACTACATTTCGTACTGTGTATGTTTGTGTATGTGACAAATAAAATTTTAATTTTGAATTTTTTTTATCCCTCCCCTCTGAGAGAGCTCTGCCAATCAGCTCTCTCTAGGCCTCCGGCTGGGAGAGGTAACAGCATCACCCTGGGATCGAACCAGCGTTCTCCAAATGATAGGGCGAGCACTTTACCACTGCGCCACTCGGAGGCGAATGCTATTTTATTTTTGATTATTTCTCTAATAACAGCAACCCCATTGTGTTTTTCAGTATGCCTTACTAAACAGGCTTGGAATTATGAAGCACATTGGATTCTCAGGGGTTTAGATCTGTTTTAGCTTTAAGCTAGCTGAAGTCTATTTTGAAGAATGTATGCAGATAATGCAATAAAATAATTTTCATGAGAAGTTGATAAAAAAATCCTTATTGTACAGAAATAAAAGTTGATAAGTCTTTTTATACTGTAAAAGTTACATAAAATCTTGAACGCTATTCAACTGAAATCCTTTGGTAACACTAAAACCTCACCACTTCCCATCTTTTTTTAAAATATTGGACAAAGTACATAGCTAGTTTCTAATAAACTCAGCAACAATGAACTGCTGGTAAAAGGACCTGTCAGAAACCTGTCAAATCCCACAAAGCCATAAGTGACAAGCCAAGCTTCATGTACTCTATTTATGGGTTATAGGTCACCACAATAAAAGTCAGAGTTCCGTTTCTCACTCGCACATACAATCATTACTTAATTGAACATTTAGCAATCAGTGTCTCGATCCATAATTAGCTGACGTAAGGGCAGTAATTGCATGTAAGCCAGGCAGCTGTGTGGCAGTAAATCAGAACATGTTTGAGCTCGACTATAGAAAAGGCCCACTAGATCATCAGTGCTCTAATTAACACGCTACACAGGAAATGAGTTCATTAGGCAACATTCTTGTAGGATTTTAGTTCTTGGTTGTGAACACTGCAACAGGGGAATTCGGCACAAGCACGCAAGATTATGACAAACAGGCTGAAGATAAAGTTCGTATGAAATGGAACTGTCTATTATGTTTTAGAATGTTCACGTTTTTGTTATGTTGTCCAGTTGGTATCACAAAGAACAGCCTGTGATGTTGAAATTTTGCCCTTTCAATTGTTATTGCGTACTTCCTGTGTCTGAGGTTTAACCCAAACAGAATAATAGGCTGCTTTTACCTGTTCTGACTGCTCTAATCAACAATTTCTCTCATCAACAGCCTCTACCTCATGGCACTGGGTGGAAAAAAGAGCATTAGCTGTAATTGTGTGTGTGTGTGTGTGTGTGTGTGTGTGTGTGTGTGTGTGTGTGTGTGTGTGTGTTTTATTCACTCATCTGCGCTTCTATACTAATATTTTAAGGGAAGAGCACAATCATGCAGACACACTTTTCAACAGGCATACTCATCAGTTTTTGTATGATAAGTAATACTCACATAGTCCTGGGTCAGATCATTAATATTGGTTGATATTGCTTGAAGCCAATCTGTACTTTCTGCTGCAGTGCAAAACTGTAGAACATTGGTGCATGCTCCATCTAAGGCAAATACTTCAAAACTGTTCGACCTGATTGGAACAGAGGGAGAGAGAAAAAAAAGATGGGTGGGAATTGAATATACTGTATTTGTAAAGCACAAGAAACTCTATTGACCTCAGATAAGCAGGTCTATGTAGCAAATCAAGTTTGCTAAGATGAGCACAGATAGCATAGTAATTTATTTTTAATGCAGTTAAGGCACCTAAATAAAATGTTAGGTGTCGTGTATAAATAACATGCAATAGTAATTAAGTAAAAGAATAAATTGCTTTCTGAGGTATATCAGGCTAGCCTTCATTTAGTTTCACATTGTTTTTTTCCCAAACAGTCATTATAAATAAAAGACTGATTCAGATACGGTTTCTTACTATTTTTGAATAAAGCTTCTGCTGACATCTTTTACTGCAGTGGTGTTCATAATAACATGTGTGCATAATAAAATATTATTATTAGCCTTGTCATCAACTGCATCTACTGTAGTTTGATGGCTTTGACATTTGATTTATGTGTGTTTGCGACTTGGTATAGATGACTAACTTTTTAATTTGGTGGACTGATTGCTTAATGACAGCTGTCAGTTGTATTCAACAGAAAGTGAAATGACTCAGTATAGTGGCAAAATGCCTTTCTATGATGGTTGAGAGCAACTGCATTTATGCTAATAGTCTTAAATAACTGACAGGATGAACTTATTTATTATGTAACTTAGAAAAAAAAAACATTTAAAAGAGTCAGAAGCAATGACCAAGAAAGTTATACCTGCTTGTTTAACTCTATACTACTCTAGACAGTATATTTAGATGTGGGTAATACCAATTATATAAAATTATACATTGTTCCTTAGGGTTCTCTGGTCCCTCCACTGCCAGAATTAAAGACACAAAGTTCCCCCTAGGCGTTTGAGTTTACTCCACAGTGACACTGATCAGTTTGAAACATATGTTAAACATAAATAATACTGCCTAAAATCCACTAAGAATGGTCCAACAAGGCAATATACTGAAATTGACAAAGAAAATAATTTATGGAATTATAACATCGCCTAGAGACAGTTCCTGGAGAAGTTGAGAAGTGTTAGAGATTTTTGAGCTCTTCCAATTGATGGCTCTTGTTTTCTGAGCAGACCTAAAATGATCAAGCTACTGTAGAAGTCATTGGAGCAAAGGGGTTCGAAGCAGGTCCCAAGCAATCCTCAAAATAATAAAAAAAGCTGCACATTGTGCAGAAAGCTGACTTGATTCCAAAGCACTCAGGAGACCCAGCTGAACGTTTTTAATATAATTGGCAGTGCAAAATTGAGGGAGATATACCTGCCCAGTAATGAACTGGAAAAATGGGAATTTTGTCATTTCAAATCCTTAGAAAAGTATTAGCACTCCATTCTCATACAGAAGATGGCCACCCCTACAAATAATATACATAATTTCCATTGCATTATCCACATCAGTTCTGCACAGCACCCTGTTGCTTAGCAGCTTAAAATTAATAATGCTGTCTCTATTTCACAGATTTCTCACTCTTTTACACTTGCCTCCAAAGTCCTGGCACTCGTTAGAGAGTATCTATATAATAATGTGTTAGAGAAACAAAATATTGTCCATATGTATTTCGACTATATGGGAAAAGTAAATAGAATAATAAGAAGCAGAGAACTTCATTGTATTAAATATATTATTGTCATACGTATATTTTATAGACACTAGAGTTGTCCAAAACCTAGGTGTAGTATATTGTAATCGAAAGTGACAATAATCGAAAAAAATCAAGAAAATGATAAAAGAATTAGAAACTAAGAAAGTATGAAGAAAGATTTGGATCAACAATAAAAAAAAAAAAGCTATCCAGTTTAAGTATTTTTTTCTGCTGGGAATAAAACAATTTAGGGAGAATGATTGAGTGTAATACTTTATATTTGTAGTGTACAGTTTTAAAATGTTTAAGTGGCTTATGTACAATGAAACTATTTTCATTGTTCATGAAACTGAAGTGACATCATTCCATGACATACACCAGGATCGTTTTACACGTTTTATGCTTAGCTGTGATCTAATTGTTTTTTGCCGTGCTTCCATGGCCAAATGCCATAATGTGTCACTAAATTAGACTCATATATTTATTTTATTTAAAAAAAATGATTGTCCAAAGCGCCATAATTAAAATTAATACAGCTCATGTGTACAGTAGAACGATTCTCTGCTTGGGCTGGTTCTGATAGAAATTGCCTGGAGAATGTAATGTTCTGCTTGAACGAGCAGCAGCCTGCAGTCAACTCCTCTGAAACCAAGAAACTGTCTGTGTGAGTGACAGAACACAATAAAAAATCCATTAGTCAGGAGAAGTGCATTTTTACTGAGCTGTGCCATGCATTGTGAAAGGGCTCTAACAGGGAGAGGACTGATAGAATGAGTGGAAACAAACAGAATGGGAATGCGTGTGGGAAGGCAGGAAATTTAGGTCCAAAATAGGAAACGTGAACTCTAGGGAGAGTCAAAAAGAAGCATTAAAACAAAAAAAATAATCAATTAATATTTCTTTTTGGGGATATGAAACTGTTTGAAAATGAAAGTAGGGTTAAAAATTTGAAGCTGAGTATAAAATTTATTTTAAATTTAATGAAAGGGGCAGTGATGAAAATAATCTACATGAATATTAGAATGTACTGTAAGCCAAAGCAAGCTGGAGTGCAAAATAAATAAATAAATTCAACTGAATAAGATCCATTATATCCATTACATAGCCTAGGGCAGTGATCAACAACCTAATCCAACAGACCTGATCCATGTAATTGAGTAGCCTGATTATGTGGAGCAGGTGTGTTAGATTTGGATTCTGTAGAGAAGTCGATTTCCAAAACAGGGCTGCTAATTAGTATCCAACATTCATGAAGGAAAATGCCCTTCTACAATAAATTTATTATATAACAATGGATTACAACGAGCTTTATTCCTTGCTTATGCAAGTCTATATGTAAATAACTGATCAGAAATATATATGCTTGTATATAATCAACTTATACAAGTCACTTGAATTTTAAGCTGACAACTAAGTGTCAAATAATAGAAAATAAAGCACTAAATCTAAAGCACAAAATGCTTGAAGCAAAGTAATAATAATCTGAGATTCCTGCTGAAGTGAGTAAGGTCTAAGAAAAATTACTTTCTATCAATATACTGTATATGCACCTTAATGTATCATTCATAATTATGAATGACAAACATACATCAAAAATTATCTGCACTCTGGCAGCAGAATTTATGTAAATAATTCACATATTGACATTCTGATCTTAAATTTTAATTCAATCATTTAAAATATTTATTTTCTTTTTAATTAACTTCTTAATTGTTTGGGAGTTTCATTTTGGGAGAAATAATACCGTCTATGAAAGGTAGAGCTGCTTTTTATAAACCTCAGTGCCCGTGATCTGCATCAGTGACCTTTTCAGACACAGCATGCCTCTGCATAGATATTGGACTTAACACTTGCTCACTTAGATGAAAAACGCCTGAAAACCAACAAACCGGCCAGGTTGTGCCACACGTTGGATCTAGAATTGCATCACAACGAATTACTGCACCTTAATTTATCGCTTCCAGCTTTGTGTTTGGAGAGTCGAGCCATGGACAGGGGGAGGGTGACGGCGTCCAGCCACCGCTTCTCGTACTTTGGTTCATTAGCCGAGGGTGAGGAGGGTGAAGACGGTGCCTAGATAGAATAAATGAGAGAAAAAAGAAGGCAAAATGATGAGCAACAGGGGAGGGGCACTTTATCTTAGCCCCTCTTCAGTGCACTTTGATCAGTGCAAAACAACAACTGGGTCGCATGCTTCAGTAGCATCACTAAAGCTGCATGCTGTGTTTATATAATAAACCTTGCCTTCTTTCAGTACACCATCCTAGAATATTTACTAAATGAGAACATTTTGACACTTTGAAAAGCAGGGCTGCGCTTGATATATTTACTGCAAATATGCAAATAACATGAGGCCTCTGAAGCATCTCAAGATTAATAAGAGAAGAAGATTGAAACAAATTGGTGTGTGCTGGGTATACATGTTCACCATTAAAACAGCTTTCAGCTACAAAACAGCTATTAACAAAATCCCAGACTAGGTATAAGGCTGTGAAGAGTTTAGGACTTGCATGAAAAACTCCTTTATGAGCAGCCTCTTAATTACAGTCAAATGTTTCTAATATACAGTACTGTATGTCTTTATGGTTATGATGCGCATGCTTTGGATGTACGTAAATCTCCATGCCTAGTTGACCTTCATGAAAACCTCAGACCTCCGTTTGCTTTTAGAAACAAAATTTTTTCCTTAAAACCACTAATAAATTGTGTCTCTATGTAGACCTCTAGCATTTTTAACTCAAAAACGCAGACTGTCTAGTCCTCAAATTATTACTTCCACAGAGCACAATTTCCCGCTTCAACACTAAATCACAGTGGAGAAAAGAGCACTGAAGGGCTGTACTCAAACTGAAGTACTCTTACTTCCGAAAGCATTTACAACAGAAGAAAAACAAATTTAAATTCCTAAAGAAAAATAGATTACTATGCACTGTAGTAACATTGTTTATTAACTACAATAAATAAACTAAAACTATAGCAGAAAATGCTATAGTAATACTGTATGTAAACAGAACAAGCAAAGTAACATTTAAATGCTAACGTTAATTTAAAAAAATGAAAAAAGTAAATGAAAAATGTGGTAAAACAAAGTTCTAAATCAGTGGGAAAAAGTAATGAAATAAAATAAAATAAATAAAAAAAAGAAAAAAATGTGTTACTATTTTTGCTGGTAAGTTTTTTCCAAGCATCTTGGAGAACCTGCCACAATTCATCTGCAGGCTATGGCTGTCATACTTGCTTCGGGTCTCAGATAACTTTGTTGAGTTTTTCTTTTGCACAGTACTGCATAAAATGAAGAATATAAGTCAGGGGTTCTGATTGGTTCAGAAGGTTATAAAGGTTAAAAAAAAAATACATTCTAAACCCAAATCTGCCTGAGGTTTTACTGCTTTTGACTTGACATGGGTATACAGTATAACATGGTTACATCAAGAAAGTTGTAATAGAACAAGATGTCAAGATGTTCTCCTGTGCTGAAAATTACTCCAGTGTAGGTTAATCTTATTATATTTCACTAGATCACTAGTGACTTATATATTTGTGCTTTAAAATTAAACACTGTGAAATTACACTACAGACTGCAGTAGACGCAAATATAAACATGTTAAAAAGAAAATAAGGTTATATTCAGTTGTGTGTACCTGTAACACCTTTGCAGCTATTTCATCACGTTACATTTATGAGGGCTGTCCAAGTGAATTCTGATACTGGGAATCAAATCAAAAGTTTGGTGCTATTGCCAATTAGGCATATGTCTTAGGCACTTTCTAAAGCGGGATACACTGTTGATGCACACCAAGGCTGGATAATTAAACCTGATTTGACTTTCATGTCGCACTGTGCTAAAGTCTGAGATGACAAGGAATAAAAAATAGTCACCATGTCAAAATGCATTATGGTGACAAAGTGCCTGCCTTCTACCACGGACCAAATCCCAGCACCACTGACATTGTTGTCCTTCATATCAGGCTGCCTGCCATACCACAAGATATTTCTGAGGCAACGAGAGATGCAACACTAATTATTGGAAGGCATGTAAATGAATCAGTGCTCATCCCCGGGTGCTGTGAAAGCAAAACAGTGTCAATCAACTCAATGTCGGAGGAGCATACAGGGAATGACAAGCTCTGCGAATTCTAATCACCTGCAGGGAAGGAAACATCAAGAGTAAAGCAGGATTAACAAAAAGCCTCATTTAGACAACACTTTTGTTGACTCAGCAATTAGACAACCACAGCTCATGTTTTAATACAATCTTTTCTTGAACACACAACTAGAGAATACAAGAGCTGGAAAAAGAGCTAGCGCCAAAAGAAACAATGCATTCGAATCTTTACCCACCATGTTTTTCTACCTGCATACAGTGACAGTTTAATAATGGAGTAAACCAACTGTGCAGATTTTTTAAGCATTTGCCTGCTAATAAAAGAGAAACAAGAAATAAGCCTGCCATCCATTCATTCTTCGTCTGTGATGCCGAGCATATTTCATCCAGAAGGCTTCATTAAAACACACACCCATGCTCTAAAATGCTCATTCGTGTGTTTCTACTCATGTGGATGAATTTGGTGCTTTGAGGCACTGAGTCATGTAGTCATAGTATGTTCACCTTCACACGACACTCTCTGTTTGATAATAAGCTACCTGATAAGCTGTCACCTACCTGCCCTGCCCTATAGGAGCACCAGCACAGCAATATCTACTGCCTGGTATACATTATGTCTTAACACATAAGGAGCTTGTCTAATTCCATTTACTAAACAAAGATGAAATGAACTCATATGGTTAGGGCACTGGAATTTACATAACATTAGTATGTGATATTATGGGATAGATGAGTGTCTGGTCCCACAGCTAGAGCCTTGTGAAGCTGGTAGATTATAGTCTTCTGAGATTCACTAGGCGTGCTAAATCTTTTTGCATCTCAGCAAGTCATCACATTCACACCTCTCAACAATGGAAAAAGGAATTATGCATGGAATGGTGTCCAATAACAGCTCATAAATTTCACTACTATTTACTAAAGCCAAAAATAGTCTCAGGAGTAAAAATAGAAGATTGTGGTAGTGACCATTACTATTGAGAAATCTAACTGTACGTGAAATATATGTTTAGTGATTCTGGTGGTAATTTGCTGGTTGATGCTAGTTGCAATGATGTTTATTAGAAGAAAATATATAAACAATCTCAAGCATAAGAGCTGCAGTACGTGCAGTGGTGGCTAAACAGTTGATACGGGGTCAATGACAATGACACTTTTGGGCCCTTGAGTAAAACCCTGAATCCTCCATGCTCCACGAGGACTGTATCATGGCTGACCCAGTGTTTTGACCTGAGCTTATTAACAAGCTGGCATATGCAAAAACATAATTTCACTGACTTGCAATGTATATGTGACATACAAATGCTTTTTCTTTATAATGATCAGTTTTCCTCGTTAGCTTCAGCAACTTTGTGTCATATTAATGAGAAGTTTGGTAATGTACTGCAGCTACTGTACACAATGTAGTCACAATGATTTATGGCTTGGCTCAGCTTAGCCCAGCTAGTTAGACTTGGCTAAGATAGTTAGGATCTACAAACAAATACACACAATAGCATTGGCAGTGGTATTAACACAAACATTGGAGTGCTGGAATGTATTGTGTTTTTCAGAGTTTAAAGATGAGGGCTAGACAGACAAAGACTATGGCACTATTAAAGACATTGGCACTACTACAGTATCAAAAAACTGTTGAAACATGAAAGTTTTAACTATAATACGTAGCTGACTCTGAAGATTTCATTACATCCAATTAATCTCTGACTAAATATGATATGATATGATAATTCTAGATGAATATGCCGTCAGTCAGTCAGGGTGGATTTTCTTTTAAAATCCATTTAAGTTTACAGCCTGTCATTCAAGCACCTTTCCACTCTTTTTAATTGGATTATTTGTTTAGGGCTGCCTGACAGAATACTGTATGTTGAGATCCACTTACTGTGTTGCTTAAATTCCCATTTAAATGTAAACCACTGTCAAAAAGTGGTGAAGATGCTCTGCTACTCTGATCACTGGATGGTCCTGGAGAGCCTGAAAAGAAAATATCCCAGACTGTTTAGGATTAAACAAATAACCACACTGGTTGTAAGCATAATCTAGATGTATTACTGTAATCAGATGTGATAAGTTAAAATCAGCAACTAAAACAGTAAATCCAAACTAAGATACCTTTTATTTACAATGTGTAAACAAGTAAATCCTCTCTTAAATTTTTATCAGTTTTGCATTTCTAACAGCACTGAAATATTTGAAAAGCTAGAAAGCTAGAGACTGGATGAACAGCGTTTGATGTGCCAACCAAATCTAGAAGAAGGACCACATTTCTTTAAGGGTCTTGGCTCTACAGCAGTTTAGAGCTGTTGTAACCCCCTGCAGAGCTTGTGAATGCTCGTGAAGGTGCACAGTGCGAACTCACCTAATGGGAGCTTTAAAAAGGCTGGTGCCTCCCTGAGGTACCTCACAGTGATTGTAACTTCATCTCCAGCAGTTCGCAAGAGATGAACCTGCCCAAGAAACAAAAGAATGTGACAGACAAGGAAAGAAGTGAGGCAGTGAGAGCACTGTGGGAGACGGATATAGAGAATAAGATTCTCTTAACACTGCAGGACAGTCGACATGATAAAAGTTGACACTAGTGAAAGAAATGCATAAAATGAGAACGCCACATTAAACTGGGTTTATAGGACTTGTACATTTAAATTAATTCATTTATTAAAATTAAAATGCAAGTGCATGAGGGATTTCAATATGACTCCTCTGAATAATTACAGAGTTCTCTACCCTCTGCTAAGCTTTTGTGTGATCTAAGGGACCAGTTAACTGCTGCTCAGACATGTAATTAGCCCCGTGGTCTGTGGTAGCTTGGCATTGCATCATCCACTCTGCACATGATATAAAACTACTGTCCAAATATATGAAAAGCCTATGTTCAAGTAATTCACACTACTCCTTTTATCTAAACAACTGCCTAATGCTTTTCAGAATGCACCGATACCTTTTTTTTTTACATTTCTAAAGGGATTTGATCAAAACCATAAATAGAGGAATTATCAAATCTAGCCCAGTCAATTTTTTAGTCTATGATTAATAAGAAGTGGTTTGTCAAGAATTTCTAGATAAGGCTCACCCCAAATCAGGCTAACTATAAAATGGTGCCTTTGACATTTAAAGACCTTAATGACATTGCTATGGCATATCTTGCTGATCTCTCAGAGCATTACAGCAGCTCCCGACCACTTTAAACAGCTGATGCAGGCTTACTGCTAATCCCTAGGATCACTTACAACCTGGTGAAAAGGCTTTTTTTCTTGTATAGCTCCTAAACAGTGGCGCAGTGTTTTGAGAATATAAGGAATGCAAGCTGTCTTTGGGTTTTGGGTAAAACAATCTTTATACAGGCCTGTGCTAAGCTTATACTTAGGTTTTCTAATGGCATAGTTGTTATTCATATATTATTACTTTCCTTTTTATCCGTCAGTTTAATGTTCATAAAATTATCACTCATAATAAAAGCCAAATAGATGCTTTTCATAGTCTCCTCACCTCTTTTAAAACTACGTATTGTCCTTGCCTATAAAAGGATCATGGTTTTAATTATTCAGTGATGACTGAACATGTGTGTTCTTCCATGCTTCGAATGTACTCAAATAAAAAAAAAAATTCTGCTAACTTTTCCTTATTTATTTCATTCATATTAATAAGGTTTATTCCATTATGGCTGCTCTCTAAATAAAAGACCTAAAAGTTAAACATTTTTAATTTCATCTTTTTATTACCTGAGGATGAGACTGTGACGCTGCACAGTGGGTATTACTGTACATACACCAGTTTTTAATATGTAATCTTTATCTTTGATGCATTCTGAGCATAAGTGAATCTCTGATCTCAACCTGTAACATATGAGGCTAAAGAACCACAATATTCTTCGAATGAGACTGATATTAAGAGACTTTATATTGTTTACATGAGAACTCTAACCTCTCAAGCTTCCTGCTCTCCTATTTGCTTCCCCTGGTTCATGCTCCCTTGTCAGTGTCAGCACCTGTGTCGAGTTTGTTTTGAATGTTCTTCCAAAATCACAAGCAGTTACACTGCCATTCTACACCATGCCTCCTGTCCTCCTTGTTTCCTAGTATTTTTTTAGTTCTACTGTCTCCGAGACATGTTTCTGCTGTCTTCTGCTTTTTCACTCTGGGCTGCCTCTCTGTATTAAGATTCATGGATTTGTCTCTTGAATATGACCAAGGAACTGTATCCAGGTTTTTGGAATTTGCACTTACTTAAATACCCTTGGACTCTCGTGTGTTCCATAATCATGGCTTTAAAATGTGAAAAGTAAGAGCAATTTGGCCATATTTAACTAGAAAATGACAGTTGCTGAAAAAAACTAACAGACCATCCTTTAGTTCTTATTCATGACTGCCTAGTGATCAGACATAAAACCTTTCTATTGATTTGCAGTGACTCTATCTGTCTAAAAGAAGACAATTGGACCAAAACTATGACAGCAAATTGCCTTCCACAATATAACAGAGTCACCATTTAACCTTTAGTTTGTCACCTTTGTATAAATAAATCAGTGTCAGGTAATTTATTTACAACACAAGACCATCTTTCACTGTCGAGTTCATTGATTTCCTCCAGATTAGTATATTAACAGCTAAGAATCTGACACTGTCTCTTTTTTGCAGTACAGTCCCACCTAATAATCAAACCTTAATCCCTGAAAAACCAATGGTCAATATGTTACAAAAGAATTCTCAAAGCTGCAACAGCTTGGCTTTGTTAGACTGTGGTTTCAGATAGTAATATAATCAATCATGCCTCTTGACTTTCTGAATGTGACACCAGCTGGTTGGATTGGAGTGAGAAATAGCAAGCGAGAGAGAGAAAGAGAGAGATATGTGTTATGGTTGGTCCAGAATGAAAAAAACAAACAAACAAACAAAAGTACACATTAAAAGGCACCTATGATCACAGCTCCATCACTCTGTCAATTTCATCACCTCAGGCAGACGAGTAATGACACTACTAATGATTTAATACTTACGACTTCTTCATGTGTGCACTTCTCCACATTGATGCCATTAATCTGCATAAGACAAAAGTCTTGGTTGAAAAATAAGATAAAACAATTTTTTCATGGACTAGAAGTTACTGTAATAACAATGCAGCAAACTGTAGTCTACTCCACTGTGTCCTATACAGTGAGGACACAGTGGAAAAAATAGTTTTTTTAAATTTGATTTGAGACCAAGTTATACTTTTGCGTCCACATACTTGTACTCATCAGTGGATGGCACAAAGCAGTCCACATTTATATTTGGATAAAGTATGTGTGAGCTTGGACACTGGAGGGGCCACTGGATGTGACAAATGTGATATAAACATAAAATGCAGAGGGGAAACCCCGAAACATTGCCTGGCCAAAAAACTCTTAAAGTCTTAAATGTATTTAGATTTAAATGAGAAAATACTTGAAAGCTTTTAAGTTTTTAGTTTAATTATGTTTAATATCGTTGTGGAAAAGATGTTACTGTGTTTCAAAGGGTCAAATCCATGGCCTGCATCAATCAAAAAAAAAAAAATAAATAAATAAGGGGGTCGCTAAAATGACTAAAATTGGGGTAAGAACTGTCTAACATATTAAAAAGATCTGTAAGGACTGTGTTAAACTGTTAACGACTGTACTGGTAAAAAAAAAATCATAAAAGGAAAGTGATTAGAGATCAAACACATGGTAAGGTTGCCTCATTAAAAAATTGAGAATAAAAATCACAGCTATATTGTTTAATTTTCATGCACACTGCAATAAGGGGTCACATGTTTGGGGCAAAAACAGCTATGTGGCTATTAGAACACCAATTGTTATTGAGACCAAAATGTCTAGCCTATAGAAAATGAAAAGTACCTAAAACCTTGAGGGGATTTTTTTTTCATGCTTTATTTTGACAATTTTATTCTTTAAATTTTCTATATTTTTTAAAAACCTAAACAAATAATAAAACCATTCAGCTATTTCTTGGAGTCGGAGTCTGAAATAAATAAAGGATAGTGAATATCTTATTGTCACACTTTCCAATAAACTCCTCCCTGCATCAAAAAGCAGACACACAAACATGCTTCAATGCATAAGTATAAATCAGTTCACCAAGGTATCTTGTTGTAAATTTTTTTGTAGTTGTTCATAATTGTGCCAGTGCATAATGCATGTATCTGAGTGTGGATAATTTCATAGTGATGTCAAATCACACTCAAATGTCATTTATGTGTCTACTAGAGATGAGAACTTAAATCGCTGCTGACTTAAAGCAGTACAAGCAGAACACAGCTCAATGAAATTAGCTTAGAGCAAACTAGGACATAGCTACAAATTTAATGCACAAATGGTATACATTTCATTCATTTTCTTTTTTTTTTATTTGAGATTGTGGGTGAAAGGGTACTTTAAAAAAAGACCTCATTACTTTTATCCCTTAGATTCATATAATGAGATCAAAGGTTAAACCTGCAGTTGACCTTGAGAAAATGAAGCAGTAGGAAACATCATTAGGATGCAGAGAGCACCTTGATCTGACATGCAACTTTGGCCCTGGGCATTGTGGAGAATTAGAGTCAGCTAACACTCGCTCCACTAACCTGTAATACAGCGTCGCCGATAAACAGCATTCCTGTCTGATCAGCTGCAGGCCAGACACAGACAAGTGGCAAAGGTTAATGGAGACATTAGGATACAATTAGTCATTTCATATGTGCTAATATGATGGAAATGGCAATCAGCCCCAGTGACTGAGACGTCTGCCAATATAGCCCTAAGCAGAGTGTAGACAAAAGTGGCTTTAATCCAAAAACCATACAAGTCTGAAATTTAGCTAATTTCTCATCATGAATAACAAATCCATATGCGTGTCATTAGCTTTCTGAAATTTAACACATGACTCCAAAAGTTAGAATGCTGGTTATGTGATCTGAAGTCATTAAGATCAAGTCATTGAGTAGATTTCAAAAATCCCCAACAAGACTTTGAGTTAAGTTTTCAAATGTCACTAAATAATAGCATGTTTGTCATACTGCAACTCTGCATACGGCGTCATGCTGATCTGATGCCATGGGTAATCACTTCACTCATTGCTTTAGATTATTTCTTTTCATTGATGAGTCTGCTTACTCAGGCTCTCTACAGGGTTGTTTTTGTGGCATAGAAAACATACATGATACATAATATAGTCCTGTACTTAAAGTACTATAAAAGGCACACAGAAATTTTGAAGTTGTTGACTTCACATAAAAGAGATCTGACTGCATAAAATAAATAACTGGAAAAAAAAAGACTTGGACAATATAATTTCTGGGTTCAGAGAACCAATGTAGCAGTTTTACTGATGTTGCATGCTTATACTGTATTCTGTATGAGGCATTGCAATTTATTGCTCAGAATCATATGGTCCAGAACTTGGCATGTGCATCAGTATACTAGGGACAAGCATATGGCCTCTAATTACACACTTATTAAACAGTCTGCCTCAACAGATTAAGTGGGTTTTGGCTCTGGACTGCAGACACAGTAAATTATATCCTTAAAAAGAGATAATCAGTGTTGATACTGGGAGGATAACGTATAGTTATCACTTAAGCCTTAACTAATTTAACTGTACAATAACTGGAAGGAAAGCTCGGTAGTGCCTTACCTACTTGATCTTTGAATATCTTCGAAATGACCACAGGCACTTTATGCTCAGCTCCTCCCTGAAATAAATAAAACTCTCTCCAGGTGATTTAGCAAACCTACCACCCACTGATTATACAAGCTACACTTTATAACCTAGCAAATCATTCAGCACTATTGACTCATCCAAGTTTCCTCTGGGTGGCATAATGAATTTTAATCTCTACCATAGCATTCTCTTTGATCTCCAAAACATATCCATGCACATATAACACCATGTTTCTTGTATGTGACTACTGATTATTTCTAAAATTTAATCTCCAAGTTATTAACATACTGTATAAAAGATTTAAAAACCCTAAAGAAAGTATTTATGTCACACATTTAAATAACCAGTGTACATTCACTTGTAACTTAAGTGTACAGTCACATAACTTATAAATCCATAAAAATGATTATGACAGTTTAAATCATGTACATGTTAAACAATATGGTTCAGAACTATGACCAAGTTCAAAATATATTCTTGTAATCTGTATACTTAAAAATGTCATACACACATAGGGCTATATTCAAAGCTGGAAACTTTCAAAAGCATTAAAAGTATTTAAAAGCAGTGTATGCTAATGGTGTTTTTAAGGCAGCTTATTCAACTTGATTCAAAATAACATGCATGTAATTTGGGCCACAAAGGTTGGCAGATGTTTTAAAAAGAAAAATCAATGTTTTTTAATAATGGCTAATCAACCATCTTTAAACACAAACTCTTTTTTTTTCGCTTTCTTACATTACTTGCAACAATACACAAATTAAGAGAGACTAATATGCTGTTATGTAAATAAGAAGATCTTATAAACATCTAACAGGAGGCTTATATACAGTATCAGCAATATGTTGCAGGATAAATGTTGATTATTACTGTAATCAAAATAATAAATATATTTAAAAAATATGACTTCTAAATCGATTTAAATACATGACTTCCACCCTTGATATTTCACCATAAACTCACTGTATATATATATAAATACACTACACTACACTACATTACAACCTATTACCGCTAGATAAGGTGTTAAGCTGAGGCAGAGGTGAAAAACTGTATCTACTGCAGACTTGAATCAACTGAATATACAGGACATGGACAATATTTTTTTCTGGAAAATTGAAATGGGGAGGGGGTATTTTCTCTTCAATTTATTCACCTGCCAAATCTCACCCACCAACTAGCTCTCCACATCTGTGACATCTACTATAGAGAGGGTGACACGTGCTTTCGGTGAGATACGTGAAGGCAGCCGACCACATCTTTTTGAGCTGCTGCTTATGCTGCATCACAGGGAATAATAACACACTCAGAGAAAAGCGTTTTCTGCCCTTTTACACATACATGAGCTCACAGATGCCTACGAATGTCGCTGTGATTGACGGGGAAAACAGGGAAGTAGGCAATCCCTCCTACTCTTTGGCATCATTGGGATATTGGGACTCAGGATCTCCTGTCAGTCTGGACACTTTTCATGTTGCGCCATGGAAAACATTAATTTGAGTTTGATTTAAATAAAAGGATTTTCTTAAAGTTAATGTGAGTTTCTGCATTTATAAGCGTATTTAATTGTATGTATTAGTACATTATAAAAATTATTAGATCTTAGAGGGTCTTATGGAAATCCAACCTCAGACAAACAACAACTAAACTAACAAACTAAACAAACTAAACAACAACTAAACTAACAACCTAAACTTTTTTTTTACCATGCCAACAAAACAAATGAAGGCAAAAAGTAAATACATGTGGTCAATATTTAGACTCAACAGTTTGTAGATCCACCTTTAGCAGCAATAACTTGAAGGAATCGTTCCCTTTATGACTTTAGCAGTGTCTCACATCGTTCTAGTTTTACAACATTGCTTCATTTTATTGAGGTTTTTAAGCATTCACTTATGCACAGCTTTTTTAAGGTTTCACCACAGCATTTTTGAGGTCTGTACTTTGACTAGGCCTTCAGATGGACTTACATTTGCCTCTATAATACTCTGCCCAGGTCCAGTGGCTGCAAAATCATCCCAAATCATCACCCATCCACCACCATGCTTGACAGTGTGTATTAAGTGTTTGGTTTTGCCCAAACATGGTGCGGTGCATTAAGCCTAAACAACTGCACTTTGGTCTCTACTGACCATACGGCATTGTTCTAGAAGCCTTGCTGTTTGTTCAGATGTACTTTTGCTAACCTCAGTCATGCTTCCCTATTATTTTTTGGCAGAATCTTTTTTTTTGCCAATCTTCTGGCAACCCTTTTAAACAACCCATACTTGTTTAGTCTTTTTCTAATTATGCAGTCATGTGCTAACAAGCTCAGTGAGGCCAGTAGGGTCAGAGATGTAGCTCTTGTTTTTTTGTTTTTTTTTAGGTTTCTCTGAGTGTTGCACTGTCTGACCTTGGGGTGAATGTGCTGGGACGTCTAGCACTGGGTAGATTGGCAACTGTCTTGGATGATTTTATGACTGCACATCTGCTGATGATCAATTAATTAAAGCCTGATAAGCTGCAGCACCTGGCTGCACTATAGCCTCTTGAATCCTATGCAAGCAGTAAGCTGGTACTTGAGTAAATATGTATTGCCCACATGTATATTTCTTAATTTGGCTTCATTTTGTTAAATAAATAATTGCAGCGTGAAAAAAGTTATGCGTTGTTTGTCTAAACTCAAAAAGACACAGAATTAAAAGAGGGAGTTTCTTATTTTAGACACAGTCTCTTCTAATCTCTTCACGTGAATACGACTAAAATAATTTATTGTTATTTATGCATTTAATATAAATTAAATGTCATTCCAGATGTTTGAATAAACCATAAACTACAGATATCAAACTAATTTTAAAGAAAACTGTAATTCATTCCTTTTCTTACATGAATAATGTTCAAGTAACTTGTGTATCTGCGTTCTAAATACCTCTGCATGTGATTTTAGTATTAACTCCACACAAAATGTTTGCAACTCTAAATACAGCCCATGGTAAAATAGTGTATATAACTACATTTATTTTTTAACTGTTTCTTTTTAAATGCAGACAAAATGAACCTACTTTGATACTCAGACCAAGACCACCAGTTGCCTGTCTCCGGAGTACAACAGTTCTGTGCTTTAAAAAAGGGGAATTTAATTGGTAGGATTATAAAAGCCACATTATCAAAATGTCATATTTAGCAGAAGCAATAACTGAAACAGGAGAGGCATACCTTGATCACACACTCAGCATAGTAGTACGTTTTAAAATAGATTTTTGTGAGGAAGTATTACAACACTAGGTCCACAGTGCATTGTACAACACGAAACAGAGGCACTGCTAGTTGAACTACATACCATACAGTGTGTAACTAATGTAACACATGTAAGGCATGCACCATAAATAAAACAAAACAATGCGGCACATAATAAATCCACAGGACAGTACAACTATACAGTTCTACTGTAAAACAGAGCTGTAAGAATGGCAAATCTAAAAGAAAACTGTAGTGCAGAGCTAAACAAAACCAGACCGATTATATATCGAATTATAACTCATCATAGGTACAGTACTGTAAATGTTCTGGAATTGTATGAAGAAAGTTGAAAAATAATGATTGTAGGTACAGATCAATAGATACTACCTTGATAATTTAAATAGTGGTGGTGAGTTTTTAAATAGTTATGACTTACTCAATATAAAATACTGCTTTTATTGTTTCTGTTCATTAGTATACACAGATGACACTATGGTGCAGAGAATAAGCCAACCGGTATGTGATGGTGTAAGCCATGTTTAGAAAAGTACACATTACAATTTGTACACAAGTACAATTTGAATTTGAACATTAGAATATGTTACTCGAATTGGATGCTTAATAATTATAATAATAATTCTAATGACTTTCCTTCTGTTGATCCTTTGCAATCTGTCAGTAACACAACCATTCTCCTATAACACTGCACTGGTTCTGCAGACATTGGGGGGAAAAAAAGCTGAAAATGCACTGTGTTTGGCTTCTAGAAATCATTCAAAGCAGCTCAAGCCTCTGTGAAATTAAATCTTTTTGTGCAGTTCAAGGCCTCAGTACTTACATTTAAGTGATGTGCACCACCACCTATGCAGACCACATCCTGTTTCTGTATGGTCAGTATCTCTCTAGTTAACTTCAAACGGATGTCATAAGTATTACTGTTTTTTTCATCATACAACAGGGCAAGTCCGGTTTTTGTCTGTAAACAGAAAGGAAAGAAGAATTTTGCGTTAGTTGGATGATTTTACAGGAGGCCGTGTGTAAAGCTTAAAAAAGAGCGCTTTTTCATATCTGCAACATTCTAAATTGTGTTAGTCTCAATAGCTGCTGATCAAACATGTTGCAGCAGTATTACTTGGCTTTCAAATGTAAACAAAAGATATTCAACACCCGAAACGTCACAGTCGACTGTAACTGCGTATGTCTGAATTTAGAGAGAATGATGTTGGTGAACAAGGACATCTTGTTCAAAAAATTCCAGCCTGATGATTGATTTTATAATTCTGATGGGAGACAACCCTTTTAAAGGATTAACTAAACATATACTAAATAAAACATGCTTTCAGGCATGTACCTCTTGAAGAAAAAGAAGGTGCTAAAGACTGATAGTATAATGCTGTCCAGTTAATTTAGTTAGACTCAGAAATTAATCCCAAGTGCACTTTTCTGTAGCTTGTAAATTGAAAAATATTTCTCAATGCGTGAGCAAAATACAAACAGGTCTGTACCAAACAGATCAGTACTGGTCATAAAAGTAGATTTTTATTCCTGAGTTTATAATATTTCTGAGGGTGAATTTAGTAAGTACAGTGTCAAAAGCAATGGGACTCTTATGTATTGTGAAATACGCCTTTTTCTCCTCGTCTTTATTGCCCTGTCCTTGAAAAATATAATACAAAAGCTACTGAAAAGTAAAGTGTATTAAGACGACAGTAATAGAGTAACTGTTAGTTGACACATTGTGTGCATATTTTCTCACTCATGTAAGGGTGACATTAATTGGTGTACACCTACAGTACAGTTACATTGTCCTGGCCTACTTTTCTACCTGGCACCAGGGCCATTTCTCCCAAAAGACATGCACATTTAGGTCGAGTGCCTTCACCTCTAACTCCAGAGGGACAAGATAATTAATCAAAGTTTAGAACCATAGTCTGACTCTAGGAGAAAGCTGATATATTATGCGCTTTGGAATCTGCACTAGACTGCATCAGCCTCCAGAGATTTACATTGCATAGCTGGAATAACTAAGCCAGGAGAACATTACTGCACGATTCTGTGATGACAAACTACAAGTATACTTGTGCCCAGCTAACCATGTGTGCAAATTACTACTAACAAATCCAGTGTAATTAACAGGTAATATTCACTTTAGTAATGCTGTCAGGGTATTTGGCATGCCACAAATGCAGTTCGTGAGTGGAACATCTTGTGGCATTTGTCAGGTTTGATACATCTCCTGTTTTACTTTAAAGTTTATAAAGATGAGGAAAACGCAGAATCAGGGCCCAAGAGAACAGGCCATGCTGCGTTCTCTGCGCTGATGCATAGCGTGTACACTATTTTCCATTACACATTTCAATTCAGTATGGGAAGCATTCAAGTTGATGAGGGGTGGATGTGGTAAAATTAACCAAGCAGTAAATGCTTGCATCTATTGACATTTTCTGCTCTGCTTTTATCTCTGTGGTCCTGCCTGAGGGTTTCATGATTTAACTGCTAAAAGTAGGAGGTCTGACCAGCTTCAAAATAAATAAGCAAGTAAAAAAATAAATAAACACAACATACAACCCTTTGACTTTTGCAGAAAGTTTTTTTCAGGCCTGTCAAAAAATTTCCCGTAAAAAAAAAAAAAAAAAACAGAATCTGATGGCAGGTTGCCTCAATTAAACCATTTCTGCTGAAGGAGACTCGAGGTCAGCTGCTACCTAGAGATCATCCCTGATAATTTTCTACTCCTTCGAGCGTGCTTCCCACAGATACTTAGCCAAGAATATTGCCTTTCTCAACACTAGGGACAGCCGATAAATAGTCAGTATAACATGTACTGCAAGATTAAAAACGTTCCTTCTAATCCATAAAGTCACTGATAGGGAAAGGTAGTCACAGCTTGATGTGCATCACACCTATAACACCTTTGAATACTAGATTTTTTTACAGATCAACTCAAGTTTCAAGAAACTGCAAGGTATAAATCTGCTCAGCATTTGCAGTACAACTATGGTTTGACTGAACAGATTTTCCAAGTTGTTCATCACAGAATTAAAGAGGAATCACACAGAGCTTGAAATCAAGTGATGGATTTTCTAAGAAAGGTGCAGGAGGTATTTTTCTAAGCGATGGGGAAAGAAATTGACCAGTCTCGACTGTTACGTTTCGGTTCAATTCAAAGAGGTCACCCGGGATTTTCATTAACAACCTAACGCTACAAAATCTTATGGCCAAATGGTATTTGCAGCACAGTAAGTAACTGAATATAGTTGGGAAATTGAAACAAACATTGGCGGTATAACAAGCTCAAATGTACACGATTTCCCAAAAGCATAGTCTTAATGTGATTTTAATAGAACTGTCTTTTAAGACATGCTACACTGCTTTTGCAAAACACAGCCTATATTTTGCTTAGCAGAGCTGTCAGAATTGATACATAGGTAATTAGGACAGGAGCAGTTTGGAAATTAATGCTAACAAGAAACTTTTTTCTTAATTCAATATACTGAAGACAACAGAAAACCATCTAGCCTTCGTGCCTCATGTGCATAACCTAATCATCCAGCCCTCTGTGGTATCCAAATAATCTCCTCATAAAGACAAATGAAATGCATACTTCGCATAATTAAATGGCAGCATCACCATTTTAATAATAGCAACCTCTGAAACGAAACAAATAAATGTCATCTTAATCACCTACATTCTCCTCTTTTACTATTGGTCTTTTTTTTAAATAAAAAAATGTGAAATGTTTCTAGTAAAACCATTTCAAAGAGACAGGTCAAAATAAACACTGATGTGTATTGGTACATTGACAATAGACAATTTCAAATTGTCCAAAATCACAGTAAAATATAACAACAATAGTGAGATAGGGATTGGTCTAGAAGTGTAGCATTCCTTTGGGTGAGTAAACAACATTAATACAGCTGATTTGAGGAATAAGTGAAGAGTTTTAAGAAAGCTGAGAAAGCACTGTGGCATGTCTGTGTCTAAACCAGACAAATTAAAAGGCACTGAAGATGATTCAGGCAATCCAGCCAAATAGCATATCTAATGATCCACTGTTTAAATTTGTCATGTGCTAATAATCACTTATATAATATTTTATTATGCTGAACATTTTTCAATATCATTACTGTGTGACAATTAGTAATGTGTATGTAGTGAAATATTGCCAAAAAAGAGCCCCAAGGTCTCTGGTTTAATCCTGAGCTCAGATTACTGTTTGTGTAGAGTTTTGTATGTTCTCCCAATGTTTGTATGAGATTCCTCCCACCTGCAAAATCTAGTATATTGACTTTGCTCTTGCTGTGAATGAGTGTGTGAATGTATGTGTGCACAGTGCCCTGTAATGGACTTTCATCATGTTTAGGGTGCATTTCCACCTTACACCTTACATTGTTATAGGACAGGCTTTGTTCCCACTCTTACACTTACAGTACCAAGAAAAAGCAGTTATTAAAAAAAAATGAATGAATGAATGAATAAATGAATGAATGAATATTTCCTATGTACATAACTGTAAAATTCCAGGGCTAGCATGTGTGAACGTGAGCCCTTATGTGGCAACATGTCCTTATTTATTCATATTACTGTTCATATTATACTGTACTGTATGTTAAAGACAATATTTAAAAAAAAGAATTTCTTTTGTGTGTGTTCTAGCATGCTCAGAAATTTGGTGTTGGAACTGAAGAATTTTCTGCTCCACTTGGTTCTGCTCTGAGCACACAAATTAACTATTTAGCTCATTTGATAGCCCTGTCCCAGGGTAAGTGTTTACTGAATTTATGGTTGTAAATTTGGTATGAGTCCGATTGGGACAGTTTAGCAAACTCCCAAATTCCCAAATATAAAGCAGTCAAACGAAAACTGAGCCACTTGGAACAAAGTTTAAGGATCATACACTGCCTATCAGCTACTAAAAGGTTTACTAAAAATTACTATATGTTCTTATAGGCAAAGATATGTGCAATGTTTCTTATATAATTCTTCATGAGAAAACTTTCAGTCCATACGTCTACCGATTTAAATGAGTCATGCAGACTAAATCTGAATCAGGACAAAATGCATCTTCTTAATGCTTCCATTTTAATAAGCAGCGTGTCTGCAAGTACTGCATTACAACCTAACTTATATTTTTCTCTAGCGTTTCTATGCCACTTTACATGTAATTTGCAGTTCCTTAAACAGAGAATGTATCTACGTACTACACCTTATGTAGCAGTCACACTAGTGTAGTAGTACTGTATGTTTACACGATAAAAGAAATACATAAAGTTAAGCTCACACAACAGCAGCATGCTAACATTAATTCAATGCATACAATAGCACTGTTTCATTTTCAATTCTGATTGGTTTGAAGGTGCTGTCTACTTTTCAATAACAGTTGTGTCAGTAGTGCCAACTGCAGGGTTAATCACTAGTTCATATTTATGCATCTGTTAAAAAACATAGTTGGTTTACCTTTTCAGTTGTAGGTCACTAAGATGATAATTCTTGCCTTGAAGGTAATATTTGTTTATATACTGTAAATTATAGGGTAAGTCATAAAAAAATTAAAACATAATTTAATTATTTAAACACATATTGTAATTGCAATTTATACTGTGGTTATATAACTATTAAATGTACCATTTAGTATTTAATCATATATGTATAGGCTAACAGCAAATATTTTGATGTTATATAATAATAATGTATATACAGTATCATAATGTTTCCCAGTATTTATTTAGCACCTAAAGTTATTTAAAAAAATAACTAAAATAAAATAAATAAAAAGACCTAAATTACTGACAACCCTGAATAAATTTTTTATGTGAATATTAGTTGTAATAAATCAATTTTTTTTGCGATTGGATAATTTGCATTGGTCCATATTTTGATTTTTAGGTAATTACCTGTGCAGTTCTAAAAAGATCAAATTATTAAATGTAATTATAAACAGATAAGAATTTGATTGTCATATTTAGATCTGTCTTTAAACCAAAAAAACTTGATAAAGTGCATCTTGGTATACGTGTATGTGCATGGCCCTGGGACAGACTGCCATCCCATCCAGTGTACATTCCCATCTTGGGCTTCAAATATATTGCAATCCTGACCAGGATAAAATGGTTATCATTAGGGTTCTTGAAAGTGCAAGAGAGAGAGAGAGAGAGAGAGAGAGCAACAAAGAGAAAAGAGAAAGAGAGAGAGAGAGAGAGAGAGAGAGAGAGAGAGAGAGAGAGCAATACTTGCAAACTACTGTGATATACCAGAAATAAAATAGTTTAGGAGCAGGACATGATATACTGTAGGAGAAGAAGTAACTCTGGGAAGATAAAAGCACACTACCCTGTCACTGATTTTTACTTCATACAGAGCACTACCTCTATTGTATGCAACATGTGCATGTGTGATTATAATACATACAGTTTAATATTTTGGAATATTTAAGGCTTTAAGGACCCACAGACAAAATCATGATTAAATACTAATGAATCATAGAAAAGATAGCTGTGTTAAATGATAATAAATATTATGTGCAGAACAATTCTCACATTTTATTCGCTCAAACACTGACTACTGCCATGGTGAGAACTGTGAATTTGAAATATAGATGGATTACATACAATAATGGATTACATAAGCTTTCCCACTCAAAAAAAAATTTTCTAAAAAGGTAAGCCTATAGCGTATAGTGTTTGGGGGTTTTTACAATAATTTGGCAAAAAAAATATTGCTTGAGAAAAGATCCAGAGAGTGCTTTGTAATATTCTACTAATTACCCGCATATGAGTTACAATTCATACAGTCGATGGATTGTAAAATAAGCAAAATCCTAAAACAGAGAGAAACGGTTGCAGCCAGAAGTCCTTCACCATCTGTGTAAGCAAAGTGCTTCTGAAACTACAGGAGGTAATACCAATTGATGCTTTTTTGTGCTATGATTCATCAAACTGCTCACAGGAAACTTTCCTAGAACCACTGACATGAGGTTATAGTGCTCACAGAAAACACTGAAAATGATGGCTTGTTTGTGTGCCTTTTTGCATATCACAAGCTGTTGCACTATATGTCAGAGTTGGTAAGACCAATATTTTAGAAGAGATCAGTAAGGAGTCTAATGTGCAGTTCAACCTTTTGCATACTTTGCAGAAATTCTGTTATGCTTCTGTTTCTTTGTATATATGTATGTCCACATCACAACTTGCATAAAATAAGAATTATGTGGAAGTAATTATGTACGGTTTGCACAATTTAAATAGCAAAATAATAGAAAAGACACAAGAAAATTGCAATAATCGTCTGACCTGGATTAGCTCAGGTTGTTCTGGTGGAAATGAGAGAAATGAAAGACGTGTTAAAATGAAAGTATTTGAAATAATAACTGTACATAAAAAGAATTTCCCACCCAAAGAAAAAATATTGAAAAATGAATTGCCCTAATGATACCATAATATGATCAATAACTGAAAAAGAAAAGGTGCATGCCTCGCTGTAAAAAACAGAGTGTGATGGTTACAACTGTAACTTTAATTTTCAGTAACCTTTCTATAAAAAGTTGACTCTTGATGTGAAAAAAACAGAATTTTTTTTAAAGACAAAAGTCCATTCATTAAAGCTTTTAGCATTATAGACACATTACTGTAACTCATACCCATCATACACTAAATAGCCATCTACAGAAAAATCTGTAACAAAACCGACTTGTTCAATAAATGCCATCAACTAGCACAGATCGCTTAAAACTAGTCACGGTTTCTGGAGAAATGCCATCTTGTAAAATTGTCTAATTATCAAGTCGAATCTGGGCGATTGCTACATTAACATGACCTGAAAGCAACACATTTCTAAATGTTGCCAATTACATCTAAGTTTTCTTGAGCAACAACACCACTAGCACATACTGTAAATGGAAATGTGACTGTGTAGTGTAATTCATCAACTTTTTGAAAAAACAATTTTTTTTAGAAAGTACATATGATACAGGCTTTATAGTCTATACACTAAATAATATATTTTATGTATTCATGGTATCTATCCTTTCCAGGTCAAAGTCTTTGAATTTCTCCTGTTACCTGTATATCCAATCAGATGTTCATTTATACCTGGAAACGTCTCACCTCCCTTCCATATACAGCTGTCAGACGTAATGCGTGAAAAGCGCCCTTACATGAGGAATTAGCTGCTTTGACTTTCCTGAAGTTTCTGACATTTAAATGTTAAAGCTCAAAGCTCATCATCGCCACGGTCAAATGTAATATTATCTAATCTGCCCCCAATTAGAAAGAAAGTTGTTTTTTGGCATGTTTGTTCTTACTTACACTAGAAATTATAACTTGAGGAAATAAAGATTTTTGTTTATATAGGATATTGTGCAAGATTATATGAAATAATTAAATTTGAAAATTAATTTGCATTAATTTAGTGTAGTAGCATAAACAGCATACCTTTTAAGCAAAACCAATCCCTCACAATATCATACACACTCAGCACTATTAATAGCAAGGTAATTGTTAATATGTGTTTTCCCACTGTATCTGGAGAATTGATCATTGCTACAACTGCTATGGAAGCACGACTTAAAAAAGGTAATCTATAAGATGACTTTAAGAATTGGCAAAACAGAAATAGTCAATACCTTGTCACATCTTATCTCTCCAAAAAGGAAAATAAAAAAACCAAAGCAATCAAACACAAAGCTCTGCTCTGAAAGCATAGACATGTACAAAGGAGTAAAATTACAAATGAGATCCTGACACAAACAATACATTTGAGATGAGGAATTCTGTGGATCACCAATAAAAACCCACAGTAGGAGCTGCAAATGCCAGGCAGATGTAAATGCCAGGCAAGAAATAACTACACCAATCCCAATTAAACAAATAAATATAAACTAATTATGCGGTCGTTAACATTTCAGTTATCCTACAGAGAGGAACTTTGAAAATCATAACCTCATATACGTCATTGTAGTAAATGCATATGCATTTATGATATGCTTTATATACTTATGCATTAAGTGTACAAGCCAAGAACTGAAGGAAGCTATGCTGCTGTCAGCACACACGATTCTCAAGCCCTTCTCTATGATGATTCCTGTAATGCTCGTAAAGCGAGATCTGCGCTCAAGTGCATGGCGTGCATGTTAAATTTCACGTTTAACTTCATTTCTTAATGCGTACGAGTTCTCTAGGCGTTACAAAGTTGCATTATGCGTCTTTTGGACCTGACGCTGAAACAGCATTCCTGTTTACACAGCTCTTACATCAGCCTATAATAACAAACATGCTCAGTAATCAGTGCTTCCTTTCTATCGTGTGTGTGTGTGTGTGTGTGTGTGTGTGTGGGAAGAGAGCCCAGGTGTCCTCACCCATGTGGGGAGCCAGAGGCTGCCGGGGCGCTCGAGCGGATCGGCTCGTCGTTTGCCGGCCGCGTTCATTTCCCGCGCAGCCGCTGCTTCCAGCCAAGCGCACGTCGCTCGCGCATTTATCCGGTTATAGCGAAAAGGACGAGAGAGAGAGAGGGAGAGAGAGAGAGGAAATAGGTTTCACTGGCGCTCACTTTCCCCGGAGCCGAACATCACGCTCACATAAACGATTCAGTCTGGGAACGTCCAAGTTGTCACAGGTAACGAAATATCCTCTCAGATTTGAGCAGCTGCATCTGTTTCGCAAATAAGTAGTGGCTTTGTAATAACTTCCGGCGTTAAAGAGCCAGATAGTTCCAATAAGACAGGAAGTTTGAGACGAGGCGTTTCTGTCCTAAGTTGTGCGCGTGCAGGCAGAGTTAGTGATGGATATGGCAGCTCGCGACAGCAACGACCGACGCTGCGACTCTTAACGCGCGTCGTCACGAAGTCTTGGGAAGTACAGTATAATTTCCCTCGATGCATTAACGAGCGAATTCGCTCTGCAGCCTGTATTTGTTAGCCGGTTACTCTTTATACTCTGAGTCTCGAAGTAATTCGTTGCGTCGACTGTTCGGTAGCGGATTAGGAGAAACCCCGAATGCTTTCCGAGGTGGTGCATCAGGTCTCGTGACGCACGCGAAGCAAGGAAAGGCAGTGAGTGAATAAGCGAGAAGAATGACGGGTACTGCTGGAGGACACCAGCATTCTCTGCTTGACAGTTACCAGATGAACTCCATTATAACGCACGGAGTAGCCTATATTTATACACAGTATATTAAAGCAACGCTGTAGCTAGGGTTGTTTTTGGCAACCCAAGAACACAGAGGGATGCTGAGCTTAAGTGTGTATAGTCCACGGTTTATTGAGCTACAGAGTCAGCCAAAAATGTATACATGCTTAAAATAAAATAGTATGATGCATATCCATATAATATTATATATTAATAATATATATTAATATACATCATATAACGTATAGCAATAAATTTAGTGTTAAAATATTTACAGTATACAAGTTTTTCTTTTCCTGAAGTGCTTTCTTTTCCTGAAGTGCTTTTTTTTGGCTAACTCTGTATATAAACAGCCTGAACAATTTCATATGATCCTATAATCCAGATGAACTATTTTTGTAATTGTTTGGATGATTTATGACATTGACATTTAATGCAATACTAATTACAAAAAATAAAAAATGATAACCAACTCATTTCAACAGCATCTCATTTACAGTTCATATTATGCATATTATAATATACTGTAGCTTTCAGTCATACAGTTGTTATTCAGGTTATATTATACTGTATATGGGGCGGCACAACTGACTGAAGGTTGTTACTCTTTCCAGTTGGCAGAATCTTCATGTAAACTATAATAAATTATAAAGATTTGTACAGCTTGTATCTGTTTCTAGTATGGTTTCATTACTGCTTTGTCTCATATAAATAATAAATAAATGGGTGAGAGAGTTTTACTTTTGATTAGTCCAAGAAAAATATCAAAACATCCCATACACATAATTTCTCCAAAGACAAGTGTCAAATGTTGCAACCTACATGCAGAGTGGTAAAAGTGCATTTCAGCGCCTTCCCCATGTGATGTGATGTGGGAGGTAAAGCGTGGCTGGGAACACATCCAAAAGCGGATCCAGCGGCCCTGGCTTTAGAATGAGTCGGTCACTGCTGCTTAGACAGCCTGGCTGATAAACATTCATTTCACATGGGGTGCCTTACAGAAGGGCCTCTGCACACGACACAGGCCCAACTTTGGCAAGGGTGAAGAAGGCAGCAGGGTCTAAATTTGCACCATGCTCATCCTGATATGCTCGGTGGAATGCAGCATGACAGAGCAGTTAACTGAGATGGTGGGAGACACCTTCACTTGAGCCTGTAAGGCAGCTTTGTTCACCTCCTCCGCAATGGTTGTTATTCCTTGCATGTCAGGATGCGAGTCACCCTGGGGAAGATATTTCACATTTTCAGGGAACGCTGCATCAACAGTTTAGCATGAAAGCATTTTTTTCTCTCTCCCCTGCCTCTTGCTCCCAACTCATTTAAACTGATAAAAACACTTGACTTGCATTAAAAAAAACCTCCAGCAGAAATGGATTCTTCAACAAATGGACATCAATAGAATATTTATGTATCTTTAGCAGCAGTGAAACTATCAAGCAGCACTGCATTGACTCAATAAAAGTGCATTTATTTTAAATGGCATACATCAATTCAAGTATTCAGTAAATAAGATTGTTATGTGGCTTTGTTTTCAATACAAAATAAAAGGAATACCTTAATTTTATAAGACATTTATTTACATTCTGTAATGAGCAGGACATACCAGAAATCTGACCTTAGATAAAAGGTTTATAAGTGACAACTAGTAATTTTCCTTAAGTATGATGAGTATAATTTAACTAGGAGAGAAAATTCTTGCTCTCACACTTTCCTGTAGATCTTTGTAGAGTTTGCAATGCACCCCTGAGGTTAAGGCTTGTGAAATGCAGCAGAGAAACTTAATACACTTTTCACATTTTTTTATTCCTCTTGCCTCATTGTTGTCTTTTATATATTGTGCTCATTTCAAGTAATAGAGATGTGGCTTGGTGGGAATTCAGAACAGCCTCTCAAAACCAGGGGCTGTGGGATGTGACCTGGGCTTTGTCAAGCAGATTTCTCATTTTCACTGTCAGCAGGGGTCTGTTTGTGAAAGACCAACAATTTCATCTGGGATCAAATTATTGTTGCTTTGGGAGGGTGGGTGTGTGTATTTAATATTTAGCAGACTATGGCTTTCTATGAGAATAAAGAAGACATTTTGCTGAAAGCATTCCTTATTAATGAAATAAAGTAAGAGAAATGTGTTCTCAAATCATTTATTTGTCTGTTGTCTGTGCAGTGGGGTATACTTGCCAAATAGGCATATTTTTTACAAATAACATCTCGGAGTTAAGAGAAGGTTTATTTATTACATTTTAGTATAGGGTCATAAGATTCTGCCTTGGTTGGCAAAGCAATATGCTAATCAGCAATCACTTGACAGGTTAATGAAGTATTAAATTATACTTTTTAAAGCGTGGCCACTAAATATTGAATATATGCTGAAGAGCTACTAAAGGAATTAACCATATATAATGATGTTTATTCTAGTAGGTTCAGTACACAAGTTCCTCTGTCTGGCTGCTACATTTTCAAAGTAGGTCACTGTGCAAATAGTGAATTGAACATTAAAAGGTACAGTATGCAGTTCTTATCCAATACACTTCAAAATCAGCTAATCTCTCCTTGTGGTCTGCTAGCTGTACATTTTGCATTTAGGCAAAAAAATCTAGTGTTCATACACAGCCCTGCCTTCGTAAATGGAAACTATATAAAATTCAACCACATCCAATCGGCTATAGTGGGCAGGGTATTCATGCATGGGCACAGGGTAAAGGCAAACAGGGAGTGGGTGTTGGGGGGGAAAGGGGGCAGTGTGAGTGAGAGGAGCAATAACTCTGGCACATGCTATCGTGCTGGACTCCTCACATTGCCAAGAAGGAGAAATGGCCAAGAAATAGGCAAAAAGGAGAAGGACTGAAAAGCAAAAATAAAAAACAGGTTTTATGAACAGGCGAGGAAAAGAGACAGGATCTAGTCAGAGGTATAACAGTTCCATTACATTTAAAGTTACTACTGATGCTATTACCAATACAAAGGCTAACATACTCTTTGGCGTAGACCTTGGCTTAAATAAGTATTTGGTTTCAACACCTACTTATAACAATCAGCCATGACAATAAAACCATTAGCATTAAAAATCACGTTGGTTTTGGGTTGCCCTTGTGCCACTGAAGTGGTGGTCCCACAGGGCATGGCCCCACATGGCTTCTGGGGGTGTGCTTTGGTGTCCTTCGGGTGGGGTCTCACTTAATCAGACTTGTGCTCAAAAGCAGTATTATCCGGGGATCTGAGGACTTTGGGTTTTTTGGCTGCTTGGCCCTGTGCACAGCAGGCTGTGGTGTACTGTGTATTCTGGCCAGCATTGACTTTTTGGTGATTTGTGTTTATCAGTGGGATTGATCTGAACAGGCTGGCCTGGGTGAGTCTTGTGTTTTCATGGTCTTGTCATCGGTTCGCTAGTACAGTACAGTACTGTATATAGTCAATAATCAATGTTGGACAGTTCACCGGTCGATGGTGTTAATGTTATGGCTGATCGCGATATTGTAAATAGTGGCAGGCTTATTGTCTGACTTTCTACAATATATCAAAACATACGATACTTTTTAAGTTTTTATAGTGATCAAATTTGCTTCCTTTTATTGAGGCTAACTTATCTTTGATCAGCAGCCACTCTAGATTCCATGTACATAACTGAAGGGAGGGCTGGATTTGTTTGTTAAGTTTAAATATCAGCAAGATCTCTACTCCTTTAAGTATGTAATTTCTTTTGTATACATTCTTTATTATAAATAGAATACACACACATTTTAGGAAGTGAAGAAACACATTGAGTTTTGGTTTACCACTGACATCTTTAAAATCCTGTAAATTAATTAAATGAATGTGAATGTTCTTGCATTCTGTGTACTCTGCATTGCCTTAACAGCCATAGTGTAAGGAAAGTGCCTTATGCTTGTATAGTGCATGCTGTGGGCAAGATGTGTCATGATACAATGTTTCGTATGTATGAGAATGCGAGACTTTATAATGAGCAACAAGACCTGTATTGAACAGCTTTTATATACATGCACAATGCTCTCTTAATTAAATTACCTCTGTAACCTTATTGTCATGCTCATAAAAAGTATGAGTGTTACCAAAGCACACTGTTATATGAGACTGTACTTTTATACTGATAATTAATGAACTTATTTTTTTTTTTCCTGAAAGCAGTCTTAATACAAGATTTAAGTAAAGTTGAGGTGAATAAACATTTCTTTGCTATTACTGGAATTGGGTAATAAACTGTCCAACACATTATTAAACCTTGTAAGGACTGTGCTGGACCTTTAACTTCATAAAAGAAATGTGGTCAGAAAAACACTTAAATGCTTAGTAAACATAAAAAAAATAATAATTAGAGTAGAAATTACAGTCAGGTTTTGTAGTGAAGTAAGAGCATTTCCACATGCACAATGTGATGAGAACTCACAGGATTGGGACTAAACAGCCATGTGGCCATAAGAAAACTTGTTAGTTAGTGTAATTTAACTTTAAGATTGGACTTGGAGCGATGGAAAATGTGATCTGATGAGTCCAGACTAACCCTATTTTAGAGCATTGGGTGTGTCATGGTAAGAAGGGTTAATTAATTGGGACAGGGCTAGTCTAAGCAATATTATTGCCACGTTAACATGAAGTCAGATGACTACCTGAATGTACTGAATGACCAGGTTATCACATCTATGGAGTTTTTTCCCCCTGATAATACAAGTATATTCCAGGATTAAAATTGTGAAAATGTGGTTCTGGGAGCATGAGGAATCATTTTCACACATGAATTCAACACCACACTGGGCATCGTCATCAGAGCCAAAGGCAATCAATGAAATCTTTTTTTTTATCTGGGTGTATTTGTGGTTTATTTTTAAGACTTATTATTCTTCATTTAAATAGTATTTGTTAATACTAATTCAAGGTAAAACAACTTCAGAAAGAAACAAGTAGTAACAAAAATTTATAAGTACACCTCTGCAATATATATATATTATATATATATATATATATATATATATATATATATATATATATATATATATAATCATAGCATCCTAATGAAAAGAAGTGTGAATAGATTTACCTAAGCTCTTTGAGTGAGCATGTCTTCCAGTTACTTACTGTTAAATAATATCATGTCAATATTGTGAGGGTTTATTGAACAAGGAAAACAGAGTGGAAAATGACAAAGGTTTTCTTTGGCTTTAAGGTTTAGAGATCATTACTGGAGTTGCTGCTGTGATCCTGCACTGTCTTTCATACTCCAGAGACATATCTGGGGCTGTCATGGCAGACAAAGAAAGATGCAGTAGTCAACACAGCTGGATAAATAATGCTTTACTCTATAGTCAGACATGGGAGAATATTGTGCATCCTTTCTATTAGTGTTTGTCAGATGAAAAATGTGTTTATTTATTGATGTACATGTATCAACTATAAAAAATAAACTTTGAGAATATATGGATGTTGGCATGGTGTTGAGGTGGACCCAGTTTAAAAATGAAGGATAGCGCAGTGGTTAAGGCATTGGACAATGGTTCAAAAGGTCCCAGGTTCAAATCCCACAGTCCCTGTTGGGCCCTTGAGCAAGGCCCTTAATCCACAACTGCTCAGATGTATAATGAGATAAGATATGTCATTCTGGATAAGGGCGTCTGCCAAGTGCGTAAATGTAACCTGCTTAAATATCTATCAAAGGACTGTCAAGTTTAAAAATATGGAATCATAGCTATTGATTTACCTTTTTTTGGTTTTAACTGCTTCTAACTGTAAAGCAGAACATGTTTGCTTAGGCACTTAAAGTTGATTGATTGAAGAGATCCTATAGATGGTCTTGCAATATGCAGTGTTTTCTACTGTATATGGTACCAGTAAGGCTCTCATGGCAGTTTTGGGCTGTACGGCAAAACACAGGTTTTATTATTGTATATCTTTTCTTGTTAACAATTTACACAGTGACTTCTATAGGAGACATTTCACACTGTATTTAGCTTTTTATTTTTTGTCTGAGTTTGCAGTATCAGCACTTTGTTACAATTAGGAGGCATGGCTATCCTTTTAGACGATACAACCCCAAATAACCCTATCCCATCAACATGACCAGCTGCTTTTTTGTGTAGTAATAACTTTGAGAGAGAGGGGAAAAAAGAGAGGAAGATGAAAGAACAGCTGTTTTTAGCTGCTACAATATACTGTACAGTACAATAACTTGTTTCTTAGATGTTCCAAAACTATTTATTAATTAATAGCTAATTGTTATGTTGTTAAAGGGCAACCTTTCGTCATTGAAGTATAATTAGAAGGTACAAATGATAGGCTGCATCACAACACCCAGCTATTGCCTGTTTATTTCTAACTACATTTTAAAATGTTTTGATCCCCACAGTACACACAACTGATAAGAAAATATTGTTTCATCTTAAAACCTTTAAAATTTACAAATGAACTACAAGGCTAAATAGTTTGTCTTTTTTTATTAGGGGTGGGTGGGATTGGCATAGGCACTATGCCTTTCTTGCTGCACTTAACCCATTTCTCCAGGCTTGGGACTGGCACTGAGTCATCTCAGTGGCTGGGTATATACTGTATGAGCATAGGGTTAAGGGCCTTGCCCAAGGGCTCAACAGTGGCAACTAATCGATGCCAAGACTTCCCAACCCCAACCTCATGATAAGCAGATCACCCAGAGCCTTAACTGCCTGAGTCACCAGCCACTTTAACAATGAACTTTATGTGACTTGGATCAAGTAATGCGGATATTACAGTTATGACACCAATTTGGAGCTGCACAACGAACAGTCCCTGAAAAATGTGGTGTGACTTTGACAAAATATTTCATTTTAGTCATGGTGTCTAACATCCTCTTCAGCTGATACTTTTTTTGGCATGGTGACCCCCTACTGCAACTCACAAGTGCAAAGACAATTGTTCTTCATGCATGACTTACTTCAGAAACCTCATGAAGGTATACATGAATGCATAACTCAGTGATCCTCCTTGAGTATTGCTGCAACTATAAAATATCATGTAGCAAATGTATGTAACCAAAGCCTCAACATGTAACAATGCCTAATATGTCTATAATAGACTAACCAGAAGGATATAATTTTAAGTTACAAAATGAGAATTACAGTTTACTACCAGTACAATTCACTGATTTATAACTAAGAAAATATTGTTAAATGGCCAATTAACCCCATGCTGTATTTACAGATTGTTTTTAATTGTTCACCTTTCCTTTGAATGGACATATTGTACAACACAATGTTGAACACCTGACTATCATACAAACAGCTAGTGGACCAGCACACCCACATTTTTGCTTTCCATATACAGTTAAGAGGGAAGGAATGCAAAAGGATAGGGTTTAGCTTTTGTTTTTATGCATCATTTAGCAGTTTTTAAATCACACATAACTGAAGCCTATGTAAAAGTTTAAAATAATGTCACAATTTCTCCTTATTTATGTGTGCCATTTTATTTCAATGGACACCTTCAGGCAGTTATGTTTTAAACATTTTTGTCAGAAGTATGATTAAAATTTCTTCTTGTTAAGTTCAAATGTGAAATCATGGTTTCATGAGAAAACTGTAAAACAACTGTACCTTACTTAGAAAAGTTTAGAAAAGTCTTATTCTGTACAGCTGTGCAGATGTGCCAATTTGTCTCGGTCAGTGATTAGTTTTCAGTCACAGTCCCACACCAGAGTTCAGGCACACTATGAGGAAATAGTATTATACCACTTACTTTGTATTGCATTACTTAGAACAGGTGATTCTGCAAATCATTGACAATAAAGATAAAGTTCATTTTCACTAGATGGAGATATGAATGCTGTCATGCAATCTGATTGCAAACTTAAAAGCCTTAACTTGTTCCAAGGAGCTCTTGCTTGTTTGTACATTATGTTCACGTGAAACTTTTGTGATTTTTTTTTTTTTTTTTTGCCCATGTCAAGCATTTCTTAATGTTTTATATTTTGACTCAACTTTTCTTCATTGTGTAAATATTTTATCATCTTTCTTTACTTTCAATTATTTGCCTGTCTCTGATCTGAACTGATCACAAAGTGGAACCTTCCCTGACTTAGAAGGCTAATTCCCTTTGCTATTGGTTGATTTTGCATGATAATACTGAAAGTAATTAATGTGAAATTTTAAATATTTTAATCAATAATTCTTAAATAATTATAACCAATTCTAAAAAACATTGGGACAGTAATGGAATTGGCAATAAAAACAAAAAGGAGTCTCTTCACCATGCACTTGATTACAAACTCTACAAAATTTACCATGTGAATCTACAGAAATGGTTTGTTGACAATGTGCACTCATTTCAAATCTGATGGCTAAAACATCATCCAAAAAAGTTGGGACAATTTAGGATTGTTTACCACTGTGTAATGTTGTGATTTCTGTCAGTAACACTTTTTAAGTATTTGGGCACTGAAGACACGAGTTGGTAAAGTTTAGCTAGGGGGAGTTCTCCCATTCTTCCATTATGCAGGTCTTGAGCTGCGCAATTATGAGGGGTTGTCGTTGACATATTTTGCACTTCATTATGCACCACACATTCTCAATTGGAGCAGGCAGGCCAGTCTAGCACCCATAATCTGTGTTTAGCAGCCATGCGTGCATAATCCAAAGATGGTGTTTGGATGGCAGGATGTGTTGCTCCAAAACAAACCTATTTTTCTGCATTAACAGTGCCGTCACAGATATGCAGTTTACCATGCCACAGGCACTGGCACACCTCCATACCATGAAAGGATTTTGGACCTGATGGTGATAACAGCTTGGATGGTCCTTTTCCTCTTTGACCCAGAGAATATGACAGCTGTTGTTTCCAAAAGCTATTTGAAATGTTGACTGGTTGGATCACAGAACATGTTTCCAGTGTACCACTGTTCATCTCAGATGAGACAATTTCAGAGAAGTATTTGATACCGTTGGTCTGTATTGATTTATGGCTTTTATTCTAACATAGATGAATGTTATCCTGAAAGTACTAGATACTTTAAAACTCTTTGTATACTGTAACATAATTATGTTTAACAGCAGTTGTTTCTCACCAGTTTGTAATATTGCTATAAGTTTTAAGTTGGCCCTGTCCTAACTTAGAGGATGTTGTGGCCACAGTTAAAATAAATGCATGTTTTCAACAAACTATTTCATTCTTATGGTACAGTAAATTATCAAATTATGGGTTGTTGAAGTGTTGTTAATATAGTAAGTTGAAGAGACTTTACAGATTTATTTTCACTTATTTCCATAATCTTTTAATAATAATAAAAAGAAGACAAAGAAGAAGAAGAAGGAGATTAAATATATAGCAATACCAAACATTATGCAAGATTGTATTTCAATTATTTATGTTATATATGTTCAGACTCTTGAGAAACACACTATTAAAATATCACATACAGTATTGTATAATTTAATCTATTAATTGTAACTGACATATTATAGAAGGGGGGGATTGTTAAATTTGTATGGTTAAAAGCTGTTGATAATTTTTTTTTGTAATCGCAGCTGTGACAGTAGTTCTGGCTGTGATTCAAATCACACATTCATTTTAATGTGCTTGTTCTAATACATTGTTGTTTTTATAATAATTGTTTTTTATATTAACCACACATTTGCAGGGACGTGCACAGTGGACACATTACATAATCTAAGGCTGATCAACAGCTCTAAACTAATTTGTGCTGTTTGAAATGAGAGGTTTATATGAATATGTTGCTTCTAATACATTAGGGTAATAACAGCTCACTCAGAGGGACACTAACTCATCCTAAAAATAAAGCTAATAATAAAGAGATTCAAAAAGCAGGCGACAAGGAAAGACATTTTGTAATTGTTGATGCGGTGACACTTTCTATAAGGAGACATGTATTTTATGTTTATAGATGGAATCTCCAGTGTACACTTTCCACTAGGAGAGTTTTAAAGGTGGAGGATTCTGGTTTCTCAGCAACATGACAGGCTGTGTGTTTTACTGTCTTTTTATTCCAAAGGATATAAATGAAAGGCTTGTGACGTAATGGCTGTTAAAGACTGATTGAAGATTTAGCTTGTAATGTGGATGTTTCATAACAGTACTATGAAAACTGTACTGTCTCACTACTGTAAGATAAGCCCTGTACTTTAGATATTAAAGTACATTTGACAGCGAATACTTTTCCTCAAGTATAAATGTAAATGAAGGATTTTGCCCACTCTGCCCCCACCTCTGGCACACAGTTATTTTTCCAATAAACAGCTTCAAAATGGATCTAATTAAATATTGACCCACCCAGAGAATACAGATTACCCCTAAGTATGGACAGAATGAAGTCAAGGTAAAATTCTAAAAGCAACAACTATTTAATTTATATACCTCGCTGAAAATTGAGCTCTCACCTGAAGCATGTTACTGTAGTAGTGTAATATGTGGTAGTAACACCTTGTACATATGTGTTGCATCAAACAACAGTGGGTGAGGTAAAGAGAAAAACCTTTCAAAATTCAGGAGCTTAGATCCTGAACTTATTTATTATGGATGAAGGAAACCACACATCTACACAACCATGAGAAATCATTGTGCATCAGGCTGGTATTTGCTCGCATTTTTCGTGTTATTCAGGGAATCCACTATGAAATTTAATTCACTTACTGTTAGAGAACATTAACTAATGATTCTGACCCTAAAGAGCTAAATTAAAATCTGTCCGAATTCATCTATTGGCTCAGTGAAACAAACAAAAAAACCTTTTATACAACGCTTACATTAGATATAGATCTTGCAGAAAATGCAAGTGCACACAGGACAGACTGTGTTATTGCCTAAAACAAAATACCTGAATGTGCACCGTATATTCTCTGTTTAGCTCTTCTGTTTCAGTTACTGCTCTACATGTCCTTTATGTGACAGGTCACAAATAGCTAGCCTTTTCTAAAAGAGCTTTTGCAATATAAAGCCATACCTCTGCCCGCATATGGAGTAGGACATTTCAAAGACTAAAAATAAGCTTTTTATTCAGTCAGGACTAATTTATTCTACTTCTGTGCCTTATTCCTGTCCAAAATGGGGACAGACTACATTATACTCATTACACTTTTAAAAAAGTCTTTCTACGTACAGACCACAAATAATTTTAGAGCTTTGTGAAACTATAAAGCATACAGTAGTAGTTGCTTCAGCACTATTGTAGCATCTATCATTTAAAGAGCTGTTGTGTGTGTGTGCGTGCGTGCATGTGTGTGTGTGTAGATCCACTGTATAAGATATGTAGGTGTACTTTTTTATTGACTAAATGTGGTTTATTTCTTGTGCAGTTCCACATGAAGACTTTGATAAAATATTATACATCACATGACTGCATTGAAAATAGGATCAATGTATGTGTGATAAGTTGGTCTATGGCAGTCATTTAAAAAAAATTGTGCAAATTACAGGATCTATCCATCAACAAGTAGCATTGCTGTCTTACAGCTCTGGGGTCCATGGCTTTATTCAGAACTTGGGTTTCTGTGTGTGCTTTTCAAGTTCTCTCCATGCCCTCTAGCTACTCTGGTTTCCTCTCACCTTCCAAAAACATGGCAATAGGTAGAATGTCTAAGGTGAATTGTCGCTAGATGTGGAGATGTGTGCATGGTGTGCTGCAACAGACAGGTCTGCAATAGAGTGTGCATTCCCATCTGGAATAGTGGTGGGATAGGCTCCGGATCCATCATGAATCTGACCATGGTAATGCAATACAGTGGTTCATAGACCCGTTTTTATAAGCTAATTATCAATGGGCATCTGGTGTGGCGGGAAAAAAGAAAATGGTGTAAAACCGCATCAGCAGGAAACAAATGTGATATTGGGGCCTATGACAGGCAATATCTTGGGGCCTATGACAATTTGTTTGTTTGTTTTTTAAGCCCTCTGAAGGTTCAGTGCAGACGGGGAACATCCGACAAGAGCTGCAGTTTTGGAGTTGCTCTGCACCGTCACCCATCAATTTCTCCCTTGTTATAGTAGCTGCAGTTACAGTATCTTGTTACAAGGGCCCCTGGAACTGGGTGGGATATATTAGACAGCAAGTGAAAATGTTGTCCCTGAAGTTGTAGCGTTGAAAGCAGGGAAAAGCAAGCATAAGGCTTTGAGTCCCTTTGACAAGGGCCAAATTGTGATGGCTAGAAAAGTGGGTCAGAGCAGCTCCAAAAAAGCAGCTCCTATATTATGTTCCTTGTCTGCAGTGGTCAGGACCTAACCAAAGTGGTCCAAGGAAAGAATGGCATTGAACAGACGGCTGACTATGTCATGAGCAGCCAAGGCTCACTGAATAAAGTCCGATCCAGTATACAGTACAGTACAGAACAGTACAGTACAATACAGTAGCTCAAATTGATGGAAAGGTTAATGCTGGTGATGTATACAGTTTTAACAGTGGAAGAAGTGTTTACTGCACACAGCATAGAAGAAGCAAATTTTTTGTCAAAGTCAATTCTCATGTATGGATTAATTCTTTAACTGGAGCCAAAAAGGAGCAGGCCAAGGTACAGTAAGTAAGAATAGCCATTGGGTCATTTACAAAAACATTAACATGGGCTTGTCTTGTTACTGCAATGGAAAAAGGTCGGATAAATTGGTTAGTAAGATGAACATCACCATTTACAGCTGTAAGTGAATTTTCAGAGTTGTTATGAATGTAAAGCAATATCTATTTTGAATAAACAAATAAGTCAATATAATAATGCTAGTGGAATGCATCCAGTACAGAATGAGGAGTTGTGTTTATACAGTTGTTGTTTTTTTTATTCTTATATAAAACTGAGTATTTGTTGGCAGGGGTTTTTGCAAGCTTTATTACTGACTGAAAATCTTATTAATTTGTTTTGTGATGGTAAAGTACTATATTTGACAGCAATGACAACCAAAGACAATCAATGAACATTGAATGGAGCATACCTATTTTTGACAATAGGAGGAAAAGTGTCACAGAAAACTACCACATAAATGAGTTTTTTCACCTCCATTTCACCAAATTTATATTATGTAATGTTTGGAATATGTTCAGATAAGACGCTATTTGGAGTAATTAAGGAAAATAGGAGATTTTGAGGGCAGTGATACCTCAACAGTTTTAATGTATACATGACAAATAAATGCTTCTTTTTCTGTCCTCTCTAAATGGCCCCCAAATACAATTCCTCATCTCTTTAAAGGGAAGCACTTTACAGTGTTTGGTGAAATCACAACAATTTGGAATGGACTGGGCAGGGTAAGGAAGGACGGGTATGCAGCCTTCGATCATTCTCACCAAAGTCCCCATGAATATTTAGAAAAGATGATTTGATTTTTAGTCTAGTATTTCCTTTTCTGTCAATACTTTCTCTCCATACAGGATGGTTGAACAAGAAGCAAGGTGTAGAATTGTGAAAGTGCTGGTGATCATTTATCTTCTTTTAGATTCTCATTTACCTGAATTTAAAGAGAAAAAAATATCATTGCACACTGTGGTGAAGTCATGTGGATTTTTGCTAGGCCAAAAAGAAAGATGCTGGTGAGTCTATCTATTCAAAGCACACAGGGATGATTTATTTATTTGCGCAAAATTTACTCAAAAGAATTTACAGAGCACAGCCCTGCAGAACTCCAATGCTGGAAAGAAATGTGTGAGTCAGTGGGTTATTAACTCGTATTGATTTGAATGAATGAATTTGAATTCGCTATGAATATTTAAAGTCAGGTCACAGTGTCACTTGTGTCTTTGTTTATGATTGAAAAACTATAGGGGTCCAAATAGGAAAAACTGGTAAACAGGTAGGTTGTTTAGGGCCAGTTTCTCCAAAAAGTTCATGATGCTTATGGTAAGGGCTGCAGGCTAACAGTTAAAAGTTCAGATTCGTAGAATTTCTTTGCAACATTGATGATAATTGATGTTTTTCATTAAACTGCAATTGTTGCAGGCTAGACAGTTGAATAAGACAAAGTGATGGATGAGTGAAAGCTTCTGGGCACAGGTTTTTAAGCACGCTATAGGGGATCCTGTCCAACAGTGTCATTCAGTTTGGCTTGCACCTCAGCAGCTGCAAATAGATGTCCTTCCTGGTTAGAAGAGTGCTCAAATAGAGCCTGGGGAATCCAGGAGGCTCTTACAGGTGAGAAATCTAAGGGGAGGAGAAACCACAGGTAGCTGTGAGACCAACTGTACCATCACTAAGAAGAGACTTTGCTCCCAAATTATCACATATTTAAAAGTACTGTATACATTTAGGAAAAACCTCAAACCCATTCATACATTGGTACCCAAAAAACTTTTATGCACCAAAAAATATAGTACAATGACATCCACTAGGAAATGTTCATTCTACTCACTCACTCACTATCTATACTGCTTTATCCAGTATGCAGGGCCATGGGGGACCTGGAACCTATTCCCGGGGACTAGGGGCATGACACAGGGAACACCTTGGACAGGGCACCAATCCATCGCAGGGCACACACACACACACGCTCATTTACACACTACACGAAATTTGAGAATGCCAATTAGCTAATCTGCAAGTCCGTGGACTATTATAGAAAACTGGAGTACCAGCAGAAAATCCACCAAGCATAGGGAGAACATGCAAACTCCATGCACATAAACCCAAGGCGGGAATCAAACCCTCGACCCTGGAGGTGCAAGGCGACAGAGCTAACCTTTAAGCCACCGTGCCGTCAGTTTATCCTACTATAGCAGAGAAATTCATTAACATTATAGCATGAAATAGAATCTGAATAAGATGAAGTATTACTTTAGGTTAAAAAAGTCCCCCAAAATCACCCAAGAAAACATTTTGGAAGTTCACAACTGTGTCTTTTGTAATTCTTAAGTAACGTGGCCAAAAAAATAGCTATTAATTTTAGTATTTAAAAATAATAGCCTGAGATACATTTAGTGTTGTGCTGTGCTGTAAAATGTTTTGTGATATTTTACAACAGTTGTTGTGGAATACAAGACTTGTGGTTAAAGCTAATACAGTTAGCTCATTAAGCTCCTCCTAATTCAGATCTTGTTACAGATCTTCCCCAGGTCATTTTCCTTCTACAAACCCTCATTAAGTCAATCGTGTTAGAAGCTCTAACAGAACAAAAGAGTAAGCACTAGGGATTCCTGGAAGACTGGACTGGAATGATTTTACTCCATCATTCAAAACATAAATCAATGCTTATTAAAAGACTGTAAATAAATGCCACTAAGGAATCATGTAATTGATTTTCGCCAAGCACCATGGTCATTTCTAGCATTGCCAAGACAGATTTTCTTTACGCTTTAAAATTACAAGGTGTTTTCTTCCTCTCTTCTTTCATTGCATTTATACTTCTCAGGGAGGTATTTATCCCCTCTGTAATTCGCTAGTGCTGTGCGAGAACTAATCACTTTCTCTCTCTACCTCAGGCACCTCATCACGGTCCATTGTGTGCACTGCTATTCCCAGTGTTGCTGCTCGAGCTATCAAACACCATGCAGCATGGATTTGTAAGTGTTGGCAGTCAGTTTAAATGAACTTGCTCATTTCATCATCTAATTTTCCCTATCTCTAGTTCACTAATACAACTCTCCATATCACTTTGTGGGATATACAATGTGGGACACATTAACAAGCAGCTAAAAACGCGGTGTTTGATTATAGTTGAGTGCTGGCACATTTTTTATTTATTTAAGGGGTGGATTTTTATGGCCCATGAGTGTGCGGTGAATAGCACCAAAGTCTACCTTTACTCATATTAAGTGGGCATCTGCTTTGTAACAGGTAACAAAGCTTTTAACAGAATAAAATGTAATGGCGCAAAACCAAAGATGGACTCAATAGACTGTTTGAAGCTGAAGCAATATGCCAAGCATTGTTAGCCTTTTCACAGGGTTTGAGAGGAAGAATATACAGTACTTGTGCTGAGGCAAAAACGCTGCAAAAAGGATACTCTGCCAAATGGAACACCTATTAAAATGTGTTAGAGAGGGTCCACACCTAGTTCCTTTGCTTTCGTCATAGGCTGGCTTTATCTTAGAAAGATTTTTATCTACCTATACTACAGTTTTCGTGGTGTCATTATTAAAAAAAAAATTAAATTGCTAGTACATACAAGTACAGGATCACTACTGCAGCTCCACTGCAGCTTTGTATTTGGATACGTATATGATAAAATTTAAACAGCAAGCTTTTCTTTTTTTCCGTCCACATTTAAATCAGTTAATATAAATCTCAGCAGAAGAGGGCTTGTTAGCATTTAAAACTGCCATTCTGCAGAGATTAAAAGATCACTAAAGCAGGAGAGTATCAGAAAGCAATCACCATAAATTAATTATTTTCAAATCCTCAATCAGTTTAACCCCCTTATGTGGATCTTTAGTTTCTCTGACATAACTAACCTTTTGCCCAAGCATGAAGGCAGTTGTTTGGTTCATGTTATACTTGATTGTGCCCAGAGCTGCTTAGATGAAGGAGAATGCAAATGGACTGTTTCATCCAAAGCAGGTCCAGTAAACCCAACAGATTAGTCCCCCGTCCTAAAATAAACCCAGAGCAGTTTTCAACTGTAGGGCTTCATGGCCATTAACAGTGATTGGGATTTGATTGGTGTAGAAGCTTGTGCAGTTTATCAGCTGCAGCAGGCTGTTAGAGTTAGTCCTATCTCAGCTGGAGCACCTTGCTACCTCCTGCCTTATACTTGCTGTCCATTTGCAGCTTTGTGCTCTGCTGCCAAGAGGCCAATTTCGTGCCCTACTGGAGGTTTGCTCTGAACACCATCACTTGTTGTTGGTTGTTGCACCTTCACTGACAAACACACACTTTCAAAAAAAAGTGTCTTTTAATGTCTGATTGTCTTTTAGACAAGCTTACAAGCTTAATTATGCGTATCGCTGGCTAAGAATAAAGCTTAGTAAATATTTTCAGATATCAACATACCCTGTGTATTCTAGAATTGTACAGTAATTGCATACAAGATTAAACATGGTTAATATTTAAATGAACATCATTGCTATACATAAACATATGTTTACACAATGTGGTGGATAGGTGCATCTTGCATTCATTAATTGAATATTTTATTATAAACAATCATGTTTGGTTTATACTTTTGCATTGAAGCACATTTTGTGGTACATGGGTAAGCTTGGCAAAAAAAAAGCAATTCTTTGTTAAAATTTGTTTAACTTGGCCTCAGGTGAATATAAGGCTGACTCTTGGTTGAGACAGGGAGGTGTAAACAATAAACCTTTTGGCTCTTATAGGACAGATCAGTTCAGGGTTCTTCCCATTGGGTTAGTGTACATCCCTATATTTACAAAATGTGTTCTAGAGGAAGTATTCTCTTGATTCTCTAGAGCAACTTACCAAAAAGTCCCTAAGACACTAAGGTCTGTGTGCATTCCCCTGTGCAAACAGCAAGTGATAAGCCAGACAGAGCTCTTGATCTCACAACTGGAAGCTCTTAGACTGAAAGTCAATTATGAGATGAGCAACTCTGACAGAAGACAGAGCGCTCTTGATCAAAAAGCCAGTCAGAATATTATGAGTAGCCACGAATCACCCACTCATAGTCTTTCTTTATCTGTCATGGATGTAGACAGCAGAATTCCCAGTGGTAAAAATGACTCGAGTAGAAAAAAGGTGAAAGTGTGTGGTTGGGGAAAAGGGGGGCGGGGGGCGGGAGGGGGATAGGAACTGCATCCATAATCAGTCAACGGATGTGCTGTTTTGCAGCAAGCCTAAACCCAGAGATTGGCAAATCCACAAGAAGGTTGTTCAGTTCATTTGGAACACTTACGACAAAGCCGAAGTCAATCTGTTCACAAACAGGCGACTCACCTAGTCTGATTTACGGCTTTGAGCCAGAATTTGTTGGTGCATGATTGGCCAAATCGACAGATGCATATGTTCTCAAAACTGTCACTTTTATGGATGTCACTGCAACACATTCATCAGACTTTGTTGCCCATAGCGCTATTCTGGATAAACCGACCACAATTTTCCTGTTACTGGACGTCTGGGGACATAACCCATGTGTCTGCACGAATTTGTCATCAAAATGATGGGTATGGCTCATGGGAATGACATACCTTTGTGTGTGTGTGTGTGTGTGTGTGTGTGTGTGTGTGTGTGTGTGTGTGTGTGTGTGTGTGCGCGTGCGCGTGCATGCGTGCGTGTTTGGTATGGTCAACACATGGCCCAATTCCAGGGACTGGTGCTTGCATGAGTAAGTTCACTTATAGCGCTGATTGTAATCAGGTAAGTCAAGAAGTGCATAAAGCTTTCAGGGTAACTTATTACTGAACCATTTGTTTAGAACATTGCTACAGTTGCTAGAGAACCTGGGTTTTAAAGGATTTATTAGTAAAATGAATAACATTTTCTATAGAAATTTAATTTAATTTGTTCTTAAGGAATTCTATAGAACATTTCAGCAGGGCTGATATATATACTATATGAAATAGTGGAAGATGTAGACGCACAATGCCTTTAAATGTGACTTTTTTTACTGTCCATCTCCAAAGCCAGACCAGTCAGTGAATTACATGCATTATTAATAGTCACAGTACAAACCTGACCAGCCCTGTTTTCAGTGGGGTTTGAGCTATCAGATCACTGACCAACTGTTCGTGTACTTTGAGAACACGATAAAGGCAAGTTAGTCCACTAAATGAAGAAAGTTAAAAAGCTGAAAAATGCCCAGGCATTTTTGGAGTACAGTTTGGGATTCTCTTAACAAAAACAAAGAAAATGGGACAAAGACAATTGTATATATACACTCGAGTAAAAGACAATATAATATAAAATCCTATACTGCATAATGTGTCAGAAATGCAGCCTATATTTTTATGAATATAAGCTATATTATTAAAAAATAATTTGATAAAAAAGTATAATATAGACAATATAGTTATGTGTGAGCATACATTTCCTGCCCAGAGTTACTGCAACTCAAAATTTCTCTTCCTTATCTCATAGCACATCAGCACTTTTGGATGCTTTGTGCTCATTATATAGAGCTGCATTGGCATGACACCACATTTGCACTTAGATTAAAAATTTATATTCACAAAATTAATCAGAAGACTAGTTGAAACACAGCACTCTAGATGCACAATGAGATGCACAATTTTTTGGAGGATTGCTCACCATCCCATCAGTGCACCTCGAGGTGTCCTTCTTACCCATAAACCCCTCTCTGTATTGTGATGCAAATATGCTTCAATGCAGAAGTTCTTCTCACTTACAGGCTGACAAGGAAACATGACATAAAAGCAATGTTTTGGCTCTGACGTGACATCTAGTGGATGTCAATTTTAATCCCCCAGATTTATGCGGACAACACCATGCCTTATAAAGCAATATTTAAAAATATATTACCTGCACCATTTTTGACATTTTAACCATACAGCAGATATCGATCTCAATCTGAAAGGTGAGAAGTTTCTACCTAAATTAATTGTGTTTTATTATTATCATTATGATTATTATGAGTTATTTCCCCTTTGAAATTGCATCAAATACTCACAAATGAAACCGCAGTTCAATTTCACACCAAACAAAGAAAAAGGATAAGGCACAGCGGGGTGACGGAGTCCTATTTGAACTTGGCTTCCAAAAAAGCATTTTGAAATCCTGGTATGAGTTGAGACTTAGGGCAGCTGCACAATAGCTGAGAACGGAGTGAGTCAACCAATATCAGTCTGTGGTTCTTATTAAATGAGTGAGCAGCCAGTAAATAATGAAAACTCACTGCTGAGAGTGAGTCAGTATTGTTGCATTAAGTATACTTGTATTGATTAGCTGCCTGGCATAGCAATTAAAACTATGTGAAAGAGGAACAGACTGGGGCTTAACTTGCTGTATACTGAACAACCATCATTCTGCAGTAAAAAAAAAAATAAAAAAGCTTTTCTCTAAGAAATCCTCTGTGTCACTGCAAGTAAGCCAAAAATTAGGCTCAGTGACCATCCCGTGAGCTCAAAAATATGTGCTACAATTAGCTGAAAAGGCAGCATGTTGGCTTGGGGGTTAGCACTGTCACCTCGCGTCTCCAGGGTTGGGAGTTTGAATTTTGCCTATGTTTGTTGTGTGTGATGGTTTGCCTTTTCTCACGGTCCAAAGACAGGCATTGTAGGCTGCTTGGCATTTCCACAATTACGTTAGTGAATGATTGGGTGTGTGCACACCAGTAAGCTGTCAGTGATTGGGGTCCTCTGCAACGTAACCTCCACTAGAGCAATGACCACTGGTGTGAAAGTCATAGGGCTTTGTGCCCAATCTCTGTGCAGCTGACAACTAGCTGTTAACCACTGTTCACTGTGAAAATCATATGAGGAAGGTGTTACTGCTATAAAAGACCTATAGCTAGACCTATATTCATATGTACATAATTTTCCACTGTGGTAAATGTCACTGTGCTGCTTTGTTGTTTTTAGTGTTGTTATTGTTCCCATATGGGAATGACAATGCCATTCAAGACTATTATTTTATTATGTTGGGGGAACAATTTTTCAAAATGAAAATAAAATATGCATTTTGTGCAAACTTTTCACACTGAAAAACTCAATGTATTTATTAAATTTTTTTGCTGATGCATGAATCCAATTTGAATAATTCTGAAAATCTCAAGTTATTTATTTATTTATTTATTGTAAAAAAAAATGTAAGGGCAGTCAGTCAATCAAGTCTATCTTTAACAGGTTTGCTGTTTTTGTTCACATTCTAAAAAGCAGTGTGATAGAGGTGTTTGCATTCATCGTTGTACAGTTTTCTGACATTGTGTAAACTTTTCTATATCTCTCTTACATCCTACTTTATGTCCTATGCATATAAAAACATCCTCCTCACTGTGCCTTCTCCTTCGTTATAATGGTACTACAGTACTTCCTATAGCCTGTGTGGACGAATATTCATGCAATTTTCTATGGCTCACTGGAGCCTTTTGTTCTCCCAGGAACATACTAATTACCTTTGTAACAGATGTACATGACACAAGGCATGTGGCTGGAAAACTTAAGTACTCTGTCTTTCCTGTGTATTAACTAGAGAGTACATTCAGACACATCATACCTTCCCAGTTCTGCAAGCATGTCAAGCCAGCCAGTAAACCTATTGACGAGCAGTAGACACATCAAATGATTTGCAGTAAGCAATGAAGCAATCGTTTAAGTGTTTGATGTATCGGACTATACTTAGTAACACTTGTACACATAAATTATTAACTGCTGGGATAAGGGAAATAAAAAATAAATAAAAAATATCCCCCGCAAGAAGGTTATTGGATTTATTTTCTTGCCGTTCTTTAATTAATAACTGAACACAACGTTGATCTCAAGTACATAGATCATGAATGCATATTACTGTAAAGTCACCCTAATGAATGTCATTAAATACCTGAAGCATAGACTGTAAATCACAGTGTGGGAATTAGTGCTTAACAAAGTTTTATATGTCACATAATATATTCAGTGCATCAGTTCAGTGTACTTTAAGTTTATTTGTAATCACCCAAGATCTGAGCAAGGAAAAATTATGATAATATGTTGTGCCTTCATCCCTTCTATTGTGTCTTCATTGGAATAAGTTACTATATATATTTTTTTATGCTAAATATATTATCTATTTCTTCACTACTTACTTGTTCAGTTCTGTACAGTAAATAATATGCAATAAGTTGCAGATTTGACTCATTGTTAACCCAACTATGCAGGCTCGCCCTGCAAATAGGACAGAAATCTAATTCCATGAAGGAAGTCTCAGTGAATTGGAGAAGACTGCAAGATAAGTGTGCATGAATAGTTAAAAAAAAACCTGCCAAAATTATACCATGAATTATTGCCTCTTCCCTTTAACATGGCCTTCAGAAATAGGTTTGCTTTGAACCATATTCTCCTTGAGATTTGATCTCTGGGAACTTTCAGCTCTTATTGCTATCACAGAATTTCTATCCCCAGCGAAAGACACAAAAAGTAGGTAGGTACAGAAATTAATCACAGAAAAACTCAAGAACTGAGCCTACCAAGGCGCACGATTTTAAACATTAAAGTCATCGCGTCCCTTTTGGGGATAAAATGAGACTTGGCTCTCCCTTTGCACATTTATGCAATGAAACATTCTCCCCAATGCTAATTTCTTTCTCAGATGTCCTTAAGCCTCATATGATGGTCGAACAGCGACAGCTTTGAGCTGAACTATACGTTTGTTCAAACTTGTTAAGAATTACAGGCAGTAGCTCGGTTCCATTGTTCTTTCCATGGCCAGCATCAATTTGTACTATTTGTAAGACTGTCCATAGGGTAAGTCAAAAATTATCTGCACTCCGGTTATCTTAAAACTTTTGTTGGCTGCACTGTCTGTCTATCTGTCCTTCTCCCCAGTCACGGCTGAGCAGGTGTGAACATGTGTGAGCAAAAATGAATGCCCCACTTGTGATTTGCACAGAAGAAGAGCAGCATGCAGTGATTTATTTTTTATGGTCTGAGGGTGTACCTGATGGCATTATTCATCAAAGACTTTGAGTGTAGTATGGAGAAAGCGTTTTGTCGTCAAGAAGTGTGTATGAATGGATAGAGAACTTCAAGGAAGGTTGCATCAAGAAATACCCGGACACCCGTCCACATCCACGGCTGATGACAACATTGGGCATACACGTACCATAAAATTATTTTGTTGAATAGACCAGTGACAGTGGATTAATTTTAGAAGACTGCTATTCAATGGTGTTGTGATCTTGCATGACAATCCACAACTATACACTTCTGCCGACACGCTGCAAAAACTTTGTTTGGAGGCGTTATAGCATCCTCCCTATAGTCGTGATCTTTCTCTATCAGTATGGTCCATGATTTGATTCTGACGTCAGCCTTCCTCTCAGTTCTCAGTTGGTTTTCAGCTACTGTCCAAAAACAGCAGATAGGTAATTGTCTATGCTAAGTGGCCCCTAGGTATGAATGAGTGTTTGTTTGTGTGTGCATTTTGCTACTTGAGTTACGGATATCCCATCCAGAGTGAATGATCGCTATATTGTCTTGCACGCTACATTGTCAGGATTGGCTACAGATTTACCATGTCCAGGATAAAGAGCTGAGTAAATGATGAATGAATTTTGGCACATTTTCATGAAGGCTGCCAGTACTTAAGAAATGCATTTTACAAAATGTGAAATGGCATGTTCAAATGTGCTCAGTCCCAAGAACCAGACAGATGACAGTGACAAAAAAAAAGCACACACATTTAGTACCCCTGAGAGAAGAACAAAGATAATGGCCTTAATTTGTACAAAAACCACGACTTTTGTTAAGGGTGGTAAAATCAAGTGGAATTATGAGATCATGCATGCAAATTTTGAACAAAACTAAAAAATTTACAGGCTAAAATCATATCAAGCTAAAAACAGAATGATGTTTAAAACAATAACACAGCAATCATGAGCCATGGGAGGCTTCAATTAGAGTGGCATGGATCTTGAGTAAACACAAGAAATCTTTCTGTGATGTTAAAATAATGAAAGCGTATATTAGTGAAGTGATAGATGTTTGATGGAAAATTATAATATGAAATGGCAGAGAAAAAAAGTCTAATTACCTGTACAGATTTCACTTAAACAAAAATGACTGAAGTACTGTCTGAAGACTTATTAAATTAGCTATACTAAAATAAATGCTAAGTGAGTTTCACTGGCCGTGGATGAAACTACAGAAAACACAATGCACAGCCTTTATTTGATTTTATGATTTGATTTTTATTTTAACAGGGGATTATTGTAAACAATTTTTATGGCTGAAAATCCTCCTTGGCCACACAAGAGGAGAGGAACTTTTTTAATTTTATACTGCACTTGCTGAAAGAGAGGGGTGTAGAATTTGAAACAAGTTTTTCTAGTCAAAATGTTCACAGAATTTGCAGTGGAAGCACAGATAGTCTGCCCATGAGCTAGTACCACTTTTCTTCAGTAGTTTGAGCTTCAAGAAAACCCTGCCCTGCAGGAAGTTTACTGTGTCCCTAGGACATTGTGGACAAAGATGGCTACTGGACAAACTGTTCCTAGCTCTCTTGCAGAATGTGGCAATTAGTTTCCATCATGTGTATCGTGTGTACCTCAAGATTTAGCAGCAAGTTTTTTTTTTTTTTTTTTACTATAGATATGGTGAGGAATTCATTCCAATGTTATTACAATGTTCATACCAGTTATTTACTGAACAATTAAAATGCATTGTGTGTCTGTGGTTCGGGATGTGGGGGGGATTTGTACAAATGTTTATGTTAAAGTTTGTGGGATACATGAGATTTATTTTGCACATTTGTCCTCTAAAGACTTTCAGTTCTGTGGAGAAATGGTAAGAGGACCTCTGAGATTCATATTTAAGTAACCTTGTTATAGAAGGGATAAAACTCAAAACAAACACGAAGTCATGCTGCTATCTAGTGGACAATAAAAACATTACTGCTACTTAAGTATATTATGTCACCATTTAAAAAAAAACTGATTGCAAAAAAAAATCTGAGGTGAATTCATCTTTTTTATAACTAGCCTGACAAACAGAAGCAACATATGCTGATTGTATGTAAAAACATAATATCTATCGTAACTTATTGATTTATTTAAACACTCACAGGGTTGCGGGATCCTATCTCAGGAGACATAGTGCACAAGGCCGGGCACACCCTGAACAGGGTGCCAATCCATTGCAGATCACACACGTACTGTACACATACTCACATTATGAGCAATTTGGCAACACCAGTTAGCCTACTTTGAATGTCTTTGGACTGTTGGAGGAAACACCTGGAGGAAACCCACAAAGCACGGGGAAACCATGCAAACCCTATGCATTCAGCCCCAAATCGAACCCAGAACCTGGAGGTGCAAGGCGACAGTGCTAACCACTAAGCCACCGTGCCACCTTATTTATTTATTTTTTTTTTTTTAATAATGGTGGTTGTCATAGGTACCCTGTCTAATATAACTGTAAATATAACTTTCAAAGTAAGTAAAAAAAAAAAAAACTGTTGTAGATTCTCTAAAACAGAAGTTATCATGCTAATTATTAACTTCTGTTTTATATTGTTTATTTAAATGATGTTTCCCTCCTTGTAGAGTTTTTTTTAAGGTTTCATTTCTTTATTTTGAAGCCTTATTGCTTTTCTATACACGGGCCTTAAACTGTTGCGCATACATACAAATACAATTTGATGCTTTAAACGTTGTTTTAGTGCTATCAACTAATTTAATACATGTTTGTGTTGAGTTACATTATTTGTTCATTAAAAAAAACAAGCATAAAACGAAATGTTCTCAGTTAGTTAGTGTTAAGCTTGGCTGCATGGTTATATTGGATATAAACTTTACATATAAATGCCAATGGTGAACAATAAAATATCTATTTGATAACTTTATCTACACAACTTTTTTGTTTTAGGGATGTCGGAGTAAGATGCTGGTTTGGTGACGGTAAGAAATTAGTTATTAAAAAAAAAAAAAAAAAAAACTTTTATTGCTCATTTCAGTTCAATAACACAACGAGTGCTTGATTAGGCCAGGCAATTCCGTTAATTGAATTTGGCCCAATTGTCGACATCTGCTGTTTGCTGAACGAGTGGAGTCCTCCATCCTGCATCCTCCGTGCACAAGGTCGTGCTCCCCAGCCTCCAACAGCCGCCGAATATCCAAGCATCTTAATATAACCGTAATAACCTTCATTTGGTATGTATTGCCTTAATCCTGGTCAAATCAACACGAGTGCGTTAATAGGGCTAATCTCGCTGTCGTTCCTTTAATGGCGTCTGAGATTGGTCTTAAGCCGTCTTCTCTCCCGCGCCGGAGGCATGGCGGCGCACTGCAGCCGCATCCTGACTCCAACACATCCCACAACCTGAACACGCATCGCTCAGGTTTCCATCGTGTTTACTCTCCGGCTTCTCCGTAATGTCCCTTAATGGTCTTCCTGTTATTCGATTTGTACCAATTATTCGCCTGGAGATGTCACGGTAAATCAAGATCAAGCGAAGAATTGGCGCTGTTGGACGAGAAGGCGAACGGAAGCAGATCGATTCGAATTTGCTTTAGTATTATTATTTATTAATACGGAATCGTCTGGCGTTTAAAGAAGCAGTTGTGCACTTTTTTTTTCTCCTGATCTCTGATCGGTGATCCCCGGTGCATCCCTGCATCATGTCCCCGCCAGGCTCGGCTGCGACAGGCAGTGAGAGCAGCACTGCGACCGCGTTAGAGGAGGAGGCAGACAGCCCGAGAGAGGAGGTAGGAAAACACACTCACTCCACCACCACCATCATGCCGCACTAGGCGTAAACAAATAGCGGGATTTTACTATTAAACACAGCCGAATCATTTTTCATTCATGTAACATTGAGAATAAGGCCAGTCAGCCTTGGTTGGATCATTCGGCTCGGAAGCCAGTGCTGTAAATACATAAGCAAGTACATGACATTTGCACAAAGGCATGATTCTGGCCCCATCCTTCAGCACCCTCGTGTTTGTGTAACAGTTGGTGCGATAATCCTTTATTGCATTCAATATGTTGCATCATTTCTGAGCATCAATAAATGTATGGATTTGCAGCAATATTCTGATACTGCCATGCAAAATAAATGAACTGCAATTTACTGATAGTTTAATATTATTGAATCTTGAGGCAATCATTGCTATTTGCTTCTTATAACCTGCTTAGTGGGGTATTTATCTGTTTTCACCAATGTAAATCTTTCTTTCTTTCCCCCCATATTTACGTACAGCAAAGGCCTCTGAAACAGTCGCTGAGCAAGTCCCTGTGCAGAGAAGTGTTCTGGAAATGCCTCTTGCTCTCCATGCTCATGTACGGGTGCATGGGGGCCATGGTGTGGTGCCATGTTACCAAGGTCACCCGGCTAAGCTTCGACAGTGCCTACAAAGGGGAGTCCATGATATACCATGACAGTCCATGCTCTGATGGTTACATTTATATCCCTTTAGCATTCCTTGTCATGCTCTATGTCGTTTACCTGGTGGAATGCTGGCACTGCCATGCAAGGAACGAGCTACAGTACAAAGTGGATGTAGAGGGCATCTATGAAAGGGTGCAGAGGATGCAACAGGCCAATCCCTGTATCTGGTGGAAAGCCATCAGCTACCATTATGTCCGGCGAACACGACAGGTAACACGCTACCGCAACGGCGATGCCTACACCACCACTCAGGTGTATCATGAGAGAGTGAACACACATGTGGCTGAAGCAGAATTTGACTACGCCCACTGTGGAGTGAAGGATGTTTCTAAGCATTTAGTTGGCCTGGATAAATCACCTATCACCAAATTAAGGTTCACCAAGTGCTTTAGCTTTGCTAACGTGGAGTCTGAGAACTCCTATCTTACTCAGCGGGCCAGGTTCTTTACTGACAATGAAGGTCTTGATGATTATATGGAGGCTCGGGAGGGAATGCACCTGAAGAATGTAGATTTCAAAGAGTACATGATTGCCTTCTCAAATCCAGAAAACCACCCTTGGTACATCTCTAACTATGTCTTCTGGACAGCTGCCTTCCTCACATTCTCTTGGCCTTTGAGGGTGCTGACAGAGTACCGCACAGCTTATGTCCACTACCGTGTGGAGAAGCTTTTTGGGACAGACTACATCCCAGTGACACCATGTGAAGAGCATCCTTACTGCAGACGCATTCCCAGGGTCAATACAATTGACAGTACTGAGCTAGAGTGGCACATCCGCTCCAACCAACAGCTGGTGCCCAGTTACTCAGAGGCAGGTCTGATGGATCTAGCCCAGCACTCAGGAGGTTTTAGGCAGAACTGTGAACGCTGCCACCGAGCCATCAGCAGCTCTTCAGTCTTCTCCCGTAGTGCTCTGAGCATCTGCAATGCAAGCCCTCGCCTACCCTTTAGCAGCAGCCGTTTTTCACTTGGCCGTCTGTATGGCTCACGTCGCAGCTGCTTCTGGAGGAGTGGCAGCCTGGATGAGCCTGAGAGCCCCGGTGAGAACACACGCTGTCTTTCCGGACATATCACCACAACTGAGGATGACCCTCCAGCCTACCAAGATGCACTATACTTCCCAGTTCTTATTGTCCACTGCAGTGAGAGCTGCCCCAATCACCGCTCTTTCCACAGAAACAGCTCATGTGTAGAGACCTCATTATGAGGCTCATTGAGAGATACTAGTAAAAACAAATGGATGTAAATGAACAACCCTAAAACCCTATACACTAAACTCAAAAAATGACCTGTCACTCAGGAATCGCAGTGTCCATGACCCAGTATTTGCAGCCCAGAGGCTGTTATGGGAATGGTGCATTGCTTTAAGACAGACTTTGTATTTATGTTGAACTATGAATGTCCTCCGCACTGTATTTACCAAAATGTAATCAAGTATTTGGAAGCTACTTTGTCTACATTATCACCACATTCACAGCAATAATCAGCATTCTCTGTTAGAAGTAATAATTTTTATATTACATGGTTCTAATTATAGCTGCAAGATTCTTTTGTAATATTGAAAGACAAGTTTCTGTTTTGTTTAATACAAAGGCCTAAGCCTTTACAAAGCAAATATCCTTTCTGTGCTTTTAACTTTGATTACAAAGTTTTGTTTTGTTTTTTCCCCCAACAAGAAAACTTTTTTTTTTTTTTGTAACCATGTTGCACTCAAGGTCACATAAACCAAATTATGTTTCTATTGAACAAGAATGTTGTAAAGTTACTTCGAAAGTAAAAGCGATGTACAGTATATCACCATACAAAACAACATTTATGGTTTACACTCATGTAAGGCCATGTATTGTATACAAGAGATATCTGTTTTGTGTAATTTCAGTGTGCTGTAACTTGATAATATGCTATTGTATGCTATTATAAAAACATATTGTATATTATAAGTATACTACACAAGATATCTGAATCTGCTGAGAAAAATAACATTCAACATTTCAGGCTATGCAACAATTAACCTCCAGTATAGTATGCCATTCAAATGTATATACAACTTTAAATGGAATGTATGACTGTTGTATCTTTTTAACTGCTTGTATGTAACAGACCAACCCAGGTGGGACTGAGATTACAGGCTGGACTTTACAACACCGCAATCCATGATATTTTCATGAATATGCGTCATTTATCGGGCATTGGAGAGTTTATTCTGTGGGATGGTGAACTGTTGTTGGACAAATCATTACAAAGCAAGGCACAATGACAAAGGGCACTACAAACTTCCTGAACATACAGTATGTGGACTGCCCACTCTCAACCAATGTCATCTAAGCAATGTTTGAACTTTCTTACCAGAACACGTTACCAGAAAACGGCTGTTTCAGATCAAGGTCATATCAGAACATTGGGGACCATCAGATCCACTTCCAAAGACAGCTACTTAAATTTAAGTTTCATATATATCTTTGGTGCTTTGACTGTTGTGTCTAGAAGAAAACTGTTAAAATCAGATATACACTACGTTTTGTATTGCCTGAACACTCATCTATTTGAGATTGTTGTAGGAAACTTTCAGTAATGGTCTTAAGAAGGTTAGATAAGCATGAAAATAACCTTTTTGAAAATGTGACGTTATAATGATTCATGCTTAATGGAGTTAGCTTTCTAAGAACCATTCAGAAAAGTTTCTTCTGACCCAACATTGTTAACTGGGTACATTTGATTACTTTTACTGATTGGGTCTGTGGGAAAAATCACACAATGTTGCCTTTATGTAGCACAAACACTATAAAATATTAATATGACACAATAAAGTGACAGTATAAGCACTCAATAAATCAATTGTGTATGAACATGGTGTGTTCGTTAATATAAATGCTCAATATGACACAAAGCAATAAAGTAACATCTCATAAAGGAATAAACTTAAGCAGACAAATTAAAAATAGTTTTTGTTGTAAAAATGGAGAATGATTGAGACTTAACTAAATACGAAAAAAAATTGGGCTATTTTCATTAGACTGTTGTGCATTAGTTTCAAAGGACTGAACATATTTAATGTATCAAATTTAATGGCCAAATGAATGAGAGCAGATTAGGACATGAATGGTTATTAGAATTGCCATTGCCAGTTGAATATTTTACATAATAGAAATACACCATCAGAGAGCGCTCCAACACAGAATATTATACGTAATATTTCTTTGACATGACTTTTCTACAATAAAATGACAAGCCTAATGTGCTGCAACAGTAAAAAAAAATTAATAAAGATACTGCATGTTTTCCAAATCTAAATTAAAATCATTAATTTAGAACTAAGCTAAATTCTGGCCATTAAATAGTAAATATACATTAAATTTAATTCTAGTATGATGTCATAAAAAAGAGATTCCTCCTATATATAGAATACTTTTAAACATTTTCTCAAAATAAACACTATTAATACACTGTATTAATTAATACAGTGGTTCTGAAGCCTGTTCCTGGAGGACACCCTGCCTTGCACATTTTAGTGTTTCCTCAGCTCCCAGAACACCTGATGTAACTAAATCAGCTAATTAACAGCCTTTTGCCTAAATGAAGTGGATGAGATAGAGCAGGAAAGAAAACACTAAAATATACAGGACAGGTAGTATTCCAAGAACAGTGTTGAGAATCACTAAATCAAACAATTATACAATGTCTTATAGGGCCAACTTGTGAATGCAAATACATGCAAACGTCGATTTAAAATGTCTCATTCTTGTTTTTAAATAAGAAAAATGATTTAACTATGAATTAAGTGCATCTGATTTTTTCCCTTACAAGCATGACAATGATCTTACTGTACAGTTCTACTGTGCACACCTTACACATTACATGGCTTTCCTATGAAGAATAAGGCAGACTAAAATCAGAAGAGAAATCTCTCTAGCAGGAGCACTATAAAGCAGAGGCCAAGCATAGCATCATTCTCTCTAGGTGGCTGGCAAAGAAATAGATCCCACTGTCACCCAACATGCTGAAGCAGAGAGTAGAGCAAAAGGTATAAATCTTGTATAATATCTACCAAAATAGCTTGACTCAGTAAACAGTTTTGTTATAAACACACACACACATATATATACCCACATATATATACATATATACATATATATATATATATATATATATATATATATATATATATATATATATATATGTATGTATGTATGTATGTATGTGTGTATGTGTATGTGTATATATATATATATATGTATATATATATATAGTGGCGTGGGCGTGGCGGCGGCTGACGACCAGCATGCACTCAGACAACAGTCTGTGTGTTCACCATGTTGGGGAAGGGTGTTTCGGTTAGTGGCTTCGGCCCTGTTTGTATGTGGTGTGTGTGTGACGTGTGGAATGTGCTCTGGTTCATGCCTAGGATGAATTGGAGGTAGGTTCTTGTGTGAATGTGCTGCTTATGCTATACATGCTGTGTGCATAATAAAGTACTCCCAGCCATTGTATTTGTCATCAATTAAGCTCACTTGTCTCTCCAACATCCTTCTCGGTGGTAAAACACTACAATATATATATTCTTTTATCTATTAACAAATTGGAAAGTAAATGAACAGAAGGTAAATTCTAACAAATAAAAGGGGAAAAAAGTATTTGTTTTGACCATCTTTTGCTTGCAAAACCAGAATTGACATTAATTCATCTAGGTACACTTGCACACTGCATTTTAAGGAAGGTAGGTTGCTCCAAACATATTGAATGAACTATTATATACACATACACTGTTACATTCTGTGGTGTAGGCTGCGTCAAATCATCCTGTCTCTCTCAGACACACTCTATGATGTAGAGACTCATGTGTGGCCCAAACCATCACTTTCAGGGCTTCTTGTTCTTCTCTATACTGAAATTAGTTCATTGGCTGTATGTTTAGAGTTAATGATTGTCCTGCTGCAGAATAAATTTGGGGTCAATTAGATGACTCCCTGATAGTCTTGCATGATGAATAACTATCTGCTGAAGATAGCATTAATCCTGACCAAATCTCCAAATGCATTTACAAAAATGCAGAAACTCAGTATTGCATCACTCCCCACCCAACAATTGGGCTCTCTGTGGCTCAATAGACAATCCTGAACCTCAACAAAATCTCCAGTAGGTAGCGCTGTGTGCAAAGATTTCCCATAAGCAAAATTAAATCTTTTTTTGTGCTTATGAATTGTTAAAAAATAATTTTTATAATAATGAGAATACTCAAAATAATGATCAAAATACAGACATTTGGGGCTTTTTCGTGTTGATGATGTGCGGGGAAAAATGCATTAGACTTGTCACATTGTTCAGTATATCTGTGTGACCAGAAGGTGGAAACATTGCTCAGACTAAGACAAACATAAAAAGGTGTTGGGTGTAAATGAATATATTATACATGATATAGTTTAGCTTGATATAATTTTGTCAAGTGCGTGAAGTGTAGCAGCTGTTTTGATAGTGATGATGGATTTATAGTTGGAACTTGTATCAGATATGTCAGCTACACTATATGACCTGACCATCATACCCATATGTGGACCTTCCCCAAACTGTTGCACACAACTGTCTAGCATGTTGGGACATGTATAAAAATTACCTTTAGCTTTGGTCGCCAGTTTATGTGTAAAAATGATTCCTTATGCATCCAAAATCACTCTTTCACAAATTGAGTCTTGGAATATTATTATTATTATTATTATTATTATTATATATTGCTGTACCATCAGGGAAGAAAAACTCCATTGATAGGACACCTGACTTATTTTTATTTCCCCATAAGGTTGGCAAGTCTAGACCTGAGCAACGAAAGCAACCCCAGATCGTAACACTTCCCCCAGAGGCCTGTATTTTGGACACTATGAATGATGGGTGCATCACTTTATGTCCTTCTTATGCACTTATCACACTAAAATAGGATCAATCTGGACTCAGAGCACTGCCCTATCAAAGTGAAGTCGTTTTTCCCCCTCATTATTCTTACTAATAATCTTATGAATTCTTGCACATTGATCAATTTTCGCATGTTGAAATGCTCTTACTTTTACTATTTAATATAGCTATGATTTTTATCGTGAATGTTTTACCATGCAACTTCATCAAGCATGTGAACCAAGTGATCTACAAGCCTATAAACAAAAGCTAAAATCTTTGCAGCATTTTTACATTATTTGTAAATTTAGTAGTGCAGACAGGGGGAAAAATGGTTCCTCTGTTACCCCTCTTTCCTTTTAAATACAACACATTCTGTACCTTAATCTTTTATTGCTTCTTTATATTGGTATCTGACACCTTTAAGATACATTTTACCCTGCTGTACACAGACTTTTACCTGACTTTACCTGTTTTTGTTCTTGCTGCATTTTTTATTAAAAACCAATTGGTCCATGGCTGCAAAGACTGCCTAGATCCTGTTTCATAGCAAATATTTGGAATTAAATTCATGCAAATTGGCAAAGTATAAGTGCATATGTACAGAATTATATTTATTATATGCTGTATTGCAAAGATTAGGAGAGAGAAAAAGGGGTGCTCCCATCAAGGGGTTGCCAATGCAGACTTTCCCATCAGCACACAACTTGGCAAAGGTTTATGCCAAATACCCTTCCTGACACAAACAACTTTGGGACAATAGTATGGGGTGTAGCAACCCACAAAAATTGAGGCTCGAACCCAGCTCATCAACAAGCTGGAGCCTTAGCCACCTGAGCCACCACTCCCCAATATTATATAATACATAATCTTTGCACATCAAAAATCCCTGCAAAATATTTATTTCATACTCAAAAACTAATGGAAAATAAGAAGTATGTGTCAGTTTTCCAGTGTCCTTTTTGCTTTTAGTACTTTGGTATTTTGTTTTGGTTTTAGATATCTAAAGTATTGAGTGTATTTTGCTGGAACCCATCAACCCTGTTTCATGATATCACCATGAACATAATTTAAAGGTACTCAAGCTTTTCAAATTGTGTTGGTAAACTGTATGTTTTATTACTGTATGATGTGCATTCTACCTAATATGGGGTTACTCCAAAAATAGGTTACTAGATAGTAACCTACAGTATGGATTAGTACCCTGTCCATGGTGTACCCGCCTTGTGCCCTAAGTCTCCTCGGATAGACTCCATGTCCCACACGACCCTGTATACAGAATAAAGTAGTATAAACGATAAGTGAGTAAGTGAATGATACAGTTTAAACCTACAGTATAGAATAATAAAAGTGTGATTTCTTCCTTAGACTTTTTACTCTTTAAGGATAATTCCTACTGGTCTTTTTACCACAGGTTATGTATCACCTTTTTATAAAACAATCTTCAATAAAGTCAACTTTCTTTTGGAACTGGGCACACCATCTGCTTTGGCATCAAAACACACACAAGAGAGTATTTCTATTCCCTTGGCTCTGGTTTTAATGACTTTGGGGGAAATGGTGAACCTGACATAAATAGAACATTGGCTGTTTGCTAGATTTAGTCATATTATAGACAAAACTTTCTGTTTTATGGAGCACTTGCTTGTGTTTGTGTGATTGCACCTTTGCTTGTGTTTTTAAAGAAAAGACAGCTCTGAGAGTGATGGCATTTTTAAGCACTCTTTGATTTTTTGTTTGTATGTCCATATGTACAGAAAGAGAAAGAAAGAGAGAGAGAGAGAGAGAGAGAGAGAGAATTTGTTTTACACTTTCACAGAGATGGCCTGTGTATCATAGAAAACCTTAAAAATAAGTGGACAAAATAATGTGCTTTACAAAAAAAATTAGCTATTTAATTAGCTAAGTAATCTGTAATATTACCTCAAGTAATCATCTGTATTCTCCCTTACTTACTCAATCTCTACACTTATTCTGTACAGGGTCGCATGAAGCACCAGCACGCAGACACTCATGTACTATGGGCAATTTGGAAATTTGCAAGTATCTGGACTGTGGGGTGAAACCAGGGCACCCAGAAGAAACCCATCAGGCATGGGGCGAACATGCAAACAAACCTGACCAGGCTTAAAACCTTAATCCTGGATGTGTTAGGCCACAGTACTAACCACTTCACCACCATGTTGCCTGTCATCAGTATTAATTAAATTGTATTAAATAAAAGGCAGATTTAATATAACGAGTTATATTAGTGGCGTTCAATTTTGCTGTAGATATTCAGTACTAGAGGAGTGTGCTTGACATATTTCAGTACATTTTAGTGTAATTAAAGCTACTGATCAGAGCAGATGCTATGCTTTAGCAAATACAACATAAAATTAAATAGGCATCATAGGAGATTTTAGTTTTAAGATGTCATTTTTTCCCCTTTTTGCTCTTTGTGCTTCCTAAACTCACATCTAACTCAGAGTGACCGTAACAATGTTTGATTTATTCAGCGCATTCCTGCTGATGCTGTACCAAGTTCAGTAAGCAAGTTGTCTGGTTGGGTTTTATGGCTTATATGCTGTGTTCCAGCTACAGGGCATCTGTACGGCTAAAAATGTGCAGTGTTAGACAAACCCTGTGCTGGGTCAGAAGATGCGGTGACGGCCTGTGCACTGGTCAGCTCTCTTGCTCACAGAACTGCAGCTAGAGACTTTACAACATACTTCACTACAACCACATAAACTGCATACTAAACCTGGTCATCCCTTAACAATAACATTTGGCAAAAAAAGCAGCCCATACTGTACAAAAAGCTCCTATTGACTAATTACATTACATGAGAAACATGTCTAAAATGTTGGAATCTCAAAAATAAACAAAGTGTTGGACAATTTAAATAAAAATAAAAAACAGGACTGTAAAAGGGTATTTTGGTCTATGGTTGATGCAAATTAACACAAAATTCTCAATTGTCATTTAATTAAACATGTCCTGATGATTGATGGTTGTTGTCTTCTCCGGTTTGACACCCATCCACAGGGCACAATGGTTCATTAAATGCGTTGATAAATCAATCATATGGTCTGGTCTTTGCACTCTTAACCCAACTTAACACCTAGGAGACTTTTTAGCTATTACCTACTGTATGAGCGTGCTCTCCATCACAATTTTACAACCCAATCATTTAAGGGTATATCTTAAGAGAATAATGATCATCCCTTCCATACAGTTTTAGATACTTGTACTCTAGGATCTATAAAAAATATGCACTATAGCTGTTCAAGAAGCTGTTAGTGATGTTTAGTGAAAAGTTAGTGATGGCCTAACACCAAAGTACTCTTATGAGGAGGTGTGTCAATATACTGCTACCATGGATGTTGTTCAGTGTGGGAACCCCAACGCAGGACATACTGTAGATGGGAGTTTTGGGCATGGGGTGTTTATTTCAGCAGGGAATCCTCGGTTTGTGAGAGCACTATGCAGCGCGAGGTGAGGGCGCATCTTTAATATTGGCTCTTACAACTCAAAAGGGGGGATGTTTTCAACTGTGATGAAGGGCACAGGTACTTCTGTTTTTTCCACTAAACTAAAATCTTCCCTCGGGCTTGGGTCCCCCTCCTTCTCTCATGGAATGAAAATATTTATTTATTTATTTATTTTAGTCATTTTTTATTATTATTATTATTATTATTACCTTTTTACTTCTTTTTTCTCAGTTTTCTTTTCTCTCTTTTATTTATCTTTTCACACTCACTCACTCACTTACTTACTTACTTTCTTTCTTTCTCTCTCTCTCTCTCTCTCTCTCTCTCCTTTTTTTTTTTTTTTTTTTTTTTCTGTAACGAAATGCCGCACCTATCTAGATAATTGCACATGGCACGCTGCTTTCTGGAAGCTTAAGTAGGATACCGGCCAGGTGTGGCACATTTACTCTGATTGTCAGCATGGCTGGGTTGCCTAGCAACCGCGCCCGACCGCCTCTCTGCCTGTCTATAAATCCGAGGAGTGGAGCCTTGCGGGCGGCCAAGTTACAAGTATAAACTTTTGTTTTTCAATTTAATACAATTTGATTAGTTTCTTTACTTTTTATTATGCTGAATCGGATGTGTTTACTGTTCTATCTTTCTGCACAATAATTCTTAGTTTTCTCAAAACATTTGCACACAGTTTGAAAAAATATCTGAAAACAACATTTTGCAAGGTGTTCGGGAATTCCCACCAGCCGAGGTCACAAATCTAATCACCAGATTACTGATCATTCACTAGGGATCCAATGATTATGCAAACCTTTTCACAGTTAGTCCATACATTTCTTCAAGGGTCTTAGTTGGTCTTGTTTAGAGATTTTCTGAGCTGTCTTCTCTCTGCTCTGATGGTTGATTTTCTGCTGTGATTGTGAACTTAGATTTTTCCTTATGTCAGTCATACACAGGGTGTCATTAATATAAAATCCTCTTATTAACAGACTTATTATATGATTATTTATTACATAGTAAATGCAGTCTAGAGAGCAGTACTACTGTCAAGATGCCAGTAGTACTGCTCTGATCTAAATTTTTTAACATTTTTACTCAAAACATGGGTCAATCTAGTAAGGTGTCTGAACTTATCTTCTAGGATGATTTTTAATCACAGCAATTTAAAAAACAAGGTTCAATTTAAAAATATATATTTCTTATTATTAGCTCACGTTTGTTTGAAAATTCTATATCATAGTGTGTGGATTTTGGAGATATTGGACCTTTTCATAAGTGCTTTTCTTTTTGGCCAGGTCATGTTGGAACTGGTGTGGGGTTGTTTTACAGGAATTACTGTTCTCACAGTAAAAGGAACTGTTAATATTTCAGCATGACATGTTGGACAATTTATGCTTCCAACTTTCTGAAAACATTTTGGGGATGGCCCCTACCTGTTCCAACATGACTACCCACCAGTGTACAAAGCAAGTTCCATAAAGACATGGATGAGCGAGTTTAGTATGGAAGAACTTGACTAACCTGCACAGATCCCTGACCTCAACCCGAGGTAAAGGATTGAGACAGAATATCAACCAAAAAGCACATGATACATATGTTATGAATTAAGTTGCATTTCAATTTCAAGTCTTCAGACCTTAATCCAATAGAAAATTCACGGAGAGAGCTGTAACTTCGAGTTGTCAAGCAACAGGCAAGAAAAATTAAACATTTAAAGAAATCTGTAAAGAATAGTGGATCAAAATGCATCCCAAGATGTGTGCAAATCTGGTAAACAACTAGAAGAAACCTCCTCCCACTGTGCTTTCCAGCAAGGGTTTCTCTACCAAGTACTAAGTCATGTTTTGCTTGGGGATTAAATACTTATTTCCCTTAATGAAATGCAACTTAATTCTTAACATTTGTATCATGTTCTTTGTCTGGATTGTTAATTGATATTCTGTCTCAATCCTTTACCATAAACCTATGATGAAGATTATTGACCCTTAATTTCTTTGTACAGTAAGTGGGCAAACTTTGAAAATCTGTAGGGGATCAAATACTTATTTTCCCCACTGTACATATAATCATTTAACATTAATAAATGATACTTCTCTTTGAACTTTTGCCATCGGGTCGAGACTACAGAGCACCGAACACCAGGACAGTTAGGCACAAGAACAGTTTTTCCCCCCAGGCAATTTACCTCATGAACAGCTAAACATTCCTTTCACTGTCAATAAATATATGTGCAATATTGTGTGCAATACCACTGTGCAATATATAGTACTGTGCAATACCACAGATATTTATATAATTTATTTAAAAGTATCTCACACCCTATTCCATTTGATGTTAACCTTAAAAAAAAAACAAAAAAACATCCTACTTCATTTGTAAACTTTTTTTTCCTCCTGCTGTTTTGTCTGTTTTTTGGTTTTGTTCTGGAAGCTCTGTCAGTAAAACAAATTCCTTGTACGTGCAACTGTACTTGGCAATAAAACTCTTTTTGATTCTGATATACTTATATGATATGTTAATGCTATATAAAACTACATTACAATAAACCTCCACTTGTATCCCAGTAAAGCAAATAGGGATACAAACAAATACAATAATTATCATAGGCAGTAACTAGGGGAAATGCAATCTTTCTTAGATACACACATAAGGTGAGTACAGGGTTTTTAGCTTTGTGTATATAGGCTCTTGTGAAGATGTACAAGACTGTATAAAACTGATAGCTTTATATAAAGCAAACTGAGAGCTTCAGCTCAAACCTTCTCCAGGAATGCCAGGTTTAGCACCACTGCATGTAGGCAGCCTTCTACTTTTTCCACCAGCTATATTCTGATGTAATGACTGCAGCGAGTTTTTTTTTTCCTCTCCACATGTCCCAAATAATAAACCCACTGTTTCATGCTTTGTAAAAGATCTTGCCTAAGAAATAAAGCTACTAAAATTATAAATGAAGATCTAGTACTGTAGTGCTGTACTGTCTACCAAGACATGCTACTCACAGTAGCTCCCTCATTAAGCTAGAAACTTTTAAAATCCGTGACAAGTTCAGGTCCAAAACTGAGACCTCCATAATTTAGTCTGTTACACAAAATCCTGGAGAGGAAAAAAATAAAAAGAATCCTAAAACTTTGTAGCAGAAGGTAAACCCATATGGACACCCACTTCATTGACATTCAATTTACTGAATGGATACAAGCAAGGTAAATTGATTATTTATTTACTTAGTTATCTTGCTCAGCTGTTATGATGTTCTTTTCCTGGCTGTTTAAGTTTATAAGCTGAATTAAGCGACTCTGATGTGTTTCCGGCAAATAAATTGCTTCATCCACAGATGTTTAATGATGTTTTATAGACCTTTAACACAGCCATGCTTCAGAAATGGAGCAGATAAGTGCAGATAAGAGAGACTGTGTTTAATATAAACCGGCAGTGCATAGTTCTAGTGGCACACAGCATGCTCAAATACACAACTTGAATCTAAACTCCTCTGGGATCTATCACATTAATTCAATTCATTTCAATAAGTGGAACAATACACTAGGAAGAGTCTGCATGTTTTCTGCTTTATTTGTATTTGTTCATTTTTGGTTAAGATTTTCCCACATTCAAAGCAAAAAGCAAATTTTCAGGTGGGATGTATTTCTTGGTAAAGCAAATTTATCATAATTGTATGCTTTTTCCACACTGATAAGAGGAATGACAAGAAAAAGCAGAAAATGTGCCTATCCGGGAACTATTTAAAGCCCACAGTGCGACAAAAGGATTTAGATTTAGCGAGATTAACCAGCCTTATGAATGTCAGTGCAGTGACTGCTGTGGTATTAGCTGTATAAATAGCATTCTCTCAGGAGCATGAGTGGAGAGAGAAGCATAGGCAACGCAGGACAGAAACAGTGACGGTGTGGAGGCAGAGAGAGCCTGCTGCTCCACATCTCTCCAGATGTCTGTGTGTGATCTGTCCTCCCTGCTGCTTCAACTGACGAGTGGTGTCATCTAGTTGACATTTCCACAGCTATCACATTTCATCAGCACCATAATTAATCATGCTTCTATTGTCGCACTGGTCCGGGCCAGGCAGATTGTTATGACAGGAAAAGCACATGCTCTGCCATGCCATGCACTAAACCTAGCCTAATCACACCACAGCTCAGGTAAGGTATACTGTTCTTAGATTTTTTTATTAAACAAGCTCCAAATGTGACCTAGCTAGTGGTCGACATCTGAATTTTTTTTTCTCACTCATGCTTTATTCTCCTTTTTTAAGGAAAGTTCTTTTGCACAAACCTAAATAATGAGAATTGAATCAAATTATTTATTAATTCAGCTTGAAATGTTCTACATAATGCCTCAGTCCTACATGCTCACCTGTGTTGAACATTTCTGATTCATAATAAAGCCTTATTATGCTTGATCCACCATGATTAGGTAACACTGCAGGACATTTAGATTTAGGTAGAAGAATTTAAGACATTTTCCGGCTGCCTTGTCACATTGTCATTGTGCCCTTTTCACATTGTTGTTACAATGTCCGTGTGAAAGCTTTTTAATCAAATGCATAATGAAGCAACTGTGCCTTCTTGCACCACCATCCACAGAGCTATTACTGATGAAGTCACCTAAAGGGGACCTATAATGAAAAATTCACTTTTTAGTCATTTTTAGACATTTAGATGTCTGATTGCACTCAGTCTCCAGTGTGCATGTACAACAAAAAAAATGAGAGAGAGGGTAAAAATAATTTCTGCCTTTTGTCCTTTTTTCACTTGTCTTAACAAGTCAATTAGATTCTTTCAAGGTAAAAATAAACAGAGATTGAGGTATGAAAAGTACTGTAGTATAAATGAAAAGTATTTTAACTAAAATCAAAACAGAAACACAGGGGACCTCTGGGAAAAATATTAACATAAAAAAGGACAATATGGGACCTTTTTAATGTTTCTTGCTGTTTTAGAGTCACAAAACCTGTTACCTAATGACATCTCAGCCCAAAAACATTAGTCCCAAATAATGTCCATTTGTACAAAAACAATAAACACTAGCATTAATGCATAGTGCTAGATAAGATCCAGCATACATCACATATGGCACATCCATATGGAAAGAGTTGGGACAGAATGTTCCATAATCATGGAGTAGTGTGCTCACCTCAATAAAATCCATAAAGTTATTACTGCATATAGTGGTTAAAAAAAGGAAACTCTAATAAAGTCTAATAAAGCTCACTTTGGGCAGGAAATACACAGCCACATGTTCACTCTATGAGGGCAGAACAGCTAATCTTATGGTTGCTATCTTTAAAATACAGCTTAAAATATTTCATGACCTACAAAATCTTGTTTTCTTGCAGAATATTTGGAATGAAACCTCCAATAATGTACACTAACATTCAAAAGTTTGGGGTCACTTGCAAATTTCTTTGTTTTTGTTTAGTGATTTATTTTCTACATTCTACAACAAAACTGGGGATTTCAAAACTATAAAATACCATATGGAATTAGGTAATTACGTAACAACAACAACAGTTAGACACAGAGGTCAGCCTTTCTGTAATACTGTAGTTCTTGCTAGAACAGTATTGTGAAGTGCATTTGCAAAATCCCTCGAACACCATAATGAAACTGGTTCTCATTAAGGCCATCCCAGGAGGGTGAGACCAAAACCTACCTCTCCCGCAGACGAGAAGTTCATTTAGCCTGAAAAAGTATCAATTAACAGCGCCTCAGATTCGGGGCGTTATTAAGTCTTTACAGAGCATAAGTAGCAGACACATCTCACCATTACTGTAACTGTTCAAAGGAGATTAATGCTTTTTTTTGAATGCCTTCAGCATTCCTTTACAATATAGAAAGAAATAAAAATCAGGAACGATCATGGAGTTAGAAAGTAACCCCAAACTTTTGAAAGGTACATACGTTTTATTACACTTACTGTACAGATCTAATAAATGTTGATCATTTAAATTATGTTCCTTTAACCAACAATCAATTTTGAATTTAACTCAGCATCTGAGGCAAATATTTCTTTACTGTGTGCATGCTTTTCTGCTTACACAAAAAAGTCTTCAATTTCCTGAAAGATGCATTACATTTTGCAAGGATACATTGGAATTTTTTTTTAAAATAATAATATATATATATATATATAATTTTTTGAGAAATCATTATACCCAAATATTATATTGTATTACAGTATACATAGTATTTTAAATATACATTAGCTAAAGGATTTTATCACTTCTCAGCTTTTTCTCTGATGACGAGTATCCATTCCTTACTTTAGTCACTTTGGATGGGTTTAATGGTTAGCAAACATTTTACAGTATAAGGACAGATGGAGGCAGTTCATATGATCCATGTGGGAGGCATAGGTGAATTGCATTAAAACAGAGAATTCATTACCCGTCCTCGAAAGTATGGACTTTCTCATCCACCTAAACCAGCTGAGGTCAGATTATTATCAGAATTGCTGAACCAGAAACTTGATTTTGTGCCTGAAGGGGAAGATGGTGATAGTTGGAGACCTTGCAGTTGACAAAGAGAACTAGAAATGCAGTTGTAAGCAGTGATTTTGAATGTTCTTTAAAAACATGAATTAGTATGCTGTGAGCATAAAAGAGCTACAATGCTATAAATCAAGCCTGGACAATGATTAAGCATGTTTCTTTAATTTACATGTAATTAGGGTAAAATTGTCAACAATGACTGGTTATTACAAAATAACTTTATTCTAAAACTTCTCTGCCTCAATCCTTACTTGATCACCCCTCTCACCCTTTACATGCCTTCTTGGTAGTCCATCAAAACATGCAAAAATTGCAGCAAAAAAGCACATTGCCCCAGGTGCATCTTTAAACATTATATTGTCTACGATCACAGCTCTTTTTGTTCAAATATAGTGGGTACAATAATTTGATAGTTGCAACTGGTGAATTACATTTACAGAGTTCAGTATTCCTCCTCTATACACATGTATACATTTTCTCGTCATATACGCATTTTTAGCCTAACCTCTTGTCCCACTAAACAAAAAAGTAAAATAGGCAAATTTCCCTGACTTCCCTCAAAATTTAATTATACTGTAGTAAGTTCTCTGTAAACACAATTTCAAACCTCTGACCTTTCTTAAACTACAGGTCTTTTTAATTATAAAACATACATTCAGCAACCTGTCAGCATAATCCACTTCCTGCTTCACTTCTTTTATTCAGCTCTGTAGTTTCAACATTTTACTTCTATAGGCTCTCTTTCTAGTGATCTTAAAACCTTCCCTGTCCCTATTTTAATTTCTGTTTAATGTCTAACAATCACTTCATAGCCATTCAATAGTTTGAAAGGGTTGTAGCATCTAACCAACAATCAATAGCAATCTTTTCTTAGTGTGGTATTGTGGTTAGCTTTATTTGTACTACCTTGAGACAGCTGATAGCATAATCTACTTTAGCCATCCAGATACTTTGATGGTTCTCTCCTTTTAGAGATTAGCATTCTTCTTCTTTGAAAATGTTATAAATGAGTAAAATATTTAAACCCAACACAGTTTTTTAAGGCATCACACATTAAACCAACATGAAACCTGATTTGCACTATATGTTTATATTTGCAAAGATTCACCATAAAATTATATTATTTCATTATAATGTACTGAATGAGACCTATTGGGTGAGGATCACACTACTGTAAATTGTAATTTGTACTTCTAATTTATTTAGTGTTTTCTTTTTTTTTTTTCTTGTGTTTATTCTCTTTCTTGAAATGGACTAATAAATCTGCAAATTATTGGCAAAGTTTTTTTGCCAGATGACCTTCCTGCCACAACCAACCTATTTCGACCTATTTCGCAAGACTGGCACTGGGGATACCCTGTATCTCCAGTGACTGGGTATTTTAAACACTATGGCCATAGGGTTAAGAGCCTTGTCCAAAGACCCAACAGTGGCACCCTAGCTCATACCCCTGACCCCAAAGCCTAAACTGCCTGAGACACCACTCCTCCCTCTAATTCACAAATTAATTCTGCATGCTTTATTTAAACAACACTTGTGGAATACATCACATTAATTTACAATATATTTGTTTATTTTGTAGCATATTTTAGGTAGGGTTCAAACTATATTGTGGATTTTAGTGGTTCTCCTTTTGGCGACAATGCATGCAGACAAATAGGGATAAATAGGTACAGTAGAGAGAGAGAAAGAGGCTGCATAGAGGTGGCTGAGCTGAGGAGGTGTGCTCCAGCCAGTCACTGAGAATCACATATCCAACACCAAATCCATTTACAATAATTACACACAGGCACAAAAAATAACATAGCTCGTAAGCCATGATAGATACCCTGAAGATGTCTCAATCAATCATGGTACAGGCATTATTGACAGCAGGTAAAGACAGTTGGATCAGTCTGTATGCTGCTGTCACTCACTGTTCAGTTAAAATTTCCTTAAACAAAGTTTGGCTTCCTTAGGGATACATGCTGTGACTATTTTTGCAAAAGCAGCTGTAAGCAGAGATAAATTGGCCAATGCAGCACACAATCAGTTTCTGGTGGACAATCACTTTTTGCATTGTTGTTTATGCTGATTAGGCAGCTCAGTGCAATTTTGGTGCTTATTTTGGACTGAAATTACATTTGTGTTAAAATCAACTCAGACCATATCTTTTGACAAATGCAGAGGCACACAGACAAACCTCTTCAACCACAAAAAAACAATCTCATATAAACTAGGTGTCTTTTAGAACTGTCACTTATTCTGTGTTTTGTTTTGTGACATTAGACTAACTGTTCCCAAATTTTGATGTTTTCACTATAGGCTATCCTTCCAGTCTTACACATTTCTTTCACAAAGTTGACAGTTCAGCACCAATAAACTAGACACCTAATAACCTTGAACCAATTTTGCAAATGCTTTAGATGGGCACCAGAGTTTGTCAGTACTGTAGCTTAAAACCAAATCACTGAAGCCTTCGATGCAGCCTACCATGTTGTTCTTGCAGTAAGAATTGCATGCAATTCTAAAACGTTTAGAATAGGGATCAAAACGTAAATGAAGAGTGATTTTAATTGGCTTAGTGTTATTGATTGATTCTTGCATCTGCATTTTGTTTTGTCTCTGTCTACGCTGATCTAAGTGCGCTGTAACACAGGTGTACTACTTAGTTACAAGTCCATTAGACTAGTTCATTAAATCGTATAGTCTTAAAACAAGTATTGGCAAATGCAATTATTCCTTACATATAGGCCATGTATGACAAAGTTCTCTGACAACAGTTTCCAGGAAGGATCATAAACTGAATGACTAGAAAGCTGATCGTAATCAAGCATGCAGAGAGCTATCTCTTTCACTCATGGCTCTAAATAGATAAGCTTTTTATTGGGATTTAGTGAAACTAATGGTCTAGGATATATTGTAACTTTTATCACAATTCGTGGAACCATAAGTAATTGTTTTATTTTCTTAGAGCAGTGAGTTTTAAGAGTCACAAAGGCATGTTATTAAGGGAAGTAGAAGTGGCATGTTCAGAACTTCAGCACACTTAGATTTCACATCACCTTTATCTTTGATTACTGCACACAATGTGTTGGCCAGGTCATGTGGGAAAAATATTCCTCATGCTCCCAAAACCATTCTTTCACAATTTGGGTCATTGAATATGCCAGTGATATGCCAGTGATCAGGAAAATAAAACTAAATTTCTACTAAAAGTAAAGTGATAACCTGGGTCATGCAGTACAAGCTTATGATTAAAGCTTGTACTGCATGACCATTGTCAAATAACATTTTTAAGTCTAGACCTTACCAACTGAAGCAACCCCAAATCATAACAATGCCTTCAGTGGTTTGTACAGTGGGCACTGTGCATGATGGGTGCATCGCTTCATGTGCTTTCCTTTTTTTCCTGACACACCCATCACTTTTCCCCATACTTTTTACTTTTTTTTCCCACTTTTGTCCCATACTTTTGAGTTCTCGTCACATTGTGTGAATATGGAATTGCTTCTAATTACATTAATGCATAATACATAATATTGCTATGGCTCCCACTGTTTATTTTTCACAATGTGTTTAAGTGGTCAGCATTCATGATTTTAACCTTAATTTTTTGGACAGACAGTGCATGTCTCTAAGAATTCTGAAAATTATTATTATACCAATCAGCCATAGTATTCTGAGAGGTGAGGTATATAAGAAATTATCTCATTAGAGTGGTACTTATCAAAAAGTGGGATCTATTAGGCAGCAAGTGTACAGTCAGTTCTTGAAGTTGATGTGCTGAGCGACTTTGACAGGAGCCAAAAATGGCACCTCCAAAATGGCAGGCCTTGTATGATGTTTTTGGTATAAAGTGGTTAGTACATGTCATAGGCACGAAAGGGTGGATGTTACATGGGGAGATCAAAGGCTAGCATGTATGGTCTGGTCCCCACAGAAGAACTGGAGCATTCATTCATGACCATGGATTGATGACAGAAGGGGTCTGGTCTGATAAATCATACAGCATATCACTACCCCAGTGAAGAGATGGCACCAGAATGCACTATGGGGAAAAAAGAAAGCTGGAGGAGACAATGTGATGCTCTGGGCAATGTTCTGCTGTGTGAAATGTTGGGTCCTGGTATTCATGCAGACCACCTCATGGCAAAAGTTGCCTACTGTATAGTAGTACAATGAGCCCTGCCACAATGCAGAAATTGTTTAGGAAAGGTTAGAGAAACATCTCAAGTTTTCAAGGTGCCTCCAAATTCCCTAGATCTCAATTCAATCAGCCTATGTGGGGTAAGTTGAACAAACAAGTGCAGTCTCTGAAGACAGAACTTTGCAACTCAAATGATCTGTTACAGTACCAAAGAACATGAGGGCTTGTGGAGTCTGTGCTGCAAAGGGATAAGAGCAATCTTGGCAGGACACGAAGACCTTTACAATATTAGGATGGCGGTTTTAATGTTATGGATGATTGATAAATAAAGAATCATTATAATTTGCATATTATTTGATTCTAATCAGAAGCTGATTCTGTATAAATATTTTACATCCATCTCATTAGCATCTTTTGCAAGATTTTATTAACACATACACACACACACACACACACACACACACACACACACACACACACACACACACACACAGTAACTAACTTGTAAGACTTGACCATGCACTTGGAGAAGTTTATAGTAACTCTAGTAATCATATTTGTTAGTAACTTTGGTTTACTAGTAGATTTAGGTTATATGTTTTAAATTACTTTGTTCAGTACTGTAAGTAAGAAGTGAATAAGAAGTTACAGTAGACCAGGAAAAAGAACCTCTCCTCTTTCTTTTCACTATAATGATTCAAATGGGCTTTAATCATGTTCTGTTAATAATCTACAGTAACTCATGCCCAATACCTGCACAACTTTTGAAATGGTAGAAATAACTTCATCATATCAAATATGGTATTAATTAAGATTGGCATTAAATATAAGCTATTAGTTAAAGGCTGTTTTTTCTCAGAAAATAAAGCTGGTGGACCATTTTATCAGCTTCCTGGACTTAGAATTTTTAAGACTGATACATACTGTATGTGCAGCAAATTAAAAGCTCTGGTTTTATAACACTCCCTTTGTCTTACAGTACATCCGTAATTAACAGGGCTGTGTGTGAATGCACAAGTGAGATACATTCCAATCAGCAACATTTTCTTTAAAACATATAGATTTTCATCCACAGACTTTAAAGAATATTTTGAGAAACAGAACAATGTATATTTATCTAGTGCAGTGGTCTAATGAACAAAAGAAACAAGTGCAAATCATTTGACATTCAAATGTGCTAATCAACCTGGATTTTACTAAGTGTTTGTTTATTCGTTCAGCAAGCCTAGATGAACAAGATGAATGTTTAATCACATGTAAACCTTGGGACATCCATTGAATTTTACATCGGTGATGCAGGAATTAGCACATCCCAGGCTGCACATCACATCAAGCATTGTTACCTGAAAAACAATATCTAGCATCGAGCAATAGCTTTTCCTATTTTTCATGCATTTTACAATTACATTATACAAACTACACATCATCTTTCGTGAAAAATATTGCTTTGCTAGAAATCCATTTTAAATGTGTTTGATTACAATTCAAAGTTCAATCCATTGAGAAGTACTAGGAATATGATGAAAAGTGAATTTCTTGCTCATATGTCTCTCTGGTCAAACCCAGGGCAGCGTGGTGCTTTTGTACATCTATGCTGGAGATTTGGTAATGGGAGTAAAAACATCTTGTTGTCTTCAGCATCCTCAAATATCCTCAGGCAAAAAAAAAGCAGAGCAGCTGTGTCTCTTGTGCAAGTCAATATTCCACCTACTGAGCTATTGATGCAATGGGTATCCAGAGGAAGGTTTGGACTGCTGCCAAAGTCAGATCCTCTAATCCCCAAGTGAGACAGAATATGCTTTTTCTCTCCTGGATAAGACTATTGTTAAACAAGATTCAGAAAAAATGTACAGAGATCATTTTATCACAGCTCGGATTTCTTATTGCATTTTAATATCATGGATCTTCTGATCTGCCTTGGTCATTTACCAATCCCACTGCAAGATTACAGATTTGTATGTGAATATCTCATCTCTAACAAGTGCCATTCATTTAGGACCTGGCTCTTTACTGCACAGCTATTTTGGCCATGACAGATTGATATGCAAATATCTTCAATTCCCTATTTTTGAGCCTGTGCCACCAGCATTGCTTCCTTATTTGACATGTGTTGACAGGATGCATTAAAGTTGCTTAGTTGAGGTAGAGGGAAGAGCAGAAGGGAGGTAAAATCATTTCAGAAATGAGCATTTAGCTGCCATATAAAAGGGGCTGTGTGGCAGATGGTGCATGTTTATTACCCAGTAGGCCAAATATGGAAAAGGTCATAACCATGCCATTCCTTCAATAATACTAACATCTGACACTCTAATACTACAACTTAGCTCACACAGAAACAGAAATTGTTAGCGGCAATATATTTACAGTACATATTATATACCATTACAGTAAAGTAAAAGGAACTGCAATTATGTTTTACATAATTTATTTATCATTAGGTACTATTTTATATACCTACTAAAAGAAAATATAAGGTGTGAATAGTTACCTCATGAAAAGAAGTATGTGTAATATACTTTTCTTGACCATGCAGTACTGTACTGTAAGTCTATATAAACAGATTTACAAAAAAAAAAAAAAAATGTTTTTTCAAATGAAGCAAAGTGTTGCAAACTGATAAGGAATAGTTTGTGCATGGTTTCTTTGAGTCACAAAGATGTTAAAAAACACACATGTTTTGTGAGAAACTTGTCAGAATATATTAATGTGAATTTTGCAAAATGCTATATATTTGACATAGATTAATAGATTAATATGGTGTGGTTGTATGTATGGAAATTGTTGAAGATTATGAGAAGATTGTTAAAGATTATGAGAAACATTATAAACAATAATAAAAATAATCTCATCATCAACTTCTACCTGTTCCAGCTTTACTGTACATTGTAAATGCAACACATTTTCCCACAGACAATGAATGTACAGTATTTTATGTCCCTTGCAAGTGCTCATGCATCTGTGGAGTGTTGTGTTATTTCTCTGTGCACAACCAGGACCAAAAGTTTTGAGAATCACATAAATATTACATTTCACTAAGTCTGCTGCTTTAATGCTTTTAGATCTTTTTGTCAGATATGACAAAAAGACCTTTTCTTTAACTTTAAAATGAAGCGAAGTGAAAAATTAACCAGTGAATGATTTTGTAAGTTTTTCAGAATTTGTGTGGTTTTGTTTGTCCACTCGCCTGTTGAGGATCAACCACATGTTAAGGAGTTTTAAGGAGAGTCTGGGGAGTTTCCTGGCTATTGACCCAAAATGTTTGTTTTGTTCTTTGAGCCACTTCCTGTAGTCATTACTCTCGGAGGATATCTTTTTTGTTCTGTTCCTTATGGCTGTGTTCTTGGGCAAAATTGTGAGAAAGCCCACTTCTTGTCTGAGAAGTACCTCTACATATGAATGCTCTAAGGATGTTTTAACTGTAGGCATTCTCTAAAATTTTGGTTTTAATTTTGGCTGTAAATTTCTTTAAAAAATATTACCATAAGTGCATCATGACTTTCAAATGCAGAATATCCAAATCACAAAATGTCTAATTTTACAGAATGTAAACACAGAAAAGTGACACATACTGTACAGTATCTGTAGTTCTTGAATTCTGGGCTAACTGCAATGCCAGTAACAAAATATGAAAATCCTTTTTCATAGGTATAAAACATTCCCCAAAAATCCATCGAACACATTCAATTAACTTGCAGCAGCTGCTATTTTGCCCAGCAGGTAGTTTTGTTTTATTGATTATTAGATAAAAGCAAATAGCAGCTTTTCTTTCTAAGTCTGTGTTGTGCATTTTTATGTTATGCAGGGATTCCATGTGGTAGTTTATCTTAAATGGGAAAAAATGGGCAGTGATTTTTAAATTAATTATGTTGTAAAAGCTTGATGCATACAAATCTAAAAAGGTATCATCAAGCTTAACACTTATTAGACTGGATATGACTGGCCAGTGGAAAGTAATGAAGAAATCTATACATGTTTTGACACTGGCACTTAATGTGAATATTTAGTATTTGATAATTTGGGCACTGCCAAATAAAGTTCAAGGTCTTCATACTGTAATGCACCTAATAATGCCTCATGAATTAATCAATTCTTGGCATTGATATAGAACCCTTTACAAATGCAGTTTTTATACCTTAAAATGTAGGCCTAATTATTGGAACAGAAAATACACTTAAATTGGTAATATTTTTATATACTCAAGCATTTAATAAATCATTTCTAAATGCAATGATTTTATGAATTTATGAAAGGCTTGTCAAAACTCATGAAATGATATTTGAGGTTTTATGTAACAAAGTATAATTGTATTGGTTTAGTGCAATTATTGGTTTCAAGTGCAGGTTTGTTTGTTTTTTACTATTGTCACATTTGGAACATTTATAGAAGATAAACATAGTGATTCATAACAGTACTAAAAAAAAGTTGAATCACCCTTTTGGCTGCCACAGGGCTTAATTCAATAAAGATTATTGGAATAGTGCACAAGTTTTGTAAAAATACAATAATTTCGAATACATATAGACAACCAATTATTCAGTTAAAATGCAAAAAGCATTACATTCTTTGCTCCAACAAGTAGTTGTTACAGGATCAAAGCATCTAAAAAAAAGTTTAAAAATAATATATTTCTCAGTAAATCTTAAGTGTGCTTTTAGCAAAGAAAATTTATTTGTTTCAGTGGATCCAGAGTGGATTTTGGGAACACCTGAACACAAGATGAATTTGGCATAAATGGGATGCCTTTCAACAAATAGAAGTTATTGGCCAAGGTGATAACATTTTCCAAATTGAGCCCCTTATCCTCATCCACTGGAGCAAATAAGTGCTTGGCCATTAGCCTTATAGTCGCACACAGATGAAGTTTCCAAACACCAAAGCAAAAGGTAAATTCAGAGCTACATTAATCAAAGTACTGGTCAAAGTGTAGCACAAGTGCAACTCAAAAAATTTGGTCATTTAAATAAAAAGTGACTAAAATATTGTAGATTTATTACATGTAACATGTTTACAGTATCCTAAAAATATTAGAATATTTCATTTAAAATTTAGGTACTATTATATTTATTTTAATATTCATACAGTATAAATACTGTGCGTTGCTAGTTTAGTACAACAGAAAGACAGCTAACTTTACAGTTGTCCACAAGGAGGGAAAGCCACAGGAGGTCATCACTAAAAAGACTTACTTCTCACAGAGTCTTTTATTGAAGTGTATTCATGGAAAGTTGACTGTGAAAGTGAAACAGGGATTTCTGCAGCCTTGCGAAGATTGTCAAGCAAAGCCTATTCAAATACTTGGGAGAGCTTCACGAGGTGTGGAGTGAGGCTGGAGTCACTGCATCAAGAGCCACCATGTACGGATACCTTGCATTCTTAGAATTCAGCGACTCTTGAACAAGGAGGGTATATTGGACCAGTGCTCAGTGGTCCAAAGTCATATGAAAGAAACAAATCAATTACTTTAAAGTATTGAATACACTACCAGTCAAAAGTTTGTACCCGCCTTTAAATTCAATAGTCTTTCCTAATTTTAATTTCTTTCTACATTGTAAAACAATGCTGAAGGCATTGCAATAATCTTATGGAAACATGTCTGTTACTTATGTTCTATAAAGCCTTCATACCACCTCTAATCTAAGGTGATTTTTGAGGCTGGTAACTCTAAATGAGCTAGTTTCATCATGGTGCTTAATGGGCTTTGCAGATGCACTAGATAATACTGTTCTTGCAAGAACTATTCTAGATGGTTTGAAGACAATTATCTAATGTCCTATGTGTTATTTCATAGTTTTTAAAAAAAGCAGTATTGTCCTAAAATGTAGAAAATAATTTTAAACTTGTGTCCAAACTTTTGACAAGTACTGTATATTCACTTTATTTGCAACTGCTACTGTATATGCAATGCCTCTTGTAGAATCCATATAAAGTTTAATGGATCACCCAAATGGATTACTGCACAATGTGTAGAAACACACAGTTCACGTATAAGTTCAGCTGAGAAGGAGACAAAAAAAGCTTTCTTGTTTTTGCTTACACACACACACACACACACACACACACACACACACACACACACACACACACCATGTTAATGCTTAATGAGGGTAAGTGGCAGCAGTGACTGTCGTACTGTAAGTACTGGTATTTTACTGACTTTTCTGTCTAATTTGAAAATAAGAAATATCCCCAAATTGTCTAAATGCTTAAATCAGGACAAATTGCAAAACAGAGCTTATAAATGAAACAAAAAACCTAAAAGTTCAGTGATTTGTGATTAGGTTAAACAATCCCACAGAATAAGAACTTCCGCTTGTGTGTGTGGGTTGTTATCGATGCGCAGGAGGGCCTAAAACCGCTATAGTAGCTTTTTACAGCAAGGTCAGTGTTTTTATCCTTGGTCAACTGAAAATTGTGCTGTGGATGGTAGAACTAGAGCTGTCCCCCCTCCTTTCCTGAGCTAATACTTAATGTCTGCAATGCCCTTTTCAACTTGGTTGGTAAGGACTAAACGCATCACTCTGAACCATCGCAAGGTCTTGTTGTCTTTATTTTGCAAACACTTGCAAACTCTTCTTTCCCGTGTGGGTCATCAAAGGCACTGTCAGGTGAGTCCCCCTGCTCTCTCCTACAGATCTCAAAGGAGTCATATCATATTTTCAGCAACTTTTCATGACATGCATAGTTTGTTTTAAATTCAATCCATGTGGTTCGCATATTCACCTTATGCATCAATTTGTTGTTGTCTTGTTCATTGCTGTGGAACATGCTTGCAGTATGCAATAAGTGAGCAGGTTGATCAAATTGTTAGATGACAGAAATGAGTTGACCGCTCTGTCTGATTAATTGCCAAAAATATCCCTATTAAAGCCAGCTCTGTAAGCAAGTTAATTTGAGGCAGTGGAAGGTGGAGAGTAAGCTATAAAATTATGCATGGAAGCAATATTACTGTGGTGAATGTTTCCGTTTTAATTGCAGCCCATTCCAAACCATTTCGTGTGCAAAGCAAAATCAACCTTAAATCAATTGATTTTTTTTCCTTGACTAAACTTCCCACACACAGACTGAAATATTGTCCATGTAAAAAATGGAGGACATACAGTGTGGCATCACATCAAGGCAGTAATCAAATCAAGGGTCACTAGGCATGTACCATAAAGGTATCTAATTTGTATTAACTTTATGGGGCAAAAACCTCAATCTGATCAGTGATGTGCAGACAGCATTTTCATTATCTGAAAAACATCCATTTATGTTGCTCTAAGGACTTTGGTATGTAACTAAAATGAAAATTAAGTAAACACAAAAGGTTCTAGAAAATTAAATATCCCTGATGAACGGGATTGGTGTGTGTATGTGTTTGTGGTATTATGTTGCCTTGCATCATCATTTAAACCAGATATTTCCTGCCTTGTATTATGATCAGTTCTTAGAGAAAACACAGGAAAAAAAATACTAGACTTTAAAAAAACAGAAAAAAAAAACTCTTTTTCAAACGTACTACTTGAACAATGATATAGGCACTCAACTCTTATTCTGCATGTTAAATAGGGACAGAATATAAGACAGATTTCTTTTTTGGGGTACTGAAGCACAGTTTAAGTGAATAACATTTAAATGCGATAAGTTTTTTTGTAACCGAATTTTTATTGTTTGGAGAAGATGAAACATGCTGTGCTGATCTACACTAATGTGCTTGTTTAAAAGCCCGAGAAAGGCTTTGCTTCAGTAAGATGGTCCTTCAAAATAACCCTACTGTGTTCTTTTTCTGTGGAAGAATATAAAATGTATAGGGTTGCTAAAAACCCGTGAAAATTTGACTCATTATATCCAATATAGCCTCCCATCTCACTTAGACTTGATGGTTGTAGACAGGAGTTCCAGTGGCACTTAGTTTTATTCAAATTAGGCTGTCCACTAATGGCTGGCTTGTCCTGGTGGATGAGATAATTTTAGGGGAAATAGTGAAACTCAGGACGAGCAATTTAGGAGACCCTCCCCCTTGTCGCACGCCCCGCTATCACACACGCATACTTTGTATCCCCGGGTTTTCCATGGCTCTCCTGTGCCCGTTGCCAGGCAACCTCGAGCTGCATTGATATGCACAGCAGAGGGAGCTGGGGATGCCGGCTGCCTTTGGAGTGTAGCAGCAGGAGCATCAGTGCCGGAGCTGCACTTCCCTCAACAACATACACTCTTCACACAGCTCACAGCACATCACGCAAAAGGGCGATTTACCCTGTCACTCTTCTTTACTTTCTTCATTCTCTTTGCTCCTTAAAGTGACTGAACTAGTCCCTTACTTTTAATGCTCAGGTCATGGAGTCGGGAACTCTTTCAGTTCTGTGAAAAGGGAAAGCAATTTGGATTGAAGTTTTAACAATGTGTCGGTGCTGTGGAAAAAAAAGAAAAGACTTTCTCTGACTTGCTAATGGAGATAAAGCAGAATAAAGCCAAAAAGATAATCCTGGGCATTATTTCCACTTTTTTTTTTTTTTTGCTATTTTTTAATCATCCCTAATTTAAATTTATCTTGCATGACAAATGAGAGGAAGACAAACACCCTAAAGAAAGGATGGGGAGATGGATGCAAGCTGTGCTAAAGAAACTGATGACCGCTAAACACAGACACAAGTGAAATGAAACAGAGCAGGAAATTACAGATCTGCCTTGGAAAGCAACACAGGGAACCTGAAAGTGGACGACCCCTTTCACAGTGGAATCTCTGCACAGATACAGAATGAGTGGAGTTACCTTGTGTTTTAGTTGTCTGGGATGTCTTTACAATCCAAAAAGGCTATCCCTCCCAGCATCCCCAATGGTATGGTACTCCTGATGCTGTGCAAGGTAAGAGCGAATGCCTTCTGTCATGCTTAGCCTGGGGACTAAATGCCTTCACATTACAGATCAAGTGCAATCAAGCCAAAGTGATGACTCGCATGTCTTGTGTCACTCAACTAATTGGAGATCATATTGTGTAAAACACAAATCTTAGTGAAATCTATTATATATATATATATATATATATATATATATATATATATATATATATATATATATATATATATATATATATATTTATTTATATATATATATATATATCTATATTCAATCCTCATATAAATTAAATATAAAGGGCTTAAATTGATTGATGCAATATTAAATGTTACTTATTCAGTAAAAAAAAAAAGCCAAGAGATACAGCTGTGAGATATGAGCAAATTAAATTGCTATGCAGATACATACTCTTGTAACTGCAGAAAACTGTGAGCTTTTGTGTGCCTGTGTGCGCGCGCGTGTGTGTCATGCACATCGGAATATATTGGGTGTTGTTGTTTATTTTCATTCCATTTTAAACCAATGCTAAGAACAACTTTTCCTGTCAGAGCAGGTTACTGACCTGAGACATTTAATATGCTCAGAAAATATCCAAGTGGCAAAAAAATTTACACCTCACTGCTCCAGAAAAATCCATTCTGCCTACGTGTAAACTGTTTTTCTAGGATTTTCCATTTCTCCGTCATGCTCTTGTTGCCCTCAATATTTTCCAGCTGTGCTAGGTTTGGTGCACAGATCTGTTCCTCTCTTTGTGGAACTGCTTTACAGGTCCAACCTCACTTAAAGCACGTCATAACTGTAACACTTTGAGGTTGGGAAATAAAATTTATTTGAAATATGTAGTTAACTTTTGTTTGTATTCTTTGATTATTATTTATCATGACTTTTTCGTATGTTTTAACAAAGTAAATGCATTTTTATACAAATGACCAAATTAAGTATTATCTGCCCTAAATTAAAGCACTGGAATTTAAGGATTCAATAATTTATTATTATTATTATTATTATTATTATTATTATTATTATTATTACTATTATTATTATTATTATTATTATTATTATTACTACTACTATTATTATTAAGTACGATTTCCTACAACTAATCGATGGTAAACAAGATTTTTTTAATGGAAATTTTCTTTAGTTTTGTTTTTTCCCAAGGAATGTCTTTTTCCAGACATTTAAAATTAAACATTAATTAAAAAATATTAAAAAGTATCAGTGGTGTGTCAATTTTATTCTTATTAAAACAGAAATAAAAAAAAATCTCTTTTCCATGGTAATAAAGAAGTTAGATAAGAAGTACAGTAAATTAGCATAAGTATTAACCACAACTTTAAGTGGTACTTTTATGCACTTGTTAAGTCTCCTGTTTGTATAAACATTTTTGTGTAATATTTCTAGTTTATGTGATAAAATTGGCATTAATGAAACAAATAGTGGTTTATTACAATCTCATTTGTCTGAATCTTTGTTAAATGATTTTTTCATAATGTGTTAGCTTATTTTTAGTACACAGCTTGAACAAAACCTGATAAATTACTGTTGTGGTCCACAATGCAACATTTGTTTTAGCACAGAAGTATTAGTCAATTAACCATGCAAAGAATTAAGTGTGTCAACTATTATTATTATTATTATTATTATTTATTATCAATATTAGGCAAAGACCACAGTGTAAATTTAGTTTATAATTAGTTATAAGTTAACTAAGATTTATCATCAATTTTATCACATAAAAAATCATACTGTGTGTTTTGGACAAAAGTAAAAAAAAAATAAAAAAAAAAGTAAACCAGCCATCACTTTATTTAATCATTATATTTAATTTTAAATACTGTGTTGATGTTAAAGCCTAGTTTATGTTTGTGTGTGCTACATTGGCTTTTCTGTGGGATTGGACCACATGGGCTAGCCCTTGGTATACACAGGCATAGATGGGTGCTATTAATCTTAATATAATCAATAATAATTGACAATATTATTTAATTCTCGAGCATGGTGGAGCAGTGGTTAGCACTGTGGCATCTCACCTTCAGGGTTAAGGGTTTGATTGTTGCATGCATGCGTGCGTGCATGTGTGTGTGTGTACAAGCCCTGCGATGGATTGGCACCCTCACCCTCTGCCTTATGCCATGGATGTTATTCTATTTATCTGGTTGGCGGTGTTAGTGTTGTGGCTGATCAATGTATATCCTTTGTAATAATCATGCTAGCTTGTTGATAAATAAAGAGCTTTTGACTGACATTTTTTTGCTCACATTTAAGCAAGACTGACATACTTTATTTCTCCCCACAACCCAATTTTTAATCAACACAGGTTACTTGTCTTCATACATGGCAGCACACAGGATCCATGGCTGTATACACAAACTGTGGACTACTATAATCCACAGGTGGAAAAACCCCTCCACTTGCTTGATGATAAATAATTGCAATATAAGTTGAGAAGAAAAAAACGAATCAGCTATTTCCCAAATGTCTATTTATTTTTTTAATAAATAAATAAATAAATAAATAAATACTTGATTTGGTCATTAAAGCTAAAAATTTTATCTACTACACCAAAAAATAGTATAATTTAAACAGCTACTAAAAAGGGCACACCATTTATACATAATGTTTTAAAACATTTAATGTTTTATGTTCTAAGAATTATGGTGCTAAAACGTGAAAATGTGTTTGAAAATGGTTAATAAACATGGCAAAATCTCACAATAGATTAATCAAGGCATCCATTAAAGTGTACCAGTGCTGCATTTGCAAATGAGAATATATGTTTGTGTTAATTATAGTTAACAATTGCTTCACAGAACAAATAGATTGTGGACTGATAGATACACAGAATGCAAAATAAATGTTTAATATCCAGTTACAGCAAATCAGAGCTCCTGAACATTGGCACTATTTAACATGTCTCATGTTTGTAAACATACAAGCCTCCTGGGATAGGCTCCAGGTTCCCGCGACCCTGAATACAGGATAAAGCGGTATAGACGATGGGTGAGTGAGTGAGAAAGTGTTATTGTATTTCCAGGTTTACATACTGTAGTTTTCGAAAATAGCAATTTTTCCAAGCGTCTTCCTGTTTTTGCCTTCAATGACCGAAAAGACAGACGATACTCAGTGGGCAGCAGAGATTCTTGTTTTCCGCACACATCTTTCTATACTGTATGTCAGGAATGGGAAATAATTTTCCCAAAGTGGTAGCAAGGTTTCAATAAGGACATGCACACAATCTCAGTATTTAAGGTCTCTAATAGGGTTAATCCATCATCGCAATATTATATCCACACATTCCAGTTTGGCAACTGTGATCACTTAAAAAAATTGTAAACTGTGTACAAGACTAACAGTGCATCCATATTTAATATATTTTATTTACTCCCAAAACATATTGAGCCACAGAGCATATTTTATTTAATGTATGATGGAAATTAATATATTTTTGATGAAAAATATTTTCCCCGGCCCTAAATAAATTATCAGTTTTTTAAAAACCTGAGCAACATGCATGAAACAGCGAAGCAGATACAGCACTCAGATTTCTCATACTGATTAAACTGGTCTTTTTACGGTATATGCAGTACCAACTATAAAAGTGAAATTATTATAACATTGTTATAACCTTTTTTATTGACCAGGAAACATAAACCAGCTTCTTTTTTTACTGCATTAGTTAACACATTAACACAAATTATAAACTTCAGGATGGGTACTGTTAAAATAACAATGTTAAATAACACCCGTAGTAAATGATTGTTGACTGATAGTTAAATTGTTCATGTAAAAAAATTTTTTTTTTTAAAGAAAAGGCTCTACTGCATGTTTCTCAACATTATTACTGTATGTTTCTGGTCTCAAAGTAAATTGTGAATTTTGCCAATTAGGTTCAGGGTGTCTTTGTAGTCTTAAATTGAACTCATGGATGGAATAAACATAAGTTAATGCAGGTGTTATACAGTATATTTTATTATTATGAAATAACATCAATTTAACAAAGTAACTTGTACTATTAAATTGTAAACCTGTACTAAATATTTTATGATCATGGCTCTTAATATTAGGCAAATTCAACCTCAGATGTACAAAACAACTTTTTACCTTGCCTTTATTTACTGTATTTAACAAAAATGAAGCCAAAAAAAGGTTAAATGAGTTCCACCTTACTGCTTCTACAGGATTTAAGTTGCAGCCAGGTGCTCATCATTACCTTTTGATTAACTAATCAGCAGGTTAGCAGACTTGTATAAAAGCAGAGGTTTTGGCAGTCTGTTGGTCTGAAGCATACAAGTGTGTGTTAACACGATGCATCGATGGGAAAGACATAAGCGCTGGTCTTAGAGAAGCAATTGTTGCTGCACATTAATCTGGAAAGATATACAAAAGGTTTTAACATTCCACAGCAAGGAAGATTATTCACAAGTGGAAAGATTTCAAGACAGTTGCCCGTCTTCCCAGAAGTGGACGTCCCAGCACATTCACCCCATGATCAAACCATGCAATGCTCAGAGGAAACAAACAACAACAAAAAAAAAAAAACTAAATCTCAGACCCTAAAGGCTTTACTGATCATGTTAAAAGTCAAATTTCATAACAGAGAAATTAGAAGGATATACTGAACAAGTACAGTTTGTTTTGAAAGGTTTGCCAAGAAAAAAAGATTCTTCTGTTCACAAAACTGTATCTGAACAAACCACAAGACATCTGAAACAATGTCCTATGGACAGATGAACCAAAGTGGAGTTGTTTGCCCATAAGGCACAGCGCCATGTTGGCAAAAATGAAACACAGCATTTCAGAAACACCTCATGCCCACTGTAAAGTATGGCAGTGGAGGTGGGGGTGATTTGGGCTCCTTTTTGCAGCCACAGGACCTGGGCACCTTGTAGTCACCAAGTAGACCATGAACTCCTCTGTATACCAGAGTATTCTAGAAGCAAATGTGAAGCCACCTGTCCAACAGCTTGGTCCAAAATAAATCATGCAAAAGGGGACAATGTTCCAAGGCACTTCAGTAAGTCTACATCAGAATGGCTAAAAAATAAAATAATCATGTTTTTTTTTAATTGCCTAGTCAAACTGCAGGCCTTAACCCAATTGAGATGCTGTGCTTAAGAGAGCTGTGCATAAGGCAAGTGAAAAAAAACTCAATAAGCAAAGTAAAAAAAAGAATGGGCTAAAAATTCCTTAGCAATTATGTGGAAGACGGCTAAAGTCATACAGGAAGTAATTACAGTACTTGTTTGTTAAACAAGATATTGCTGCTAAAGATGGATATACTGTACAAGTTCTTGTCTAAGGGGGTACTTTGTATTGTCCACATTGTTTTTTCTTTTTGGCTACACTACATTACTAAAGCCTGCTAAAATCTGATGATTTTTGTTTCTACATATAGAAATAAAAGAGAGGGTACTAACCTTTGCACATGACTGCATATACAAATAAACGAGGTCACATAGGCAAAGAAATACCACAGACACATATGATCTGGTTGTATGGTTGCTTCTACAACCAAAATAGAATAGTAGTAATAAGCATTATGCGAATTCTACATTTATTAAACGTCATTCCCATATTCTGGAAGCGGTAAAATTAACGCTTAAAGAAAAAGCAATGATACTCTTAGTTCTACATGATATATTTAAAAACCCAATAGTCTGACGTCTGAAGTTTCCCCTCTCAAAACACATTGGCAGGACTTCATATAAAGAGATTTTTTTTTTTTTTATTATCCAAATATTTTATCATTATCCAAAGTGTTTTTGGCACTCAAGATTAATAATTAAATATTGTCACTTAAAATACCGTTAATAAGGCATCACTATTCAGGCATTTAACAAAACCATTAGTTACCCTCCACTATGTGTGCATAAATAATGTATACTGTAAGATTTGGGGGTTTTTTTACATGTTTTGAGTATTTTATGAAGTGTGACATCAGTAGCTAAATTTCTGCCCTTCTGATGTGGTTTACTGATGCTCCATTTGTATGTTTCCTGTTTAACAGGTTGGTCTGAGAAGGCAACTGCGGACTACTTCAGAGAAAATGGTAAACACTTCTCACAGTGATGAGGAAAAAAGAATTCAAGATAAGGAAAGCAAGGAGGAAACCATTTTAGCTATGCTAGGCATTATTGGGACGATCCTCAACCTGGTCGTTATCATCTTTGTGTACATCTACACAACACTCTAATCCACAGAACTGATGTGAGGAACAACAGTACAAAATTTCATAATGCTTCATGCCAAAATGTTGTGTATGGAACTCACATTTCTGACTGCCAGAAAGATCACAGACACCTCAGACAGTGTGGACATTTCCAAGGCTGTGTCTCCCGAATGCTCAAGAGGAGACAATGGTGGAGAGATTTCTTACTGGTGGCATCAGAGGACATTGACAAGAATGTTGTTGCTTGTAAATATTTGCTCATTTCTTTAATGTGAGATTAGCATTTACATGTTTTTGACATAGAGTGGATACTGGAAGTTATGTACACGACAGCCCATGAAAAAGTGTTAAGAACTGTAAACTGGGTTTAATGAAAGATAAATGAGAAATGATGTACAGGACTTTTTCATGCACTCCTGTTCAGGAATTTGCTAATTTTACACTAATTGGCCTTTTTTTAACAAGTATGTTGTTAACCTTCACGAAATACTTCGTTTTTATTTAAGATTTTTATATCATTTATAACAATATATTTAGAATGACCACCACCACCACCACCTTTCTCTTGAACAAGGAAATCCCAAGTTGGCTAAAGCAATGTGTATCAATACTAAAATCCACTAATGGCCTGGTCATATTCATTATTTTGTATTACTTCACGTAACTGTGCATGATTCGTCAAGGTATACAGTATACTGTATATTGCCTTAAGTCAAAAACCTTATTCCCATATCTATGTCTGCATTACAACAATTTTCTATGCAGACAAAATCTCTCATATTCTTTGCCAAGACATAACTTTCTCCAACAAAATAACCCTGCTTTAAATTATATCCACAGAACTGTGAAAGCACATGTTATTTCATCCAAAACCGCTCCTCCATACAAAACTGTAATCAAATTTGACTGCATTATGGCCAGTTAGCACATAGTTTTATTGTGCAACATGTATTGATAAAAGCACAATGCTAAAGAATATCTTTGCATATTCTTTGCATGTTTCTCTGTAAAAAATTGTACAGACATTACATATGCATGTTTTTCTTACATGATATTTGTCACTTAATGAAGTGCCTGTGGATCAGTACGACATCCAAAACACCTACTCATTACCTTATCCCCAAACAGCTTTATAAAATATTCGCTCATCTGTAGCTCACTGATTAATCCACAAGTAGGTGTTTGTAGTGTTACGTTAATTTAATAAATGTAGCATTAATTACAGAAAAGTATTGCAACCACAACAAAAACACATTTTACTTTGTATTTTTTTTTTATATAAAAAACAGTATATTTCAGATATTTCAAATATTTCATTTTTATAAAAATACTTATTCAGCAGACAGTTGACTGTCCTTTAAAGTGATCAAAACTTATTATTCACTTGTTTAAATTTGGATAACAATTTTCAAACTGTGTACTCTTTCATAGTTGAGTGATTATTTCTTCAATCTACAAATTTTAATTTTACATGGTACCTGTGAAAGGAGATGGTAAAAGTTTATGATTGATATGTCTGCTGGTGTATCTGTTTATGTAACCACATTAAAACCAACAAAATTTTACTACAATTACAGTCAGTCTTCAGTTGTGAATGTTTTCATAAATGTTTTTCATTTTCTTTAAAAATAGCCATGAGATAACTCAAGGTACAGTTAAACCTTGGATTACGAGCATAATTAGTTTTGGAGGTGCTTGTATATCAAAGCACTCATAGATCAAACCGAATTTGTCCATAAGAAATAATGGAAACTCTGATTTGTTCCACCACCCAAAAATATTTATATAAAAATAATTAATACAAATCTCTCTCTCTTACACTTACACACACACACACACACACACACAGAATCACTGCTCTCTGACAAAAAGCCAGAGACTCTGGAAAATGAATCTTAAAGGAACCAAAGGACACTTGCTTTTGCTTTACACGCGGTTGTGGACTACATAAGTGAAGCGTGCACGCTGAGACTGAGCATCCTGCAGCACGTGTGAGAAAAGAACCATTGGCTCATTTGTTATCACATGATGCTTGGCGGAAAAAGCAAATGTGTACTACTCATATGTCAAGACCTTGCTCGTTTTTTAAGTTAATATTTATTTAAAAAATTTGCTCATCTTGCAAAACACTAATTTTTGATTTTTTAATGTATTGATTTGATTTTGATTGATTTCTGTCCGATCTAAAACCAAGTATAGAAAAATGTATTCAGGGTAAAAATAGTAACAACAATAGAGCAGAAACTGCAGAATTCTCTTTTCTCTTATCATTTAGGTCACACATGTCAAAATAATTTTGTACTTCCCCATTATCTGTGGCCAAATGGAATAATACTGTTTGGACAAAATGACAGAGAGATGGAGCGAGATGGGGAAATGGCACACTAAAAACAGCTTAACTCTTGTATGTGAATTTCAGAGATTAGGCAGTGAACCAAACAAACAATGTTATTTGAAGATTCCAAGCTGAATAAATTCAGTTGAGCCCAGGAGTGGGCATTCAGTCAGTTTTACTGGAGTATGTAAATGCTTCATTGCATAGAAAGAAAAAAGCTGAACCAACCAGCCCTGGTGCAGTGCTGGCCTTTCTGCATGTCTGTCATTATAATTAATATTAATAATTGATTATAAATATTAATTCATCCTTCAATTAATTCATCTAAAAATTAACCACTTTCCCTGAGTTAATGTTCAAGTGGACTCACAGACAATCTGCCTACCTGCATGTTTTTGGCAGTGGGACAAAACTGGCACAAGCACAGGGAGAACATGCAAAACTGCACACAGTAACCAGAGTTTGGTATGCAACAAATGAAGACCAGTGCAGTGCAAAACCAAAAAAGGTAGCTGTGCAAAAAAAAGCAAAGTACAACATAATAGATGCTGTGAATCAATGAGCCCAATATAATAAATAGTGTAAAATAAAGAGTTAAACACAACAAATTATACAATGCATCTGTCATAACCATTAAAACAGTGTCACTTAAACACATTTTTGTTACTTTCAAACCTAGAAATGGGCATCGGAAGGTGCACAGTGCATACTGACGATATTAAGTTTGCACACTGTCTTGCCAACAAAAATAAGTATCACACTTTTCTTCATGTAAGTGTCTTTAGCATTAAGACAGTGGGCCACGTCCAATTCATACATGAATTCATAAATCATAAATGCACGATTCCTCAGGCTCACAGAGTTTACTATAAAGGCACTCAATACAATTTGAGTCCTGGAATATGCCCAAACTATCAAGGCATCATGTTTTTGCCCAGGCAGTGTACATTTCTGCACAAACATCTTGGAGAATCTGCCAGTTGTTCTGGAAACTTTGACAGTTTATATCGTCCAATTCTGAGATGAATGATTGTACAACATACAATACCTGTACATCTTTAATGGGGGAAAAAAGTTGTTTAGGTTATTTGCGGGTTTCCGAAATAAACACAGGGTCAACCTTAGGTTCAAAGTATCCCTATAGCCACTTATTATTTGGTAGAATGTCCATTAGCATATTTTATGCTTTCCAGTACTTTTTCTTAGCCATCAACAAGATTCTGGCAGAACTCTGGTTGGATATTTGACTACTCTTCCTGCCAGAATATGGGAATGTTCAATTACATTTCTTGTTTTCTTGGCAGGAACCTGATTTTTAAGCTTGGCCAACTAATTTTTCCAAAGTTCCGAAACTAACTTTTGAAACTAAGTTCCAAAAGCCTAATATTTGCCTGCTGTATCCATGCTGGAACTAACTGATTTGGGGTCAAATCCTTGTTGGAACACTCAATCTTTTTTTCAAGTCCAGCTATCTAGCTACTGGTTTGAGGTCATGGTGAAGAGTTCCAAGTTAGTCCTTCATCTTCATTGCTTAACTGGTAGCAAAACGGCAAAAAAGCACAATGCTAACACCCTGATGCTTAACAGATTGTACAGCATTCCTGAGAATGAATGGATCACTTTTATTCTTCCAAAAATAACTCATCACTCGCTTTTTTTTTGTGTGTGTCCATGTAGTCAGCTGCAAACTTTAGTTGAGCTTAAAGTTGTCGGAGGAGATTCTTTCTTGGATGACTGTAAACAATGACACTGGTGTTCCAACAGCTTCATGGCAGACCTGTGCCTTGGTGGTTCCTAAGTTGTTCTTAACCATCTGAACCAGTTTCCTTCCAGCAGAGTATTGGAGTTTGGCAGTTCAGATCTTCTTCCAGATCTTGTCAATGTGGCTATACCTCCTAATTGCTTGTACAAATAGTACCAGTCAAAATTGTGGACACACTTAAAAACTTAAGGGTATTTCTCAATTATTCTACAACATAGAGAATAAAGATATTAACTATGAAATAACATATAGAATAAAAAAAGTGTTGCAATTTTGATTCTTCGAAGGAGTGACCAGCTAATTGAGAGAATGCCAAGAAAAGCAGTCATTAATGCAAAAAGGTATAAGGCACTGCAGTAACCCTGTAATCTTAGTCACACCCAGTTTATTTAAAATACTGTAGATATAACAAATGAATCAAATACAGACCTGCAGCTCTTTGCATTTACATCTTTAAAATAATGTAATCAGTCTTTCTCAGAATCTGTAATAAGTAATAAATACATTTAAAACACTGAAATAGGTTACCAAAGGGAACAACCTACAATATCAGTATAAAAAAAGTAAAAAAAACTAAACATTAAGTTTATATGCATAGGCAGATAGTAGGCTAGTGAATCAGAATAATTCTGGAGGCATGCCACTCAGGACATTAATATTACAGAAGTTTTATTTTAAGACTTCTTTTTCAACATCACAGTTACCCTATCCTCTATCTTTGTTCCATCTTGCAGTCTTAAGGGTTCTTGAGGTTGTTTCTCTGGGGAACCCAAGGATAAATGTGTAAAGCCATACGACAGGCTGCCTATTAAAAAGGATAAAACTTTTGAAATGCAAAGAATCCTCAACTATCTTAACTTTTTTTTTTAATAAACTAACTTTGAAATCCAGTCCAACTGCAACAAGTGGCATGTTTGCTAATCAATTACATTTGTAGGGGGAAATGTGAAAATAGATTTCTTTTTGACTAAGCATTTATGTTAAATATACAGTATATATTGGAAAATTGAGCAACTGTCATGATTGGGTGGTATTGGCTGTTGTTAATGCCGTGGGCAGAAAAGGGCAGGCATAGGCGCAGAGGGGTGTTTTTAAACAAAAAAATCTTTATTCCACATACAACACAAAACAGGAATCACAGAAACAAAACAAAGGAATCCTAAACTATACGACCCATAACTGACCAATACCCAGGCTAGAGGACAAGACACAAAACATAAGCATTATACTGAAATACATGCTTAACTGACAAGACAGACTCTAATACACAAAATATAAGCACTACATATGTATGTTGAGACACATGCTTAAGGACGAAACACAGGCTCTAATACCCGTTACACAAAATATAAGCACTATGTTGAAACTCTGGGAAACTGAGTCGGCAAAACAAAAACTACAAAGACAAAACAGTGCCCTCTACTGGCGATTCCCTACAGCACAATTTTACACTTTTGCACATTCATTTATCCATCCTCAATAGCAGATGTTTCTTGGTTAAGTAAATCATAATTATCCTAAGACTTTTTATAATAGAAACCTATCATAAGAACAGAGTGACAGATATGAATACACCTTAAATAAGAAGCCATTCCATCACAGTGTGCTTACCTACAAAGATGCATGCAATTGTTTTATTCTTGAATGTTTAAATATGGATTGTTGATCCTTTTAAATTTAGATTTTATAAACAAACGCTCTACACAGACACAAAAAAACAAGAAAAAAATCAAAAGGTATTAACCTTATTGAATATAGGATTTTATGAATTGATAAATAAAATCTGGATTACTCAACATGCATAAACAATTCGATAAAAAAATATTTTTTAATTTTTTATTTTTTAGTGATCCATCTGCTTTTATTGGGTATTATCCAAACATCAATGCTACGTTTATCCATACATCTTTTCATCTAGACTGCTAAGTCTTTTAATGTCACTGACCGACTACCTATTGTTGAATTGAATGTGTGTGTGTGTGTGTGTGTGTGTGTGTGTGTGTGTGTGTGTGTGTGTAGTTATGATTGTGAAAACTGCAGTTAATGAAAAGGTTTATGGTGATCCTTCCCAGCAGTTTGAAGCAGTTGTCTGTCATCTTTTTTTACATTTAGACAGCTATACATATCTACACATATAAAAAACTGTAAAGTTTACATTGAAGATATCTGTGAAAAAATTATATATGAATAAAATTGGGAGGACGTAAGATGAGCAGTAGAACATATCAAGATGGTTTTTGGAATTTTTGTCTCTCTGTGCACGCATCACGTAAAAGGTGTATTTGGCAGAGCTTAAGGTAACATACAGGCTTTGTTTCATCACAATCGGCTCCCGGGAAGAGAAGATTTGAAATTTAAATGGAAAATGCCCTTATCATGAAATCTGAATGTATATATTTATATGTATGTATGTGTAAGGTATTGAAGTTGCCGTTTCCACTGTAAGACTGTCTAACCTTTGTTGTTAAGTTTCTTAAAACCATATGTCATCAAAACAAAAACAATTAATCTCTGCTTGTTTATTCCATCTGATGAGCAATTAGAGTTTCAGAGCATCTTCTCTGTAGTTCAGTTCACATTCACAACTGAGCTCAGTAAGCTGCTTCTTGTAATTAAGCACATAACCATCAAAATGCAAATATAGTTTCTACATTCTCTTCTCACAGAACAATTACGTAGATGTCCACAACACACAATCTAGGCTGATTTTACAGAGGTTTTCTGTTTAGAAGATATTCTGGTTCTTTTAAATCACCAACTGAGGCAATTTCTAAGCAAGCTGTATATCTATACAATGTATAGTATGCACTGTATATACACTATATGCACTATGTACTGTATGGATGTATGCATTAAAGCTGCTTATATTATTACATCTGACATATGTTTTAGCTAGAATACGTTGTAATTTAATTTGTTGTACTGGAAGATGAGCGTGCTTCCTACCTGACCAACAATACAGCCAGGTTCTTCAGAAGCATATTACAGTTCGGGCAATGACTTTCTGTGGAAGAGTTAACAGAGTGAAATGGTTTCTCAGAGAGTCAAGCACCTCTCATAAATTTCACAGGGAGTGCACACATATCTACTGCCCTCAACATCTATCCAAGCATTGCAATAAATCCTGTGATCTAAACTAGAGTGATGCTGACACCCATGACAAATCCTGACTCACATATAGAAAAAGAAAAAGAACGGCAGAGGATCAAGCAAATCTGATTAACAAGTTTGGCTGGATGTTACACTGGTTTTTAAATCCTTTTTGAATGATGGCATTTGGGTGAAATAGTTTATGTCACAGAAAAATATATTAATCATTTTATTACTTTATTAAAAGTCACTATTAATGTGAGAGACACTGGCATTTGTGCATTCATTTTTGTGGATAATAAATAAATTGACATCCTGTATTGTATTGTGTGTTCATTTCTTAATGTTAATTGCAAAAAACATCCTGATTGTTACAATTTTGGTAAGTTTTGTCATGGCAAACGATATATAAACAAAATATTTATAAATGACCATTCTGGCATAGTGGATAATAACTTTATATATTAATAAGATATTTATTAAAATTAATTTAAATTGGTTTATTGCACTGATTTATTTTGATGAAATCTACATGCACTATAAAATAAACTATGATTCATTCAACAAAAATAATAATTGTATTGTAACCAAACAAAATGGCAATAATAAGTATAAATGCTAGAGAAAGAGTCTTTATATTTTAACCAAATTTCCTAAGAGGATAGATTGGGCGCTGGTCCATGTTTTTGTTACTGCACTTAATTAACATAACGGTATACTTACAGAAAGATAGTTAAACTCATCCAGTAGCACATCATACACTTTCCTTTAAGATTAAAAATCTCTCCAGGAACATCTGTGTGGGTAGCTCATATGCCCTCACCACAAAAATGGAAAGGTTTTAACTGATGACAGCTACAGCAGTGAAAGAAGATCTGGCAGCCCATCACATGGGCACATCTGCCTCAGTCTAAGATAGATCCATTAAAACTGAAACCAGTGACCTTGAGTATATTGCACTCTTCCAATGTGAGGAGATAATAAGGCTTTTGAAAATGTGTATGAAAATTGTGTTTATTATCAAAGGGAACCCCTTTTTATAAGATTAACATTTGAGCAATGATGAAGCTATGATTTTTTTTTTTCACAGGGTTGTGGCCAAAAGGTCATTAAGGAGCTGTTTTAATGTTTAATCTTGAATGTTTTATTTATTGTAAGTTTACACTTATCTTGGTTAAATTAAGATAATGATTAAAACATCATAATTAAAATACATTTTAGTTAAATTACTACAAACATTTTTACGCAGCAGCCTTACAGAAATCCAGATGTACAGTAGATTTCAATTGCTAATGAGCAAAAAGTGACAGAACCCCCTGGAAGAGATATTTTTACCATCATAGCAGTGCCCACAAGGTGAAGGATTCATTTCAGGTACAGATTATACTTGCGTTTATATGTTACAGTAATGAGTGTTGTGCCAACGTGAACTCTTAACTCTCAGAAAACCTAGGTGAAGAGACGTCATAGATGACTCCTGTTTTTTTTTTAATTAATGTTTTTTTCATTATGAAGTATCTGTATGCCACCATTATAAAATGCATTCGGATTTTTTCATAAACGTTCATCATCACTGATCATGTCGGAGGGGAAAAAATTGTATACAAAAAAATACAAAACTGTATACAAAAGCTAATTGCAACCATGAGGAGATTAAATAAAGCATAATGCTCCAGAGGACATCTGTTTACTCAACACAATCACATTTGGTGGGAAAAAAAGGCTACAAGAGGGCTGATTTCTCAGCATGTATACCCCTGAGCTAAAGTTTCTCTATAGGAAAATCAATGGAGAGTAAGTGTCTACTTGTACAAGCCCTGCTGTTTTTCTCTCTTAGAACTCAATCATAGCCTAATCTTCCCCTGAAAACACAGCATGTCTCTGTCCATGGCCTGCGGAATACCTTAATTAAACAATTACAGAGCTACAAAACAATTTACTTGCTTTGCAACACAGCATTAAGCTTTTGCTGGGTGAAAATTGTTATGAAGTACACACAGTTATATTCACAAATCTTTCGTGTTTTTGTGTTTCTGCAGGGCAAGTGACGTACTACTATCTTGATATTGATGCACACACTGAGTGAAAACAAAACCACCCCCACAATAGATGTCCTTCAAATAAAAATGTATATTAACAGAAATGTACAGTTACTACATAATAAAGCAGTGGTTTTATTTACGAGACTGCAAGGGGTTTTCCTGCAGGACATTTATGAGTTTCAGTCACGCCCAGCTTGGAAATCGGTTGCACGCTGGGTGAAATCCAACTTTTGGACAGTTGTCACATAGTTTCAGGCCAATTCTGCCTATTTACTACTAATGTGACCTGGTATGCTCCAAACTCTTACAACTTTAAAGCTGTGCTCAAACAAATCAAAATACAAATGACTATAAAATATAATTAACCAAAAAAGCCAGCTATTCCAAGAGAATTAAGATTTTGTAATATACAGCTCTGGGGAAAAAAATAGGGATATAAATAAAAATAAATAATACAAAGTCTATTGCAATTTACTCCAGAAAGCCCCAGTAAACAACAATACAGCACCAGTAAACATCAATACAGCGCCAGTAAACAACAAATAAAATAAACAAGAAGTTGCTCCAGGGGTAGGCAAACACAAACCACAAAAACCCAACCATAGCTCTACATCAAACCCTATTAATTCCACGAAAACCTCTTTTTATCCTTTGGAAACAACCCTCCAATACACAGCACTTCTAGAAAGGAAACAGCTCCACCTGTTGATGAGCAACGCCCAGAACAGGGTTACAATAATTCTCTTTTTACTGCATATGATACTGTAAAATGTTAGTGATTAAATAAAATGCTGTCAGTATTAAAGCCTGATAATTATATCAAAAGTCTTATTCTTATTTGTTCTGATGCATGGAGGACTGAAAAAACAAATGATGGTGTAGTGGTTAGCACTGTCGCCTTGCATCTCCAGGGTCCGGGTTCGATTCCTGGCCAGGCTCGATTCCTGTCTCTGGGTGCATGAGTTTGCATGTTCTCCCCATGCTTGGTGGGTTTCCTCCGGGTACTCCGGTTTCCTTCCAAAGATATGCAGGTTAGGCTGATTGGCGTTCCCAAATTGCCCGTAGTGTGTATGTGCGTGTGCACTGTGATGAATTTGCACCCTGTCCGGGGTGTACCCTGCCTTGTGCCCTAAACCTCCTGGGATAGGCTCCAGGTCCGCGCGACCCTGAATACAGGATAAAGCGGTATAGAAGATGAAAGAGACTGAGTGAGTGAACAGAGATCTTTGAAAGAAAATCTATATGTATGTTGCTGCCCTCTACTGGATTAGTTCCCCTAAGGTTATTTTTCCCCTTTTCTTTTTGTGTGTGTTATGGATTTATAAATATTTATTTTTGTGAGGTAACGAATATATGCATGCTGTATGTTTATTATATATTCTGACTAACAGTGCAATATGAGACCATTTTTAACAAAGTAACAAACTCATGCTTAGATACATACTTAGCTTGTACTCATTATGCTTAACATGTAACCTAAATATATAAAAATAGATGAGAATAAGAATAATCTTCATTCATTTTGGAGGTCATCCAAATATCATTCATGTTAAACATTAAATGGACACATATGAATAGGAAAAGCAAAATAGATACAGTGTGATCTGAAAGCATTTAAGTATTTGTTGGAGGAATTTAAGCATTCGGCTGTATATAACTTACAGACTATATTTTCACAACATTTTTCGGATTAAAAACAAAAAAAAATCTGTTAAAAATAAACAGTTTAGGAAGTCCTAGAAAAAGCATGTATATTACATAAAAGCAGTGTCTGATTTAAACAACGCACATACATTTATGTGATGTATAGATTTAAGTCGTTTTTATATATATCTAGATTGAACTAACAACAAATAGTTTAAAAATGAAACCTTAGGGGTTCTTTATCTAAGAATTTTCTAAGTAGAATCCTCATACCACCATAGTATGTTATCAAAAAGGGATCTGATTTATGTATCAAATAAATCTTTAAAGACCATGTGAACATTTTGTGTGTGTGTGTGTGTGTGTGTGTGTGTGTGTGTGTATAAACTAGTGTGTGGCACAATCTCCAAATCAAGTAGGCTTTTATTGTCATTTCAACCATATACAGTTAGTACACGATGAAACGAAACAACGTTCCTCCAGGACCAAGGTGCTACATACGACATAAATCAACAACATAAATTAACAAAAAACTAACAACTAAGAAATCTAATTAGCTGGCTGGCTGAGACGAACCAAATTAAATTGTCAGAATAAATTGTTGCTGTCTTAGATTAACAGTGTTATGTATGAGTGGTGCACAATGTTAAAGTGTCTGGAAGTTTAGTGTGTTATGCAGGGCTTTAGGATAAGCAGTGTGGCAACATACTGCAGGAGTTATGGAGCAGCCTCAAGCAGATGGATCTATGCTCATGACAAAAAGGGGAAAACAATCTTAATAATCAGCAAATTTGTTCTTTAAGATAACTCCTTTTTTATAAACACATTTAACAATCCCCTTTTGTTTTAAATACAACTTTATCAAGTATTTTCTTTTCTTCCGACTTTTCTCCAGCACTTTTTTCTTTTCTTTTCCACACTTTTTTCTTCCACCACCCTTAGTGTGCGCCCAGGTGCATCTCCCATGAGTGCATCTCCCTCTACCGAAATCTGCCTGTCTGCAAATGTGTAGCTGTCTGTGTATTTACCTGCCTCACCGCACCCCGAACATGTCCAAACTTTAGCTAAGTAACCCGCTGCTGACATCTAGTGGAGAAAATTGTAGCTATGCTTTACTGGTAGTAGCATGCATAGTATTTGGAAAGGAGTAGTTTAGAAATTATGTTCATTGTGGCTATATTTGAGAGTGTCACTTTTAATTTATGTTATTAGGAGAACTTCCTTTGTAATTCAATTGTGGAATTTATGATCAGTTTGAAGCTGAGCTGGAATCACTCAAAGGTCTCTGATGATGTAGGACATGCAGTACTCTTACGCTGTCTATTTATTGTCTAATTATCTAAATACCTCATAATTGGGGGGGGGGGTGAATGATCTTGTTGCACAATATAACTTTTTTTTTTACATTTAACATTTTTTTTCATATTTTGCTGAAAATGCACTATCTTCCTTGTTTATGCCGTTCACGTTAGAATGTGCCCAGTTTTGAGTGAGGGATGAAGTACAGTGACCTTCTCTGAATGGCCCCTTTAAATAAATACTGACAACCTTTTAGGGACCCCTTACCATTGCTCCTGATAAACAAATCTGATCTTCTGGTAAATCACACTATGATTAAATTACACTACCTGCATTAGGATTTTGAGTTATAAGAAAGCTTAGAATACATTTTACCCCTTATACATTGATATGGTATAATACCTTGGAGAAATACAGTATTCAAAACAATAGCTACTGCAGTTCTGTAAAAAAAAAAAAATGTAGAAAGTTAGCTATCTTTCAGAAAGAAGAATCTTACCATACATACAAAGCAAAGAGAGTTACGACTTTTATTATTCAATAGGTTTCACTGGCTGGCTGACTATAAAAGGGATTGAGAAGAAGAAGCATGTTTGTGATTCCAGTTCTATGCTTGTGCATCTAAGATAAGATTTTCTTGATTATTTTGGCCACACTTTTTTGTTTTTATGGCCCAGCACAAACAACACACTAGCACAGTGCATACAGTACTATCATTATACATATAATATATATATAAAGCACTTTACCATCGCCCTATCATGCGGGGATCGCTGGTTCGAACCCCGGGTTCGGGGTTGAATCCCTTCCTCCCACAGCCGGAGGTCTGGAGAGAGCTGATTGGCCGAGCTCTCTCAGGGGGGAGGGATGAGTGGTACTAGCGTGGTACATTAATCAGGGCTCTACAGCCAGTCAGGGGCGTCTGTGAGCTCGCGCACGCGGAAAGAGCGGCTAGCTCCACCCCTAATGGTGTTCGAAAAGATGCGGTCTTTTCGAACCAATTCGGAGGAAACACGTGATAGTCTTCGGCCCTCCCGGCTGAGTGGTAGTAGTAGCCTTAATGTGGGAGCCCCCTAGTGATGGCTAAATTAGGGAGAAAATTAGGGCTAAATTAGGGAGAAAATTGGACAAATCAAAAAAAAATAATTAATTAATTAAAAAAAAGTCTATATATAGGCAATGTATCACATAATGTATACACACATGCTGGACACCAGAACATAGAGGAGTGTATCAAGATAATAGGCACTTTCACTTGAAACTCTGTATTAGTGCTTGAGTAGATTTCCATGAACACCATCACAGACACATTGCTTGCAGCATTGTGTATAGATGACTTTGAGGATGGATCCATTTTTAGTGGGTTGTTTCAAAAAGTCCATACCAATCAACGGCTATACCATTTAGAAAGCCTTAAATCAGCGCCCATATTTTATCCATACTTTCATTTTTGTAGACAAGCTAAACAGCAGTGCCTTATTAAAACAGTTCAGTCCAGATGCACATTTAACATACAGAAACATCTCTGACTACATACTGCTTAAAGGTTTTGTCATGGTTTGCAATGATTTAAAATAAGGAACACAAATAAGAAACATCAACATTCCATATATTTGACATGATGTACGTCCACTATTTATTTTATACATATAGTCATTATAACATTGAGTTTGTTTGGGTTTTTTTTTTTGGAGCCATTAGAGGTTCTTTATAAAGTTTAAAGAAAAATCAAATATAAATACTGTCCCTTGTCACTTTTTTTTTTTTACCTTTAAATATGCTTTTATTTTTAAGACACTCTTGGAATTCTATATTATGGTATGAAAACAGCCTTAAGTAGTACTGTGTTATCATAGTGTCACATTCCACAGACCGACATACTGTACTATTCAGAACTTAGTAAAAAAAGAAAGGCAGGCTTAAAATATCCCCGTTGTTTATAATGAGTCTGCTAACTAAGAACAGGCATTCACGTCAAACCGGGACTTTTGATTGTGAAGAATAATAAAACATACGTTTATTTCTCTGGGCGTTATTGGCTCAACAGTAGGTTTCTTACCTGCCATGCAGAAGGCCTGGGTTCAATTCCCACCCAATGGATACAGTGCAGGTCCCAAGCCCAGATAAAATGAGAGGGTTGTGTCAGGAAGGACATCTGGTGTAAAAATCTGTGCCCAGTTCTGTGCAGATCAGATGGTCAACTGTGGCGACCTATCGATGGGAACAGACGAATCTCTTCATAATCCCCTGCTACACTACGGCACACATTTATTCCAGTATTTCACTAGTGCTTGAATAGCATTGAAATTCAAACTTTTGAATTCAGTGCTTTTTTTACGTCTGAAATGCTGACCTCCTAGAAACCCCCAAACGTATAGAAATGGCTTGACCATACAGAGGATGTGAAAATAACTAACTCCCTGCCCAGTTCCTGCAATGTGCAAGTTGTGTTTGTGAAGGATTGTGCTTACAGTTCTCACACACAGATGTGTCCCACGGACAGATACATTTTACCATAAAAGATTTTCATTGTTACATGTAAGTAGTTGCATTTACTGTACACACTGGTTTTGCTGCTCAGTGCAATTTCACATTTCCTAGAGAGGATATTTTAAAATTACATGCCTGTAAATGGAGAAAGAAAAATATTCTGGATCAGGTACAGTATGGCACCCTCCTTCAACTTCACAGTTTAACCAGTCGAGTCAAACCATTTTATGTCTAAATAACCCCTGGAATTCAGCAGAAACGTTTGTTTTGCAAAATATTGTGATGACTTTAATTTGCCATCATTGAAGACATAATTACTTTGGTGAAATGACATTGAAACAATCTTTACTACAAAATGATGGTATAACATTGAATGAATGCCACAACACAAAATTGTAAAAACAACTTTAAAACAATAATATTAAACCAACGGCCTCAGTGGGAATCAAGCTCCAGTCCCTGCTGTGATAACACTGTGTGTACCACTGAATCACTTAGGAACATGGGGTTGAGGCTAGTAAATGTGCACTCATGACAACAAAAAATACGGACAACAGCAGGTTACAGATGTATTCAATTGGAAAGCAGACAAAATGAACAAAAAAAACTGGATGCAAACTCCATATTATATTTTAGTCATTTGAGAGCTAAGATGCAGCTGACTAAAACTCTGTACACTCTGTGTACAGCAAATCTGGTACAAAACAAGATACCATAGTTGTGTTTGAAGGCTGTGCAAATGGAGTTTAATCAGCATAAATACTTTCAATAAAAGTTAAAGTTGAATTAAGTTTGTGTTATTCATTCTAAGTTATCTTTATTATTTATTAAAAACAGTCTTTCAAAACTTTCAAAAATAACCTTGTAACACCAGTGGACATCACCACAACATTGTACCAACTATATCATACCCAAATTCAAACATTAGGTGTCCTAGGAAAGGGCTGCGTCCTTAGAAGGAACTTTCTCTTCTTCATTTTCTCAATCAATCTGCATATGTTTCTGGAAATTTAATCTTGTCCAGGAATCTAAAATGTGAAAAAAAAATTGCATAGTAAGATAACTGTAATAAACAAATGCACAACTATACAAGTTTTTAAACTGTGGTTGTAATGTCAGTAGTTTATCACATAACATTGCAAAATTGAAATTTTTATGTAATGGCCATATTGGAGAGTGATATTTTCAGCAAATACAGCAGGCTGAGTGCTTTGTCTCTCTAGCTTAACTGCTATGGAGTGCCATATGTCATCATACAAGGTGAGAGAATTGCATGCTAAGGAGTAACATAATACATAGTTCAAAGGAAGCACACTGATGCATAGCCCACATATTGTAGCCTTACTAATGAGACATGACAGAAGGACATGCCATGGACTGCCTTTTGCTCCGACCAATAATCTCTTACCCCTAGAAAAGTGTTTTATCTAGGGAGCCACCTTTTAAAAATGACAACGTATAGTAACCCAATTTACAATAAGCATTATTTATAAATCAAAAGAAAAGTTTATATGCCGATATTTGAATGATACTGATCATTAATAACTTTATTATCTTAAATGGTAAACCAGTCATTTCTGAGAATAGATACAGTGGGTACGGAAAGTATTCAAACCCCCTTAAATTTTTCACTCTGTTATATTGCAGCCATTTGCTAAAATCATTTAAGTTCATGTGAGTTTAAGTTCTCATTAATATACATACAGCACCCCATATTGACAGAAAAACATAGAATTGTTGACATTTTTAAAGATTTAATAAAAAATAAAAACTGGAATGTCACATGGCAGACCCTTTGCTCAGTATTTAGTAAAAGCACCCCTTTGATCTAATACAGTCTTTTTGGGAAAGATGCAACAATTTTTTTACACCTGGATTTGGGGATCCTCTGCCATTCCTCCTTGCAGATGCTCTCCAGTTCCATCAGGTTGGATGGTAGACGTTGGTGGACAGCCATGTTTAGGTCTCCAGAGATGCTCAATTAGGTTTAAGTCACGGCTCTGGCTGCACCATTCAAGAACAGTCACAGAGTTGTTGTGAAGCCACTCTTCGTTATTCTTTGTTTGTTATTTTAGCTGTGTGCTTAGGGTAATTTTCTTGTTGGAAGGTAAATCTTCAGCCCAGTCTGAGGTCCTGAGCACTCTGGAGAAGGTTTTTATCCAGGATATCCCTGTACTTGGCCGCATTCATCTTTCCCTCGATTGCAAACAGTCGTCCAGTCCCTGCAGATGAAAAACACCCCCACAGCATGATGCGACCACCATGCTTCACTGTTGGGACTGTATTCGACAGGTGATGAGCAGTGTCTGGTTTTCTCCACACATACCGCTTAGAATTAAGGCCAGAGAATCTTATTTCTTACCATCTTGGAGTCCTTCAGGTGTTTTTAATGTGTCTTGCACTAAGAGAGGCTTCCGTCGGGCTACTCTGCCATAAAGCCCCGACTGCGACTGGTGGAGGGATGCAGTGATGGTTGACTTTCTACAACTTTCTCCCATCTCCCGACGCATCTCTAGAGCTCAGCCACAGTGATCTTTGGGTTCTTCTTTACCTCTCTCACCAAGGCTCTTGTCCCCCGATAGTTCAGTTTGGCCGAACAGCCAGCTCTCGGAAGGGTTCTGGTCATCCGAAACGTCTCCCATTTATAGATTATGGAGGCCACTGTGCTCCTAGGAACCTTAAGTGCAGCAGAATTTTTTTGTAACCTTGGCCAGATCCGTGCATTGCCACAATTCTGTCTCTGAGTTCTTCAGGCAGTTCCTTTGACCTCATGATTCTTACAATGCATTGTGGGCTGTAAGGTCTTATATAGACAGGTGTGTGGATTTCCTAATTAAGTCCAATCAGTCTAATCAAACACAGCTGGACTCAAATGAAGGTGTAGAACCATCTCAAGGATAATCAGAAGAAATGGACAGCACCTGTTAAATATATGAGTGTCACAGCAAAGGGTATGCATTCTTAGGCCCATGTGATATATCAGTGTTTAATTATGTGTTTTTCTGTCAATGTGGGGTGCTGTGTGTACATTACTGAGGAAATAAAAAAGGGACTTAAATGATTTTAGCAAATGGCTGTAATACAACAAAGAGTGAAAAATTTAAGGGGGTCTGAATACTTTCCGTACCCACTGTATGATAAATGAAATTGCTTTATAAGCTTCTCTTCTTACACTGACACACAGCTGGCATTGGAATAGACTAGATCTGGTTAGCTCCCTTGCTTTTACCAAATTACTGTAAGTCTTTTTTACAGTAGATTACCCTCATTAACAACTTTCCTTATGACCACATGACTGTGTAGTTCCAATCCTATCCTATCCTATCCTAAGTTCATGTTGTACTATACACGTGGAAATGCTCTTAGTTCACTATCAAACATAGCTGATCAAACATAGTGATTTATACTGTCCATTTCTTACAAACTTTCAACATGTTTAATGTGTTTAAATGATTAAATTCAATTTATATTTTCCCCCAACACCATTTCTTCCACAAAGTTGAGCACTATCCCTCCAGGTTTTAATAATGGGTTTGGAGTTCATCCAATTCCAGTCTTTTCAAATGAAATAATTAAGTCTTATTTAATTTGCTTAGAAGGTCAAGAACTTGACCTTTCTGAGATTTCTTTTTCCTCAGCATTGTACAAATAACTGTTCTGAAGAAGCTATTTTCATCTGGGCCATTTATTTGTAGTTAGGTAAATATAATTCAATACAACAAATAAAATGCCTGGAATAGTTAATTATTAATTTTTTGCTCTGAAATTATACACAGAGCTCAAATATATTAGGTATGTATATTGAGAGTGGTGTAACAGAATGTACTCTAGAGGAAAGCAAAAAAAACCATTAAAAAGGGAAATACATAAAAATTCTGCGTTAGTCAGTCAGTGATTAAAGATTATGATCCAGCGCCATCACTAAATCTACGGTTTCCCATATTTTGGCTATGAACCCCATGAACTATTTAAACACTCAGTTTATCATACATTTATTGTAGCTTGTAGATTCTTTTTGGAAAAATTGGCACTCATAAACTAAGACATAGCTAAACAAGGTACGGGAATCAGGTAATCATGGCCAAACTGTTTTTAACTGACAGGCTATGGTAAATCATATATTCATGCATACTGTATCAATCATGGTGAGCAGTAAAACATATCTACATAATAATGAATATATATCAAACCTTAAGCCCTTATTTATTTATTTATTTATTTAGGGATGCAGTGATCCCCTAAACACCAATCAGGCATAATTTGTGCAGACTTTTATGACTAAGAGCAATGTCTAGAAACATGATGTCATAATGCTCAAGTCCTCTCAAATTGGTTCTAATGACTTCAGTGTAGATTACTGTCACACTTTGAACCACTGGATTGAAGATGAATGTGAAACTGACAAGTCTACAGCTATGTGATCCAGTTTTTCACCATTTACTAGAATTACAAAGAAAAATTATTGTGAAGGTAGTTCTGAGCGCCTGAGTGACTGTATTATATATGGTGAAAACGAGAGAAAGAGAGAGAGAGAGTTTTCTAAGCATGTTATGAATCAACTTAAATTTTTTTCGAAAAATTAAAAAATATATATTTCAGCTATGTAGCCCCTGAACTTCTTAAAACCTCAGTTTTTAATTCAGTTATTCATTTTAAACCTTATAGCACCCAAGCAGTATTATTTTGGCTTTAGTTTGTAGGTTCTTTTTATTTATTTATTTATTTTATTTGGCATTCTTAAACTAAGACATAGCTAAACAAGGTATGGGAATCAGGCAATCTCTTAAGACATTTCTAACATAATAGTTGTCTGTAAATTTAGGATTGGGATATGTGCAATAATAAATATTAAAATTATATTTGTTTTTGAGAGCGAGAGAGAGAGTTTATAAGGGGGAGAGGGAGACATAGCATATACATTCTGTGTAAGTCAGTGATTGAAGTTTATGATCCCCTACAGGGAAACAGTTTCCCATATTTCAGCTATGAACCCCATGAACTTCTTAAACCCTCAATATATCATTCAGTTATTTTAAAACTTACAGCACCCAAGCACTATTATTTAAACTGTAACTCCAAATCATATGCATTATTGAGAGAGAGAGAGAGAGAGAGAGAGAGAGAGTTTTATAAGCATGGTACAGTATGCATTAATTTAAAATATAAAAAAGGGGGAGACAGACTGAGACTGAGACAGTACAGGGTGAGTGGGAGAGAGAGAGAGAGAGAGGTCTTCGCACGTGGACGCTTCATACTCTTCGTTTTGTTCATCTGTCTCCATGTGTTATCGGCCAGTACACTATCTTCTCTGCTTTAGATGTTTTAGTGTGTGACTGTTGTCTCCAGTGAACCTGGTCCGATCTGTGCTCCGTCTGCACTCGGATACAAAGCGCCATTCAGGCGCATCTCCCTCACAGTACCTCCTCACGGATCATCTGAACAAAAGTCAACAACATGGATCTGTCATTTATGGCTGCGCAGGTATGTACAAACTGTATTTATTCTGGGATTTTTTTTTCCGCCAAAAAACGTAAACAGGTGCTGTAAGTACTTACCTATTAACTTTGACCAGCGAACGGAGGGCGTTGCCTATTTATACGCGCAAACACACATAGCACGTGCTATTAATGGCCACAAATAAACATGCGTTCTGCGTGCAACCTCTTACTGTCAAAGCCTTGTTTCATTTGTCGGTGAAATAATTTACAGATTCAGTTTACATTAGCAGCATTCATATGACGTGACGTGTTTTTTTTTCTTCCACGAAGCATGTGCAAAAAAGCAATCGCTGTTTACATAAATCATGATACAGCGCATGTTTTTTTAAAATTATTTATTTATTTATTTGCACATGCATCGTGTTAAACATTCTTGTAATTGTTTGATTTTCTTTTCTCTGTATTTTTATTCATGGTCAAAATGTCAACTCTAATCTTTTGTTTTCTTTGCCTTTTAACTAGCCATAATTTTTAATTAGCCACATTTTGTTTCGTTGTATATGTGCAGTTTTTTACTACAACCTAATACTGTATGTCACTTGACTTCATTTTCATAATTTGCTAAACAAAAAAAGAAAAAATAAATAAATTCTCATGCATAAAAACGAGTTAACTCGTACAACTTATTACAAAAACGAGTTAACCCATACAACTCATTACAAAAACGAGTTAACCCATACAACTCATTACAAAAACAAAAACGAGTTAACTTATACAACTCATTACAAAAACAAAAACTCATACAACTCATTACAAAAACAAAAACTCATACAACTCATTACAAAAACAAAAACTGATACAACGCATTACAAAAACAAAAACGAGTTAACTCATACAACTCATTATAAAAACAAAAACTCATACAACTCCATTACAAAAACGAGTTAACTCGTACAACTCATTACAAAAACGAGTTAACCCATACAACTCATTACAAAAACGAGTTAACCCATACAACTCATTACAAAAACGAGTTAACTTATACAACTCATTACAAAAACAAAAACTCATACAACTCATTACAAAAACAAAAACGAGTTAACTCATACAACTCATTATAAAAACAAAAACTTATACAACTCCATTACAAAAACGAGTTAACTCGTACAACTCATTACAAAAACAAAAACTCGTACAACTCATTACAAAAACAAAAACTCATACAACTCATTACAAAAACAAAAACTGATACAACGCATTACAAAAACAAAAACTCATACAACTCATTACAAAAACAAAAACTGATACAACGCATTACAAAAACAAAAACGAGTTAACTCGTACAACTCCATTATAAAAACGAGTTAACTCGTACAACTTCATTACAAAAAAGAGTTAACTCGGACAACTCATTACAAAAACGAGTTAACTCGGACGGATCATTACACTAGCCATTACTGTTATTTGAACAGACCCTTGTGTTAAGTTTACTTCCACTGTGTACGTACTTTGTTTAGTAACCATTTACTTTGTAGAATTAATGAGGTTTGAAAATAGCAAATATAGTGTTTTATTATATCTTTAAATATTGATTTATTAAAACACAGTGGAGATAATTTGCTACTGGGGATCTCTTCGTGCTGTACATTCTAAAACGGAAATTAAGGAAGCCATGCATTGAATGTTTGTGTTACAACTTCTATGTAAATATGCTAAGCATAATAGTTTCCTTCCCTGGCTGCATGTTCCTTTAAAACAAATTTATATCTTGACTGGGCACAGAACCCAAGGACAGCACTTTTTCCTCAATGTGAACAGTCTAATGCAGTCTGAATTTGATGCTTTCTGACAAAATTACAAAGCTCATTTGGAAAGTGCTATTATGTTCTGGATAAAAAAATCTACATTAACATTTAAAAACAGTAAACACTCAGAACAAGGACCCAGACATACAAGTGTGAAAAGCCATTTAAAGAGAGAGAGGAAAAAAAGTAATTTATTTACAAGCTTGTATAAGTTCCAAACAAGGTTTAAAAAATAAATGTGTTGGATAATCCACACAGGCTGTTATAACTTGGCACAGTTTCTTCACTGCAAGAATAACTTGATCAACATAACATGACAAAATCATAAAATCATCTGGCATAATTTTCCAGGGACTGAATGTTCAGACAGGGGCTAAATACAAAACAAAAAGAAAGTGGATGTGGTCAGAAAAAGAGCTGCAAAATCAAACAAAGTAAAGGGGTGGGGCTTATCGAATGTAGGCGGTGTTTTGAAAATAAAAGAAAGCATAGTCAGAACATGGGATTCATGAATGACAAATTTAAAAGAGAGAATTGTGACAGAAACTTTTACAAATCATCATAATGCTTTATATAATAAAGAGAAAGTAGAGGAAGATGAATTGAGGTAGTCTGCAAGCTTACAGTATTTACTTTGTACACACTACATTCTGTAGGCATTTTTTAGGGTTGCTTAAGCACCTTTAAATTTAACCTTTAGCACCCCTACAGATGATGATGATGATGATGATAATGCATTAGTATTTTCTAAAATCATTTTAACTCTCTACTGTTATAGTTCAATCTGCTTAGAGATGCGATCAAGAATTACAGGTTTAACCAATGGTTTAATGTCCAGTATTCTTGATGGTATGACATTACACAGTGTCTGTAACGTTTTTTGAATTCAGATCTTTCAATGATCTTAATTATCATTCAGAGGAAACTTGACCAATTTCGATTTCACATGAATAGACAAACTTTAAAAAGTGTATTACTCTAAAATGCAAATTGTTAGAATATTGCTACAAAAAATTGACATGGTTACGCACATTACAAAATTTTATTGGAAAAAAATCCTTTATTTTTGCACGGAGTGCTTTAATTTAAGCAACAGTTCTTACAGGTAATATACTTATAGAGGGTTACACCAATTTTAGTATCAATACTCGAAGAAATATGAATAATTTGCATTGCATTTTAAATTACCTTTAAACCATAAGAAATAATGGACAATGCAATGCTGCATTGTCGTTAAACAGATTTATCTCCCACACTGCTACAGCCTTTTTAACCTTTTTCTTCATGTGGGCCATTGTTGCAGGCCATTGTAACTAAAGAGCAGTCACTACACTTCAGTGATGTATGCACACTGAGACTAAGCATGGGAGGCGATTACTCGCAATCCTACAGCAAGCGAGAGAGAATTACCATTGGCTCAGTTGTGATCATGTGATGTTTGGCAGACAAAGCACATGCAGACCTTGCTCGTTTATTAATTTAAAATTGATTATATTGCGAAACACTCGCAGACCAAGTTACTTGCAATTCAAGTTTCCACTGTATTAATATTTGAAGCAAGACAGTATAGCGCTAAAAAATTGCTGTTTTTTGGGCACATACAAAATCATCTCTCCAAAACGGCTGAAGTTAGCAACTTTTTAGAGAACCAAGATTGTTCATGCTGCATAAACTTCACAAGTAGCTTTTTTAACATAAAGCAATACAGTACAACATGTCAATCTACAAAACCAAACTACCTCTGGTGTACAGTGGAGTAAAAAATATTTAGTCAGCCACCAATTGTGCAAGTTCTGCCATTTAAAAAGATGAGAGAGGCCTGTAATTTTCATCATAGGTATACCTTAACTATGAGAGACAAAATAAGAAAAAAAACAATCCAGAAAATTACATTGTAGGATTTTTAAAGAATTTATTAGCAAATTATGGTGGAAAATAATAACAACATTTTTGTCTCAATACTTTATATACCCCTTGTTGGCAATGACAGAGGTCAAACGTTTTCTGTAAGTCTTCACAAGGTTTTCACATACTGTTGCTGTTTTTTTGGCCCATTTTTCCATGCAGGTCTCCTTTAGAGCAGTGATGTTTTAGGGCTGTCACTGGGCAACACAGACTTTCAACTCTCTCCAAAAATTTTCTGTGGGGTTGAAATCTGGGGACTGGCTAGCCATTCCAGGACCTTGAAATGCTTCTTATGAAGCCACTCCTTCATTGCTTGAGCGGTGTGTTTGGGATTATTGTCATGCTAAAAGACCCAGCCAGGTTTCATCTTCAATGCTATTGCTAGTGGAAGAAGGTTTTCACTCAAAATCTCACGATATATGGCCTCATTAATTCTTTCCTTTACACGGATCAGTCGTCCTGGTCCCTTTGCAGAAAAAACAGCCCCAAAGCATGATGTTTCCACCCCCATGCTTCACAGTAGGTATGGTGTTTTTTGGATGCAACACAGCATTCTTTGTCCTCCGAACACAAAGTTATATTTTGGTTTTACCTGATCATATCACATTCTCCCAATCTTCTTGTGGATTATCCAAATCTCTCTAGCAAACTTTAGACAGGCCTGGACATGTACTTGCTTATGCAGGGGGAAACGTCTGGCACTGCAGGTCCCTGGTGGCGCAGTGTGTTACTGTTGGTAGCCTTTGTTACTTTGGTCTACAATTTTGTTTTTGGTGTCCTTTGACAGCTCTTTGGTCTTGGCAATAGTGGAGTTTTGAGTGTGAATGTTTGAGGTTGTGGACAAGGTGTCTTTTATACTGATAACAGATGCCATTAATACAGGTAACAAGTGGAGGACAGAGGAGCCTCTTAAGGAAGAAGTTACAGGTCTGTGAGAGCCAGGCTTCAGAGACTGACTTCATCTTGCTTGTTTGTAAGTGACCAAATACTTATTTTCCACCATAATTTGCAAATACTTGACAAATTAAGTTGACTTTTTAAATTCTTTAAAAATCCTACAATGTGATTTTCTGGATTTTTTTTATTTTGTATTTCATAGTTAAGGTATACCTATGATGAAAATTACAGGCCTCTCTCATTCCCCTTATACCATGATAAATCCCATATCCCTCTAGAAATCATTACAGCTCAGTTCATTAACCTAAGGAACAGAACCAATGCCTGAATAAGGGAAAGAAGGTAGAACACCTTGTGCTAAGAACTGAGTTGCCTCAGTCCATGCTCTGTGATAAAGGTACAGTGTATATACAGTATTAAGGCTAACTCTGTAGGCAACTCTTAAGTGGGGGAACTTGCACAAGTTCTGTTATGTTCACGTGCCTGTTTTCTGTTTGTTCATTAAGCTCAGGTGCTTCTTTTTAGTTCTGTAGAACAGTTATTTCCACTGAAGTTTTGTGTTGTGGGATTTTTTTTGTTTTCGTTTTGTTTATTTGAATACCATGTCTCATACAAAGTGATGGTCTTTTTTCCTGCCAAACCTCCTTTACCCACTCCACTTCAGTAGGTGCTGGTAATATTTGTGGAAGATGCAATTCTGTCTCAGTTCTGCAAAAGTTTATTTTTAACACTTCATTTAATATTTAGAAGTTTACCTAAATAATTTTTAAAATTTAATCAATTCTAAATAAAAAAACAGACAATTAATTTAACCAACCAACAAAAAATTCATTATATTGCATAATTTAATTGAGTAAATTGAACAGCTCTATTCAATACCATCTGCTTTCAAAATCAAGAGACATGCAGACATCTCCTTTCTGCATGACAGATACAAGCACTCGCCTCAAGGATTCCTGTTGAGACCCAGCTGCGCCCAGACATGGGGAGTTTAAAAAAATTCTTTCTGGTGGCCAAATGTCTGCCTGCACAAGAATTTGTTTTGGTTGGTGGAAAGGTTGGGCTGTGGACAACACAGAGCAGCATTGTGAGTCTTAAAAAAGGCTTGACAAAGCACACTTCTATGAAATGCTTGCTGCAAAGTGCAACAGTGTGCTCAGGGTGGGGGCAACAGGGCAGCCCCCCATACCACACTTTCTCAAAAAGCCAACAACACAGGTCACCAGGGTTATACTGACAGGGCAGCCCATGGCACCATGCTCCACAAAGAGGACAACAGGATAAAGCTCTCTGGCAATCTCCACAGCCCAGCACACTAAAGAGGTTGATTGGACAGCCTCCCACACCAGGCATGAATCATGCCCTGTCCTGCCTGAATTAAAGCATGCTCTTGCTCTCTAAATCATCTCCCTTTTCCATGCAATGATGTGCCTTAATCATGCCATGCTCTGCCTGAACTATGAACTGGCCCATACCATGTTATGCCAGAATCATGCCATGATATGCCTGAATCATGCCCCTCTCTGTTTAAGCAAGGCCATTGTCCCAACAATGACCTAACCTGTTTTAATGATGCTGTTTGTAAGTTCCAGCAATTCCAGGGCATGACCAGTAATCCCAGGCCTTGTCCCTGAAATGTTGTGTCCTGTTCAAGCAGTGCCTTAACCTGCACCACCAATGCTGTGCCCTGTTCCAGGAATGCTATGCCCCATAACAGCAGTCTGCCCAGGCAATGCCTGAACTACAGTATGTGCACCACCACCTGCACCACAACCATGCTCTGCCTGGATCCAGCAATGAAATTCCCTGTCCTATTGGTACCATGCTCTACCTAAGCTTAATCTCGTTCAATCATAGCCGTACCCTTCTCCACTTGAACGTGTGCTGCTCTGCCTGAGTTATGCCTTGCTTTGTCTGAGCTAAATCGTTTTTAGTCAAAGCCATGCCCTGTTTTGTCTGAGCTCTGCTTTTGCCAGATACACCCTGCTCACACTGAGCCATACCCAGCTCAGCAACTGCCAGAGCCTGTAATGCCCCCAGCAGTGATAAAAGTCATGCAAGTCAGATTCACTAATCCCACTTAGACACATGAAATGGCCTCCCTGGCAACAAGTTCATGTTCAGCAGCAACCCTTCTGCCCAACCCAACAACTTGAGTGGTAGTCATAAGTTCCGGCATGTCGAATCCTAACCAGGTGTCCATGGTTAGTCACTGCCTGGCACCTATGCAACTTCCAGTGTCCCAAGTTTCTGTAACTGTGCTACGCCCCATTACATTTCCAATGCCAATCTCAGTTCTAGCTCAGGTGCCAGACTCGGTTCCAGATTCCATGGTGGATTTTGGCTTAGTTACTGTTCCGAACACCCGTCAGAATGATCTCTGATCTGTTCTGTTTTGTCTGCACCAGCACCTACATCTTTGAAATTCATGACACATTAAACACATGAATACTATAAGTCATCAATACAAGATCTCAGTCGAAAATGTATGTAACTCTAAATGAAAATGAATACAGTAATGTTGCATAAGGTTATCAAAACAATGCCACAATTAAAGCTAAAGGTGTGGGCCCATTTTTTGGCAAAACTGAAGTTCAACAATTATAACACATGTTTGGGATATACAGAACAAATTGGGGACAGTAAGAAAAACTGCTGATGTTATTCAGGATATGAATAGTAAAATGACATAAGAATATATGCAAATGTACAAATTAATTAAAAATACTGAAAACAAATTGAAAAAAATTATATTTATTAAAAGACAACAAAAAATAGAGAAGTTAAATGATTTACTGACCTATTATTAAAGGTATAATGGTAGATGCATGACTGAGGCAAAGACAGATGCAAATGCAGTTTTTCCATTTTACTAAAGGAAGGAAAGTCCAAAACAGGTATCAAGGTCCAAATCCAAAACAGGCAAATGATCATGCGGTAAGCAAACAGAGGTCAGATCCAAGATAGAGACACCAGGAGACGAGGTGAGAAAAAACAGAATAGCAGTACCAAAATAATGTTATGCTGAGCATTTACTTCATAACAGTCGGGAAAAAAAAACACAAGCCTTTTTTTACAAAAAAATTATTCATGGAGCAAACAATTATGACACACTTAGGAGACAGTCTTACTGGAATTAAAACAAAGTCTGTATTACAATGTAAATATGTAAAGAAACATGACAATTATTTGCGAATTTTGTATTTTTAAATACTATTAGCACATAATTCCTCCATATCTTTTTTTTTGCCTTTTTTGCATTGAAAATTGCTTGAAATTAAAATAAATAAGAAACATTACTTCCATTTAATCCTATTAAATGTCTTTTACTCGTAGAACCCTAACATTGCTTAAAGATTGCAGCATGATTGGACAAGGATTTACAATGGCGCCCATGGTTGACACTAAAGAAATAGAAAACTTTAAGATTAAAGCAAGATTTAATCCTACTTTCAACATATTTTGTATATTTTACTTTTTAGTAATATATATTACTATATATATATATATATATATATATATATATATATATATATATATATATATATATATATACAGTATATTGCAAAAGACAAATTTATAACTACTAAATATTATAAGAATAATATAAACAGCATGAGCAATTGGATTTTAAAATTCAGTACTCAAATACACACTTGCAAGTCTGAATATATGACTTTTTAGCATCTAAAAGAGCATCGACTAAGTACTGCAGAACACACAACACTCTTTTGTCTGCCTTCTTCAGTTGTCAAGATCTATTTTGCTGCTAAGCATGTTACCATAGCAACAGCCTAGCAACCACTGACTTCATGAGCAGCACTTTTAAAGGGACACTGCATAAAATAATCAAAGTAAGTGACAGACTTTAAATCTAAAAAGCTTTTTTTCACATTTACACCTAATGCTTGTTCACTTCCTAAACCATTGTTTTATCATGCATTATTTGAAAAGGCACAATCAATCTAAAAGAGTGCATCTTCAGTGATTTTTTTTTTATTCTGTTCCTAATACAGTGAAACCTCGGATTGCGAGTAACGCAGTTTGTGAGCGTTCCTCAAGACGAGCAAAGGTTTTTAATACATTTTGATTTCGATAACGAACAAGTCTTAGTTTACGTGTTCCAAATATCATGTATCACACATACGCTTCTTGTTTTGACGCTGAGCGTCACGTGATCACTACTGAGCCACTAGTTTTTCTCTGGGTCTTATTGTTGGTATAATCAACACCCGTGCGCACGTGTACTGTTTACTTTAACACTGTGACCACGTGTGTGTCTGTGTGTGTGTGTTTGTGTGTGTGTGTGTGTGTGTGTGTGTGTGTGTGTGTGTGTGTGTGTGTGTGTGTAAAACATATTTTATTTTGTGTCTGTACAGCGCGCGTGATGAATTAAGCAAAAGCAAGTCTCATTAAGGAGGTTAAAAATTCATTTTCTCTCTCTGCTCAAGGCTCAAGAGTCTTTGGACACCGTGCCACACACACACACACACACACACACACACACAAACACACAACCACAAACCCCTCCTACTTATGCCTTCACAGATACACACACACTCTCTCTCTCTCTGCTTTACACAGAAACACTGCTCTGTCACGATTCTTTTCAAAGGTAAAGTGCGTGTGAATATGTTTTACTTTACAGCAGTGATTCTGTTAGTGTGTCGGTCAATCAAGTGTCATTAAAGAGATTTCTTGTTTTTTTTTTGATAAAACAGTGTTTCCATTGTGTGTGTGAAAAGAGTGGAGAAAGGGCGTGTAAGACGAGAAGGTGGAAAGGGGGAGGGGCTCCTTACTTTAGCTTTACACACATATACACATACACAGCGTCTGCGCACACTTATCTGTCGGGATTAATTTTTCCTTTTTTTATAGGTAAAGTGCAGGTTACATTTAGGCATTTGGCAGACGCTCTTATCCTGAGCGACTTACGTTTTTATCTCATTAAACATCTGATTCTGTGTTGAGGGTTAAGGGCCTTGCTCAAGGGCCCAACAGTGGCAACTTGGTGGTTGTGGGGTTTGAACCTGGGATCTTCCTAACCGTAGTCCAATACCTTAACCACTGAGCTACCCTTGGCTCTATGGAACGAATCCTTTGAGTTTCCATTATTTCTTATGAGAAAATTCAATTTGGTTTATGAGTGTTTTGGACAACGAGCTCACTTCCGGTAAGAATTAAATTCAAATTCAAATTTTATTTGTCACATACACAGTCATACACAGTACGAAATGTAGTGAAATGCTTACACGACCGCCAGTGACCTTAAAAAGAGAATTAAAACTTATAAGTAATAAATATCAATATAAGAAATATGATAAAAAATTTAACTAGAAAAAATAGAACCTGAAAATAGAAATATATTGTATACATAGAACTATAATTTTGTGCAAGTATGCATAGAAAAAGTGACTTTGTGCAATGGTTATTAAAGTGACTTTGTGCAATGGTCCAGAATGTAAACGTGAACATGTAGTGTAGATGTGATGTGCGTGGAGTTGCTCGTAATCCAAGATTCCACTGTATTCTATTTTATACTCTATGTAGGAAAACAATCATTACATCAAAATTTCTTATCATTGCCAATAAACAATGGTTTGTTTTTGAAATCATCTACCCTAGCAACACATATTTGAGAATTGTTGAATAGTTTTACTTTGGATTTAGTAAATGTGGCCAAAAGAAAATTTTGGATAATATGTAATGTGAAAACTAACAGCTCAAGCACTACAACTGCTGCCCTATGTTGTATTGGCACCGCATCCTGCCGCATCCTCATGCCTGACTCTCATGGGATAAGCTCCAGGCTTCCTGAGAGCTTGTACAGGACAAGCAATATAGATAATGAGTGAGTGAGTAATTAATACCTTTTTTTATTAGTTTCCTTATAGTTGTTTTTTGGGATGAATTAATATTACAATAAATACTACAACAACAATAATAATAGTAATAATTATGTGGGAAATGGGATTAAATGTTTATACATAATGCTTGATATACTCCTTTGCAGATAAAAAAAAAATTACATGCATACCAATTTGAAATAAAATCATTGGACATGTCAATGTCTAGGTCAGCTTCCTTACATAATTGCTCAGGTGCTTCAGGATGGCCACACAGAGCTTTAATTACTTCCATTACTGATTGGCCAACTATTCATCTCTTAAGACAGCCTCATTATGAAAGTCCAGGACAAAACAGTTTTTTTTCCCTTTCACTGTGTACTGAACTGTACAGTATATGATTGAAATTACTGAAAAAGCCTCCTTGACTGGAAATGACTTGACTTGTATTAGTCAAGGTTCGAGTATGCGAAACCATGTCTTATGGCATATTACCTATCAGCCAATAACCTCATCAGGGTTATATTACAGTTTCCTAGTTAACCTTTATTTAACATACAGTACAGTATACTAAAGAAGCCCTTGTAGAGATTAATGCCCATCCGCCCTATATTTGACCTGTTCTGTTGGATTTCACATTGCTTCGAAACAATATGTGGTTATTGCTGTCATTACATTCTGAGCATGAAAAATAATAGAGATATAAAAACACTATCAACTATATAAAAGTATACATGTATTGTTATTTAAACTGTAGGCTCTTGTTCCTGTCTGTTTTGACTGACTGTTTTCTTTTCCTTTTTTTGTTTTTTTACATATTAGATTAGATGCTGGACATATGTCATAAAACTATAAAAAGATTACAAGTAACCTGCAAAGGACACTACCATCTTTTCATGCCATGAATTTAAATGTCAGGATGAGTCATCCAATTGTGTGCCAGAAAAACTTTTTAAAGTCTATGCATAACTTGGACTTAATCCTCTCGTGCAGTTACTTGAGGTTTAGTCTTGCATCTCTTTCCATCATGCTGTCAAACTACAGGTTAAATGATGTTCTGTATATTTTATCTTCAACTCCCAAAGGTATTTTAGCCTAGAGTGGAGACTTCCATTCACAAAGTAACTACAGTGGCAATGAATACAGTATATGCTCGTGGTATTGCAATGAGGTTTGTAATTGCCTTAAATAAATCACATTAACTTTCTCTGTTTAGTATTCCTTACACCATAAGCATTAAGCATAGTTGACAAGACTGGTGTGGCCTGTGTGAAATATACATGAGGAATAAAAAAAATCTGTTTCAATTTGGAAACAATTTTATGATGTCATTTAGATAAGTGTAAGTCATTAATTTAATAAGGAAATTTAAATGCATTAGGGAAGCATGGTTACCTGAAATGTATTGTTTTCTTAATGAAGTGAACACTCGCCAGTAAAATGACTGGTTGTCAAAATATGTCCTTCACTTAATGTGTTCTGGCTTCGAATAAAATAGATTTTTAATTCTGTAAACTCAGTGAGCACAGCATTGATCTATAAATTAATTTAGTAGATAGGCTGTTTCCCTGATAATTATTTTATCACGAAATGTATATTTTATGTACCAGTACCTGAGCTCACCAATGATTTGAATTGCTTTAAAATGTTGACCTTTCTTTCATACAGATCCCTGTTATGACAGGAGCTTTTATGGATTCATCACCCAATGATGACTACAGCACTGAGCATTCCCTCTTCAACTCATCGGCCAGTGTCAATGCAGCTCCCATTATCTTAGTTCATACTCAGCACGACGTGGACCAACGTGTGTCCACTGATGCTATCTGGCTGTGGATCGCCATCATTGCCACCATTGGGAATATTGTGGTGATCGGAGTGGTTTATGCATTCACATTCTGAGATGTCCGGTTAAAGACACTTTAGTGGAATTGTACTGTAGACACTGAGGAGTTGGTTATAATAACGATTGGTTCATGAAAACTTTCTTTTATACAACGGTACCATGAAGGCTATACTTCAATAAAAGTGTGTTAGTTTATTCTAAAGATGTTTAAATGGATTTACTAGCTTCAGGTGATGAGTCTACTTCTGTACCCCTGAAAACCTCTGAAGCAATTAAGGGGAGTGTTCCTTCCTCAATTACTGGGATAACAGGAGTGCATATTTTTAAACATTAAATGAAAGTAAAGGAGGCTCACAGACACACACACACACACAAAGAAAATGGTTTGTGCATTATAGCAACAACTGTCTAAGTGTTATGATTAAATATGAATGTGTTCTATATAAAAATGTTTGTAGTTACACATTCACTTCTGTAACATACATCTGTAGACAGATGCTAGATATTTAAATATTTTTACATCAGGTATGTTTATTTCTAGGCATCTGTCTAAAATACAAAACTCCTTATTAGAGAATACTATTTCTATGTGCAGTGAAATATGCTATGCAATCGAGTTGTTGCTATAGTGATTAATCCTGTTTAATTAGAGCCATGAACTGTCTCTTCTCCAGCAATGGAAAAGAGAACTCCAGATGATGGTGCCCTAGATGGTGACACTTATTTTTCATGCATTTGTTTTCCTTCTTCTGTATGTGAAAAACTATCCAAGGAAAAAAAGCCATAAACAACATTATGTTAATTATAGTGGTACTTTAAAACTGGGTTGCCATGGAGAAAGTCAGATGGGGTACATAGCCAGGGCACTAAAAAGCCTCTGCAGAGCTTTGGCTCTCTAATGGGCTCCCATAGGGAAACTATTATAAGAGAATAGTCAGACATGTAATCAAGCCCAAGAAGAAGCAATGTATTTAAATGCAGTTTCCAACAAATAGTAATTATGATTTGAAAATGAAAGTGGTTTATTGGAATTTATTTTTGGCCTGCTTATCAGCTCACCTTTTTGCATAATAAATGATATACTTGTAAAACCATTGATGATTTCACATTATTCTTACAGTATTAACCATAGCCTGCACTGATTAAAATGATTTATTTATAAACATATTTAAATTGGCAGTATTTCCACTTGAGTGAAATAAATAGCTTGAAGAAATAAACTTAATAATTTTCTTTATTATACTTAAATGATGTCAATATTACCAGCATTAATTAGCAGTCTGTATTTTATCCCTGCAGCTTTCAGATGACAGCCATCTACACTGCCTCAGCCTGTCAGAAGTTCAGTTTAGAATGAGCCCATATTAACAAACAAATCATAATCTGTTGATATTAAATGGTGTTTGTATAATTTTGTATAAAATCAAGATCACTCACACTTATACCTATGACCGCATTCACAGCCATGCTAATACCCAGCACAACAGCACTCACTCTTGTGTGATATTGCTTAACTCAATAACATTAATTACCAATTTTAAGAATTATGCATGTAGGTGCATATCAATAAATTATAACATCATTGAAAAGTTGATTTATTTAGTAATTCAATTAAATAATTGAACTCATATATAGATGCATATTAGACTGATATATTTCGTGTTTTTATTTTTGTTTTAATTTTAATGATTATGGCTTACATCCAGTGAAAACGCAAAAATCTTAGTAAAGACCATGTACAGCACTCAATACTTGATGGGAGCTCCTTTTGCATAAATTACTGCAGCAATGTAGCGTGGCATGGAGGTGATCAGTCTGTGGCACTATTGAGGCGTTATAGAAGCTCAGGTAGCTCTTATAGCGGCCTTTAGCTCTTCTGTGTTGTTGGGTCTGGGGTCTTCCATTTTCCTTCTCACAGTACTCCATAGATTCTCTATGGGATTTAGGTCCAGCAAATCAAGCATGGAGATACCATGGTGTTTAACCACCATGTATTAGTAAGTATTAGTACTTTTGGCAGTGTCGTCATGGAAAATGAAATTCAGCATCTCTATAAAGCCTATGAGCAGAGGTAAGCATGAAGTGGTCTAAAACTTCCTGGTAGACGGCTTCACTGACCTTGGATCTGGTAAAACATGGTGGACCAACACCAGCAGATGACAAGGCTTACCAAACCACCACTGACTGTGCAAACTTTACACTGGAGCAACTCAAGCAACTTGGATCCTCTCTCTTCCTTCAGACTCTGGGACCTTGATTTGTAAATAAAAGGCTAGATTTGCTTTTATCTAAATGGGCCACTGTACAAAAGGCACCTCTGAAGAATATGTGGATACATGCCTGTGCATGTCTGTGCATGGTGGCTCTTAAAGCACTAACTCTAGTTGCAGTATACTCTGTGCTTTGTTTTATAATCTCTTAAGGTTGCAATTATCCCTATTGCTTGTACACCATTTGTTCCTCATTTTTCCTTTCATTGAACTTTTCAAAACAGCTAGTCCCTGACTTACGATCATTTAAGTTATGAATTTGTATTGTACCACAAATAGACACCAGATACCAATATTGTATTATATTAATTTATCTGTAATATTTTCAGAGTGTAAGTGTCTATGGTCAGGTATATTGTATGTTGGTAGTGGGGGCACGATGATAGAAAATGGCTGTCCTGTAAAGCTGTCCTGATGTCGTCCGGGAATACTCTCGTGATTTAAAGGCACAGAGACAACACTTATATTTGACATGCGAGATTTATTTCCTTAGGCAGATTACATTTTTAGGCCACATGATGGCAGTTTGGAGAAAAGGCACGTGCTCCTGGAATGGAACTTTGTGAAATGGGGACTTCCTGTAATGTGCTTAGATACAGCACTCTGTGAACAGCCAGCTTTTCAAGTCAGCAGTCTATCCCATGATTGTGTAGCCCTACCGAACCAGATGGGACACCATTTAACGGCTCGGAAAACCTTTACATTTGTTTTGAGATAATTAGCTGAGTAGAGTGTGACACCATGAGTCTCCAATATTGAACCTTTTCACAATATTCTAATTTTCTGAGATACCGAATTTGGGTTTTTATTATCTGTAAGCCGTAATCATCAAAATTAAAAAGAATACTTGAAATATAGCAATTTGTCTATATAATAGAATATAATAAATAAAAGTTTCACTTTTTTTTTATTTGAATTACTGCAACTTTTCTATATGTCAAGCCTGAAATTATTTATACCCCTGCCAAATTCTGACTTAAAGTTACTTTTATTCAACGAGCAAGTTTTTTTTTTTTTTACGGAAATGACAAAGGCTTCTCCCAGATGATAAGACGATCAATAGGCAACAGTGTGGAAAAAAATATTTCTCAGCTTTTATTTAAAAAAATCTCAGAGGGCGTGGTCGGAATCCAAAAGTGACACCTGTGCTGGCCAGGAGGATGGCGAGAGAGGCAAAAAAGAATCCAAGGATCACCACCAAGGCCATCCTGATGAATCTGGGCTCCTCTGATGGCAATCTCAAGGGAGACTGCACACTGCTGGGTTTCACAGACGCAGACCAAAGAGGACACCACTACTCCAGATAAGGCACACAAAAGCCTGCTTGGCCTTTGCAAATGCTCATCTGGACAGAGAAGAAGACTTCTGGTTTTCTGTTTTATGGTCAGATGAAACAAAAATGTAATTGTTTGTCCACAATGATGTAGCATTCATTTGGCATAAAAAAGGAGAAGCCTTTAACCCTAAGAACACCGTCCCCACTGTCAAACATGGTGGTGGGAACCTAATGTTTTGGGGGTGTTTTTCAGCCGGTGGACAAGGGAACCTAATCAAAGTAAATAACACCATGAAAAAGGAGCAATACACCAATTTTTTTTAACCACAACATCAGGCAGTTTGAAGAGAAACTTGGCTGTGGGCACCAGTGGACATTTCAGCATGACGACAGGAATTGTTAGGTTAGGAAATGATTAGCTGACAATAACATTTATGTTTTGCAATGGCACAGCCAAAGTCCTGACTTAAATCCAATTGAGAATCTGTGGAGGGAGATAAAGATCAGGGTGATGGCAAGGACACCCTCCAACCTGAAGAGTTGGAGCTTATCGCTAAAGATGAATGGGCAAAAATACCAGTGGATACACATAAAAAGCTGGTCAGCAATTATAGGAAGCGTTTAATTGCTCTTGTACATCGTCTTATTATCTTCTGAGAGACGCCTGTGTCATTTCTAATCAAGAAAAAACTTGCTGGTTGAATAAAAGTACCTACTGTACCTTTCAGAAGTCAGAATTTGCCAGGGGTATGAATAATTTTGGGCTTGACTGTGTATATATATAATGCCATTTATTTAGAATATATGACTAATCCAATTTTTTTTTTTTCGTATTTAGGTATATTGGACACGTAAAGTAATTTATTATCACATAGTTGACTGCTTTTTAAAAGGTAATAAAAACTGAAATCATCCAAACAACCCTGATAAAAAGTTTGCATATCCTTGAATGTTTGGCCACATTATAAACACTCAGGTTGGACCACATTATAAACACTCAGGTCAAAAGAACTTCCAATGGACCTGTCTAATAAGGGAATTAAAGCAGGAAAAGGATATTAAAAAGATGTCTCCACACTTGAAAATGGCAGTCTTATGCGACCGCCTGTGACCTCAAAAAAGGAATATCAATAAGAAATAAATGTGAAATAAAGTAATAAATAGAATATAGAAAAACTTTGGCTAAAGAAATATAGCTATAGAGCATAAGAACAAAATATACAAAGCTAGAAAAATGTTTGCTGTACAAAATATAAAAACCCTTAGTTGTGGAAATGAAAGAATTTAAATAGAAATATCTGGGGAGTGTGCAAATATGCATGAATGTGTAGATGCAATGTTCATAAAAGTTCAATGTGCAAAAATGAAATAGAAATGTTGAGGGTGAAATGTCCAAATGTGCATGAATGTGCAGATGTACAATGTCCATAAGTGTCTATAATTGTCCAGGGTGAGTGCAAAAGCAAATATCCATAAATGTGCAATGTGTAAAAATGGTTTAATCCTGTGTGGTGTTCTGCTTGAAGAAGCTCCTCCTCAGTCTCTCTATATTGGCCTTCGGGGAGCGGAATCACTTTTCTGACCGCAACAGAGAAAACATTCCATTATTGTTATGGCTGAGGTCATTCCTAATCTTCCTGGCCTTGGTCCAGCACCGCTTCCTGTAGATTAAGTGAAGGTCAGGGAGCTTAGTGTAAATGATGCGCTCAGCTGATTGCACCATCCTCTGTAGAGCTAGTCTGTCCTGCATGGTGCTGTTCCCGAACCATGTTGTGATGTTTCCTAGCAGGATGCTCTCTATGTTTTAGGAGTAAAAGCACTCAGAAGGACAGTCTAAAGTCTCTCAAGTGTCGGTGGTAGAGACGCTGCCGGGCCTTTCTCACCACGGTGTTGATGTGACAGGGCCATGACAGGTCCTGTGTGATGTGAACACCAAGGTATCGGTAGCTGTCTATTCTCTCAACTGGGCTCTCGTTGATGACAGGGGTCTGGTAGTTTTTTTCCTGCTTTGTACTGAAGTCCACTATCAATTCCTTTGTCGTGTTGAAGTTTAGAAAGAGATTGTTTCTCTGTCATCAGTTCTCCAGATTTCCAATTTTCTCCTGGTAGGCCATCTCATTGTTAACAGGGATCAGGCCCACCACAATGGTGTTGTCAGCAAACTTATTGATGGTGGTGGAGTTGGTAGTGGCCATGCAGTCATACGTGTACTGTAGAATGAACACAGCAGCACCCCCAGAACACAACCCTGAGGAGCTCCAGTGCTGAGAGTGAAGGGAGGCTGAAACATGTCTACCCATCCTTACTGTCTGTGGTCTGCCAATCAGGAAATTGGAGATCCACTGACACAGAGATGGGCTAATTCTCAGGTGCTCCAGCTTGGTGGTAAGTGCGGAGGGAATTATAATAATAAATGCTGAACTGTAGTCGACAAAGAGCATTTTAACATAATTCCCCTTTCTAGTGTCCAGGTGAGTCCAGGTCTGAATATTAAGCCACAGTCAGGTGGACCAAGAATATTTCACCACTGCCAAAAAAATGTTCAGGAAAAATCTACAAACAACTTTAAGTAAAAATCAAGAAAAAAAAAGCACAATAAGGAGGTACTTGAACACAAATGACCTGCATGGTTGAGTTGCCAGGAAAAAGCCTTTACTGCATCCATGCCAGAAAAAGGGCCGCTTCACAGAGGCATTTGGAGTAATAAGACCAAAATTGAACTTTATAGTCACAACCATAAAAGCTATGGTTATGGTGGATAGTACAACATCCTCACTGTAAAGCATGGTGGTGGATCCCTTATGTTTTGGGGCTGTGTGAGCTGCAGCGTCACAGGTAAGTTAGTCAAAATTAATGGCAAGATGAATTAAGCATGTTATCGGAAAATAATAATTTGCATTTCACAGCACAAAAGCTGTGCATGGGATGGTCTTGAATGTTCCAACATGACAATGATTCAAAGCACAAGGCAAAGTTGGCTCTTCAATGGCTGCAGCAGAAAAAAAGTGAAGGTTTTGGAGGGGCCATGACAGTCCCCAGACCTCAATATTATTGAGCCACTTTAGGGAGATGCAGTTCATGCAAAACAACAAAAAAAGGAACAAGAACTGGAGGCATTTTGCCAAGAAGAATAGGCAGCTATACCACCTGAGAGAATCAAGGACCTCATGCACAATTATAACAAAAGACCGCATGACATCATTGATGTTACAGTTTTTCTCCATTGGTTTGGCTCATTTCTTGAAACAGAAATTACATTCTCAAAACAACCTGGACAAACCTCCAAACCACTTGGCAACTGTTCACAACAGAATTGAATTTCTCATTCATTTCATCAAATGGCAAATGTCTAAGTACATTTTTGCAAATGATTAAGTACAGATAGCCTACATTTAGCACAATTTCCAAGGGAATAGATCTTGTTGATCTAAACTGATCATTCTCAGTCTAATGGTTGTTCTTTCCAAAATGTGTCAGCGTCATTTCATTGTATAAGTCATTACATGCACAATAGTCTGTTCAATTGTCAAATTAGTCAAGACCATAATACCATGAATACCATACAGTAGGTGAATCCTTGGAACATTTACAATTTATTATAGCAAATGACAGTCAGGTGAAACTAGAACTTGACTAATAAAGGAGGAGTTTCACAAATCTCAGATGAATATCAAACAGTATGTTTAGTTACCTGACAGGTGTTGCCCATGTCTGTGAATGCTGCCAAACATGTATGTAAAGAGCTTGACCATGTAGGACCAGTACTATTTCTGAACATGGAGGCACCTGGCTAAGTAAATGAACAAGGGCAGCTGCCTGCTTGAGGGAGAGGAGGAAGAGGAGGAGTGAGGGTGCGTGGTGGTGGAATAGGTGGAAGAGGTCGTGTTGCACGAAGACACTGTGCTGTCCCGGATGAAATTCGGGCCACAGTTATAGACCATCTCATCAACCATGGCGGAGGAAGGCGGAGGAAGGTCTACTGTCTCCTCCATCATCCAAACCTTTTTGCATATACAGTACAAATGAAGTGTCCATTGAATTCCATATCTAGGATTGGATGACGGCATGAGTTGCATGAGTGGCAGAGGAAAACTTCTCAATAAACATCAAGAACAAGAGATCTGTAACATGGTTATGGCAAATAATGCCATCACATTGAGACAGATCCGTGCTGCAATCCTACAAGATAATGCCATATTCCAAAATGTCAACTCTATAAGCATCTCCACAATTGACCGGACATTGAAGAAACATCAGATGACAATAAAGCAAATTTACAGGGTATCATTTGAGAGGAACTCTGATAGAGTAAAAGAGCTGCGGTACCAGTATGTACATGTAAGTCAGTTACTGGTTGTCCATCATTATAACCTTTTTACAATTAAGCAGTGGTTCCCAAACTTTTTTTGGCTTCAGTACCCACTTTACCTGATTTGTGTATCCAGGTCATCCAGGATGAAAGTATTTGATTTATCTGACTTCAACATTTTGCCTAAAAACTGCAGCTTACTATATGATGCAATTATCAGTATAATCCTTATTTTGAGGAATATAACATAAAATAAGAAAAAGGGTTAAAGAGCTGCAATTAGGGCCTCCCATGTAAATCTAATACTGTGGGTTTTACTGTAACATTTCAGTAAGTCTATCATTGATGATTTCCCCTCTCCCCTTTCTGTCAAATACCCCCTGTACTACCTCTGCACAGGGGTACATGTACCCCAGGCTTTGAACCACTGAAGTAGTGGCCTGTAGTATACTGAACTTTTGGAGAACATAGAACATTCCTATGTAATTGTCTGTAACTGTAGTGTACAGTATGACTCTTCTGTATGACTGATTTGATTTTTTTACTATTGTAGAGAATAATGGCATTGGAAGCAAACGAGACCCCTCACATCCTTGTGTTTGTGGATGAAGCTGGCTTCAACCTGGCCAAGGGCCGAAGATGTGGCCGTAATATTATTGGCCACCGGGCCACAGTGGATGTCCCAGGCCAAAGAGTGGGCAATATAACTATGTGTGCTGCCATATCTCAGAATGGTGTGGCCACTCACATCCCCAGTCTTGGCCCATACAATACACAGAAGCTCCTCATCTTCTTGGACCACCTTCATTTTGATTTGATCCCTGAAAATGAGAGAGGTCTCATAGGGCCTCACCTACCACAATATGTCATTGTATGGGACAATGTGAATTTTCACCGTGGCCCGCTCATCAGGGCCTGGTTTACTACCCATCCAAGGATGGTCATGGTGTTCCTACCACCTTACTCTCCTTTCCTCAATCCTATAGAGGAGTTTTTCTCCGCTTGGAGGTGGAGAGTGTATGAGCCTCGGGCTCAAGATTAGAGGTCCCTGCTCAATGCAATGGACGCTGCATGTAAAGATATAACAGGAGATCATTGTAGGGGATGGTTGCAACATTCACACTGTTTCTTCCCTTCTTGCATCGCAAGGGAGAATATACGCTGTGACATGGACGAAAATCTGTGGCCACACAGACTGCAGCGTGTGGATGGTCAGGAGGGTGAGGACTGCGGGCAGTGAAGAACTGTTATGAAACTCCAGCTTTATTTAGAGCACTCTAGTTTTTTTGTTTGTGTGTTTATATTACAGTTTATTATTTTGTATACAGTTTCTTTTTGCTCTGATATATGGAAGTTACTTTGTGTGTGGTTGATCATTACAATAAAAAAAGGAGTTACTATTTCCTTGGCAGTATGAGTGCAATGTGTGACGTCAAACCTTGGAGGCTACTCTTACCCTAAAATCCTATTTATTTATTTATTTTGTTTTATACTCAATTGTATTCTGTTAGCTAGACAAAAACAGTACAGTAACCATTGTCAATGAAGGACTGGGCTGGTCGTTTCCCATAGTGACAAAACATCTAAACATTTTGACTTGCAGTGCTTACACAATGCCAAAGGGACGAAGCATTTTGGGGGCACTAACTGTTTAAATAAGAAGGAAATTTAGTTTTGACACATGAGTGAACTGTTTTGGGAAAGGTATGAGCTGTTGCAGGTGAACCATGGTGCTGTGCCGAACCATCCACATTATTTTGGCAAAAGCACCAAGAGTGTTGAGAATGTCCGGTCTGTTTCAAGAAATGAGCCAAAGCAATTGAGAAGGATATTTTAGGACTTTTTATATGGGAAAGGAATTGAGTTTTGATGCATGAGTGAACTGTTTTTGGAGAGATTTGAGCTTTTGCAAGTGAGCTATAAAGTTGTGCTAAACTGTAACACTGTTTTGCCAAATGATCTAAGAATTTTGAGAATGTAATTTCTGTTTCAAGAAAATAGCCAAACCAATGAAGAAAAACTGTAAAGTGGTAAATGCACAATATTAAGAACTAATTTTTAGATAGAAATCTAAATTTTAATCTATTAAAATCTAATAGAATTTGCTATGCAAACTTTTACTGGGATTATTTTCCCAGTATGTTTTATTGCCATTTGATGATTGTGCCATTCTCTTTTCTCTTTAAAATAATGGTACACATCTTGCAAATTCTCCCAGGGTATGTAAACTTTTAAGCACAATTTATATAGAGTATATATGTAGAGTTTACACTCCATGTAGAAAGTTTTCTTGGCTTCACTTATATATCATTTAGCACATGTATGTTAATCAAACCAATTACATTTAGACACTTGGCAGATGCCCTTATCCACAGCGACTTACATTGTTGTTGCAAAAGTTAAGGGCCTTGCTCAAGGGCCCAACAGGGACAACTTGGTGGTCAAGGGATTTGAATCTTAATCCGTAGCCCAATGTCTTAGCCACTAAGCTACCCCTGACCCCAAATATATATAGCACAATTATATACTGGGATGTTTTTATAGAACTAAGTTGAGACATACGGCTGGCAGAAAGAGGAACTTCGATCCAGACAGTAAGAGAGCAACAGGACATTTGGAACTTGGTCTGAGGTAAATGAGGAAGCTATGTTTGCTAAAAAAAGGTTTAAAGAAATTTAAAGACATGTACTAATATTACGGTCTTAAATACCACTGGCATGACTAACAAGACTGATAGTGATAAAGTAATAATGTGAGTAACCATAATAATAACAACCATATGCTTGTGGACAAAAAGAGGAATTTTAATCAGACATGATGTCATTGCAGCAGTTACTTTAAAAAGATGCCATCAGCAAACAAGTCTTATGGAAAATCATGAGCCTAACTTCCCCTTAAGCAGCAAGTTCAGGTACAAATGGTCAAACTAAGTTCCTCGTTGTTCAGAGATTCTGTATATACAGTACATTTTATATTAAAAAATAATATTTAATAGAGATTTTAGTACATGTTGCATCAGGTGTTCCAGACTTTACACATGCCCTTTCATGCCTCATCTCAAAGTTGTTTGATGGGATTCAGATCCATCATTGTCATGTTTATGAAACCAGTTTGAGACTACTTTTGTGACATGCTACATTATTATGCTGGAGGAAGCAATTAAAGGATGAGTAAATTGTTGGCATGAAAGGATTCACATGGTCATTAACAATATTGAAATAGGCTATGGCGTTCAAGTAAAGATTAGTTGGTACAGGCCCAAGGTGTGCCAAGAATGCAATCCCTACACCATTACACCACCTCCAAGGCAGGTTGGGACTTTGGATTTAGGATGTTGCAAAATTCTGACCCTACCATCTATGTGCCGCAGGAGGAATCTACACTTTTTTTCTACATTTTTAGTAAGCCTGTGCCCATTTTAGCTTCCTGTTCTTGACTGATAAATGTTGAACTCAGGATGGTCCTTTGCTGCTGTAGCTCATACAACCTAAGGATCATCATGTTGTGCATGTTGACATGTGCAATGCTGCCACTCGATTGATAATTTTATGCAATGACATGCTGATAGATGATTGGCTGATTAAGTAAGTGCATAAATAATCTAATTTATATATATTTTTTGGAGGTCGTGCTAGGGAATTGATATAATCATCACCAGATCAAACCAATATGATCTCAAGACACTTATGATGCAAAAAGGATTTTTTTATATTTTTAATTGTTCAGTCTTGGTAATGTCTTTAAAAAAACACCAAAAAAACCAAACATATGATCTCATTACAATTAGAATGACCAATTGTGTAGGGATTTTTGTATCTCGAACATTTCAGCCATTGGGAGCCCGTAAAACTTATGATGATAAGAGGAAACAGGACATAGCTAATAATTTCTGTGTATATTGAGTAATGTACATCTACATCAGTCAGAATAATGTCATGGCATGGCTGATGCAAAACTGTAAAGAAATACAGTTCTTGATAGTTCTTGAATCTATGTGAAAAGTTGATATTTTGAAGTGTTGCTATGGTGAGGACTTAAATTAAGGATAGATAGATAGATAGATAGATAGATAGATAGATAGATAGATAGATAGATAGATAGATAGATAGATAGATGGATGGATGGATAGATGGATGTTTAGATGGATAGATGGATGTTCCTTATTAATACCTATATGTTTATGGTGTGCATTAGGTCCCTTTCTAGCCACAAGAGGGCTCTAAAATATAAAGCATGTAGACAGGATGCATCTCTTAAAGCCAATTTTGCAATTTTTCCTGTTTTTCTCATGTCACACCACAAGAATTCTGGCAGAGATTTAGTTTAGATGTACCTATAAGATGCAAACCAAAGTGTCTACTTTGGGATATTAGGATAGCATTTCTGTAAACTATGACGACCTTTCCGTTATTTACATAAAGTCTTAATGTGGCTTTGGACAAATTCGTCACCTGAAAGAAGACCACTAATAATATATTCCTGTATAAACATCCCAGTTCAACATTTTGTATTTTACTAGTAATTTTTTTTTTTTGCCTCAATTTTTTTTTTATATATATTTGGCATGTAAATGATTCAGATCATTCAACATATTTTAATATTACACTAAGATAACTTGAGTAAATATTCTAAATAATGTGATAAAATCATTTGCCACAGTCAGGCCACTGTACATTCATGATATTTTTTTTATAAATTTATCGCAACGTTTCCAAATACTTGGATATACAGTACTGTACATGCCAAATGTTCTACTTTTTGTATTTATATAAAATGTAAAAAAAAAAAAAATGTAAAAAAAATGCTAGTGCTATCCACTGCCTCATGTCAAAACAAAAACAGATATATATTTAACTGGCCAACAGGTTTTATTTAGCTAGGATAGTCTGTTCTCCAAAGCTGTTCTACTTATGTATGTTGTTAAATGCCTGTTGCTTATTTTTTGTTCTGCCTGCATTTGTGGTGACATTTAGTAGAGCCCCATAACTCCGCTCAGCGGTTACGGCTAGAAAGCTAAGGGATTTATTAGTGTGAATTAGTAAAGGCATAAATTGTGTTAAAAAACACAATACCACAGGGCAGTTACAACCATCTTGCCCAGACAGAACTATAGCCTTCCTGTGAAATTTTGTGAATAAAACTATTTAAATAACTAGAACATTCAATTGATATGTATAAAATGTTAAAACTATCTATGTTTATGCATTCTGTGCAGAATTATAATAATAATTTTCTAGATGACATAATCAGAGATATCTTACGTAGCCATACATACTGTAGGAGCCATGCGTCATCATGTTTGGAAAGTGCACCCAAGTGTGGTTTAATGTGTAAACATGAGGACAGTTCACTGTTTGGAATGGAAAGTAATGGTGTCCCACAAAGCTTGCCAGAGCTTACTACCCACTAGTTGCTTGTTTTAAGACCTAGATTTAAAAAATATACTTTTGTAAGAAACACAGACAATATAATTTTGCTATAAGTAGAAGCAGAACGGACTGATTTTTGACTTTTGAGAGGAAAATCTTTGACTGTTGTAGAAGCTGTCTGAGTTCCACAGCAAATATTGAGATTTATCAGAAAACACACATACTTTGTGTGTTCTCATTTAAGTGAAAATGAAAAATGTGCGAATTATTGTTTGAGGACTATTATTATTTTATATTTGTCCTTTCTATGACTAAGAGTGACTGTGTCAAGTGTTTACTACCCATTTGAAAATAAAATAAAAGCATATGTCACCATATGCAAACAAAAATCATAACCTTTTAAGCCCTAAGCAGGCTTTTTTTTCATCTGTTCTATAAACAGAAGAAAACATTTGGCAAAATGCTGGCAGAACATAGAAAATACATAGAAAATGTAAAAAAAAAAAAAAGAAGAAATAAACAAAAGAAAATATACAAAGCTACAGTAAGAAATGACTAATAAATTTTGTCCACATTTTGAAATAAGAAGAACCAGATGCATTCCATTTCTGCATTTCATTTCCTGGGTTAGAGAAAAATCTAATTATGTAATTGTTTATGCTTTCAACAATGTAACTCTATGTAGTATAATTGTTACAATAATAAGCATCACACTGTTGCATTGTGTAGCCTCACAGCTCAATCCTGAGCTCTACTGGCTTTTTGCATAACTGGAGTTTTACATAATCTCTGAGTACATCAGTTTGTTTCAATATAGGCCTATGTGTTATGCCCTCTGATGAATTAGCATCCCATTCACTGTGTATTCCTACCTTGTACCAAATGTTTCCAAGGCTGACTGTACTGTGACGCTAATCAGTTTAAGGTCACTACTGATTATGAATGTATGAACATTTCAGTAATTCGGTTAAGCTCATTTTATCAAATTAAACCTTCCTCCAGTAATATATATCACCCACACATTCAAGTTTCAAAATATTCTTAAGACCTTCAGCTGTGCCACTGAAGGCCATGTGCCTAAGCAGGAATAAGCAAGAGACACATGTTTGTATGTACACAGGTATGTACCAAGCAAAGTAACATCTGGTTGGTTCTTTCCATTTGCACCTAGACTTGGGATGGTAATCTGAGGTTAAATCAAAGCCTCTATTTTTTCCATAAACTCCATGCACATGAAACTGGGAACGCATCTCTCATACTATGTCCTTATGAACGCCAACAAATCTAAACACTTGTTGAAATAATAGGTATTTGGAGAGTAATCTAGAGAACTAATTTAAACAGTTATCCCTTTGTTCAGTTCTAGGCATTTTGCAGAATCTATGACACTGCACACTGAAGTTCTTTTGGTCACTTGTAATGGCCCAAGGCCTTACTAAGAAACTTCATATTTTTTCTTAATTTTGTCACCTGTCTGTTTGTGCTCATGGAATGAGCTCATCATAAACAATAGGGGGGAAATTTTGGTATTGTCAGATGGGCTGTTTAAACTGAAAAAATAGCCTAGCATGTCACTGGCGTAGGCGATCACAAATTTCAGCTTTGACTCTATACTGTACAGAACAACATTTACAAATTCTTGGAAACATATAAACGACAAAAACAGCAAAAGTTCAGTTTACAAGCAAATAGACTGAGTTGGTCTATTGCATTTAGGAGACAGCAAGATCAAACGAAAATATCAGTCAAAGCAATACTCAGAAACATTCGCAACATGCTTTATGTACTGAAATTTAGGGCAGTGTGCTTCCTTTGTACTGTGGATAGGCATATGGATATATGGTCAAACAATTGTTGAGGGCTCATGAAAACCACTGAAAAAGTACTTTAATTGGAAGTTTAATGCCTTTTTAAGTAGAAACATTGAAGAAAAGCCTCATGAGGGAAATCTGAGAGAATGCTTTTATCCAAAAATACAGAGCATGTGTACAAAGATTTAATAACTGGTCGATAATGGCAATTAGATGAATACACAAACATGAGTACATCGGAAAGAAGGTTTTGTGGTCACACAAGAATGCTGCGATCAATAAAGGCAATGATGAGTGATCTGTGTAAGTGAAAATCCTTAAAAGTCAATTCTCATCATGAATAATTAGTTTCTTTCAAAATAAAAACTTGTTGCAATGGTGAGTAGCACAGGCTGCCTTTAAACTTATTGAAGAAAAGCACATTCTGACAAAACTGTTCGAATTCATCTTCTGAAGAGGCAGTGACGCAATTCGCTTGTGCAATGTATGGCCTTAGTCATCTTTTCAGAATTAAATATTTGGTTTATCTAACCCATGTGTGGGACGATTATTATTTATTTTCAAACCTACCAGATGCCGTGGTTAAACAGCATAAGTTCTTAAAAATCCAGGTCTATTTTAATAAAATGAGAATCCTTCGACTCTCTATACAGATCCTAACATATCCAAGTAGATAAAAAAAAAAAATGTTATGTTGCCATGCACAATTTGTATCTTTGACCAAAACTAGGTGGGACTTGTCTGTTCAAGTTACTTTTAAACAAGGTTGTTCATTCTAATGCTATAGTAAAGTCAAGAGTACTTATTGAGAATACACATCATTTTTTTTTTTCATCCAACAAATATTTCTGTTTGCGACACTTGGAGCATTGGTGTATATCTAAACATTAAGATACAAACCTAAATCATTATACAATTATGGATAACCAGAAAAAAATAACAGAAATAAACATTGAATTGAAAAAAACTATATTTGACTTCAGGGTTCTGGGTTTTCTGTCCAGGAAACAGTGAAAAAAGAGAAAGAGGAGGGAAAAGCCTCCTTGGAACACTGCTTTAAGATCCAGCTCATAGTTTTTAAAGCAGTCAGACATGTGGTGTGCACACTAGAGCGGGAGGGAAAGTGGCAGCAAGCTAACGGAGGAAAATAACACATCTGCATTGATTTTGGAGAGATCCCTTTTAAACAAGGTGCGTACATGCTTTTATATATTCCATAATCTTGAAACAAAACAAAAAAAGTGTCTTCTTGTAGGGAATATTGTGCTTAGATTGTTTATTGACTTATATTATAATATTGAATATGAATTATATGAGGATAAAAAAACATTATACCTTTATTGTGTATTCATTTTTCATTTTCCTTACTTTTTAGGTTCCACTGTTTGTCAATATTTTTGTTAACATTTGCATGTTTTGAAAGGCTTAAAATTTTTACAAAATAGAAATCACAAAAAAGAATTCTCTTTACAGGTATCAAATGGAGCCAGAAATTCAAGGAACAACACCCTCAATCTTTCCCACCAATCTTACAAATCATAGCATATGTCCTGAACCAGAGGCATGGGATTGGTTGTATACCATGCAGCCAGTATACATGTTTGTAATCTGTGTATTAGGAATCCTGGGTAATGTCTTTGTCCTGCTAGTATTTTGCTTGCACAAGAAACCCTGCTCTGTGGCAGAAATATACCTGGGCAACCTGGCTGCAGCTGACCTCCTTCTGACATCTTGCCTACCTTTCTGGGCCATTAATGTGGCTAGTGGTTTTGATTGGCAGTTTGGATCTCTCATGTGCCGTTTGGTAAACACAGGCATCAAAATGAACATGTACTGCAGTGTCTACTTCCTTGTAATGGTGAGCGCTGACCGCTACCTGGCTCTGGTGTTTGCACTGACTTATGGCAGGATGCGGCGGCCCTGGTATGCCAAGCTCAGCTGCTTGGCAGTATGGGTTCTGGGAATCATCATGAGTGTCCCAACACTTAAATTCAGGGAGGTAAAATACATCTCAGAGTACTCGGTCACTGCTTGCATTCTGATCTACCCAAGCCACATGGTGGAGCTAGCCTGTGATATTTTGCTTGTCCTGCTGGGCTTCATCATCCCTGTAATTATCATTTCTTACTGCACATGCAAGATTATACAAACATTGCACTGGCAAGTAATGGACAGGTTCAATGCAGCAAACAAAGAGAGGAAAGCAACTGTGCTGGTGCTGGTTGTTCTTCTGGCTTTTCTCCTGTGTTGGATTCCATTTCACCTGGTAACCATTTTACATATATTGATTAGACTTGGGGTATTAAGTGGGTGTACACTAGAAAATGGCCTGGATATCTGTAACCAGATATTTACATATTTGGCATTGAGCAACAGTGTACTCAATCCAATCCTCTATGTGATAGTTGGCCAAAACTTCAGGAAGAAAGTGAAGGAGCTCCACTCATCAACACGGAAAACATTTGCATAATAACAAAGTAACGTTAAATAAATGAATTTAGCAATTGCTTATAAAATATATAAGAAAGCCTGAGATCAGTTATAACTGTTGATAATGGCATGGGTTAAATAAATGTTGTTCTTATGTTTAACAACTCCTGTATTTGTATGTGCTATGAAATGTGTATTATTTATCCAATGTAGTATCAGCATCAATATATAAAGATCCATACTAGTATAATTCCTATTGCTATCGGGCTGGTTCAGATTTAACAATATTTAACACTGTGTGTTAGGACAATATTCAAATATATTTCAGTTTCATACAGTTAAAAGTAATTGTGTCTATTCTGTAATGTTTTCTGGAACTTAGGGTTATTGACTGTATCCTAACAATTATAATAAAACTGGGTATATTATGTATCTTTAATCTGTAAATAAAGAGTATTATGAAAAATTTATATATTATGTGATTTGTAGTCTGCTTAAATTAAGCAATATCACATTAGAGCAAGCTGATTATCAGCATGACAGTGATGTGGTCATATGCACAATGTTGCAGCCCTCTCACATACATATTGTGTAACAGTTCGTTCCGACCGAGTGATCTAAATGGAAAAATCTGAATTAAAATAAGTGGTTTCTGCACATTCTACCCTGCTAAGGAGAGAGCAGCTGCCTGGTAAAACCTATATTCAAAACCAGTCATGGAGGCACCTCTCACAATGGTATGCTCTTTTAATTACCAATTTTCCTAATAAGTCATTCTGAATCCCCTGTATGTTTTATTTATGCCTCAGCTCCAAATATAACTAGCTTCTAACACAAGGCTGAATCCCAAATCCATTCCTAACCCCTATTCAAGTGCATCACTTGGTGTGTGTGAATTGTACACCCTACATGGTGTACTGCAACCTTAAGCCTACAACCTCATCACAGCCGTGCTGATATCCACCACAACAGCATTGTTTGATATTACTTAATTATATATGAATTGATGTAATCACACATAACACACAGGTGACAAATGTTAATCTTTTTTTACTTTCACTGTTACTAGAAAGCATGAGATAAAATATCTGTAATAAAGTAATAATGAATGCTTACAGATTATTGCTATTTTTAAAAATGTTATACTTTCAGAATGGTCCCAAAATGCTTTCTTATGTAAACTACAGTGGCAAAATCAGATTGGTGTCTAAAACACAGTTCCTGTGTGCCCCAGACTGGAACCTTGCTGACTACATTAGTCAAAGTCCTTAAAGTGATTTTCCAGAAAATACAGGGTGAGTTGAACTGAATAATGTGTCACAGTCTCGCCACTTGTGGAAAGAGTGGTGTGGCTTGTGTTTTCTCCAAAGCTGTTGTTGGTGAGACATGCAGCCAAAGCAGACGCTGGATCACCCACACATAACCACAAGGAACATGCTTAGCAACAAGACCTTATCATCTGTTACTGTGAGTGAGTACTGAGAGTCTGGCAGAAAGTTGGAATATGTTTCTTTTGATTTGAGTAAAAGGAGTAAAAGAAATGCCAGTAGCAGCTCAAGCCCAAGTCTATAAAGAATTCATATTTACATTCATATTGCAGCACTGAACAGCTTACAATAGTTAAAAGTACGCCTAAAGGTCAGAAAGACTTAATAGTGTTCACAGTTTTAAAATGATTCATTTATACATAACAGTACCTGGCTGAGTGCTGAATTCCCAAGTAGTCATCGCATTTCTTAAAAATGGCAAGAACATTGATTTATCACTATTCTTACAAATGATACATAACTTTTTATTTATTATAGAATTATGTTTAGTGTCCATCTAAGATTTCTTTTATTATTATTACTCCTTTCCTTTCCTCCTGTGTAAGCAATTTCCCTCTGGGATTAATATGGGTCTTTGAATCTTGAATCTTGAATCTTGATATATTATTTACTGCTCATTTGTCATACCGCAAGAAGGTGCAAGGCACACTGAGCAGGGTAGTTATCTCAGTGTGAAATCAACCAGATAAGATCAGCCATCTGTTGCTTTTATTTGATGTTCATCATAGCATCATTTATTTAAAGAGTTCAAAAGCTCCATTAGCAACCAAGCCTAATGTTTGTCCTCTCTCCAATAAAGAGGTGTGCCTCACTCTGCGCTGCCCTCCAAAGACTTTTTGGCTTGCATCCTTACTACACCATCACTTCTTACTAACTATTTCCTAATAGCATTTATAACAGAACACGTGTCTCTCGAGTCCCTGGAGGAGCCGTTTTGATGAATTTTAACATGACAGCAGTGCCATCGCTGGCACTCTCAGATTTGGAACTGTTGGACTGTAACCAAACAGAGGCTTGGGACTGGGTCTATTCCATACAGCCAGCTTACATGTCTATCATCTGTGTGCTGGGTGTTTGCAGCAATGCCTTTGTCCTCGCTGTGTTCTTCATTCAGAGAGGCCACTGCTCTGTGGCGGACATCTATCTTGGAAACCTTGCTGCTGCTGACCTGCTGATGGTGTGTTGCCTTCCATTCTGGGTCATCACTATAATTCATAAGTTCAACTGGTACTTCGGACAGACCATGTGCCAAGTGGTGAGCCTTATAATTGGTATGAACTACTACTGCAGCGTGCTGTTCCTCACGTTAGTCAGTCTGGACCGGTATCTAGTTCTGACGAGGCCCATGTCTGTGGGGAGACGGAAAAGCACCAACCTTGCCAAGGCTATCTGTGTGGCTATTTGGCTTGCAGGCTTTTTGCTCAGTCTTCCAGCCCTGTTATTTCGCTCAGTGCAGTTTTTCCCTGACCTTGAGGTGGAGGCATGCTACATGGCTTATCCTCATGACGGGTGGAGACTGCGTTCCAATGTGACAGTCAATGTGGTGGGTTTCCTGGTTCCTGTACCCCTTGCTTCTTACTGCAGTTATCATATTATAACAATTCTGAATGGCAAAAGGGTGAGGAGGTGTTCAGCTGTTAAAACAGAGAGGAAGGCTGCATTCTTGGTGATTGTTGTCCTGATGGTTTTTATTGTCTGCTGGCTGCCTTTTCAGATTTTCATGTTACTGGATACACTTTATTATTTTAACTTTATCTCTGGTTGTCTGTGGGTACATGGTCTGGACATAGGTACTCAGCTCAGTACGTACCTTGGTTATAGCAACAGCGCACTCAACCCTTTTCTCTATGTGATAGTAGGAAAACACTTCAGAAAAAGAGCCAAAGGAGAATTTGTACAGCTTTTGAATTGGTGGAGATGCATTGTCTATCTAGCTCACAAGATCAACTCCAGTGTAAGATATACAGAGTGCACAAGAGTGTATACTGAAGTTCATAGACGTGATGAATCTACAGTGACCCCTACTGTTATGTGAATATTAGAAATTGAACAGACTAACTTGGCTTCTCCTTACTTACTGTAAAGTTTAATTATGCTTTGTAAATACAGACACAATTTGTTTAATTTGTTTCAATAATGTATTTCTATTTTTTCTTTCAAAATACAGTTTCCTTCTTATAAATTTGACTTAAAAATTTGACTATGTATTATCATTATTGCTTTCATTCTTATGTTCCCTTGAAATGAGCTTCTTCCAGGAGTTATTGTTATAAATGATTGCTAAGATGCAAATAAAGCTTTTCTTAAAAGATTAAATATGTCACATACTTCACTTATACACTTTACACAGAATAGATATATCTACATACGTACATAAATAACAAAATTTTAAAAGGTTAATATTAAGGTGTTACTATAAGCTGTCAAGACAGTTTGAAAGCACTTTAGTTGAAAAAAAAAAGATTGCCATGTACTGTACCTGAAACTGCACTGGTGGGATGAACAACATTCTTTTAATATATATACTCTCCCAGTCCATTTTTGATGATGGTGGTGAAGAGTATTATATAATATGTTAGTCCTAACCCTCAGACAGATGATCATTTGGGTTTAGATGTATGTTCTACATCAATTTCCTTCTCATTAAACAATAAATGACACCTCAACTACTGTGTTTGGAAGCATAATAACCTTGGAAAAGACCACACCCAAAAGGATAAAAAAAAATAAAAAATTGGAAGCAAACTATGCCAATAAAGTGCCCTCACTGCACAACAGAGTATATTATAGAGCATATGCTGCCTGGCCAAAAAACGAAAAAGCTACACACTCTAAGATTTCATTGTCACCTTTGATTATAGTGCACAGTGTTGTGGTGAATTCATGTGTGAAAATTATTCCTCATGCTCCCAGAACCACTCTTTCCCAATTTGAATCCTGGAATATTCCTGTTCCATCAGGTAAATAAAAAAAAAGTCAATTGGTGTGACAACCTTTTCATTCATTACATTTATGTCATCAACTGACTTAATATAATTGCCACATAACATTGCTGAACATAGAGCTGACCAACTGAAGTACCCCAGTTCATAACACTGCCTCCAGCAGCTTGTACAATGGGCACTATTCATGATGGGTGCATGGCATCATGTGCTTACCTACTTACCCTGACACACTCATCACTCTGTAATAGGTTCAATCTATGGAAGCTAATCAGACCTCATGACTATTGCTCCAAAGTCCAACACAGCTGTCCCAATCCTGTGAGTTCTCATCACATTGCGAAATGAAAATGCTCTTACTAAATGCTCCCATTAAACAGCTGCGATTTCTACAGTCATTTTTTTCACGAGGCACTTTTTCTTTTTCCTTACATTTCTTCTGACCACATTTCTTTCACAAAGTTGAATGTTCGGCACAGTCCTTGTAGGTTTACATAATCTGTTGAATAGCTCTTACCTCAATTAACACAATAACTTTTTTGGCCAGACAGTATATATAGGCCTATACAGTATATATACCATTTACACTAATGAACCTTCTGACGAATATTGTGTAGATCTCTCTTGCACTGCAATGACATCTCTGACCCATCAAGGCATGAACTCCATAAGAATTTTACAAGCGGGCTGTGGTATCTGGCACCAGGACAGTAGTAGCAGATGCTTTAACTTTTATAAGTTGCAAGATGGGGACTTCTTGGATTGGACTTCTCTCAGATACCCCAGATCTGATTGAGATCTGGGGAATTTGGAGGCCAAGTGAATAATTTTCACAGTGTAATAGTGTAGTATCATGCTGAAAGGGGAAAGAATACAGATGCCATGAAGGTGTTTACTTGTTCTGCAACAATGTTTAGGTAGGTGGTGTATGTCCCAATATTATCGACATTAATTCCAGGGCCCAAAATTTTCCATCAGATAAGAGAAACACATTGCCTCCAACAGCTTGCCTTTTTTCCATAGTGTATCATAATGCCACCTCTTATCCTCAGGTAAGCCCAGCACACCCACTCAGTCATACACATGATGTAAAAGAAAGCATCATTCAAAAGTCCAGGCCACCCACCATTTCGGTCCACCATTCAGGCAATTTTCTAAGTCCTATAGTAGCTCTTTTGTGGGGTACCACAGCACCCGAGAGGCTAGCCTACACTTTCCTCACACATCAATGAGCTTTGGCCACCCTCGATCCTGTTGGCAGTTTATGAGTTGTCCATTCTATCTATACATACAATATACAATATATACTGTACATATGCTGTAAATAAACAAATATATACAGAGGGTCAAAAGAAACCATTATACATATCCACAATGTATGTGTGGTTTTAGGCTTGCATTTTCAGTGTGGAAAGCCTGAAGTATAAACAGGATTAATCATTCAAGACTTGTAGGAGGGGAGGAATGCAGTTATATACACGATGATGATTCCGCCCTGCTCAGTCATTTAGAAACAGCTTTGTAGTGAAATCAAGGAAACTATACTCAGTACTCTTCATCTCAAAAATTTGGATTACATTGTTCGTTTGATTAGAACTGTTTTTTTTAAAAGACAGAAGGTGACTCGTAAGGTAAGCATTTTTTTCCACTTTATAAAAGTACAAAATGCAAGATGATATGTTCTCTTTAAAATTGCCTTTTTGTCTTCAGGGGATGGATCAAGGAGAACCTGTGACAACGTGCCCAATCCTTCTTCAAAATTCTACACTTTACCCCACTGTAAATTTCAGCTCATCAGACTGGCATCTAGTTCATTCTATTGTACCTCCGTACATATTTATTGTGTGTTTGGCTGGGATTCTAGGCAATGCTTTTGTGTTGTTGGTGTTCTTCTTTCAAAGGGGCAACTGGAGTGTGCCTGAAATCTACTTGGGAAACCTGGCACTAGCTGACCTGTTCTTGCTGGTCTGTTTACCATTTTGGGCCATGAACATCCTTAATTACTTCTACTGGCCATATGGAGAGTTTATGTGTAAGGTTGTCAACCTCTCCATAATTGTTAACGCATATAGTAGCATTTACATGCTGGTGATGGTGAACATCGACCGCTACTTTGCACTAGTGCTGATTATAAAGGCAAGGTGGCTAAGAAGGAGACGAAATGCAAAGGCTATTTGTTTTTGTCTTTGGCTCTTTGGAGTGATCATGGGCATACCCACTCTTATTTTCAGAACAGTGCAGTATGACATATTTTTTCAGACAACAGCTTGCATTATTCAATACCCTTCCGACGCCTGGAAACTTGCCCACCACCTTGAACTGGACCTATTGGGATTCGTCATTCCTCTCCTGGTGATTGTCTTCTGCAGTTGTAATATTTTGTGGGTCCTTTACAAAAGAAGGCAGGGTATTTATTCACAGGATAGAAATGATAGAAAGGCCACGTTGCTAGTGTCTGCGGTAACCATTTTTTTCTTAATATGTTGGGGTCCATTTCATATTTTTACCTTCCTGGATGTACTTTGTGATCTTAACGTCTTGGATTTGGATACCTGGTATCATACCTTAGATATCGGATCCCAGTTCACCACATACTTTGCATTTCTGAATAGCTGTCTTAATCCAGTGCTTTATGTATGCAGTGGCCACTACTTCAGAAGGAAAGTCAGTGATATCTATAAAAGAAGAAAGAGCTCCACAGGGTCTCTGGCCACCACACTACGTTCAGTTACATCAACATATGTCCAAAGGAGTGATCAAATAAAACCAGTTGTATTGTAGAACTGGAACTACGATATGTACATATTGTGTGTGTGTGTGTGTGTGTGTCTGTGTGTGTGTGTGTGTGTGTAAACATCATCTAATTAAAACTGTAGTGGTAGAAGGAAGCACTGAATATCTATGTATTAAACACAAATGTGTATAATCAAGAGTAACCCAAGTGTCCTGGTTGTACTCAGGCATTTATGAGGTACAGAATCTGCAACAGCACTTGTAAGTACTCACAAACTGTATCTAAACAATTACCATATTAGGCAGGTTTAGGCAGGTTTAGGCACAATATTGTTTTCGTGTTAACCTTGTGCTGAACTATGTAACACCCATTAAACATGCTGTTTAAGGAAAGTTTCTTTTCAATGAACATTACATCCTATTGTTACATGTTCTTCAAAATATGAATCTTATGGGGGTTTTTGTGTTGCAGATGTGTTTGTACAGATTAAATCCAGTTACAAATGTATCTATTTTCATTTGCCTTGTAATGATGCCGGTAAGAAAATCTGTTGTAATAAAAGACTTAATAAACAAACTTAATAAAAGACACATTGATTTTAAGGAATTTATTTTATGTTATCGGTTTGCGGAGGAAAAAAAGGTTAGTAATGATAAGCAGATACAACCCTAATGTGTAGCCACTCCTTTCTACTGTATGTAATAGATGACCTAATGCTCCCTCTGGTGGAATGGAATGTTCTTTCTCAAACTTATGTTTATGTAAGTAATGTCAGTGTAACAGAAAACAGATATATGTTGATGTATACTTTTTAACTTGGGTAGTCAGGTATCTCAAAAACAGAACCCTATGTGGAATTTGTAGAAGCCTATGAAAGATTAGGCCTGCTGGAACCCAAAGAAGTAGGAATTGTTGCACAGCACAAAAATTGCTTGCATCCCAGACCATTTACCCAATCATCTTTCATCAGTCATTCCTGTGGAATGTGGACTTATTATTTAGAATATTAATATTTCTAAATTAATTTATTTACATACGACAGCATTAATTTCTGTAGCATTTCTCCTTGTCCGTTATTTACCGTCATTTTTCCTTGTCTTGTTCCATTAACAATCGGTTAGTTATAGTTTATTAAAATAATTCTTATCAGATCATATCAGATAACAGTTTTCCTTTAAAATAATAGTATGCTATTCATGCTGATGATGAGAAATACTACTTTTGCATTAGCTATTTGCTTCTGGCTGAAACACCTATTCAGCCCAGTGGTACTACCTGAAAAAGTTATACTTACAGTCTTCACACACAAGCATTTTTAAAGCAGTTATGGGCAACAATACATCCCTCAGTAACAGTAATTCTTTATGTATGTATTTATGTATATTTTTTTATTTTTTTATTTTAGGACATCCAAAATATACAAATAAAATTATTGTATGTAGCCTGTGTGTGGATGCAAAGGCAAAATAGTCTGGTGGTATACTTGGTTGATCTGTCCATTTCTGATATATTATATACCACCAACCTGTCTATATGGATCAAGCTAGCTCACATTATTTGGGAGACAGTGAATGATACTCTGTCTATCCTTTTCGCAGTGATCATGTACAGTTTCTATGTAGGATCTAAGCTGCTTTGCTGTATCTTTGCGAACCATTACCTTACTATGGGGTTTCTTTTGGACTTTGCCAAAGTTCACAAGTTTCAAACAACAAAGTTCACCTTTCTGAACTTTGTTCCTTGGTAAGCATGTTAGTGTGGCTCATAGAAATCTCTCTGCATAGTGGCTTCTTGGCATAAACAGATGAACTTAAAAAAAAAGGCCTCTTTTAGGTGACTATATAAGATACGTACCTATGGACTCACACAGAGGCCACATGGCTCTAATTTAGGTGATTTGTAATTCATAAGGTTTTGCCATGCACTCACTCATCTCTATTCCAGGAGACATAGGACACGGGGTAGTACACTCTGAGTGGTGTGCCAATTCATCACAATGCACACACATACACACACACACTGACATGCTCATTCACAAACAAAAAACACATAAGGTGCTTACATTAGATCACTATATTTTGTGACCCGGTTTGTAAATGTTCTGGTCACAATTTGAAAAATGCACAGTACTTAAATTACTTTATGAGGCACTAAAGACTGTGAAATAAGAATGAATAAACACAGTATTTTCTGTCCACATCAGCGTCATTATGTGTGGTAACACTTCTATTCCCTCTGAATCTGTGGTCAATGTAAACAACAGGAAGTTAAGTATTAGTCATTTTTTACAAGAAGAACGTAGATGTTTATATAGTGTAAAAAAAAAAAAATGTTAACAACCCCTTTCCATTTATGCTTTTCTGTCTGTTTGCTGTCCATGTTTGGTACTTTCTATTTTGGGTTTACCTATGCGTCCCATGGATATTTCATCTGTTGTAAATGTACTATGGTTATATTTGTTATATTTGCAAAGTGATTTTGACAGCAAATATCTCAACAAGGTGTATCAGTGTATCAGAATTTGTGTATAGACAAATGTGTAAAGAAGAGACGGGCTCTCGCTAAGAGGAAAAATAGGTAGTAGAATTGATTAGCCTAACCCTTAGCTTAACCCCTAACTTCATAGGCAAATTAATTGTGTTTTTCACTATTTGAACACTAGATGGAGACAAATAGACATTTAGTTTCTGCTGCCGCTTCGCGTATATTTGTGCCTAATTTAAACTGTGTTTTTAAAATGATAGACTTTTCCATCCAATAACACTTGCTGACATTAGTTGAATTAAGAGAAATAATTATTTAAAAAATTTTTTTATGAAAGTCTTTAAGAAGAGGAATGAACTTGCAGCCATCAGGTCATTTCTTCCTCCCATAAGCAATAACAGATTGTCTTTAAGCATTGATTAAAATGTAAAATATGAGGCATTTGGGAATTTTACGGAAATATAAATAGGTTAATTAGACCTGAAATAAGTTATTTTTATGCATACTGAAGATACGCTTAGCACTTACATATACTGAACAAAAATATAAACGCAACACTTTTGTTTTTGCTCCCATTTTTTATGAGATGAACTCAAAGATCTGAAACATTTTCTACATACACAAAATAACCATATCTTTCAAATATTGTTCACAAATCTGTCAAAATCTGTGATAGTGAGCACTTCTCCTTTGCCGAGATAATCCATCCCACCTCACAGGTGTGCCATATCAAGATGCTGATTAGACAGCATGATTATTCCACAGGTGTGCCTTAGACTGGCTACCTGTAAAAGGCCACTTTGAAAGGTTCAGTTGAATCACACAGCACAATGCCACAGATGTCGCAAGTTTTGAGGGAGCGTGCAATTGGCATGCTAACAGCAGGAATGTCCACCAGAGCTGTTGCTCGTGAATTGAATGTTCATTTCTCTACCATAAGCCGTCTCCAAAGGTGTTTCAAAGAATTTGGCAGTACATCCAACCAGCCTCACAACCGCAGACGACGTGTAACCACACCAGCCTAGGACCTCCACATTCAGCATGTTCACCTCCATGATCGTCTGAGACCAGCCACTCGGACAGCTGCTGAAACAATCGGATTGCATAACCAAAGAATTTCTGCACAAACTGTCAGAAACAGTCTCAGGGAAGCTCATCTGCATGCTCGTCGTCCTCATTGGGGTCTCGACTTGACTCCAGTTCTTCATCGTAACGGATTTTGACAGATTTGTGAACAATATATGAGAGATATGGTTATTTTGTTTATGTAGAAAATGTTTCAGATCTTTGAGTTCATCTCATTAAAAATGGGAGCAAAAACAAAAGTGTTGCATTTATATTTTTGTTCAGTATACATGCATACATAGATTCTATTATAACATATTTGGGTTTCACTTTCTACAGCTTTCCTCTTTCCTACAGCTGCTTTTCAGGGGCCGGGGTATATAGTTGATTAAGGTGTTGAACTTGGAGTGGAAGGTATCAGGTTTAAACCCCAGCACCACTTGGGTTTCCACTGTTAAGCCCCTGAGCAAGGCCCTTAACCCTCGCCTGCTCAGATGAGTAATAAGATCAAAATTTAAGTTTATCTGGATATGGGCGTCTGCAAAATGCCGTAAATGTACAGCCTTAAAAGCACTTCGCTTGCACAGCCCATGAATAACTTTCGTTTAAAAACTACTATTTCTCTGCATTCTATGCATATGTGTACTATGTATACTTTGTTTATAACAGGTTTAAATAAAAGGAAATATACTCTGTTATACTGTCATTACAGCATTGTCTCTTGTGACTTTGGAAGAAAGGTTCACTGGCAGATCAATACAAAGTTCATTTGATTGATTACCTTTATTTTACCCCTAATTAGACATTTTTATCTAGAAGGGAGAGGTCAGTTCAAGGATAACAATAGCCCAACCATATGTTTTAAGGTATATGCCATGTGTTTTATAATTGGGAACTCCTATTACAGCACAACATAATATATACATGTATGATACATGGTATAAAATGTAATCACCTCTGCAGGAATAGTTTGAACAGTATCCAGACCAGGATAACTTGGTACAGTTTGCTAAACACTTTGAGATTTTCCATTTTGTATTTCTCTTTTATTTTTGAATGATCTATGTATACACAATTTGTATACATATGATCTGCTCAAAAATGTCTATAATATCATGTCTTTATTATATTGTATTATTATCATAAAACAGCTTTTTTGTATATCATAAAATAAATCATCAGTAACATATCAGTTTCCGATTCATCAAAACAACAGTGAAACAAATGTGTGGTGGACTGGTATACCACATAAGGAATTTTACTCTTTCATAACAAGGTTGTTCGAAATCACATACAACCACCCTTCCCAAATCCTCCCTATTTGAAGTATGCAGTTTCTGCAGACACGTTGTGTATGAGTGTCCGGCCTTCAGTCAATCATGATGATTTATTACCTAGTTTTTTTGTTTTCCAGAATGCAAACACATAACACCTTCAAAATAAAATCAATCAACCATGTTCATGCATCATTTAATGTCCAAATCAGTTTTCCCATGTGTTCACAAAGACATAGGATGACCTTTCCGTATAATGAGTAAGCTGTACATGTGGAGGTGTATGGCTTCCTTATAACACCTGACTTTTTTCTTAAAGCAAATTTGTCAATGGAGGATAAATAAAAAAAGAGGGAGGGTTTTGCATGGCTTTGAGTGATCCTGCTGGTGATACATGGTGGAACAGATGAAAATAAGCTTCAAAGCATAATTTTTCTTGTATGAATTTCTAAAAAAAGTTTTATATAAATGTTTCTTTATCTCTGCTATTGTAATCTTCTTAGCAACCCCTCTAGTATTCTAATATCGTTCACACTGCCCTTGAAGTAATCTTGTTGCTGATCTCAATTTGCAGATTACTTTGTCTTTGTCCTTAGTGTATAGGGACATTACTGGGCTACTCTCTGCCAGAGAAGCTTTTAGATATGAGGTGAGTCAGCAATGTTCCAAGCCTTCTCTTTCATTGAAGAGGCAGACAGTAAGTGATTTATTTCTCTTATTCTTTTTTCTTTCTGCTTAATTGCTTTCTCTAAATACATTATGTAAAAGAACAATTGTTGCAGCTGTGGTTGATGATGATGATAATAATGTTAGCAGTAGGGTGACTGACAAGTAACTAGGCGTGAAAATTTGGTAGGTAAGTCCATATTTCTAATATAAATTTGTTGAAACAAATTTCCTATATACTTTATTAAAAAGGAAATAAAAGCAAATCTGTACATTTTAACGTTGGCACCGTCTTCTGAAGTAAGCCGTTTGGGATATTGCTGAGAACCCCCTGCGGTCCAGTGAGATCTGGACTTCTTGAAGGTCCGCGTCGTCCCAGCCAACGTCTAACTGGTCTAACCACACACGCACAGTAAAAGCAAAATGGGGTGGTGCACCATGGGGTGGTGCTGCAGTGATGCTACAAGTTCTATAGACATTAAATATTGCCTAGTTAATTTTCACCCACCCTGTATATATACTATTTCTGGTTGCATGTCAGGATTTAAGAGTAGTAGACTTATTGCATAAGTACAAGGCTAGTTATTTGCTTATGCTTCATACAGACATTTATCAGCCATGTCTATTTGTTTGTTTTCCTAAAACCCTACCTTGTTTTTAGCATGAAATATCTACTCTTTCTTTCTATGCTCTATTCTATTTCCTTTCAGCTGACACAATTGTTCCAAGGATGCAGTACTGTTCTCATTGCCACATTTGGTTGCTGGTGTTTGTCACCAAAGCATTTTATACACTCTCTATCCGTCTCTTACTGTGAAGTCATGCTGTACTCAGTATGCAGCGAGAGACGTCTCTAAAAGTTAACTTACAATGCATGTGCCTCTGCTTTAAGTTGTACTCCACTACAGTTACGTCAGGGAGAGGCTACAGCGCTCATGTCATTTACTGCAGAGATGAACACGTAAAGCCATGATGCACTGAATTGCAGAGAGGGCTAGGGGAAAGCTCATCAATCACCTAAACACTTTTGTTTCACATTACATCAATTTTTGTCTCGGGTCACAGCTGCAGTTGACTGTGTCAGCTGAGCTCTGTATATTTTAAATTCTCGAGGAGAGTCGCAGGCGCAGGCACAGCAAGATCCTAGAATCACACTACTTGTCATAGATTATTATGGTGTTATTATACTTATTTTCTAAAGGTCATTAAAAATCATCCTTTTTCTTCATATTTGCAAAGCAAGGTTACAGGAGTGTAGTGTTTAACCACATATAAATAAAGAAATATTGATGTCGTAATATAATAATGTTCAGATAAACATTAGTATTCCTAAAAAGTTCATATGACTCAATACATTTATTCACAAATGAAAACCGTGTGCCAAAATATGCCATAAAAAAGTAGGTCTTTATTGGAGCTTAATTTTCTATATAAACATAGAGGTTTTTGTGTGTTATGTGTGATACTACTATACACAATTTAATTACACTATGGCTTATTAGACTTGCCATTACATAGTTACTTGGTTTTATAACATACAATATATGACATATTTCCCCTCTTTATCTCTGAATGCAAGTATTGCAATAAATGTAATAAATATACTCAGAGTAATACGCTAATGAATGTTTAAAGAATGGTTTAACTGTCATTTTTACTAAGTGGAGGTGTCAGGTCCGAAGTTCTTATTCATTTTCAAGGTTGTGACAGTCTACAGTTCAGGTTTTAGAATTGTTGGGTAAATTAAAATCTAAGGAAAGTAAAAAGTTATGATATGTTATGACTTGTATCATAAGATATAACCCATAGATGAATTGCAATGTGTTGGACTTCATATACACTGAAGATCCCGAAGTATACAGTATATGCTGATTGTTTTCATGTCAATGGTAAATAAAGGCAACACTGAAATGGTGTTCTTCCAGTTATTTTGGCTGGTCCTGATAGCTGCTCCCCTAATGAGGAAATTTCTTTCCGCATATTTGATTTGGCACAGGTTTTTTGCCGGATAACTTTTCGGGTGCAACCCTTCCTTTTTAATCCAGGCTCTCCTGGGCATCTCCTCTGTCAGACAGAGGTTTTGCCACTGAACTACAAATGACAGTGAAATTACTGAAAATAAAATGTTCCAGTCTGAAAATACCTGTAAAAGGATTTTTTTTTTTATGAATGATGATAAGGGATGATAACAGCACTGTGATGTTTAACTACATGCATACTTCCACATCTACAATTGTTAATTACACCAATTATTAGTCACAGGATTGGTGCAAGTAGTGTTGCATTTTATTCCGCCGTATACTTTAAAGTGTGCTCCCTACATCCTGCACCCTGTGGAGCACCCTATGATGTCACCAACTTCCTGTATGTTACACAGGTAACATAAGCAACTCGAAAAATCTGTTGCTGCTGCTGTGGAAATTGCACGCTATGGAAATTAAATATTAAATTTTACACTGAGATTTACAGGACTGTGCCGCTATGTTTTATTTCCTTCACCTTTTGACTACATAGGACCTGTAAAAATTTAAAATGACTTTCACCCCTGTTAATTACACTGAAATGACCATGTTAGCATAGAACATTCACAGAAAGTAATATTCATCTGTAATCTTGTTTATTGTTGGAATAATGGCGAATATCAACAAGTAACCACAAATTGTTTTTTTTTGTTTTTGTTTTTGTTTTTCATTGTTTCAATCTTCAGAATTTTAAGTCAAGGCATTATTGAACCAGTTTGCCACTTTACATTTCTGAAATAGCATTAAAGCCAAATACAGTATAATAAAGACTGTGACATGCTCTCAGTAAACTAAAATCTCAAATACAACTGAACACAAAGTAACTTAGTTTTGCAGCAGCAGTTCTCTTCAACTCAATGGCTCCTGGGAAGCCATAATCACAGTTCCTTATTTAAAACACAGAAACATGTTGCCATATCAGTCTCTTTCACTGTAAATAATTCTTATAACGTAAAAAGAAAAAGCATGCTTTATGTTTATTTATGAGTGAGAAGATTTCACTGACAATTTTAATGACCCCTGATACTGTAGCACACATTTTTGGCAATTAAGTTACATAATAGTTGTTTGAGAATAAGAGACATTGATTTCAAAGATTAATCCTTATAAGTTACGCCATAGCATACAAAACAGAAAGGCACATTCTGTGGCATTCATGACTCGCTTGCTGCCCATTTTCATTGACTTGTCTATGGCTGATGCTCTTTCTCTCTCTCCCAGCATTCTCTCTCTCTCTTTGGCCTAAGCAGGCACAAAATCATTCAGCTGCTCATTCTGCCCTGTGTATTGCAGCAGATTGGTGAACATGGTGTTGTTCTCTTTCTCTATCACCTCTTCCTCCTGCTCCTCCTCTTCATCAACCCCCTGTCTCTCTTCAGCTAATGTGTTATTGCTGCTGTTGCTGCTGTTTTTCATTGTGTCCTCTGCAATATTTGGAGGCATGTCTTTGTTTCTGTTGCGCTTGGCCAACTTGCTGAGAGAACCAAAGCGGTTAAATATGTTTTCCTCTGATGCAGTGTGCTTGTTATAGTGCTCTGCTTTCGTTCGCAGATTGCTCAGCTTTGTGTCAATGCTGTCCTGAGAGGAGGTGGTAAAGCGACCCCTGTCAAAGCTTGAGAAGACAGCTCTTTTCTCTGGTGAGAGCATGTCAAGTGATTGTGCACGCTGCTCTAGACCTAGGCGTCGGCGTTCCATACTGCGGATGGTGGCAGCACGTTGCAGCTTGTCATGGAGCTCTACACTGAGACGCCTCCTGGTTTCCCGCAGTTCGGCACGGACGTTTGCCTTCCATTCAGCTGCATGTGCTTTAAACTCCCCAACCTGACATACAAACAGTCAGTCATTATGACATATTATATTCAAATATGAAAAAAAAACATACTGTTATATTGATTAATCATTCTCTGGGGTTCTACTGAATGGCATCACATTTCCAACTTTTATAACATTTACTTTTTTTTTTTACAATTGTTTACTATTAATTAAAATTAAAGCTATTTCTGTATATCATTACATAGCAGATTTTTGTTTAAACCAATGATGTATTTTTGCATTAAAGTAATGCAACAAATACAGTTTAACAACAAATAAGTAATAAATAATAAATGCAAAAATAGTTGCTCCCTCAAAAAAATGATCCACCTGTCAGTAAACTGTACCTCTGCTTTAGTCTTCTTGGAAATGACTCTCAACCAGTCTCCTATCATACTGAGAACCGCTGCAAAATATGCCAAACCCACTAAGATCCAGAACCAAACTAGTGGCTTGTACCATTTTTTGTATTCAATCATCCTGTCTCCACCTGAAAACAAACAGTCAAAGTTTGGTACAGTTATTCATTTAGGGATTTCCAGGACCTGAATGTAAGCTTAGACTTACGCTCATCACTCTCAGAGCTTCATATCTTTCCCTTTTTATTTCAGTGTAGTTACTAGTTACAGTTCTAGCAAGTAACATAGTGAAGTTAATTAATAACAGAAACTTCAAAGTACTTTTGTAAGTCAATCTAGATAAGAGTGTTTACTAAATGCTTAAATGTAAATATAAATCTAATATAAACTAATAAAAGAAGAATTAATAATATTAAATTATATGATTAATAAATAAAGACTAATCTTTATTGGCCAAGCCTCATGCAAGACACAAATTTTCAAATTGCCCTTTTTTTAATGAAAATATCTTTTTAATAAAAAAAGCTTATTATAGCATACATTTCTGCATGCATTACTATGGTGCCCAGATTAAATCCTAAATATCTAAAGATTATGTTTTTCCTGTTACAACAGACCTGGGTATAGACTGATGAATTACAGTAAATCAGATAATGTCGAGCAGGGAAATTGGCTGGGATAAGCATTATGCTGCCCCACAGGAAACATATTTCTACACTTGGGATATTCTGTATAATACCAATAAAACTGGACAAAAAAAAAGTAAACTCTACCTGCGACATAATCCCCAATGCCAACAGTTGTGAGAGTAATGACAACAAAGTAGATGGCTTCCAGAGTAGTCCAGCCTTCAGTGTGTTTGAAAATAACAGCAGGGACGGTGACAAAGACGATGCACCCAGCCAGGATAAAAAGAATGGTGGAAGTGACCAGGATTTTAGTCTGACTAATCTGCTTATGCCTCTGCTGAAAACAGAAACAGGCTAAATGTAGATAGATAGATATATGGTGTTATTTTTAATTAGAAGAAAAGTCATACCACACTGTTGATAGCATGAATTTTAATTCAGAAAGCAGCAACAACATCAATAATAATAATAAAAGTAATAATAATAATCATAATCATAATCATAATAATCATAAATGTAATAATGCTTACCCGGAAAATTCCCTCCACCTTTAAAACACTCTTAACAAACATGGTCCCTAATTGATCACCAATGCCAGCCAGAAGAAATCCAAACAGTGGAATTCCAATTATGGCATACAGAATGCAGAAAATCTTGCCACCTTCAGTGCTGGGAGCAATGTTCCCATAGCCTGCGTACATGGGTGTAGAAAAAAAAGTGCTTATTTTAATATTGTCACCTACTAAGCAATATGCCAGCCTTTGATAGACTATTTTAAGATAATGTCGTCACAAGAAAGAAAATTGTTGGGTTGTACTGAAACACTGTGGGAGTAATTACAGACTGCACAAGAGAAAAGAATGCAAGATGTGATTAGGGAAGCACGATTGCATTTTCAGCCATTGAAAAACAAGTGTCGTCAAAGAACAATGTGAAATATTAATAACTTTTAAAAAAGGTTAGTAGCAGTGAAATACAAGAAAGTGCACATGTGATTTGTGGAACAAATTATGAGTTTTCCATCTTCTGGAAACATTTATTGAAGGTAACAATTTGTTACCTATGGTGCTGATGATGGTCCCAGCAAAGAAAAAGGCACTGCCGAGGTCCCAGTGGCTGGAGTTGTAGGATGATTTTCCGATAGGACTGACACCAGCACTGACTGCATCTATTGAATGCTTGGGAGGAAAAATATACAGACATTGTAAAACAACAGAGAATGTAAAAGAAACAGCTAACTTAATGACTTGTAAAATACTGTATGTACTGAATATGTATATATTTATGTGTGTGTGTGTGTGTGTATATATATATATATATATATATATATACACACACACACACTACATAGAATATATATATATATATATACACACACACACTGTCATGGGCTTGGCCTTGTTGCTATGTTTGGCTGTTTTATAATATTTATTACATCAAACTATAATCCTAAGAGCTCTCAGGTCTGTCATCAATCTACTGTAAAAAATAAAATCAACAGGATGTCTGCTAAAAATAAAAAAGATGTACTTCTGATAATATCATCACTACATGTGTAACAAAGAACATAAGGGGAAGAGAAGGGCATAGAGCAGACATAGAGCATCCCTCACCTTTTCCTGTCCTAATCACGGTAAGAGAACATGGGAATCTACACTGTTCGCAGGTTTAATACTGACCACCTAATGCTCTTTATTATTTTAATGAAAAGACTATCAGAAAGCAAAAAGCAATTTTTAATAGTAAGTTCAAACAGTTGTTACAATTAAGCTTAAATACTTCAATTGCTGGATAGAAATTCGATTCACATTATAATGTATATATTTAATATATAAATATTCATATCAAAATATTATATAACATATTTTATATAATATAAACTGTATCAAACTACAGTGTAATACCGTTCGTGAACAAATATTTGCTGTAGAGGTAAACATGCATGTGCTTTTTATCTGGCATAATGAAAGCTTTGAAAAAGGCATTCATACATAAACTTTGGAAAACCAGGGAAGTGAAATCATGTTATTCACTGCCCTTGTCACAAGACTTAAAACATTTACAATACTTGACATATCAAAGTGAGATAACACCTAATGTTTTTTACTTTGATGTTTTAACATGTCATACACAGGTCATGTGCCACTCACATTACATGGTTGTGCGTTGGAAGTGTGCACCAGGAATGCACACCTAATGTGAACATGTCAAAACTTATGACCAGATTAGGAACAATGCATTACTTACAATTTATTTTCATGCTACAGAGTATTTTGAATAAAAACATACGCCATCCTAATAAATACTAATCTAAATATCTATACAAATTTAACAATTCAACAAAAGTCCTATAGATTCAGAATGTGCCATGCATTCGGCTGTCAAGTGTTCTTTCTCTCTACTGAAGCTGTTTAATGAGATGAATAAAATTTCTTTCTTTTTTTGTCACACTTAAGTTAATTTGGTCATAAAACTAGTTTTAATATTACAAAACGATAACCTGAGTATCTAATAAATAATAATAATAATAATAATAATAATAATAATAGAGTATAAGATGTCTGAAAATACAAATGCAGTTTTTAAATGATGATTTCATTTATTAGGGGGAAAAGCTGTTTAAACCTGCCTGGATCTATGTGAAAAAGTAATTGTCCCCTAAACCTAATAACTAGTTGTGCCATTCTTGACAGCAACAACCGCAATCAATCTTTTGCAATAACTGGCAATGAGTCTTTCACATTATTTTAGAAGAAGTTTGTCCCATTCTTCTACATGGAATTGTTTTAATCACCAGTGTGAATTAAGACATTAAATTAACACTCCACAGTGTTTATACTTGTATGGAGTAAAATAAACTATTCGACCGCACAACCCAATAAACGTCTTTTACTCATATTGGCAAAATTTTATTTTCTGACACACAAGGTCAAAGCATTTTATTTGATATACTGCTATATAACCTTATTTAAATCCACATTTTGAGCAAACACAAAAGAGCATAGCCACAAAACACAAAGCAGCAGTAGCCACCTGATTTATTTATTTTTATGCAGATACATTGTGAAGGGCCAATCACATTGCTTCTTTTTGTCACATGATCAGTGACGCAAAAATACTTTCTGTGCTAAACAGCAGCTGGCTGTGTTTTGGAATTATGATTAAGCCAAGGAAAGCTTGTTTACCATTTATTACTGCTATTGCAGTCACTCCAGTGTTTACATTCTTTTAAGTGTTTTCACAAATCACCACAATCACAACTGCAGGGTGATTTACCCATTGTGGTAAAACTGTGGGAGGAAAAAAAAAACAATATTTACACTAACATAAACCAAACAAGTTTCACAAAATCTTGGTGCTTTTTAACACACATGTGACGCTAAGGAAACAAACTTTCAAACAAAGTTTTATTTTCTCTCTTTTTTTTTTATTTTGCTATATCTCATTTTGCTGTCAAACTGTTCAAATGAACTCAAAAAGTGTTCAATTAACTCTTTGGATTTTACTAAGCAGTAAGATACTACTGGCTCTTAAATTTTTTGAAGGCTTGCAAAAACATTTTTCTTATAAGTGCATGGCTTAACCAGTTGTCTTACATACAATTTGCATATATGTAAATGCACTTGCACTTTCTATAATTAAAACTGGCACATGCACAGTGTGTGGAAAAGAGACTTATTTGGCTGACGCCCGACATTACCAGATAAATAAAAATGTGTAATAATTTAAAAGGTGAATCTTTCTCTAAAGATAGAATTTTGGAAAAGCTGTACAAGTATTCAGGAAATAGGACTTTACAGTTTCTTTAGCAAATTGCATATCAGATCAGCACGTCAGCTGCTGATCTGATATAACTATTTATATTTAAATGTTAATTGGAATTATTCGTATGATAATTGTATAATAATTATCTTCATACATTATTATAAATGTTATGTAAAATATAAATGTAATACATATTATGTCTTGTTTTTATGACATTTTTATGTTATTGTAAAACAATCTTCATGTTGGGATATATCACATCATCCCATCATTGACCATTTTACTCTAACAGCTGCTATGTTGTTACCACACTATGACAAGAAGGTTTACGTATCCCAGAACTAGAGGCAATATTCTATAGACAACACAGCATATAATGAAGAATTCTTTGTCTTCACTGATTCATCCCTACAACCAGGTAAAAATGGATGACAGGCAGGATGACAGACTGTACACAGGGCATTCTGAGTCAGTACTGCTCAACCCCATAAAAAGTGCAATTTTAACCGCCTCCATCAGACAGAATCACAGCACTGCATAACTCCAGCTGGTCTCATAAACCAGGATGGGAAGAGCACACCATGACAAACGTGACAAGGCATTAAATTCAGGAGATAGCTTGAGCATGCTGGAAACTCATCAACCTTAATTTTTAGCCCACTCTGTGGGTGTTTGTTTATTAAAATTCAGATATGAAAATGCACCCTTGCTGTTGTTGACAAAAACATCAAGTTTTTTTAAACCAGGTCTCAGGCTGTGTATGACGCTGTGGAAGAGCGGTGGGGATCTAAATGTGATTTAAAATAATTTATTGCTATTGAAACATTGTGTGATGAATCATGTAAGTGCACTCTTGCTGTCTGCAGGGGTGATTCAGAGGGAGAGTTATATTCTCAGCAGACCAACTGGCCTGATCATATATGAGCACAATCTGGGGGTGGGGAACACACTTTCAGTATTAAGGGAGTATTGGATGTCTGAAAGGGACAGAGACAAAGGATCATATGTTCCTCTGCTGAGAAGTCTCACATGCCTATGGAAATTATGGGAATCTATATTGAGTTCATAAAAATGATTGACAAGTGATGACCAGAGGGATAGGATGAGTATGAAGCATTAACTCTTTAAACTAAATAAACATTAAAACATAGATAGATAGATGCCCCCCAACACACTCTGACCTGTTGGCCTGAGCTAACATTGCACTTAACGTTCTGGGCCAGAGCAAGCTTATATCATCACAATGGGACTTTAGGAGTCAAACATCCTGTACACTGTAAGAAGCCAAGTTCCAACATACCAATGTCCCTGTTGTCCGTAAAGGGCTGATTTGCGAAGATTGATATAAATGAACTTGTGTGGCCTGCAGATGCTAACATCTACCCCACTGAACACCTGTTTGTGCCCTACTGTAGCTCTTAGGGGTGAATGAGTACAAATGCCCAGAAGAACAGTAAAAAAAAAATCTAGTGATAAGATGGACAATGAGAGCTGTTATAATGCCCATGACATTGGCTTTTAATGTTTGATGGTTAGGTGTCAACATGCTTTTGACCATATAGTGTACACCCTCCAAATGTATAAGAAAAGCAATGCCAGTTCTTTTGTTTTTGCGTTACATTAACGATATTAATGATTATTCATGTATCTTGTACCCAAGCACATTTAAGGATAAAGATCAAAGATGTATGCACTGTACATATAGCAGAATTGACAATAAAGTTGACTTTGACTATATGAGATGTAGTATGTATATGTTATGGTGTTTATTTCCTGATATTATAGCTACTATTATAGTTAATTACTATTATAAAACAGGTCCTTTAGCTCCAGTTGATTACTAGAAGAACTGTAAATTAAAATGTGTACAATTATATTGGTTTACTATAAAAGATAAGTTTAGTATTTCCTGAATGTTTGTTGTTTTATATAATAACAATAATGCCTGATGCGTGCATACAGTATATTACCATGGGTACAGTATCCATGTGACAATTTTAATATACATATTATAACAAGGTATTCTGGAAGAACTGCTTGCAATTTGCTTACCTTGATTAAAGCTTCCAGCTCAGCAGGAGATACACACGGGTTCCCTTGGAGAAAGAGTGCTTTCTCCTGTGTGATGGTGTTTTTCTGTTCACTCTCAAAGGGCTCCTCTAGTGCCTGAAACACTAAACCACCCACTACCATGTACAGCACGACCACTACAAACACAGCCAACACCGTCTTCCACTTCATTACAGAGTGGAGGGCCGAGCCATCAGCTACTGCGTCCATGCTGGCAACTATGCTCGCTGAGCGTGAAGAGATGGAGAGACGTGGCAGGGGGCAGTGTTCATTTGTCTTTGCCTCACAGCCCATGGGGTTCTGCATGGCAGCAACGCTGGCCTGGACCAGGGAGGATTGTACCACACCTAGCTGTGGCTTCTTTGGAGGGGCCATGTTTGTCTGAACCACCACTTGAAAAAAAAAGAAAACAAAGACAAAGAGGAGGATATGTTAGATAGTAAATAATATCTTCATTAATTAAAAAGTCTTTTAATTTTTGTTTTTTTTTACGTATATTAACTATTGTCTAATACCTATGTCTAAAATAAAGGGTTAAATGCAAGAGCAATAACGGATTCATTTACTTAAAAAAAAAAAATTCACTAAATGATTTACTGTAAGTTAGCAATCACTACACTTCATCAAAGCTTTGCAAAGAATCATTCCCAGAAATGCTCCACATTTAAGAGAACTATAATTAAAGCTGTAAGTAAGATGCAACACAACTGCTAATGTGTTGTTTCAGTGCCTGTTATGTGAAAGATTACTTGTTTAAGCAACCATCAGGGGCCATTTGGGAATGAATAGAGAACCGTTTCAATTTAATTACCTTGGTTGGCATTTTTGGATATTATATTACAGTGAGTCCAAATAATAGCTTTAGTGGAAATTAAGAGTGATACAATGTGATGTTAGACCATGTGGTTCCATATTTTATATCACTGTTATTTTCTTATAGGGATAAATACAAAATAGATGCAAGTTCATTTAAATTAGGCATAATTCAGGCTATAATAGAATTAATTAAAAAAAGAAAAAGAGAAGTTACATTAAAGAAAAAGAGACTTTTTATAAAGGGAGAGGTTTTAGTTAAAAGCTTTGAATCCCTCTGATATTTGCTTTCCTCTGTCTCACACAGTAGGGTGGAGTCCTAGCACACCAATGACATAATGCTATATATAAGCATTTCCCTGTACATCATACTGTAAATGGGTGAGTACATGATGAATAAAATGTCAATGAATTGTTTTTGAAAATCATAATAAGGACTAATAACTGTTATATTATAATGAATATGGAAGCACATTTTAAATTCTGATTTCTATTGGAAATATAAAAAAAAATTGTCCATATTATTTTCTACTCATGGTATATTATTTTAAATGTACTTTTACATAGTGTTAACTAGGTACAGAAAAGCACTTTAATAGGTTTTAATGAGCATGTATCTCTATGTCATGTATTTTGAATGTAAGGACATGTTTTAAAAAACATAATTGTTTATGCATTTTTTAAGCACTTCTTTAGTTTTTATGGCACTAACACAATAATGTCACATAATAATGTGAAACATAACTGATTATAAGTAATCATTTATAATATGTTATAAATGTTAACTTTTAACTAAGTGGTTTGCACTTTCTTCTTCTCTTGCACTTCTTTCTCTATAGCAGGGCAGCACAGCAAGTCAATCCGGACCTCAAATTAGGAATGCAATAATACCTAATGTAATAAAGAATATGTTCCCTACCTTCAAATAAATGGTAAATACCCATACCCATCAGTAAGCTGTTAGTTTTGTAGTCTATTTGGAGTTCATTGCCTAATCTTTATCTGGTCAAGATTACGGCTGAACGTAATAATTCGCCTATTTGGCATCGTTGTCATGGCAACGTTGCGTGCCGGCGGACGTTGGGTGTTTAACGTAGTCAGATAGTCGAACTGTCGGCGGAAACAGGATTTCACGTCCTGACCTTCGGGAATGGAAAAGCGAGACTTCGGCGTCTTCTGTCAGTATACATTACGTCACCAGTGCGGTGAGAATCTCACGAGTCCACACGTGCAAAGAAAAAGTCAGTGTCTCCGGCTGGTGACCACGCCTTTTTGTGCAGCTGACTGAATGCAGACTGTGCCATTATACTTAGACTGGGCTGCTATGTATCCTGACTGTCCCTTTTCACCGTTCACGTGTCGCGTTTTCAGCGTTCTTAATTTAAATAGAGATAAATCCAAACTTTTCAGAATGCCACTAATCATCTTCACTCTTTCTGTATCAGCTGGTGTGATCGTGTCAGTGTGTTTTCTTTGTGTCAAAGGATGAGATGAACCCGACCATTGCATTCGCCCCCTCTTGTCTACAAATAAACCTAGTAACAGAGATTTTACTTCAAAATTTATTGTAGTTTTTTTTTTTAATCTTTTAAACTTTTTTTAATGTTAAAATTTGAAGCTGATCAGGTTCACAGGCAACAATTTGCAGCAAACAGAGCCATTTATTTTTGCACTAACTTGGAATTTTTCTGGGAGTTAAGTTGCTTTGGTTTAAGCATCTGATCAGTCATACATTTTTAGCATTTTTCCTACTATTGAAGGTATTTGATCTCACATTGCCAGTGAATGTATGTTGAGTAAGCAAGTGTAAATAAAAGTCATTTGCTTATCACCAACCATTTGGAACTTTGACCTTGAATAGAAATCAGATTCAAACCTTTAAATATTAAGAACCCCTGCTTTATAAAATCTTCTGTTTGTCAGTATACATAATAAACTTAATTGACTGAAGAATGCTGAGTGATGGAAGCAATAGTTTTATCAGAGGATTGGGTGGGAGCCTTTGTCAATGTCCTATGAATGACTATAACTATAATGATTACATTTAACAATCAGTTAAAGGCTTAAATAACATTTTGAATATTCACATTATACAACTAACAAAAATAAAACATATTTGATATTTCAAATGTTTTCATAAAGAGTTTATGATAATAATTACATATTACATTAATAATTGAATTTCATAGTCAGATGTTGCAGAGTAGGTAAATACCTACTTGTAAGTAACTACTTGTAGGTACAAGAATAACCCCCTGACAAAATTCTTTCTTAAGCATACAGCAAAACTTCTATCTTTCTATGCAGTTCAATGCTATTTTTCATCATGAAAAGGGTAAAGGGGACACTGGTACAATTACATGATCTTGAATTTAACATTTTAACCTTTTAAAATATTAAATGTAATAATTCATTTAAAAAAAACGTGAATTGTATTAAACTATACAGTGTAATGCTTTTAGAGAGCTACCACTGACCACATGGCTATAACGTTTCTTCATGGCATCCACCCATAGACCTATTTACACCCAAGATCAAGAATAACGACTCAAATGTTTGGGGAAAAAAAAGTCATCCAATTATTTTTGAACTATAATCAATATCTTATCACTTAAATGAGTAATTGATATTTCATAAGCAAAAAATGTATACAGACAAATATTTTTTCTAAAATACAATGGTAGAAAGGATATACTGTAATTATACGTGTGTTATTTCCTGGCGTGAATATGAGACAATACGAAATATGAAAATAATTAAGTAAGAATATTCATAGATACATAAATCCAACTAAATACCCACCTTGCTCAGGGTTCCAGTTCACGTTTTTCTTCAGATTCTCAACTGGAAATTTCATTGTGATTTTCTTCAGCGGACCAAAAAAAGATTTGGAGAACGCTATTAATTCACTAACGAGCTGTTCGGCTATATTGGAAAAACTAAAGCGCAAATGTGTTCAGGTCTAGCCCTGCGATGGTTTAATGCATTGTCTGAGGTTGTAGTGCATAATTCTGTCACGACGGGAGCGCGCGTCGCGCCCGTGCACGCCTCTGTATAATGGCTCTATGGTCATTCCATTCAACATCACCCCACGTAGCTTATTAGCATACTATACGGATAACAAAAAAATAACGGAGGAACCAGCCGGATAAATCACATGGAACAATGGTTGGTAATATGTGAAGAGAATACCTTTGTGCTGCATCTCATCATTCGCTCATTTTCTAACAAAACCTGCCTGGTGAAACGCTTATTCAGTATACGAGCTCGAGAAATATAATGCACACCAAATATAACATATTTTTTATATTTGAGTTGAATTAATAAGAAAGACCCAAACGTAATCTTCAAATACTTTATACTTACTGGTTCCTGTGGATGCTCTCGGCGTGGTCAATATCCCTGTCAGAAAGCGTGTCTATTCCTGTAGGCACGAGGGGGGTTGAGACATCAACTGCACCCAAAATCTCATACTACCATACTAGATAGGATGTCACAATAGTACACAGCCACAATACTAACTTATAGACACTTCATCTACATGTCTAGACTTTAAAATATAGCCCTTTCACTGTATTAAACAGAAGGATTAACAAAATATAGCCTATGTAATATTCTATATATTTGATACACTAACTGTGCATATTTCATATAGGAATGTTGACTACATATTAATAAAAAAAATAAAAATCTTTTACACACTAAAATATAAAGCGACTATAATGTAATAAGATTTATTTTAGATATTAAATATAAAAATTCAGATATAAGTAATTAGATAGTCCAATATAAACGGAACGGAAAAGTCTTTGTTTCTTTCTTTCTTTCTTTCTTTTGTGTCATGTTTTAAAAGTGAATAAGTAATTAAATAGGAAAACAGACAAAGAAATATTATAAAGTGTATAATTTTTAAGATTTGTGTTGCACACTGGGTATAGGAACCTTCTACTGACCCCATAATCTCACTTAATAATTGATGAATTTGTGAGTTGCGCTTCCTAAGACCCAGCATCTATTAATAATGATAAAACAGTGCAGAAATGTTCCTATGTGCCATTCAGCACATAAAATACTGAGACAGTGAAGGGCACCCCTGTGTACCATATTATAATATGTGTGTTAATAACTAAATAAAACTAAATATAATGTTTTGATATAAAAATACGATGGCACGATTTTAAATAAAATTAAATGTGAAATATGTGCAAAGATCAATCGATATAATTATTCGTTGTTTTCACGATATTTTCTTGTTGCTGTAACGCCTTCTTTGTGTATTCACTCATGGGTTATTCATGAGCGCCTGACCGATACGTGCCTCTTTATGACGTAATGACGCACCCTTAGCAACCATCATGGCGACCAAGTAGCTTTAAAAGGACGCTTAGCCGCTAACTAGCTAGCTAGTTCGAACGATGTGCTGCTAATATGTATTACCAATTAGGTAGTTGAGATCATTTCTTAATTTTTGTAGATGATAAAGTAATGTGTGTGTGTTTGTAGAAGTAGCTGTTCAGTGACAGATCTGTTGTATTCTGAGCATGGGATACTTGGCTGTGTTTCCAGTCATGAGTGGAAAGCGAGGTAATGTTCACTGCAGAACTAACAAATGAGTTCACTTAGCTATTTCAATAGTCTCCCGGTTATAGACGCTGCATTTATCTATTACTAATATGAAGAAGAAGTAGTTATACATTGAATTGTATATTTTTATATTTTAATTGATAAGTTAGATTATGGTAAAGTTATATCTGTATGTGGTAACCCACATGTGGGTTTTTTTTATTTATATTTTTAAAAAAGGAGATATAAGAAACAAAGATTTACGTAGGTGAACCATAGCAAAAAAAATTTATAAAATAACGCGTTTGTTTTTGTGTGTAAATAGTCTGGACTTCTTCTTCTTCTTTGTCTTTTGGCTAATCCCTTTTAGGGGTCGCCAGAGCAAATCATCTGCCTCCACCTAACCCTCTCCTCTGCTTCCTCTTCTCTCACCCTAACTAACTTCATGTCCTCTCTCACTGCATCCATAAATCTCCTCCAGAGATTCCAATTAAAAAATCTCACTCATTTGCTCACTTATTGTCTATGCCGCTTAGTCTTGTATACAGGTTTGTGGGGGTTGGAGCCTATTCCAGGAGACTTAGGGGACGAGTTGGGGTACATCCTGGACAGGGTGTCACTCCATAGTAGGGCACATACACATACATGCACTTACACACTACAGGACATTTTGGACTGGCAGTTAGCCTAATCTGCATGTCTTTGAACTGTGGGAGAAAACTGAAGTATCCAGAGGAAACCCACCAATCACCGGGAGAACATGCAAACTCCAAACACGCAGAGACGGGAATTAAACCTAGCCTGCAATCCAACCCGTACCCTGGAGGTGCAAGGTGACAGAGCTAACCACTAAGGCACCGTGCTTCCACAATTGGAAATCTAGAGTGGAAATGAAAGAAAATAGTTCATGCAAAGCTGATCTGCCAACTGCGATATGATAAAGTTGGAGCCGGATTGATAAGGAATACTGTTTTTCGATAGTTAAATCCATGTCTAAATCTATTCAAGCTGTTGTGGTGTACTGTATTGTTTTTGTTTCATGATTCCATAATATTTTTAGATATTCAATTCTTAGAATTGAGTGAGTCTAAAAAAGCAGTTGCAAATCGAATACAGTTTTGGTTCTTAAAGCCAGAAGATTGAAATGTTAAATGAAAATAGTTTTGTGGTAAGTCTGCGATTTAGTTTTTTTTAATACAATTAAACAATAGAATGAACATATTATGTGAAAACCTAGGAAGTAACTTTTTTTATTCTGTTTGTGAATTTGAAAATTTTGCATATTGGATAATAAAATGAATCAGATTTCCAATAGCACCATTCTCTGGATTACTATTAATAAGTAATATCTTTATTAGGGTTTAAAGGGTACACATAGTCAACAGCTTAAAAATAAGACTTTAAAACTCTACATTCTTTTGTCCGATTTCACTCAAAAATACATGGTTCTATAATTGTGTGTACACAAGGTACAAAAGTATCAGTGACTATAAATTTAGCAATAAGACATTTAACTGGGTTTTTTTTTGCAAACTCTTTGGCTTCCCAGCATTCTGCCCTGGCTCGACTGGAAAGCTGACAGATCAACGAATTATTGAAGATCACATGATCTCTCATTACAAAAGGCTGCACTCGGCAAAAGGTAAGTCATGAAGAATTAGTGCTACTACTACTACAGTTAACACAATAAAAACTAAAAACATTGAGCTTCTTTAATATTTTTATGTTTTCTCTTTATTTTTCCATATTCAGCTTCAGTGGACTGTTCAGTACCCAAAAGTATGCGTTGTGATGTAAAATGTAAGAATAAGGCCTTTCTTTCCTCTACTAAGGCATTATATGTACTAGTATACAGTATATAAGTACAACTAATGATAAGTACACCTTCATTTTTTACATACAGATATTGACCAAAAACGCTGTGAACAGATAAAAAAAGGTGAGAGGACGCAATCAGTAAGGTCCCTTTCTCAGAGGAGCCTCAGGTTAAATGATCTTCCTTCTTCCTCATCCAGAAATGTAAGAATATTTGCATTTTTTTTTGTATGTATGTGAGTGAAAATATTCTATTTAATGTAAACGTTATGTTAAGAATTTCAATTACTTTACAATACTTATGCAGGTCAAACCTTCTGCTCGAGGTGCTGAGAGTGCCTATTTTAACTCAGGTGGTTCCATCATGTCCTCCCCAAGACTTAGTACTTCATTTAATTGTAAGCAAATTGTCTATCCTTCTCAAATGGTTGCACGGGCTCAAAACTGCCGGCCATCATCGGAATTAAGTTACAGAAGTCCAGAATCTCAAAGAGACCGCTTCAGTCATTTGTGTGCCACATCTTCAAGTCAGACATTTAAAAGTTTTCAAGACCCTACACAAAAAACCTACAGTGGCGACGTCCTTCTTAAACATGCCCACTGCTTCACACAAGAAAAGCCGTTCATTCCCAGAACTCTGAAAACAGACTGCAAGTCCTCTTTGTCTACCTATCGGTATTACACTCCTGCAAATAGGAAAGGAGCTAAAGAAAAGACACAATCTACATTTAATCAACCAGACACTCACCACAGAAGGTACAATTTTACAGATGGTTTCTTAATTTCTAATTTTGTTTGTTTGATTTTTGGTGTTATTGATTTTATTGAAGTATGCTTATAATATTTAAAATCTTTAATGGTTTATACCTGGTACAGGTTTGTTTTTTGCAGGTTTCTCATTCTTATATTGTTGATGAAATGCATGTAACATATAGCTCTACACAGTTTTTTTTATAATCATGTTATTTTTATCTGCACAGTAACATGGGATATGTTCACACTGAAGCCAAAAGCATCCCAGATCCAATTTACTGACCTAAGATGATATTTAGTCAGGTTGTTCATATTGAACAAAATGTGACCTATAACAGATTTTAGTCTGAACAGATCGCACTCTAAAACTGACCTGTGTCTTGTGTTGCGTTCAAACTCACTTTGAAAATGGGATGATATTTGGCACTTCACCACCACCCTGAAAACAAGATAAAACGGTATAGAAGATGTGATGAAAGATGAGATTTGGTATCCTTAGTCTCTTTAAATGCTGTTTTTAAACTTCCACTGAAGTCCGCTTTTGCCTTAATCCTCCGTCTTTCCTATCTTAAAATTATGACCAGTGTCCAGTTTGATTGATGTCTTATTGACACTGTCAGACCACAAACAGGAGTGGCACAAATCCCAACTGAAAACAGTGAGATTTCATGTGATTATTGCTGTTCACACTGTTATAAAGAAAAAAAATGATTTGAGTCATTCACTCACTCATCTTCGATACCGCTTTATCCTGTATTCAGGGTCGCGGGGACCTGGAGCCTAGGGTGCAAGGTGGGGTCCACCCTGGACAGGGTGCCAATATACACACACTCACACCCTCATTCACACACTATGGGCAATTTGGGAACGCCAATCAACCTCACCTACATGTCTTTGGACTGTGGGAGGAAACCAGAGTACCCGGAGGAAACCCACCAAGCACGGGGAGAACATGCAAACTCCATGCACATAAAGACGAAAATCGAGCCTGGCCGGGAATCGAACCCGGACCCTGGAGGTGCAAGGCAACAGTGCTAACCACTACACCACCATGCCACTTTGATTTGAGTCACATCAGAGTTGGGCTGCTTTTACCAGCAGCGCGAGGATAGCCATAGAGTGTATTGATGAGCATGATGTAGCAGGGACCCGATATAGGTTGCCAATGTGTGGTCATAGTTATGATTTGTTATACTCAGCACAAGCAGAAGGGAAAACTCATTGGGACATCCACTTAGTCACAGAACCACATATCAGTTTTGCTGATCTGTAATATGGTAGAAATTTTAGCAGTAAACCTAGCACATAATTCAGAAATGTACCTTAGTGCAAAAACTTTTTTTTTTGTACATTTATTATTTTTTTGCTCTGCAGCAAGCAAAGATCTCCAACAGCACATGATTCACCCCAGGTACATTCGCTGAAGTGATTTGATTTACCATCCCAATATTGCTTCATATTACTTTAAAGTAATTATTATACATGGCTAAACTTTTCTTATATTTTCCCACAGTCATGCAGTGTTGACCATGATTGGTCTGATGATGAGTCAAATGTTTTTGGACGTTATGACACAGAAAATAAATTCAAAGCTAATGATTTTTTTCTCAGCTCCTTAAGGTAAGAAACACATAATGACATACTTGGAACATACAATTTCATTTAGCATTATGGGGCTGTGATGACGCATGACATAAAAATGATGTGATTTGTTTTGTAGGGTATCACCAGAGGGAATGAAGTCCCCAATTATGAGAAAAGTAATACAAGAGTAAGCATAATCTGATATTTTTCTTCAGATGTGTGCATACTTTGTGGAAAGCTTATAGGTTAATGTGTCACTTAAAAAATACTAGTTGTCTAAATAAAGTTTTGATCTTGTGAATAAATTATCTAGTATTTAAAATGTCGAAAGCAAAAATGTATAATTTTAAGCTGTTAAAGTTAACTCTTGTGCTTTTTTAAGAGAGGAGGAATTATTGTACCTTGAGTTTATTGCTGATGTAACAAATGAGATTATACAACGCGGCATCTATTCTGATAGGTTGGTTACCCATTTTTTATTATTTTTATTTCTTTATTTACTTTTTAAAATTGCAAGTAGTTTTTCCAGTTACAGCGGTATTTTCTTCCAGAGTCCTGCAACGGGTGTTTGAGCGTCACATTGACATGAATAAACATCGGTTAGATGAAGTGAGTATTTCTTCAAAATATCCCCCCGTTAAAAATCTTTTGGTGCTCTTTATTTATGAGTACATGCATGAATAAATATGCAAGTTGTAATACAGATTTCATGTAATGGTTTATACTGTAATGCTAATAAATGTAACCAAAATTTTCATCTTCATATTTATTATAAGGACAGAATGCGTCACCTTCTGGAATCACTTCAGAATGATTTGCAAAAGCCCCCATATTCCCCTGTTACTGTTCTTGAAAACAAGGAAAGAGAAAATTCTTTACTGCATGGACACAAAGTATTAAGTCTTCAGGAAGATTTTGGAAATTTTACAGCAGACGAAACCAGCCTCCTCTCTTTTACACCTTTAAGAGATAAAGACAAATGGGAACCGGATAGAGTCAATTCTAGATTAGATACCACACCAGTAAATGACAGCATTTTAGAGAATGCTAAATCTATCAGACCAGATGATGAAAAGGGCCTAATTGACTCAGAGCAAGATAATAAAAAAAGGTTGGAAAACTATCAGCTCAGTGAAGACAAGAGGCATCAGAACTGTGCAGATAATGATGACCTTGACGAACTCGGAAGAAACATGGCAGAGTCCCTATATGTCTCTGAAATCAACAGCTCACAAGAGGACACTGAACAAGAGTCATCTGTGAAACTTAGTGATGATGAATTTTGACATATACTTATTGAAATGAAGACATTGCTGAGTATTTATTTTAATGTTTTCTGGTCTCAGGTTGTACAGCTGCTTAGTAAAAACAGTAATTATTTTACATTATAACAGTACAAGGCAGCTCTTAAGAAGTTGGATGGTAACTTTTAAATGTCCACCAGCTTAATAATGTTGAAATAATGATTTTGAAATGATGATCAATTGTTACCTTTTTTGTGTGTACTATGGAGTTCATCCTAAATGCAGCATTGTATGACAAAGTAATCAAACAATACTTACAGTGATGCAGTTCACAGGAATAAGATCGCACAATATAGCATAGCTGACAATCCATTAAATGTCCTTTAGAAATTAACCATTCATAAAAGAAATAAAGAATATTTTCATTCTTTTTTTTTTTTTTATATAAATTTAGTCCTGTCCAATTCTTTTTTCCCCGATTTTCTCCCCAATCTAGTCGTGGCCAATTACTCCCCGTCACTAGGGGGCTCCCACACACATCAAGGCTACTACAACCACTCAGTCGGGAGGACGAAAGCTATCCCGTGTTTCCTCCGAACCACGTGACGCGAGCCGACCGCATCTTTTCGAACTGCTTGCTCACGCACCGTTAGGGGCGGAGTAACACACTCGGAGGAAAGCGCTAGCCGCTCCTTCCGTGTGCGCGAGCTCACAGACGCCCCTGATTGGCTGTAGCGCCGTGACTAATGTGGGAGCGCAAGTACCTCTCATCCCTCCCCCCTGAGAGAGCTCGGCCAATCAGCTCTCTCTGTGCCTCCGGCTGTGAGAGGAAAACAGCATCACCCGGGGTTCGAACCAGCGACCTCCGGATGATAGGGCGAGCGCTTTACCACTGCGCCACTTGGAGGCCCAATATTTTCATTCTTAACAGATCAAGACCACATTTTTAGGATGAAGGGAGAGATTTCTTTAACACTAGCTACCAAAAAGAGAAGCCATACTTCAGGGATTATTTTGATGAAAAGATTTTTCAGTACACATGAATAGTCATGTCCATATTTATTCAATTGCTTATAAATAAAAGCAAACTTTTTAAAAGTTTTCTCAGTGCAAGAACTAAGAATGGGTTGTTTTTTTTAAAAACCTTGTCTGTCAGTTTGCTTGTCCTGATAATGTGAAGTGATGTAAATTTAATCATCCTATTTTTCCTGAAATGGCGTACCCAATTTTAAAGGATCACTTTTTCTCACATACATTCGTCCTGCATGTGGCATATCTCATTTGAAGGCTAAGACAATCGGTCAGAAAAAATTTAATGCAAATGTTAATACAGACAGACAGTGGCTAACGCTAACAAAGTTCAATGGTTAACATTAGCACAGGCAGTTTATTTACTTCCCAAAATTCCCAAAACAGTATTTTACACACTCCACTGTGAAGGAATGGGTCAGACGGGTGACGGCTGGCCTTTTGGAGCTACTGGAGCCTGAACAAGCTGTTGAGGGAGCTGTAGTAGGAATGGCGTCACAGTGCAACAGCTTTAGAATGATGTTTGGTCAGGTCTATATTCTAAACATCTGATACTTTGGGGGAAACAAAGACTTAAACTGTTTCATCTTTGATAGTTTTAAAAAATTGATATTTAATATAAAAGAACCAGATAGAGACTGATAAACAGCTGGTGTTATCCAGATATTTTACTGACCTTTAGGCAAAACGCAACATGTATTCACCTGTTTTATACTAATTATTGTTTTAACTTTGACTAGTTTTGGAAGAATAAATATTTTTAAGTCATGTTTGCGTGTTTTAATTGTTGGGCAATTGTTTGGGGTGTTTAAAAAAGACATTTACTTGAACCAACTACTGTACTTCAATGAGCAAAAAAATTGTATTTCCTGTTTACTCAGCAAGCCATAGTTGCAAAACATTTGCATCATTCATACGTCAGCCTGTCTTATGAAAGTATCATTGCAAGTCTGCCATATTGGGAACAGACCAGACACAATGGTATATTAGTTGAAATCTTAGAATTTTCTTTATGTGCAACTGATATTTATCCCTTTCTTACATTTCGTGGGAGACTTTAACCAATCTGCTGACAACCTAACGAAATAGTAGTAGTAGTTGTAGTAGTAGTATTAATATGAGTAGTAATATGAACTGTCCCCTCCTCCCATACTGGATCTCCCAGGCATTCTTTGTAAATAGAAACCTAAGGACTGTAGCGAGGGAGAGCTTGTGGAGAAATGAAACTACAGATGAAATGAAGTGTTTGCACAAAAAGAAACAGCCAATGTAATTTTTTTTTTTTTTACCTAGATTATCAATTTCTCCCATGTGTTCAAGAGCAAATTGGTCACTTGTTCCTTTGTTGGACATTATTGAAAGGCTTATCTAACAGATAATTGTAGAATCTTAACCAAGTATCTATCCCTCTTTATTTTTTTATATCCCTCTTATTATGTATCACAATTTTTTTTGCACACAGTATTAGGTGTAATATAAAAGTTAACTTTTTTTTCCTACTGAATTCTCTCCATTAACGACAGCTTGTAGAAATCTGTTGGAGTTTTCATTCTGTAGAGATTTCCATGTTTAGGGCTGAATAGTAAATAATTTTTATCTAGTGGAGGAGAAACATCCAAAAATATTGTTTACTTCCTTATAGCGTTTGAATTTAATCTTAAACTAATTTTAATTGAACCTCCTGTCCTATTACTTTGTAAACCTGAATTTCAAAGGTGTTTACAGTAACATCCAGTTCTCTCTTCTTTTTTGTTTTGTTTCTCGTATTCCCGTTGTGAAAGAACTTCCACAAGATGAAAGTAATTTCTCCATTCTAATTTCAGTTTCTTTTGGGTATATTTTTAAAGCAAAAATCCACCTGACTCCGAATTTATTTTAGTGTGTTTATATTTACTGTACATTAAACACTAGCTTAATCTATACTAGGTTTTATACCTCTTTATGATGCTGTGGATAAACGTTTAACATGTAAACGTGCATGTTTGTCATAGGGATAAAAAGAATAAGTTTTTTAAGTCATGTTTGCGTGTTTTAATTGTTGGGCAATTGTTTGGGGTATTTAAAAAAGACATTTACTTAACCAACTACTTCAATGGGCAAAAAAATGTTTATTTTCTGTTTACTCAGCAAGCCATAGATGCTTTTGCTATTCTTAAGGAGACAAAAAAAAAAACATTAGCATTAGCCATACGTCAGCCTGTCTGCCATATTGGGAACAGACCAGGCACAATGGTATATTAGTTGAAATCTTAAAATTTTCTTCATGTGCAACTGACCCTTTCTTACATTTCATAGGAGACTTTAACCCACCTGCTGACAACCTAACAAAATAGTAGGATGTAGAACATAGAGACAAATAATTAAGATAAAACCTGCTGCTTCTGTGCTGGTGTTTTTAGACACATTCGTATCTTTTATACAACTAGTTAAAATAGCCAGTGTGTCTCTGTCCCTAGGGTCTTCAGTTTCCTTCTTTCTTCCAAACCCAATCTAATAGATGGATTTTCTATGCTAAAATTCCAGGCTGACACACATATGATTCAATACTTCCTAATCATAAAAAAAAACGTTTTATGACTAAAGAAAATGAAATCACAGAGAAATTTAAAGTTAAAAAAGAAAAGCTTTTATTTAGCTCTTGTTACATAATTAGTACCATCTGTATTACTTATAATAAATACAGAAAAGTATCATTGCAAATCACATTATATTTGTTCTGTGTAAAACATTACAATGTTGTAATTATAAATTTAAAGAAATAATATAACAGATGAGTACTAAACCTTAAGTGGTGAAATACCACCGAAAAGTTAAATATATAGCATGAGTGGTATTTTGCACTTTTAATTCATGAATATGTTTTACAATTTATGATTGATCCTTATGTTCCCTGTCTAACTTGTTCTTTTAATCATTCACACTTATGCCTATTAGCATTTTTATTTATATCATAATCTTTGCTTTTTTTCTTGGACCCTGGTACCCAGAAAGATCTATATTATCATCTTGACAGGTGTCAAGCGCTTTTATAAGCTGCAGTCTGGGTATTTTAATAGAGGTATAATTTGGCAGGTGAAAGACTAAACTAACATGATCCCAGACATAAAACTCAGAATCCCCTTGATTTTCTGCTCTACTTTGAATTCTTTCTGCTCCTGAAATAAACGTAAACGTATGTGTTTTACAAATGGCTTGTGCTTTCCACATAATCTTCCCATCCTGATAATCAACCCACATACTTTTTTTAAGAAGTGGGTATTTTTCAAAGTCCTTGTTATACTCAGGACTGTGAATCAGCACAGTGTACACAATCTCCTGGCTGTAGGTGACGGTCTCATACACTCTGAGCATCTTCCCCACAGTTCTGTTCTTTGTACCATTGCATCAGCTCAGTGAGAGGAAACGTGAAGCGATAGTTGCCATAACGAGATGTTTCTAGCTTGAACTGGGGTGAAGTGGTGAACTTCTCCAGAAATGGATCCTGCTCATATGTCTCTTGTGCTTGGTTTGGTAAGTTATTCTTCATGTAGAGCTTCTCTGCTGCTGTTATCTCCTCTTTATTGATTTTTAAGTCCCACCATGAGAACTCACTTTTAGGAGGCCTGAACTGCTCTGACACCAGTATCCCCATACATCCTGACTCATTGGTAACATGGGCTACATCTTTAACCCAAAATTCAACTGGAGTTGGGTAGCGGGGGATCCATTCATACTTTCCTAAGTACTTCATCATGACATTTTGCTCTTTCAGTTCATCCAAACTCAAATGCTGCCCTTCGATGAACTTCTCCTCTTTTTTACGAGAATTAATTCTCTCTTGGATGATGCCCTAAAAGATATGCAACACTGTAAAAACTCTTATGTACGCATGATATATTAGTAACCGTGTATGGTATATTTTATATATGCCAGTTGTATAATATTCAATGTATGAAAAAGAGTATATAAATTTAGTAGCATATAAATACAAAAAAAATCTTACCACTTGCTGTAGATTTGTTGTTGCCATTTTTCAGAGTGTGGATCAGAGAGTCAGGTCAAATGATTGCTATCCTACTAGCTCTGCCTTTATATCACACGAACTGTCCCCTCCTCCCATACTGTATCTCCCAGGCATTTTTTGTAAATAGAAACCTAAGGACTGTAGCGAGGGAGAGCTTGTGGAGAAATGAAACTACAGGAGAAATGAAGAAAAACAGCCAGTGTAATTATGTTTTCTTTACCTAGATTATCAATTTCTCCCATGTGTTTAAGAGCAAACTTTCTTCAAGTCATAGCTTATGGTCACTTGTTCCTTTGTTGGACATTATTGAAAGGCTTATCTAACAGCAAAAAGTAGAATCTTCACCAAGTATCTATCCCTCTTTAATATTACTGGTGTAATGTATTATTATGTATTTCCTATTTTTCACAACATTGAAGTATTAGGTGTAATATAAAAGTTAACTTATTTTTCCAACTGAATTCTCTCCATTAACGACAGCTTGTAGAAATCTATTGAAGTTTTCATTCTGTAGAAATTTCCATGTTTGGGGCTGAATAGTAAATAATTTCTGTCTTGTGGAGGAGAAACATCCAACCAGACATCAAAACAGTCAATATTGTTTATTTCCTTATAGCGTTTGAATTTATTTTTAAACTAATTTTAATTACTATTACTTTGTACACATTAATTAAAATGTGTTTTAGGTCCAGTTCTCTTTTTTTTTCGTTTCTCATATTCCCGTTGTGAAAGAACTTTCACAACATGAAAGTAATTTCTCCATTCTAATTTCAGTTTCTTTTTCTTTTGGGTCTATTTTCAAAGCAAAAATCCACCTGACTCCGAATTTATTTTAGTGTGTTTATATTTACTGTACAATAAACACTAGCTTGATCTATACTAGGTTTTGTACCTCTTTATGATGCTGTGGATAAACGTTTATTATGTAAACGTGCATGTTTTTTAAGGGATAAAAACAAACAGGCAAACAAATAAAAAACACACAGATCCACTTTTCTTTTCTGAAAAAGGAATGTTAATGCCTTTGTTGATCTTGCTGCACAGTATTTGCGTTATCTTAACCACATAAGCATTTGGAATTGTCAAAGGATATATGGATAATGTATAGTGTGCTTTTAAAAAAAGAAATTATAAAATCCCTAAAAATATTCATAAAAAATTAAAAATAATAAAATATTCTAAAATGTTTTGTTTTCTCCACCGCTTTGGGATCACTTGCAAAGTTCTTTGTTTTTGCTTAGTGATTTATTTTCTACCTTCTACAACAATCCTGGGGATTTCAAAGCTATTAAACAACAAATATAGAATTTGCTATTTACGTAACAACAGTCAGTTGTTATTTTAAGATTGCTTTAACATTGCTCTACAATGTAGAAAGAAATAAAAATCAGGAACGTCCATGGAGTTAGAAAGTGATCCCAAACTTTTGAGCGGCAGTGTCTCTTCTCTTTCCTGCAAAGTTCTGTCTTGATCAATCTGATAGAGCACATCTGGTCTACAAGGTGTGTGTACGTGTGTACAGTACTTTATATAGCTCTGAGCAGTGCCTACTGCTTCATGTCAGCAGGGCAACCTAAGAAGGTCTACCAGGCCACAGCCACAGGCCTTCTGCAGTTCTGGTCAAAAGTTGATCCAAGAATTTTAATTTATTTTTTTACAAAGTACATTACAGAGTCATACACAAAGAAGTGCCATGTATATTCATTTGTGAAATCTGCCAGGACAAATAGCCCTGCTTTTTTGGGTATATAGCTTAAATCCATCTTTAATACAGGCTATGGATGCCACCGTTCTTTCATCCACTGCAATATTCTGACAGGGATAGTAGCTGGCTTTACAAGACTGTCTTATCTATATGTAGACTTTTGTTTTATTTTGAATTTTTTATTGTTAGCAGCAATCTAACATGAGGGTCACTCATGTGAGGTTGATATGATTTGAAATGTACAACCTGAAATGGGAAATCATAAACTGTATTGTTCAGACATCCTAATCTGTAACAGAGAATAATTTAAAGGCTTGTGTAAATAAGGATACATTATATTGAATTATGAGTACATATCATAAAATGTTATTTTCTGCCAAGTGGTGCCATGGTGCCATTGTTGACAACTGTTTGTAAAATTGAGTATGTGGTCAATAATTGAAAAAGATTCAATATAGTAGGGTGAATAGTGGTAAAGTGAGACACTTTCTGAAAATGGTTGTTAAATATGATGTGCCACACCCCGGAAGTGCTGTCATAGCCACAGATTATTATTTTTTTAATCACATACTTGCTAATGATGAACTCATTGTTGATTTTTAGTAATAAAAACATATCCATGCAAAGATATAAATTATTAAGCTTAACTGTCCCACTTTACCCATTGTCCGACTTTACCACTATTCACCCTGTATGTTAGTTTGTGTAAGAGTTCTGGACCAGGTTTTTTAGTCCTCTTGTCCTTCTGTTTCATGTCCTCCTGGTCTGTGCCCTGCCATCTTTCTCTCCAGGTGAGCTTGTTGTAGTCTGTAGCGAGATCTAATAAAGGCTCAACAGGCCCGCTTTGAGAGGGCAGTTTGAAAAGGATTTTCCCACAGAGTTGCATTACCGCCATCTCCTGGTCTTAATCTCCCATTTCTTCCCTTTAAAGTATATTTTCTAGTCCCATCACCCTTAAGAAACCCAGTAAATACAAGTTTCCTTGGCCGTTGCTTCCATTCTCTACTATAAAGACTGCGCTCGACTTTTACAATTCTCTTAAATGTGCCATAATTTCGTTCATTTCTTGTGTGCACTTCCTGCATGATGTCAGTATGGGTTCCGTGGTCCACAATGTTGAGTGTGCTTTTTACATTTCTTTTACCGTTTCCAAGTTTTGCTCCACTACTCCTTACCACATCTCCTTCCTTGCGCTGCATATTTCCATATTATAAGTTTCCCCTCTGACTGATCAGTTAATACCAATGTCCATTGCTCCTTTTTAACAGCTTAGTTTGCTTTTCTTATTTTTTAATTTCAGTGAGTTCTGAGACCCACATGAATATGTTTAGTTTCTGGCCTAATTTTACTTGTACATGCATCGAAAACTTCATAGACAATTTCTTAACTTTATAGATAACGTCTGTCTGTGCCCTTCTAGATGATTTTCTGGGCTGACATGAACCACTAGAAAGTATTATATTTCATTAATTAATCTTTTAAATATACTTTTTCCATTATTATGACATATAGCTTTACAGTGTACACTATAAGTCTGATGTTCTCTTATAAATTTCAGTTTGTACTAAATCTCGCTCATCTTTTAGCTTTAGGGTCTGCTCACTACTCTTATAATTACATATTAGGCTAATACACATAGACCCAGTCAGTTGTCACTTTCATGCTGTTTTTTGCACGTTTATTAAGTTGGCTTGAGAAAGCCAACTTACTGATATCCGACTTAAACTTATTATTATTCCGAGACTAAATTTTTCAAACGCTTCTCCTCCTAGAGCTTTAACTCCACTAACTCCAAACTCGGCCCAGACCTTCAGACTGATCTCACGGGGTGTGATCGGACTTACTAATTGCCCCGCAGGGGCAATTAACCGCCCCAAAAATCCCATTGACTTAACATTGAGAGAATTTTGACGGTTTGTTGCGCAGAGAGGGAATTTTGTAGAAACGTTAAATTAACCCTATTTGAAGATGTTTGCAGCCTTTGTCAAAAGATACCATGCACAAGGGTATAAGTTTTACCCCCGGGGCAAGAGAGGTCCCCAATTTGCCCCATTGACATATAATGGGGATTTTGGCGATGAACTAGTCCCGGACCATTTATCGTAGACCCATGAGTGAGGTGCCAAAGCGTGCAGAATATTCGGGAAGAATTTTTCTATGACTCTCCTGAGGGTCATAGAAAATTATTGACTTATAATGGGGATTTTAGCGAATTATAACTGGTCCCGCACCGTTCATCGTAAACCAACAAATGAGGTGTCAAACCATGCGCCTTATTCGGGAATGGGGTGCCGTGACTCTTCTAAGGGGTGGGTGGTTAATTGCCCCTGCAGGGGGCAATTAACCACCCACAGACTTAACATTGAGACCAACATTGCCCGAGTCCCATGAGTGAGGTGTCAAACCGTGCGCCTTATTCGGGGATCGGGTGCTGTGACTCTTCTAAGGGGTGGGTGGTTAATTGCCCCCGCAGGGGGGTAATAAACATCAATACATCAAAACATTCGGACTGGGCTGACTAATCAACACAAGCGCAGACACACTGACCTACACCACCAAACTATCGTACACACAAATCTGTAAATGCTTCACGGTTTATCTCTTTTGCACAATATTCATTACTTTTTGCACTAATTCCTCAATTCCTGCTGCTATGTTTACTACCTTAACACCATATTTTATGTTCTTTATGTTCTGGTATGTCAATTGTCGCACTGTCACTTTGTTGTTGCACTTTGTTGTCTGTTGTCTGTAAAACTTGTAGATAGTCTTCCTTAGTTAGTTAGTTTTAGTTAGTTTTTGTTAATTTATGTTGTAATTTATGTTAGAACTATCGGTCTTGTCTCTGCTAGCCAGCTAACTAGGCCTCTTAGTTAGCTAGTTTAGCTTCTCTGTTAACTTATGTTGTAAGTTTATGTTGCATGTAGCACCTTGGAGGAACATTGTTTCGTTTCACTGTGTACTAACTGTATATGGTTGAAGTGACAATGAAGCCTACTTGAATTTGAATTCAGCACTCAACTACAACACAAACTGCCATCTCAGTTAGCATTTCAGATCAAGTTAGCAAAGCACTGTGAGCTTAAAGTGTATTATCATGTAAAGTGTATTTCATGCCATAATGGCCATGGTCTAACCTGTAATATTTGAGCAGGAGGGACCTTGAGGATACTGATCTAGAACATTCTTTGCACTGCCACATCAAAGCCCTAAAGGAAATGAATAAAGGGGAAAAACATAGCATAAATATTATTGCTATAAAAATCTGAATACATTTTAATTATTTGTTCCAATATTTATTTTTTTCTTTATCAATCAGTTTTCCTATAAAATCTTGATTATCATCATATCTATTAAGGCAAAATACTACCACACTATATTTCTAGCCTATTTTCATTAAGTTCAACGAGTAAACACAAACACCTATTTTTATATGAAAAAATAGGAAATGTTGCACGTTAACACCATCAAAAATAATCAAAAACAGTTCAAAATAGTTATAACTCAGAGATAACTATTATTATGTTGTTTAAAAAGGCTGAATATACTGATAATGTTAGCGTATTAGTAAGCAACGTGTTTAATTCCAATTTGGCCGGGAGAAAATTCATACTGTACCGCCGCCCTCACCTTGCGCTGTCTCTCTCACTCACTCCTCCTCTAGTATGTGCGCACGCAAATTTCAAGGTAATTCATAACATGATCATACCAATACTTTATACGATATACTGTAAGAAACGTATGTGATTTTACCACTAACATATCAATCGCTTACCACTATTTTGAAGGATACCAGTTGCTTCAGGAACAGTGCAGTGCAAACAGTCTGGCGCTTCTGTGACTAACAACCACACAGCTACTGTAAGCTAGTTTGAACAATGCTAACCGTCAAATGTTTAGCATGGTAAATTTAAGTTAAATTCAGAAATGTAGTTCTAAAGACGAGTTTACTAACTCAGATTAAACCACAACCCATTCACCTATCAACTTTTAAAGGAAACATTATGATATATTTTATAGAGACATATGAATCTTACCTAACATACTGTAAGATGTCCTTTTCAGCACGAAGTTTTCCTCAGGTAGATGCCGAAACCAGCACAATCGCAGTGCACAAAATAAGACGGGCCAAACAGGACGAAACAGAATCACATTAAGATAACATAAAACAGCTTAGTAAATTTGATGTGAAGAGTTTTTAAGTAGGGTTAACCTAACTCACTCACGTATTTTTATATAACAGGTATTTATTGGATTATTTAAACGTTATCGGGCTTCTTTAAATGAACTGCAGCAAAAAATAATAATAATAATTTGTGTATATTTTTATTATTATAACTACTACTGCTATTATTATTACTACTCATACCTATTTACTTTAAATACAGTATATTTTTTATATATATATATATATATATATATATATATATATATATATATATATATATATAGTAGTTTTAGCATTGCACTAGTTTTCCCTGTGTCTACTGACTATATATAAATATACAGTGTGCAGTCACTTCTACAAACATACACAGTACACATACATAGATATACAAAAGTATTGTTGTTCTTTCTGTTGCTCCCCATTAGGGGTCGCCCCAGATGATTGCTAGATCTGCACAATTTTTTGCCACAGGTTTTTGCATACTGTGGGATGCCCTTCTTGACACACGCTCTGGTCTTTATCCAGGCTTGGGACCTGCAGCCCCAGTGGCTGGGTGTAGGGCATTGGGACTCGAACCTCAGCTTGGCAAGCAAAGTAAATATGTATGATGCAGAGATATAAAAGTTATCATTATTATTTTAGAAATGTAAACGGATTGTGGCATTGCACAAAATTAAAGTATTGCTGCAGATTCTGCAAATTTATGCAAGTGTATGCTAAATGCATCAAGGACACAAATATTTCAAACTGCTGTACTATCTGAATAGTGTCTGGTGCCACTTTATGGTTTATCTTTGCTAAATCTGTTACTGTTGGCTTTGTATTTTTTCTTTCTCTTATATTATCATCTCTGTTGCCATGAAATGTTTTAAATGTTGTTGGGAAAATGCCATATTAAAATATAAAAAAAATCTTTATTTTTTTATATTTTAATGTGTTTATTTTGGGGGGAGTTGTACAAAGTGTTTAAAACAAAAAGGAAAAATGATGGTTTAAACATTCAGACATTAAACGGATTATACATTTATTGTGACTCTTTAACATGAAACATGAGCTAAATGCATCTTCAAGTGAATACATTCCGGACAGTGCTGATGATGGCAAGTGGACATGACAATATATCATGCTGAATTCTGAAGTAACTGCTCATTAAAAAAAAAAACTGGACCTGTGGACTTGAGCCTATCCCAGGAAACTTAGGGCACAAGGCAGGGTACACCCTGGTCAGGGTGCCAATCCATCACAGGGCACATATTCACAAATCTGCATATCTGTGGAAGGAAACCAGACTACTCCATGCACGCAGAAATCAAACCTGGACCCTGGAGGTGCAAAGCCACAGTGCCACCTTATTTTAGATATGAAAACAACTATATAAATAAATAACCATAAATAAAGTTTTTATACATTTATATGTAAAGATACACTAAATAGACAAAAGTCTTTGACCAAACCTGTTAATTATTGAATTTAGATGTTTCAATCAGACCCCTTATCCCCAGTGATAGGCACCGTAAGGGTATCTTAATACTTTGAAATGCCAAAACATCTTGGTCAATGCTATGGTTCCAACTTTGTTGCAACAGTTTAGCGATAACCTTTCAACATGACTGTGCCCCATGCACAAAGCAAGGACTATGAAGACATGATTTGATGAGTTCCGTGTGGAAGAGCCCTGACCTCAACCCCATTGAGCACCAAGCCAGGCCTTCTTGTCCAACATCAGTGCCTGACTTTATAAATTCCCTACAGAATGAATGGGCACAAATTTCCACAGAACCACTCCACAATCTTTGTAGACAGCCTTCCCAGAAGAGTGGAAGCTGATATAGTTTCAAAAGAAGTACCAACTCCATATTGTACCATCTATGTATTTGGACACAACGTCATTGCAGGCTTGGCCAAATACTTTTGTCTATGTCTGTGACGTTTTACTACCTAGATGAGATCCGGGTAAAACAGGAGGAGGGAACAAAAGTGTAAATAGACTGTAGATGTTGTTTAGCTGTGTGTGTAGTAATGTAACCCGTTTCGATAAAGAATAAAGTGGGAGGCAGCTGCTTCATTCCTGACATTCCCTCTGCAGGGCTGTCCAGCTGTCTGATGTAACACACCTCATTCCTGTGTGTGTATCATAGCGCTGCTTTATTCCCTTATTCGGTCGTCTGCCTTTAAATCACGTCATGTCTGCCTTTGTTATGACTGTTACTGTGCGTGTAAGTGCTACACGTGTACATTAGTTATGTGTTATGCAAGTACTGAGTTTAAATTGTCCTCCTGAAAGTGTCGAAATAGTCCCGCGGATGGGCACATGGATGGACCTTCCAAATGTGTGTGTACATGTGTGTATGTGTGAGTTAGGTAACCGGAAGTGAAGTATGGGAGCAGCTTCCAGTGTGACCAGTGAGTCTACCCAAACTTCAGGAGAAATGTACTCAGTTTTCAGGTCTTAATGCCAGGCGTGCTCAGTCTACAGAAGCGACCCGTGTGAGTTAAATGCCACTCAAGGCCAGTCTATTCCTAAGGTAAGTGCCAAATGGAATTGCTAGTTAGCGTTAGCCAGCCTTAACGCAAACGCAGTAACGTTACTTTAACCAGCCATTATGCTATGCTAGCGTGGATATTCGCTCGAGCTCAAGTTAATCCTATTTCTAAGCGCATGACGTTTTAGTTTCAGCGACTAGATTATCGTAAAACGCGCTAAGAGCTAAAGCAGGGTCTGAACTTCCCGAGTGTGTTAGTCGGGAATTGTTTCTGCGCCCACTTGTTGCTCCTGCAGCAGCCATGCCGTCAGCTCCAGCCAGCAACCTGCTGATCTGCTCACCAGGGTTTGTTTTTGTTGGGGCAAATACATGGCATGTCGCTAAGTATTCCACGTAGAGTTTGTTTTTGGGAGGGAACCTTATTAGTTAAAAGTATGTCATGCATCATATCTCATACCTCCCTGTCAGTTCCTGACATTGTTTCAATCTGCATAATCGGTTAACACCTAACCGACCACACCACACACACACACGAGTATCACTGTATTGTTTATTAGTTTTGATTAAGCTTTCAGTGCCCTTGTGGTGCTGCTGTCACATCATAACAATCACGGCAGAACATCAGGGTATGTACAGCACTATAGACTTACTCACAATTCATTATTCAGCACGGATCAGTGTTAATGTTAAGAGTCAACATGTGCTACTGTTTTCTGTCTACATTTAAAGGTCCTCTGTTTTCATTTTTGGTTAACTGGTTTTGTAAAAATGAGTTTTTCAACTTGAGTTTGTTTTTAGTTTCTCTTCAATTTTGTGTTATGTTTACATGATAAAATCAGTGTATTCTGGAGCAATAATTTTTTCTAAGGTAAGATTTTTTTCAGTAGTGTTAAAATAGTTTGTGATTCTCATGTAACCTGCTGAAACTTGTTTGCATAAACTGAAGCATATATTTGCTTGGTTAGAGTAGAGCTCCATTAAGTTATGGTTAATTTATAATCTATATTTTTCATGTTATACATACAGTATAATACAGAAACTGTGTGTGCCAAAAAAGCTACTTCTGAAATTTATGAAGCAGGGAAGTGACCTTGCTTTCCTTAAAAGATTTCTAGTTACTAACTCCAGCCGTTTCAGAGAGATGATTTTATATTCAGCGCTATACTGTCTTGCTTCAAAAAAACAATAATTTAAAATGCAACTTATTCATGTTTCTGAGTATACAAAAATTTGTGTAAGCTTCTAGAAGCGTCCGATTTATTTCTTTTGTGAAAATCTAAATTGGCTAATTTTCATCTGAATGGCAATTAAATCTTTTTATCTGTTGTATGAGCTTATCTGAAAATTCACTTAGGTGAGACTTTTTTGGCACTAATACAATGTTTTGGCTGATAGTTTATGGGTGTGTATATATATGTATTTTTTTTTCTTTTAAATTCTTCTCTGAATGATTACAAGTCATAAGAAAGCTTCCTGATTTATTGTTGTCTGATTTCACTTTTCCCCCCAGGGAGCTGTGTGACTGCGGTCTGGAGCCAGGCACATTTTCTTGTTTACCAATGGCTTAGTTGTAAAGTTAAAGCTTTGGAAATCATTCTGGCCTCCGAAAGGTCTGTGTTACTGGTGAAACATGCCCCTACCATTTGGATTAAAACTTAAGAGGACACGAAGATATACTGTCTCCAGCAAGAGCTGCCTGGTCACGCGCATACAGCTGCTTAATGGCGAATTTGTTGAGTTTACACTTTCTGTGGAGAGCACGGGCCAGGAATGTTTGGAAGCAGTTGCTCAGAGACTTGAATTACGAGAGGTTTGTGTTGAGCTAATATATACAATTAAATAACATTAATAAAAAAAATATATTATTACTATTGTTATTATAAAGCTAAAGAATGATTAGTGATTAAATGCATATGAGCATTATTCTACTCAAATCATTAGCTGCTCTTGCTTAATAATATAGTCTAAGCAATCCCAGTCTGAAATCATTGCATTATATTCACTACACTTTGTATGTAGCTGGTGTTAGGTGTATAGGCATCAATATGTTCGTGTTACTGACCGAAACATTTTTTTCTTACTAAAGTCACATAAAAATGCCTTTAAGTTCTTCGGGGCCTGTTCAGTTATCACTCCTATATAGCACACAATTAAGGCTCTTGGTCATATTAAAAAAGGTATGGACTCATTTTGTTTGACCAAAATACATCCACAAAGAAAGTTTGTGTTTTTGAACTCCATGCATGTAGTTGCTTCGAATTGTTACATCGGCTAAACACTAAATCGCACACACCACCTTCTGTGGCGAAGTGTCCTTGAGAATGTAGCTGGGTTTTTTAAGTGAAGGATGTCGAGATGTGTGGATAGACAACATGCCAGCCACATAGTCATGGCTGGGATTCTTCAGTGACCACATTGTGACTATGAACAGACATACAGCAGGTGTTCAGTTCATAAAGTTCATGAATTGGTATGATTCATTAATTTTTTTTTCCATAGTCGTCATGAAGGCTCGTTATGTGGAAGTTGGTCTTAGTTTTAAATCTTTTTCTTTGCACTGACAAGAAAAAAAGCCAGTAGGTTCCTTTAACCTGGACAGTTTACTGACATTCTGTTCATTCTACAGATAATGTATTTTAGTCTCTGGTACTTCAACAAACAAAACCAGCAGCGATGGATTGATTTAGAAAAGCCTCTGAAGAAACAGCTTGACAAGTATGGACAGGAACCCACTGTTTACTTCGGAGTCATATTTTATGTGCCGACTGTTTCCCAGCTACAACAAGAGATAACCAGGTGACAAAGATACTTGATCTGTATTGATTCATGTAATGATGTCTTAACTGACATAGCTCTTCATTAGGGGTGTTATAATGATGGAAAAACAAAATTTAAATAACTGTTGGTGATGTTACTTGTTCCGATGTCCAAATGCTCTCCAACAGATACCAGTATTACCTTCAGCTGAAGAAGGACGTTCTAGAGGGTAGGATTCCTTGCTCAATTGAGCAAGCCATCCGGTTAGCCGGCCTGGCTGTACAAGGTATTGTAACAGTATGTTTCTCAGGATTATGCTTTCGCATTAATTTATTGATTGAATTTAAATTCCATATTTATTTATGCCATTGCATAAACTGTATTTTAACTTTGCCCTTGTCTCTTTTGGTACTTCTAATTAAGTTACTCAAAGTGCAATACCACACTAAGCTAGCTGAGCTTGTAGGGCTTAAGATTTCTGGCCTTAGTTTTTGCCATGAGGAAGAATCTTAAACTCTACTGGCAAAAATGTAGATGGCAGCACAAGTTACTGGCTTAGAGTTAACATAGCAGTCGAACTGACATCACTAACAGTTGCAGCCAGATCTAAACTGCTTCCCCATGTGCATCTCACACAGAGAAAGAATGCCACTCTTACGCTCTCATACACTGGCTAATAATTGCACAGCCAAAGTCTTTAGTTTGATTTGGGTCAGGTAGATCAAGTGTATAACACAGGCTATTTTTGCATATGAGCAGTGCTGTGCGTGGAACCTTGTAGCTATGCTAATAATTGTCAGCGTAGCTTGGGTACAGTCCTAACAGAATGGCCGGACTTGCTGTTAATTATGGGCTACTATGGTTACAAAGGTTAAAACAGTTTAACCTTATATTTATATAAATATTTATTTATATAATAATAAAATATTTAATATATAATATATTATATAATAATATTTAAATATTTATTTATTTTATTTATGTGTACATAACACAAAGAAGACTTTGTTCCAAAACTAATGCTTAAGGTTTTGTATCAAGACCATATATGAGAAAGTGGGTATGTGTAGCGTTTGCTTGTAACCAACTGGTATAATTTGGCGTAACTCTTTTAAATGGAATATTAAACTGAGTTAAAATAAAGGGCTTATATTTTTCTTTGTTTTAGCTGATTTTGGAGACTTCAGCCGCTATGATTCGCAGGATTTCCTTCAAAAATTTGTTCTTTTGCCCATGGTGAGTTTTACTTCCCTTTCACATTATTGCTATCTACTAGTCAGGTACACACTGACTTGATTTTGCTTTTTTCTATAGGAATGGATTCAAGATGAGAGGGTTGTTGAAGAAGCCACTCAAAAAGTTGCTCTGCTTTATCAAAGTTACCGGTGAGAACATCATAACAATCTTATCTGTTTATATTTTTTACTTATGTATTTTTGTAATTTTGGATATTGAACATTCCTAGGGAATGTTCAGTTGAACATCTAGGGTGCTTTATGGTGGCTTACTTTTTTCTTTTGGTAAATGGCTGTACAGAAACATCTGTTGCATTTTAAGACTTTGATTTATAGGCAAGCAGATAAAAATGTGAATCCACTGAAATTTGTCAAGGGCTTTAGTAAAAAAACTGTGCATGTTCTAAAAATTATCCTGTGTTGCAGCAAATAATCTGTGAAGTAATCTATAACTGTATAATTGTAATAGGTTATGATAGCATCTTTTCATTATGCATGTATGAGAATGGGTAGCTTTCAAATATATTATGGGTGAGTAAGCACCAGCAGTTTGTTTGAATTTTTTGTTTGTTTGTTTGTTTGTTTGTTTTTTGCCACCCCACTTTCAATTGCAAACGAAAGAGGTATGCCAGTACCAGAAGCAGAATTGTTGTACATACAAGAAGTGGAGAAGATGGAGGGCTATGGTCAAGAAAGTTTTCATGCGAAGGTAATCCATTGGATTGCAAGTTGTTACAAAAGCCTAAGAAAGTTAAACTTTTTAAATTTCAACTTAAATTTGCATAAAATATATTATCACACACACACACACACTCGTGTGTGTGTGCGTCTGTGTGTGTTTTGTGTTCATATGTGTGTGGCTTTATAACATTGCTGCATTTAATACCACACAGGACAGCCAGGGTACAGATATCCTCATTGGATCCTGTCTGGATGGAATTTTTGTTAAACACAAAAATGGCAGAGCACCTCTTTTATTCCGGTGTGTATTTTTGAAGTTGATTCCGATTGAATATTATCCATAGAAAATGGACATGTGCCATCATGTACTCCTTAAATGTGCACATATGCACAGATTAGGCATGCCATTATGACCACTAAAGGTGAATTGTATAACATTTTGATTTTCTTATTACAAAGCATATGCAAGTGGGTGGGATATATTAGGCAACAAATTAACATGTTGTCCCTGAAGTTGATGTATTAGAAGCAGAAAAAATAGGGCAAGTGTAAGGATTTGAGAAACTTTGACAACAAACAAATTGTCATGGTTAGAAGAATAATTCAGAGCCCCTAACCTGCAGTTCTTGTGGGATGTTCCTGGTCTGCAGTGGTCCAAGGCAGAAAAACTGGTGAATTGGCAACAGATTTATGGGCGTAGTGATGCACGTGGGGATGAAGGCTGGGCCGTGTAATCCAATCTAATAGAACGGCTAATGTATCTCAAATTGTTAAAAAAAAAAAAAAGAAGAAGAATGCTGGTTCTGAATTAAAACAAAAGGTGTCAGAACACAGTGCATCAAAATTTGTTACATATGGGGCTGCGCAACTGTAGAGTGGTTAGGGTGCCCATGCTAATACATGTCCATTACCAGAAGCGCCTACAGTGGGCATGTAAGCGTCATGTTTTCTGAGAATGTTTTTTTTTGTTTTTTTTTTTTTACATCATGTGAATTGCTGGGATGTGTTGTTTATCTAGGGAAGAAATGGCACCAGTATGCATTATGGGAAGAATGTAACCTGGCAGAGGCAGTGTGATGCAATGTTCTGCTGGGGAAATCTGGATCCTGGTATTCATGCAGACGCTACTTTGACATGAACCATCTTCCCAAATATTTCTGCTGACCAATAACACCCCTTATAGTGGTTAGCACTGTCGCCTTGCACCTCCAGGGTCCGGGTTCGATTCCCTGCCAGGCTCGATTCCCGTCTCTGTGTGCATGGAGCTTGCATGTTCTCCCCGTGCTTGGTGGGTTTCCTCCGGGTACTCCAGTTTCCTCCCACAGTCCAAAGATATGCAGGTTAGGCTAATTGGTGTTTCCAAATAGAAGATGAGTAAGTGAAGTACACCCCTTCATGGAAATGTATTCCCTGATGGCAGTGGGCTTTTTCAGCAGGATAATGCGCCATCCCACAAAAATGGTTCAAGGAATGTTGAACACAACAATTGTTTGAGGTATTTACTTGGCCTCAAAATTCTCTTTAAAAGATCAACCTTCATAGAACTAGTAGAGCCCATGCCTCGATGAGTCAGGGCTCCACCTACTCAATATTAGGAGGGTGGTCATAATGTTATGGCTGATTGTATGATGCAGATTGATTATACTATATGGCCAATCGTATGTAGGCACTTGACCATCACAGTCATATACATGCTGAATATCCCATTATAGATTTAGAATTTTCTTTCCTTTAACAGCAATCTTGTCCATTCTGAAAAAGCTTTCCACTAAGTTATGGAGTGGCTGTGGGCAATTGTTCCCCATTTAGCCACAAGCGCACTAGTGAGAATAGACACTGATGTTGGATTCAAAGCTCTGGCCTGCAGTCAGCATTCCAAATTGGGGCTTTGTATAGACCATTTGATTTCTTTCACACCAACATTGGCAAATCATGACTTAATGAACCTCGTTAAGAGCACAGGGGCAATGCCATGCTAAAACAGGTTAGGCTTGGTCTGTTTGTTACAGTGAAGTGGAATTTTAATACTTCAGCATACAAAAACATTTTGCATAACTGAGTACTTCCACCTTTTGTGGCAACAGCTTGGGGACAGCCCACATATGGGTGTGATGGGCAGGTGTCTGTATTTTTGACCTTGTATTTAAGTGTATGTTTCTATAGCTGGATCTTGTGCATTTATTAAAAAGGGTTTTGCATGGCTTAATTTTTCCTTTTTTTTCTTTTTCTTTTTGTTTAGATGGAATGACATTAACAACATGACTCATAACAAGTCTTTTTTTGCCCTGGAGCTGGCCAACAAAGAAGACACCATTCAGTTTCAGACTGTAAGTTCTGTAAAGTCAATGGTGCTTCTACTAATTACCCAGGCATTTTCAGATGCTCTGTACTCAGAATAGCCAACAGTTATATAGTTTAAGCTTTGTGCTCATGCCTATGTATATTAATAGAGAGGTGTGACTCCACACATATCAAATTTTTGCATGCACATAAAACGCTGGGTGTAACTAGTATCTAAAACACATAGTACTCTGTTTTCTTCTAAGTACATCACCATAGAAAATAGCCATAGATCCTTATGATTCCTTACTATCTTTGTACATTTTTTTCAGGAGGACATGGAGACTTCAAAATATGTGTGCAGAATGTGCCTGGCACGGCACAGATTTTATAAGATCAACACAAGTACTCTGTAAGTGTGTATTCCAGGCTATCTCTGTAGCTAGTTGGTGTGAACTTGTCTTGCTCCTTATTGCTTCATCCTTATCACTTTCCTATCTCCAGAGAGGAATCTGATGCTCCACCTTCTGAAAGCTCCCAGAAGTCCATTCTCACGCTATCATTTCCACGCTTTCCAATGCTCTCTCGTCCCTCTCTGCCTTCTAACAAGGGGTGAGCAAGACTGTTTCAGCTGTCACTATTTTGCTTTCTGCCCAAATATTTCCTTTTCCTTTCCACAGAAAATGTAGATGGTGCATTGCCAATGCGTTGTATGTGTGATTCTGGAAATCCCTGCTGCATGTTTTAATATAGACAAACTGTTTTAAAATCAGCTATTCACAGCAGAGTTGGACTTTTATCACTTCGTAACAAGAAACTCTTGAAATAGTTGCATAATGACTATACTAGAATGTTGTGTATAATTGTGTGCAATTGAACTTCCAAGATGAAAGCCACTCTCTTTTTCATATCTTAAAAAGGAAGCTCTTTTGATGTACGCTACCAGCCAAAAGTTTGAACACACCTTCTTCCTCGGAACACATCCAAACTATAAAAGAACATGTGTAGAATTATGTAGTAAACAAAAAAGGTTTACTACATAAAAGCTTGGGACATTCTTGGCATTCTCTCATCAGATTCATGAAGTAGTCACCTGGAATAGTTTTTAGTTTGCTGGTGTGCCTTGTCCAGAAATAATTTGTGCCTTTTTCTTCCTTCCTAATCTGACCACCCCTTTCTTAAGACCAGCAGTTGTCTTGTGCAAAGTGAGCTGGATACAGAGATAATACAAAGCAATATTATATTATAATTAGTATAATGTTTTGTTCTGTTTTGTATTACTTTACAAAGCAAATTATGGCAAGAAATACTCATTTAGGTAAAGAGAAAGGACAGTCCATTATTACTTTAAGAACATGAAGGTCAGACAGCCCGAAAAATACTTTTGCATGTATCCATAAGTGCTGTCACCAAAATTAGCAAAAGAGACATACTTGGGCCAAGAAACACAAGCAACAGGCAATAGATCAGTGGAAAACAGTCATTTGGTGTAATAGTCCAAATTTCAGATTTTTGGTTCTAACCACTATGCTCCTTTTAAACGTAGAGAGGGTGAACAGACAGTTCCCCGGAGGTGTGATGGTGTTGGGGTGCTTTGATGGTGACACTGTTGGTGACTTAGTCAAAATTAATGACACATTTAACCATCAAGGCAAGCATTTTGCAGAGACATACCATCCCATCCCATCATGTTTGCACTTAGTGGAATTATCGATTGTTTTCCCAACAGGACAATGTCCCTCAAACACACCTTTAGGGTTATATAAAAAGGCGAGTGATGGAATGTTGGTCTGGTCTACACAATCACCTGATCTTACTTTTTCGAGATGGTTTTTTGGGTTTTTTGATTATATACTTAATTACATAATTATATTTTTTGTTCTGTCATAATTTTAATGTTTTCAGTATAAATATACAATGTGGAAAATAATAAAAATAAAGAAAAATCAAGAATATAAAGGTGTGTCCACACTTTTGATTGGTACTGTCAATTAGTCTATTCCAAGGCTTCACACTACACAATATGCACTGCATTTCTAAAAATGATCCAGCCATTGCTGCCATTCCCTCATCTGCCAAAGAGGATTACAGTTGATGGCCTGCTGTCTGGTTTATTTCACTTTGTTTTATGTTTTGACAGCCAAGCTGAACCAACGCCAGTGAACCCAGTTAGACGCCGCTCCTCCACAAGAATTTCAATGGTATGCATAACCTAAATTAGTTCCTATTTAGAAAGCTTTATAATTGTTGCTACAGCATTTGCTTTTCTGGATGTTCCTATGGAAAAGAATGGCTTGTTGCATTATAGCCACATGATCTCTTTTGGAACATATAGTGATCTTATCACCTGAATGTAACCTTTTGTCTTGCTTAAGCCCAAGCCTCAGACATACATGATGCCACCATCTCAGCTAAACTACAATAGCCATTACCGGGAACCTTACAAATCTTCTCAAGGTAAAACAAAACCTTTCCACATGTCTGTTATTGCTGTATGTATATGAGTATCTTATGCCAGACTATGCCCCTTTTCTCACTCCCACAGACAATCTTTACATGAACAATCACAACGGTTACTACTACCACTCTCAGACCAGTCTAGACCGCTCACCACATGAGTACAATGGACGAATCCGGAATGGCAGTGTTTACAGTGCCCACAGCACCAGCTCCCTTACTAACCCACAACACTACATGCAGCCGTCACCCATGTCCTCAAATCCGAGCATCACTGGCAGTGACATCACACGGCCTGACTACGTGCCCTCTCAACGCCACAGCGTCCTGATCCCACCCTCATACCGTGCAACACCTGACTACGAGAGCGTCATGCGCCAGAAAAACCACAACGCTATGGCAGCCATGCCTGAGCGTCACAGCCACTCTATGAGAAACCTTAACATTGGTAACTCGTACGCCTACAGCCGACCAGATCCACTTGTATACAGCCAGCCTGAGATACGTGAGCACAGAGGAACAGCAGCTCAGTATCCCCTCCACTACAGCTTTCACAGCCCATCACCTTACCCATACCCAGGCGAGAGGAGGCCAGTAGTGGGTGCTGTCAGCGTGCCTGAGCTCACTGATGTGCAGCTGGCGCAGGCCCATGCTTACCCGGCGCCCAACATCATGGGGGCTCAGGTTTACCGACCACCTCCACCATACCCCTACAGCCGCCCACGGCCAGCCAACAGCACGCCAGACCTGTCGCGCCATCTTCATGCGAGCAGCAGCAGCCCTGACCTTATCACGCGCCGTGTACACCACTCAGTGCAGACTTTCCAGGAAGATAGTCTGCCTGTAGCGCACTCCCTACAAGAAATGAGTGAGCCGCTCATCCCCACCGTCACACGACGACCTTACCCACACAAACGCAACTCTATTGAACTTGCTGGCCTGACGTATGGCCTGGAAACAATGAGGCTGAAGGAGAGGACTGTTACCGAGACACCGTCCAAGCTCACTCCACCTGTTGCTCCCCCGTCCTCTGCTTCTACCTCTGAGCTTGATGTCTTCCAGGAGAGAACTGAGGCTGAGGACATGATTCTGAAAGAGGACGTGCAGTACGGCCACAAGAAATCTCTGTCTGACGCCACCATGCTGGTCCACAGTAGTGGAGAGGAAGAGGAGTTTGAGGATGACAGCGGCAGACACACACCCCAGTCTCAGGATGCAGTGGAAGCTCCCAAGGAACATATCAATGTTCTGGAAATACCTCTAATGGAGAAGTCTTTGCCCGCCTATCCTTTTAGCCCCAGTTTGGATCAAGTCATCCCCAACCCACTTGGTTTTCAACCCCAGCCTCGTATCCGTGAGCAGGACGAGACAGGATCTCTATACCCATTTAGTGAGACAGATGGCTTAATGCCTTCAGTTTCAGAGGGCGATCTGACCAACCAGTGGCGATGGAAGCCTAAAAGAGAGATGCTCAAAAAAAGACCTGTCTCAGATGTGCCGTCTGCACGAAGAAACATTGATGGCCTTCCACCACCTGTGAGTTCTGCTCAGAATAATTTTTTTTTTATTTTTAAGATTCAAAACAATAAATAATAAATCAGAATAGAGTAAATTGATTGGTCTCCATAATTCATTATCTAGTATTTACACTGAACATGACAGAGATTCCTTAATACTTTAGTCAGAATGCAGATGCACATGTTTAGAATGCATCACAAAAACATAGAGTAGATAAATAATTATGTGCAGAAGCAAAGTTTGTTGCACATTGTGTAAGATTTAAATAAAGGCATTCGACTAATATTTTAAAGTAGAATGCTGAGAGACAGTTCTCAGTTTAAATCCTAATTTAATAATTTAAGTCTTCAATTTAATAATAAGTCTGTTTTTAGTATATATTTCCAATACAGGTATGATTATAATTGTTTAAAGATTAAAATAATATTAACCACTTTTATACTTCTTACCATCTTTATTACAAACTGTGATGTAAATTCGTTTATAACATGGGTTTCTAGAAAGGAATCACTATGCTGCCCAGATTTTGTGTTTCCATCATGGCTGGACACTTTTTTTTTTTTTTTTTTAAGACAATCCCATGCTTTTGCAATTAGTCTCAATGCAGAGTATCAGGATATTTTTGGCTATAGGAGGGGACGGATTGGAAATTCCGTACCTGAGAAGAATGTGGTAGAGCGGGTTAGTGAGCCTGGCTGGCTGCATTTCTGGGAGTCCTGAGAGAGTGTGTCTGCTGTATTGCCTCTATAGTAGTAGGCTCTGAATCTCACCATTATCTTCACAACAGGGCATGAAGAAAAGCGTTCGATCAGAAATAAAGAAGGCGGAATCGATTAAGATTCCGTCTCTAAATGGCTTGACGCTTTCCCAAACACCCATACCTGATGAGGGCAAAGACGAACATGAGAAAGCCGCTAACGACGACCGGGTATGACTGCATCTCTGTATTGAATTGAAGTATCATTTGTGTGTTTCTGTGAATAGAGTATATTACATAGGCTTGTACCAGTAGTTTCTTTACTGTATAAAACTTTGATCTACTCACTCTCTCACTGACTTATTCTCTATACCGCTTCTCATGTTATAACAATAGACATTTAATATAAATGAACTTTCCTTTTATGAGAAACTGACCTAGACAATCTAGTTTTGTGAGAAATTGACCCAGTCCTGATTTCATAGTTATGTCTGAATGCATGTGCTTTTTTTAAAGTGTAAGCTACTGGAGCAAAAGTTGGAGCAGGGCCTGGTGTTTACAGAATATGAGCAGATGCCAAAGAAATGGCCTAACAGTAAGTGCAGCATTGCGGAGCTGCCTGAGAATGCAGAGCGAAACCGCTTTCATGATGTCCTGCCCTACGATGACACACGTGTAGAGCTTGTGCCCACTAAAGAGAACAACACAGGATACATCAATGCCTCGCATGTCAAAGTATGTGATTCACACCTATACACTAAGAACTTGTCTGATAGCAAAACACTGAGAGCTGCCCTGCGTTGCTCTTGTAATTGTCATACCTGTAATGGAGGTTTTAGGTTTCAGATGTACAGTCAGCCACATACTTCATTAAAGTGCTTTATTAAGGTGCTCTTTATCAGACGTACCTGTTTGCATTGTGTTATTTTCATGTCTTTGCCAGCTTACAATAGGGGGACAGGAGTGGAATTATATTGCAGCTCAGGGTCCCCTAACTAACACATGTCAAGACTTCTGGCAGATGGTTTGGGAACAAGGGGTTAGCATCATTGCCATGGTTACTGCTGAAGAGGTTTGTGCTTTTTGACTTGTTTGCATAGTCCAAATAAATACAGGAAAAAATAGTCTTTCTTGAGCAGGTTTTCTGTAATTTTATTGTTACATCTGCAGGAAGGAGGGCGGGAAAAGAGTTACCGTTACTGGCCTCGTCTAGGTTCCCGGCACAACACTGGTACATACGGGCGCTTTAAGATCACCACACGTTTTCGCACAGACTCTGGTTGCTACGCTACCACAGGCCTAAAGATTAAACACCTAATGACAGGCCAGGAACGAACTGTCTGGCATCTCCAGTACACAGACTGGCCCGACCACAGCTGTCCCGAAGATTTTAAAGGGTTTCTGAGTAAGTTAAGCAAGACGCAAATGGCTGAGCCACAAATGTGACAAACAGTGATCCTAGGTTCATAAAACGTGATGTCATTTAAACCTAATTCATTTTTGTTTTAATGTTTTCAGCATATGTGTTGATTTTGTAGTTTTTACATACTAGGAAAAAGTTTTGTAGATCTTGGTGGTGAAGATTAATGGTGCTCAGTGAATGGCTTAACATTATAATTGTTTAGAATAGTAAAAAGACCAGATTTATTTGTCTATAATGGATTTTGACTCGGGTGTAACTGGCTCAGTAAACACTCTTCTAAAACTCTGTCCTAGCATATTTGGAGGAGATTCAGTCTGTGAGGCGGCACACCAACAGCACCAGTGATCCAAAGAACACAAACCCGCCTGTGCTTGTGCACTGCAGTGCAGGGGTGGGGCGCACTGGTGTGGTCATTCTCACTGAGATCATGGTCGCCTGCCTACAACATAATGAGGTATATGCGCACATTGTTTATTCTGGCAGAAGTGCAGAAAGGCCCTTATGTCTAGTTTAATCTGTAGTTGACTTCTGATGCTTGCTATTGCCTTTAAAGGAATGTTATCGTGGTGTAAAGGAAAATTGAGCTGGACATTTAACCCATTAATCTCTGTTGTTGTAGATGCTGGACGTCCCTACGGTTCTAAGCCTGCTGCGACAGCAACGCATGATGATGGTGCACACAGTTTCCCAATACACCTTCATTTACAATGTTCTAATACAGTTTCATAAAAACTCCAGACTTATATAAGCTCACATTGTTGGCGATGTTGCCACACGCCTGGACAATGTTGTTGTTATAACTGGAACAGATCATGAGGCCCCACAGGATTTTGCAGAGTGTGAAAGGGCAGTGTGCTGAAGGGAGACTGAGTCGGTCTGCAGTCGCCTTACTTGCACTCCATGAGCACTTTTTTTCTCAGTATTAGTGAAGGATGAGAAGGAGCTAGGGCAGGTAGGAAGGATGCTGCAAATCAGCATATACATTCTCATTAATCAGTATTAATCAGATATTTCACTGTGGAGTTTTACAGTATACAATTTGCTACTAATGAATCTCAGCACTTTTATTTTACTACAATGAGCAAATGACACTAATGCTACATCTTTATTGTTATATATTTAACAATATTGATTACTTTTTTTATGGTTCCTTTTTTCCCTTAATGCCTATCTTGGTTGATCGTTGAAGGTTTATTGAGTTGAAGTAAAGCGTTAAAAGTGTGCAAGCTTGAGGGTGAAAATGAAGGATTCTTTTATGTATTGTAGGATGATGACATTTGTCATTTTTAAATCTTAACATTTATTCAAAATGAAGGATAACTGAAGCTATATGGCTCTGCACTCTCTGAGTTTGCATTTATGTATGCAGTCCGTCACAAATATGAATGAAGTAATGTGTTCTGCTTAATCATTGCACACCTTGCATAGCAGTTATGTGCATCGTAGTTAAGGTCACAGCCAAAGAAAAGTTTAGATTTTTATGTGTGTGTATATATATTGATTGCATACAGAAGTATTATAAAATAATTTATAAGTTCCATATCCCATGTGTGTCACTAAGGTTTTATTTTACTTCAAAACAGTTTTTAATACAATACTTTCAGCAAAATATTATAACTACCAGCCAAAGAGGTGTCACTCATAATTTTTTGGATTCTATCAAAAATAGAATAGTTTTTTAGTCTAGATCCTTCGACAAATGATAATGTACCAAAGAAGCTGCATTTTTCCAGCTGATATAGTTACCAGTGTTTTATGGTTTCTTTTTGTTTTTGCCAAGCCTGAAAAATCAGTTGTGTGCTGCAAGCGATTGCAGCCTGTTGAACTAAGAACTATATTTTACCACAAAACTATTTTAAATTTTTAAAGCACAAATCTTTTTTTTCTTTCTTTTTTTTTGCTTACGATTAGAGCGAGGGCAAAAAATCAATCAAGAATTACAAACATTAACAATGCATCACTCTAAAGAAAATCACTATATAGACATCAGTTCAATATCGTCACATTTCAGTTTGTTCAGGTTTCGTTCACTGTATGAATGCTACTGAATTCAGCTATCGTGCATCGAACTTGATGGATGGTTTTGGACCCCTAGTGCATGTAAGATAAATGAATCATAATTTGTCAAACATTTTAGCATGTGTACTTAACTGTCACCACTGGCTGCTGAATGCATTTGCTTTGCTAATACATAACTCTGATCAATGCCAACCTATCTTGTGTGTTCTGTCCAAACAATTGTTGTAAAATTGAAACAATTGATAATATAGAATACTGTTATCCCAAATGAAGTAACAGGATGACATAGATTAAAATTAGTGTTTGATTTAGAGTGAAGGAAATGAGAAATTCTATTTTTATTGAAATAGGTAGTTTTCCACAAATTAGGTGTATACACATGTAAACTTGGAGATTATATGCAATGGGAAGATTTTTATTTTTTTTTAAATGTTTTCTAAATAATGATTGCAATCTTGCAAATTTTAATTAGGATTTTGATGTAAAAGCAAATTGAAATATTTAAAGAGATTTTTTAAAGAGATTTTGACGCAACATATTACCTCAATGAAATTAATTGTCTATCATAAGAGAGAGGTTGTAGTGTTCAATAGCGTTTAGAGTTGCTGGAAATCCACAAACAATGCTAAGATTTAAAACTTTCAGGGTAAAAATCAGTCAATGTCCAATCAATTCTGACAATTAAAAAAAACATTTTTTATCAATAAACAGGTGTATTCAATTATGTACATGTAATTTGGTCTTTGAATTTGGCATGTTTTGCACTTCTACTTACTGTGCTTTGTTTGATCAAGGACAGATCATTTCTTCACATTTAAATCAATTCATCTTTATAAGTCGTATACCTTTTTGACCCCCACCGCAAATGCTGTTATTTTGTACCACTTGATTTGCATGTATATTCAGGGTGCGCTATGTCCATTTATATAGGCTCAAACTACCTTTATTTGGTGTGTGGATGAAAGAATTAATGTAGAATGCATCAGGATCACATTAGAGTACACCATTCCTACCATAATTAAGAAGATCTGTCATAATCTACACCATTACTGTGTCCCTTTTTTTGAACATGAATACCCCATATTCCCAGTTCTGTCCAAACACCTGTAATAAACACTCGAGTGTATTACAAAACCGTTTTATTAGAATGTCTGCAATCTATTTATACTTGGTGAACAGCATCTATTTTTTCCAAACTGCCACCACCAAATTTGTGCTATGTTTACAAAAGAAAAATTTTCCAAGCTGGATTCATGTGTTAGAATTTACAGTTCCTAATTCTCACATTTAATTTACCTTAAATACAATGTTACAGAGAGACAAAAGACAACACTGATTTCTGTTTTTAGTGCTGTTTTGTTTTACTATATGTAAAGAAAAAATGTTAAACACTTCATGTTGTTAATTGTAGTCATATAAAGGATATGTCAATTTATTTACATTAGCAGTACCTTTTGTCCTAGTGTCTGTTTTGTCTCATGGGTTGAGGATGTATCTTATGGATCCCATCAGAAATTATATCCCAATGTAAATTACTTTGAAAGAAATGCTTTCATTCAATAAATAAATATTTTAAATACATTTTATTTTGTTTTTCATTAATGTTTAACTACAAACTTACTGCTCTGGTGTAATTTTCCCTTGCTGACTGACTTAATACTTCACCAGCTGTTTCCTTCTTTCACTTATGTAAAACACAGACATGAGGAGGATCATCAGCCAACAGATGATCGTTCATTACCTCAACTATTCATTGCACCCAGTGGTACCCTAGATGTGGAAGATATGAATGTTAATATGTATGATTATTAAACAATGCATCACAAAAAAAATAAATAGTGCACAGTAAGATGTCATTCAATCAACTTTAGCTTTGATTATTGTACACAGTGTTCTGGCCAGTTCATGTGTGTAAATGATTCCTCATGCTCTCAGAAACACTCTTTCACATGAGTGTGCCATTAGGGAAGAAAAACTCCATTGTTGTGACAATGTTGTTTTTATCAATAAACAGGTGTATTCAATTATGTACATGTAATTTGGTCTTTGAATTTGGCATGTTTTGCACTTCTACTTACTGTGCTTTGTTTGATCAATAGTTTGGTCATTCAATACATTCAGGTTAAATTGTTTGGTCATTCAATACATTCAGGTTATCAGCTGACTTTATTTTACTGCCACATAACATTGCTAGAGTCTAGACCTGCCAGAGATCTCCAGAGGCTTGTGCAGTTTGTCACAATAATCACTGGTAACTTAATAAAATGTCTTTTCGTTGTCCCAGGGCAACCTTGTGCATTTGGGCATCTTTTTGAGGTGTAATCTGTTCTCCTTGTGTAACATGTATATTGGTGTCAAGTGATAAATAAAAAAAAAAAATTCTATATAATATCTTCAATATTTGCAACCATATTAGTTAGGTTAGGAATATACCCAATGATGGAACGTGGTCACCACCTACACTCTGGTGTTGTAAAAAAAAAAAAAAAAGACCAAAGAAGAACATTTACCACAAGGTGGCAGTAAACTCCTTTTAGTTTAGCTGCCCCTCGGTCAGCAAATACAGTCGAAGAAGAAAAACAACCAATAATTAACGACATGTTAGTAAAAAATGGTGGTGAAAGATAAACAAGCAGAGAAGTTAGCGTTATAGAAAAAGAAAGAAAACGCCATTCCTTTGTAACGAAAACCGATGACCAGAAGAAAGATAGAAGTAACAAGAATCAGAAGAATTTTCATACGTTTTCTTGATATTTATCGAAAAACTGTTTTATATACATTAAGTAATTTAACTAGGAAACGCCTTTTAAAACGCCTAGCATTGCTAGCGGGAAGTTAGCACGCTAGCTACAGATTTGCTAAGCAGCAGAAGCTCGAGTGTTTTTTCCACGAGCCCAGCGGCCAGGCGACCTTTATTCCTGAGTTCTTTTTGGTTTTTAAGATTTAATCGTTTCTCAGAATAAGAACCATGGCGTGTGGAGCTACTTTGAAGAGGACGATGGATTTCGACCCTTTACTGAGTCCCGGCTCGTCGAAAAGAAGGCGATGCGCCCCGGTATCGCAGGCATCAGCGCCGAGAAATTACCTGCGTCATGAGCCGAGTCCTTTCAGCCAGCTCTCAGTCACACTCACCACAGGTCTGCCTTTCACTGCTAATGCTTCTATGCCTTCTACTTTGTGGTTTTATAACGCTAAAAGTCACCTTGAAGTTTATTTTTTGGAAGAAATGACATTTAGTTAAATACCAGGGCGAACAGGCGGCGTGACGTTATAGTCGGTGTAGAAAATGGCTCCTCTAGGACAACACAGGGCGCTTAAACGCTTCATTTTTTTGTAATGTATATTTTATGTACATGTTTTATTAACCCAGTCCTTCTTTTCTTTTTTCTTTTTTTTAACAGAGCAAATCCTTCATAATATAAAGCAAGAATACAAGCGCATACAGAAGCGGAAACACTTGGATGGCAGCTTTCACCAGGCTGAGGCGTGCTCATCTTTCATGCCCCAGCCACATGCCTCTCTCCTGACTGGGTCCAGTTTCCAAGGTGAGCTGAGCAATCAGGTGATGTGTTACCACTTTCACACCCGGCTTTGTTGTGCGTGTCCCCACTATTACTGCATTTTCTGACACCCTCCCCCCCCCCCTCTCTTTATTGAAAATTATTTTAAGAGTGCAGTTTTAAAAGCTAGTGTAGCTACAGTGCCTTGCAAAAGTTTAAAAAGACTTTATACCCTTAAACCTTTGCACATTGTGTCATGTGACAACCAAACGTAAATGAGATAAAAGTTTCTTACAAATAACTATGTGAAAAGTGCAGTGTGCATTTATATTCAGCCCCCCTGAATCAATACTTTTGTAGAACCACCTTTCGCTGAAATTACAGCTTCAAATCTTTTGTGGCAGCTGCAATTCTTATGTCTCTACCAGCTTTGCACATCAAGAGAGTAAAATTTTTCTTTGCAAAATGGCTCGAGCTCAGTCAGATTGAATAGTCCTGCCACCGATTCTCAATTGGATTTAGGTCTGGAATCGTTTTAAAGGGAAATTAGTTTAAACACATTCAGAAAATGCTTAGTCACCAAACGACATCACGCGCGACAAACTGGCATTGTCATGATCAATTGTATATCAAAACTTGCTACATTAATAAAGTTTCAGAAGATACTTGGGATAGAAGTAGGCTTTGATCATGGCACCACATCCATTAAAAAAGATTTATATCACCATGTGATCTAAGTGTTTTAGGTGATGACACTGTCATTTATTTTAACATTGTTTTAATGTAATTTACTATTCGATTTCTGAATTTATTTTGAACTTGTTTGAATTTTGGAAGGTGATCTTGGGTGACTCGGAAGGTGCCTATATATAAATAAAATGTAGAGAAGAGGGGGACAAAATTGATTAACTTGTATTGCCACACTGAATGAAGAAAAAAAAAATTTATATATATTTTAATTTTTAATCACAAAATTGTGTAAACAGCTTGGCTGAATAAAATAACAATGTACAATAAGCCTTATGACATATTTACCACAAGTGATTTGAGAATACTATGACTGATCTCTACAATGTAGCATAGTGTGAACAGATTTGCTGATTTGCTCACCACCAAACACCTTATTTTACAGAGACATCCTCTGGAGCTGTTTCACCCACAAGGAGAGAACAGCCACTGTTTACTTTTAAACAAGTTGGCATGCTATGTGAACGCCTTTTGAAGGAGCGTGAGGATAAAGTCAGAGAAGAATATGAGGAGATCATGACGTCCAAGTTGGCAGGTTTGTGTTAAGTAGTTTGTATAAAGATTGGTTAAATGAAGTACTGGAGCATGCAATATTCCCCTGATTGATCATAGAGGCAAACCTTTTAAACTTAAAATGTACAAAATTTGTTACATTTGTGCTAATATGTTTGTTAGCATGTAATTGAACAATGTCTCTGATGTTAATTGACAGCATATTTTTGTTAAATATATTTGCATAGACTTAAGGAAAAAATGCTGATTTGCACTAAATATGAACTAACTTTAGCAGAAAAGCTATGCACAAAACAAACATTTATACCAGAATTGGCAAACAGCATCCAGTGAAATTTAATTCAAACTACATTGACTTTAATAAGTAGTGATGCTGGTCGTAATTTGTGCTGAAAATAAAGCAGGACTGTCACTTATGTTCATACCATGAGGCAGTGGGGTGAATTCAATTAAATTTAATCATGTATTTGATCAAACTATTAATGTTGGTGTGTTTCTCATGCAGAACAATATGACACCTTTGTGAAGTTTACACATGATCAGTTAATGCGGCGATTTGAGGAACAGCCTGCCAGCTGTAAGTAACTATCTTAAATAATCCAAAGCCCACTTACATTTTCACTTAAATTTTTATTTTGCTAATTTTGCTCTTTCTTCCTCATTTAAAGATGTGTCTTGAGATCAGCAGAGCAATGTCAAGATGCCGTGTGCTGCAGGTTACTGAAATAAATGTCCGCCGACTCCACCGCAGACCTGGTTTGAAATAAAACTGCTCCAGTGTCACTCATGCTGACAGAGGCTGTCTTTAGAATTTGTCAGTACATATTATTGTTCCTTGTGAACCTGGGTGCTTCCTCTTGTAAATGTATACGGACCTTTTATGTCTGTTTATTCTACCAGTGGCCTACTTATAATCTGTATCATGAGCCTTTATTGCATTCCACGATGTATCCATACAGATACGGCAATGCTTTTATTTTCTGGTCATTTCACTTGTGCATAGACGTTAGTATGGATGGAAATCCAAAATGTTGATTACCTCTTTACAAGTATTCCCAGAGTGCTGCACAGCTTACAGTTTTATTCTTCTTTAAAAAGCTTGATGGAAATTTTTTTCACTAGCCAAAGTGCAGCAAGAACACGACACTGATCATCATTGTGAGTTTAGACTGGGATGCAACAAAGCTGTTCTGTACTATAGTTTGAGCTAAAGTGTTTCATCAATCAGTTAGAGCTTTTTTGTTTTGCTTTCCTTTGTATTTGTATAGACCAGGGTGTCATGCTTCAGTCGGGAAGGGCTAGAGTTCAGTGTTCATAGAGTTTACCTCAGTTGGCCCACAATTCACCTCATTAGCTCATTACCGGAGGCTTAATAGGTCGAATCTGAAGCCTCGATATTGGCACCCTGGTGTCCATGAAAGCATTTTATTAATAAAGACTTGTGTGTACATAATCTTTTATGTTTTTGTGGCACATCCATGCTGATTGTCAGAAAACCCTGCAACTGTGATCAGTCAGTGATGCAGTAATAAACAATTCATCATTACACCATAATAGTTTTTACTATTGCAGCCTTAAGACAAGTAGAACCGCATACATTGGTTATTACCAATAAAACAAGGTTAGGTGTTAAAAATGAATCATCCATCCATCTAACATCAATTTAGTAAGGAATAGTATAAAATAAAAAAGAATTATTCACTTCACAAACCAGTACAGTGAATCCCCACTGTGTACCCAATGTCTCTATGATAGACTTCTTTGGAAAAAAAAAAAAACCTTTGGGATTAATACATTTCTCTCTTTTTATCTACCTATTCTCCACAACGACCTTAGGAATAGAAATGAAAGAATAAAGAATGAAATCGTAGCAAAATGCCTATAGCTAGTGAACGTCACTTTTTTTCTACAAAAATTGTTAAAGAAGAAAGACAACAGATATCAAAAATATTTTTATTCAACTGCAAAATGTTTACAAAAAAAAAAGTCACCATTAACAACCTCCCCAGGTCAGTCGTGCCACATGGTCAGTTTTCTGCTTTGTTGATTTCACAAACCCCAGGAACTCCAGCTCAGATACCGCTTGAATGAAACGAGCACTGTTTAGTTAAGGACAATGCACAAAGTACTACGAATCACAAACTACATTAGAGAGGAACATAAAATGTGTGAGCGACACTTTTTAACAAAGATAATCTGCACTGTGGACATGAAAACGCACACTATCACATGTCATCTTAGTCTGATGGCAAGGGGCTGAACCAAAGTAAGACTGATTAATACATTTGCAAAATTATTTATTAATAATATAAACCATAGTTGTTTGTCTATACAGTAGCTGAGCTTATGGCCTAACTTTTTTTTTTTTGCTTTTTAGTGAAAAAAAAACAGGATACTTTCTACTTTTTGTTAGAAGACGACGGAACAAGTATGGTTTGTTTGAAAGGGTTGCAAGCAAGTCTCTTCTTTTAAAAAAAAAAAAGAAAAAAGGACGACTGAGGTTCACAAAACTGCATGACATTCTGAACAAACCAACAGACTTCTAGAACAATGTCCTCTGGCCAAATGGGAACAAAAGTGAAGATGCCCAGCACCATGTTTTGTGGAAACCAAACAGCATTTCAACAGAAACACTGCATACCCATTGTCAAGCACAGCGGTGGAAGGGGGGGGGTCACAATTTGGTTAGTCACAGAACCTGGGCACCTTGCAGTCATGGAGTTGACCACAAACATCTCTGTATACCAGAGTATTCTAAAGGACGAACGTATGAGGCCATCTGTCCGACAGCAAAAGCTTGGTTTAAATTGGATCAGACAACAGGACAATGATCCGAAGCAAACTGTAAACCTACATCAGAATAGCTAAAAAATGAAAGAATCAAGGTTTTTGGAATGGCCTGGTCAATGCCCAGACCTCAAGAGATCTGTGCAGAAGTGAATATGGTCAAGATGGTGATTTTAATTTCTAAATCACTTGGCTGAGGTTTACTAATTTATTTGGAAAAACACTAAGAACATGCTTATGTTTACTGTAACCACACTGGGACGATTCACACTTTTAACATTTACTTTTTGTACTTAACTACTCCACATTATGTCATTAGTATTTAAAGCCATTGTTAATTCAGATTATTTAAAGATTGTAAATCTTACTTATGACCAAAGCTCATCATCAAACTGGTAATCAAACCTAGTCTTCAAGCAATTAATTTATAATTAAAGGATACTGCTTGAGTTCATCCACTTTGCCATATTCTTCAGAGTCAGGATCCTTACCCTCTGCAGCTGAGGCCACTGTTGCATATGCCTGAAACACAACACATGTTTTTACGTGTTATTCACCATGGAGAGCCTCAATATCCAAAATTGTATACAGTCATTACTCTCCCCACAATATTGTGTGGTCCCTAAGAGATGGGCTTACCTCCAACCAGTCATACAAGTTGATGAGCCTCCCACACTCCAGATGGAGCTTGTAGGCAATGCAGATATCCGGAGCAGCATTGGAAACTGTGCCTGTGTCTGACTTTAGGTTCGCATTCTGCAAAATTTGCAGCAATAATCAATACACATCACTTAAATCTGTGGAGCATTTTAACAGACTTAAAAAAGAAAAAAGGATGAATGACCTGCAGGTAGTAGAAGGGGTGGTTAAGTGCAGTCTGGATGGACGTGCGTGGAGTTGCATTGAGATGACGCCGCAGAATGCCTGAGGACGTGTAGTAGCAAACCTCATGTAGTGGCTGCAACTCTGGTGGTGTAAGGTGGCTCCTAAATTAATAAGAAAAATTAGTCCTGGCCAAAAGTTTTGAGAATGACACTAATATTAGTTTTTAAAAAGTTCGCTGCTAAACTGCTTTTTTGATCTTTATTTCAGTTGTTTCTGTGATGTACTGAAATATAATTACAAGCACTTCATACGTTTCAAAGGCTTTTATCGGCAATTACATGACATTTATGCAAAGAGTCAGTATTTGCCGTGTTGGCCCTTCTTTTTCAAGACCTCTGCAATTCGACTAGGCCAAATCCTGACTGATAGCAACTAGGGATGCACCGAAATTTCGGCCGCCGAAAATTTTCGGGCGAAATAGCATTATCGGTTTCGGCCGAAACGTAAGAAAGCGCCGAAAATAAAAGCCGAAATTGTCGCGACGCCTCTCCCATCCTCCCGTCTCGTTCGCGCTGTCATTACGCATCAAACACGGAGTATGTCGGTGGTTTGGAAGCACTTCAAAGTTTCAGATGAAGACAGCAAAGTTGCAATAATTTTAATTAATTTGTAGTTTTTTTTAATACAAACAAAAAGAAAATATTTTAAACATGTTTTTTAATGAAGCCATTTTCGGTTTCGGTATCGGTTTTCGGCCAAGTGCATCCAAAAATTTCGGTTTCGTTTTCGGCCCAGAATTTTCATTTCGGTGCATCCCTAATAGCAACCCATTCTTTCTAATTCACTTCTTGGAGTTTGTCAGAATTAGTGGGTTTTTCTTTGTCCACCCGCCTCTTGAGGATTGACCACAAGTTCTCAATGGGATTAAGATCTGGGTAGTTTCCAAAATTTCAACGTTTTGGTTTCCGAGCCACTAAGTTATCACTTTTGCCTTATGGCACGGTGCTCCGTCGTGCTGGAAAATGCATTGTTCTTTACCAAACTGTTCTGGATTGTTGGAAGAAGTTGCTGTTGGAGGGTGTTTTGGTACCATTCTTTATTCATGGCTGTGTTTTGGGGCAAAATTGTGAGTGAGCCCACTCCCTTGGATGAGAAGCAACCCCACACATGAATGGTCTCAGGATGCTTTACTGTTGGCATGACACAGGACTGATGGTAGTGCTCACCTTTTCTTCTCCAGACAAGCCTTTTTCCAGATGCCCCAAACAATCAGAAAGAGGCTTCATCTGAGAATATGACTTTGCCCCCGTCCTCAGCAGTCCATTTTTGGAGAGAAGTGGCTTCTTTGCTGCCCTTCTTAACACCAGACCATCTTCCAAAATTCTTCGCCTCACTGTGCGTGCAGATGCGCTCACCCTTGCCTGCGGCCATTCCTGAGCAAGCTCTGCACTGGTGGCACTCCGATCCCGCAGCTGAATCCTCTTTAGAAGATGATCCTGGCACTTGCTGGACTTTCTTGGATGCCCTGAAGCCTTCTTAACAAGAATTGAACTTCTTTCCTTGAAGTTCTTGATGATCTTATAAATTGTTGATTTAGGTGCAATCTTAGTAGCCACAATATCCTTGCCTGTAAAGCCATTTTTATGCAGCGCAATGATGGCTGCACGCGTTTCTTTGCAGGTCACCATGGAAGAACAATGATTTTAAGCATCACCCCCCTTTTAACATGTCAAGTCTGCTATTCTAACCCAATCAGCCTGACATAATGATCTCCAGCCTTGTGCTTATTAACATTCTCACCTGAGTTAACAAGAGGATTACTGAAATGATCTTAGCAGGTACTTTGCAATTCATCTGATCACTCTTCATAACATTCTGGAGTATATGCAAATTGCTATTATAAAAACTTAAGCAGCAACTTTTCCAATTTCCAATATTTATGTAATTCTCAAAACTTTTGGCCACGACGGTATTCTATGTTAGAAAAAGATTCGCAAAAGTACTCGTATATGGCCAGTTGTCCTAGATTGCAGTTTATACATTATATGACCAACTGTATGTGAAGACACCATTACGTGTACCTTCCAGTGTGCGTCATTGTGGCACACTGGTGAGACAACTTCACAGCTGTTTAAAAATGTATCTGTATGCTTTAACATTACAACTTTCATCTTTTGGGTGGGTGTGATCTTTCACATACCTGTAGCCATATGGTGTAAATGCAGGAGAGATGTACTGTGAATTTATAAAGTGGCTGACCTGTATTTCCATATGTTGCAGGAATATTTACTCAAGCAAACAAAAATAGCACCCACTATCACACATATGTCTTGTCATTTAAGGCCCAGACTGTCTTTGCTATTTGATTCTAACAGATCATTATGTAACACTATTATGACAAATCAGATGTACTTTTGCATCACACAGCCTGTTGTGTTATTACCAGGAATTGACATGATCTAATGTTTCTGATCTAACTGTTTCATAGTTTCTACATCAAATGCAGCACAGATTTCTCAATAGACTTGTTTGCCTTTTAGAATTACAACTTGTATACTTGCCTCACAAGGCCATCAATAACTCCTAGAGCCTCGTTTCTCAGCACCTCAAACGGGCTCATTTTCTTTGATCTTCTAGTGCCTTTCATCTCCAAGAGAGTCTAGAAAGAAAACACTGTTAATTACTAAAAATTCACCAAGAATAATTTTGTTCCAGGAATTTCCAAGTAAGATGGAGAAACCCTTACTTTTTGAAGCTGGAAGAGATCAGTCTTCTTTTGGAGATCCTTCCCTGGTGAAGTAACTTCCTCTTCATTAAGATCTTCTACAGACATATCTAAGAGTGTACAATGGGGTTTTATGTAAAGGCAAATCCCAGTGAATTCATATGAAGTTATTGACCACTAAGAATGGGTTAGAGGTTAACTACTCTTTTTCAGTAGCACAAATCCCTAGATTGTATAACACCTATGAGACACACAGAAGTGCAGGAAGTTACAGTCTAAAGACAGTGCTGTAGCCAATACACTTAGCAATCACTCCCTTTACTAGGACTCAGATGCACTGAATATATCTGGATTGTTTTACAATTATTTTCTGTAGATTGATGGGGTAAAGGGGTGTGACGATTTATGTAAAGCAACCCAGAAACTGTACACCTACCAAGTGCACTGGTCTGGTAGTTACATCTGTTACGACAGTAAAAGTGTGTAGCTGCAATATGTTAAAACGTACTGTCCAACTGCTCCAATTTGAAAAAGTAGTCCTCCAGCTGCTGCAACGCACTTCTCATTCTCTTTGTTTTCCCAGATTTAAGAATGTCACCACACTTTTTCAGTGTTGTTACAAGCTCGTCTTTTGCAAGCAACCTAAAAATAGTGTGAAAAGGCAAGAAAGCAATTAAAATATGTTCAGGGTGATTTAATATAATTCACACACTGCCTGGCAAAAAGAAAGAAAGAAAAAATCATGTTTCCAGAACCACTCTTTCACAGTTTGAGTCTCGGGTAAGAAAAAACTAAATCATTGATGTGAGAACCTGGTCATTCTACACAGTCAGGTGACTTCATTTTATTGCCACATAACTTTTGCAGAACTTTGAATTGATCAACTACAGCAACCGCGGATCATAATAGTGCCTCCAGAGGCTCGTACATTGGGCACTATGCATGATGGGTCCATCGCTTAATGTGCTTTTCTTTTTACCCCAACACGCCCATCACCATCCATCTTTTTACCCTAACATCATAGGGGTGGGCAATATAACCAAAATCTCCTATCACAGTAGAAACAATTCCGACCTCAATTACGATATATATCACAATATAAATAGCAATTTGTATCTGAAAATGCATAAATAAAAATTCAAACACAAAGAAACTGTTTTACATAATGTAATTTTAATTGAACTGTGAATTGCTGAGGTTTGCCGCATTTCTTTTACTTTGGCCATATTCGTTTGGATGCTTGGATTTTAGATGATAGAAAAGGTTTGGCGTGTTTCCACCACTTGTTAACAGTGCACCTTGCAAATCATGTTCATCTCATTTGTGTCACACCACAGACAATTCAATTTTTTTGTCACATGTAAGCAAACTTACTGCTGCTGCACTGTCTTCTTCCATTGTCGAAGTGTATGTGAAGCCAAACACATCAAAAGTGGGACGAAACCTTAGCACCTGATTGAACCAAATATCTGCGCGGATACAGCGTGACTATCTGGATAGCGCAGAGATGATCTGGTTTATTTGTGCAGCCCGGTGGATCGCGCAGCGCAGACCAACTTGAGCAGCGCCCTCCGAATCACAAACCTGCGCGACCCACTGTTTTTTATTTAAAAACTATTTATTTAAAATGTCAGGACTGTTTAATATTGTTTCCGCCTTGCCATGCCTGGTTTGTACGTGCGCATCCCAGCGGGGTAAAATGTAATTTGATGGTCGGCGCGGTCTATTTCTACCAGAGTCACGCAGGTTTGTGATTCAAGCAGCGCTGCTCAAGTTGGACCACTTTGAACGATCAACCGGGTCTGGATATTTGGTCTGCCCACGCCGGCTCAATGGGTGCCACAGTTTCGTCCCACTTTATATATGTTTGGCTTCCCATAGAAGTGAATGTGTATTGCATGGTTACGTAACGTGCAACATCACGTGATTTCAACCGCGATTAAGACGATAGACCAAAATCTTTATCGGTTGACAAATTTCGACCGCTTAACCGTGTCTACCGGTATATCGCCCACCCCTACCTAGGAAGGTTAATCTAAACCAGTGGTTCTCAACATTTGAGGGGTGGGCGAATTTTCAAGCCTCACTTGACAATTTTCAAGGCCAAGTTTACCATTTATTGAAATATCAATTGCTAAACCAATAAGATCAAATAACACCAAGTTCAAAACAGATAAAATACACGTGCAATTGTTATAACAGGCTTACTTTGTCACTTATCTAGAGCTTTCTTTCAAAGAAGTCGAGTGGCTTATTAACGTGACTGGGGTGTGTTGTCTCTAAGTGTCTTCCTAATTTGTTGGATCTCATGCTGTCTGTTGCCAGCGGTTTAAGACACAAAAAAAAACACACGGGTCTCTCCTCTGCCCCCATCATCCCCACCATGAATCCAAGCGCAACATACAGTAGGCTTCATCATGTTTTTCTTTCGGCTGGCTTTTTGGTTGATTAGGCTGATAGTACTGAATCGCCTGCTTTTTTGTGGTCCATGTAACAATTGTATCCATTGATGTTATTATGCTCACTACATACAGTACGCTACTGATCCGGTTAGTTTTATATTCGCATATTCGCATGTCCGAATTCAATAGCTGCGTAAATAAACCCGCAAATAGGATACCCACATATATTTCCTTTCTACATTGTCTTCAAGCTACATCCGGCTTAAATTATACATGTTTCAAAGCATAAACTACATTATTCTCTACAGCGCAACGAATGATTTAGGGATCATCGCAAAATGCCGCACACCAACAAAAAGCATAGAACGAAATTGATCTTCCCTTCTGTTCAGCGCCTGAAGGATCAAAAAGCAACTTTTTTGCCACAACGGAAACTAGAAATGCCAGACTAGTACTGCCTGATTAAATATTAATTTTTAACAAAAATACAGAAACATCAGCACACACATTGGAATAAATAAAATAACATATATAATACCGAATGTTTCCTTATATATTGTTCCTCTGCAATTAACATGCCGACGTTAAACCGTTATTGTTGCACTATGGTTCCACTTTTTCTCCTATGTTATTTTAATTTACTTGTATTAATGATCCATTTCTTTGCGTGTGATTGTTTAGTTTCAAGTGCCCGATTTTTAATTGTCAATAAAGAAAAGCATGAATTAGAATAGGTACTTTCCTATTATTTTCCACTAATTCCCTACCGTTTATTGCGCCCCACCTGTCATGTCTGTATTCCCCACTAGTGGGGGGCGTCCCACACTTTAAGAACCACGGATCTAAACTCTTTGAGCCACATGGCCATTTTCCATTGCTGCCATTGACGCGTCACAGATGTACCTCACCGACTGTACCAGTAGGCAGAATAATCATCATCCTTTAAATTATATGTGATCATGTCACATGCATTCCTCAATGAATGTTAGAGTAGGCTGCTTCGTCTGCAATGATAATGGGTACTTTAAGCCAAGCTTAGGGCTACGGGGGCCTGTATGAGGCTGAAGAGTGTTACAGAGAAAGCGCTTGTGACACAACATTGGAAACTACACACTCCATGCTCCGCTCCGCATGTGGACAAAGCTGCGGATAAACTTAATGTACGCGAGTAACCGCTAGCAAGTGATAAGAGAAGTGATCTTTGATAGATAAAAGTTTTACAGATACAAAACTATTACTATATTAACTATATTATTTTATTGTACTGGCCTTCCCAAATAGCATATAGTGTGGATGATGTATGTGCATACCCTCTTAAACCAATGAATTATGCTTTAAACAAAACAATGATTACATTTTACCAGAAAATTAACTAAATGAATGTGTTGCTGAAGAAAATGTAAGAAGTATTTTAAGTAGTGAAATAAAACCTACTTTGGATACATTTGTCATTAATGTCTTGACGGTGTTGGCAAAATTCCACTTATGCTAGATAACTTCTGAAATGTATGTGGAATCCAGTTTTTGCATAATTTGTTAGATGCATATTTAGTGTTTAAAATTTTTTATTTTTACTAATATTTACCCCAAATTTAACATAATTTAGGACTGATGGTGTTAACATTTTATGGCCGTGACCACAGCAGTATCAATATCAAATTTTTAAAATATAAAAAAGTATCAAACTTACAAGAACCTAAGCAGTTAAACAGGTTATAGAACAAACAAAGAACAAAGTGATTCACCTAATATAATTGATCTTAATTAAAATAAGATTGTTTCAGAATTTTATAGAAAAAAACTATGTGCTGGACATGTTTTGTCCTAAGTTCTCAAGACTGACTGATTTTCTGCATGTGTTCCAATTACAAGAGACTGCTTATCCACTTATCTTCTATAACACAAATCTGCACGAGATCACAAACACATGGTATAATCCATTACCTCAGAAGCTGCATTGCAGATTCATATTCACTTGTCTCCCATATATTCTTCTCCAAACAGGATATATGCAGTTCTCGTATCTAAAAAAAAAAAAAAAAAAGGGACCTGTTCAGTAAATTTAAGAGCATTTAGCTGTAGACACTTAATGTTATTCAGGATCTTACTTGTTTTCCCAGAGGATACTTAGGCAGAGATGCTGTCAGTGTGTGCAGACAGCGGAGGACAGGATAGTAATTCTTATGGTATTTCCTAAGATCCTTCAGTAACTTTTGACACACTGCCTAAAAAAATAAAATAAAAAAAAGGACACAAATCATGCTCATGTAATATTTAACTTTATTTAATTCTTGTTTAGTGAATTTATTTAAAGTTAAATTAATCATTTAAAACATACATGTTAATAGATGAATTTACTACAGCATTTATTACGCTTACAGTACCTTTACATGTTCATCACTGGTGAGAAGCTGAACCTGTTCCTGTGCATCTTGTGCCTCTACATATCTAAAGATGAAAGTTCAGAGTCAGATAAAGCACTGTTCAAAAAGTGGTCTGCCTAAACATTTAAGTATAAAAGCTTTCACTGAAGTGGAAAAATAAAGGAAGGACCTTATAATATTACCTCATCTCCTTTAAGAAAGGTAAGAAAAGAGATGGACTTTTTTTGCTTAAAGTGAGAATTTAAGCAACTAAAAAGCATCACATCCCATACATTGTGTTTCACTAACATTTTGTTCAACTTTTTTTCAGAAAATACATCATGAAACAATTAGATATTTTGCACACTTTTGCTTTCCAGTGACTACAGAAAATGTGTCACCTCATGAAAGAGGGTAGCTGACGGATCATCTCCACATCTTGGTGGCGCAACTTCTGTGCATACACCAGAAAGTCCTTTTTCTCACAGCAGAGCACACTGAGGGGCTGTGAGTGGAAGTGCTCCAACAGGGCCAACTATGATTGGAACAGAATAAGCATATTTTCTCGACACAGCATATCAACATACTATGTGTGTACTAGTGGGTCAGAAATCAGAATGCAATCTACATTTTTGTTGTTGCATCGGCTCACCTGAAGGCCTTTAACGAAGTTGCGGACTGAGAAGTCATGATACAGGAAAATGCTAACCAGCACCTGTAAAACCTTCCCACTGAGCTTAAATGGAAACTTTAAGCTCAAAATCAGCTGCAAAGCAAAATAATAATCATCATCATCAAAGTATGAGATAATCAGTAATTATGTAAGAACTAACTGTCAATAACTAATACCTTGTCAATAACTGTTGCAAGGTGCTGGCTACAGGAGAGTGACTGAAAGAGCTCAATGCACAGCAGAGATGAGACGGAGTGTGGCAACACGTGCTGAATAGTGCTGGGAGACGTGGCAATGCCAAAGACAAAGATCAGCGGAAGCACCTGGATGTACCGACTGTTCAAAAACATTTACTCATCAATTATTACAATTATTTGACAAAATGCACCACATCCTTTTCTTATTACATAAATAAGCAAGATGAGCAATAGCGAGATTACTTTTCCGGAATGACATAAATTGCGTTCCAATTATTGTGTAAATGTCACTGGTAAGGGCTGCGACAGGATGTTAAAAATAGAAACATCAAATGAATCTTAAAACAAAGAGAAATGCCACAATGATCTTTCAACGTTATGACAGAAAGCAAAGTATTCTACTCGGTGATAAAAAAAATAAATAAATAAAAGTTACTTTGTGCTTGTAAAGTGCCTTGGAACACTTGGTAGAGAGACAGTTTTTTACTAAAAGCCATGATGACATTTTTAGATCTCTGGGCAACTCATTATTTAGAGCATACCTTATACTTACAGCATTGTGTTGCAATGTTCTATGATCAATACTAAAAGACTACAAAGAAGTTCAACCATATGGACATTATCTTTGATGTCAAAAATTTTATTTAATTGCAGAGCTACAAGAAAACGAGACACTGAAGACATGTAATATAGATTACATATCTATAGATTCATTCGGAGAAAACAAATACCAGCATAATTTCCAACTGTAATATACGACTAACTTCTAAACACAATTTCCAACATCCATGCAAGCTACAAGGAAACGCAAAACAAATATGCACTCAGAATCCAAATATTTTACCTTTTACTGTCTGTAAACTGTTATAGTGGTAACTACAGTAGTGCATGTACAAATTGCAATGTGGATAACTGGTTTGCCTTATGATACACTGCGCATCTTGAAAAATTCTAATCATAAAATAGGTCGTTCTCGTTCTGAATTTCATTTCAAAATGAATCTTATAATTATATTAAATTATAGATTAATTACAATGAAATATTTCAAGCTTTTAGTTCATGAAAATCTAGTATCTCAAAATATTCTAATATTTAATTTGGGAGTTTAAATTAATAACTATTCATACAAAACAAGTCATCAAAATAAAAACAAAAAATTCCCGAATCGAATCTAGAATATGACAGTTTTAGATTTCAATTATGAAAGCAAATTAACTTTTTCATAATATGCAAATTTTTCAAAATACACTGTAATTTAACAACATTGTATATACAAATGGTAGAGAAAAACCCTTCTGGAATATCAAAAGTGCATTAATAGAAAATTGAAATTCTATAACACGAAGTAACAAACAGAACAAGATTTAATAAACGAAAAAAAGAATATATGTACCTGCAGATAAGAATAAAGTCCTGAAGAACACGTGGATTAAAAGCTTCAAAATCTTTAAAAATCACCAAAATTGGTGGGGTCTCCAAGTAGTTGTTTACTGAACTGCAGTTCTTCCCTGGTGACTTCACATTCTATTTAAGCCACAAATACAATGAGCTCATTATGTCTAGCAGCAAAATAACTTACAGCTTTATTTATAGAAACATTAACATTGGTAGACACAGAAACGTCCAGAAATAATTAGACTTGATATGCTTTCGTACCTTTGTGACTGTCTTATACCACTGACAAAGTGCGTTCATGGAGCAGGATACCCTCTTTTGTGGTAAAGTCATATTAGAGTCGTCTTCATCATCATTATCCACTGACACGCCAGCACCCATCAATCTTTCTAATACTCTCTGCATTAAATTCTTCAAAGCTGTGTCAACACAGGACAGTTCATGCATGTAATCATATGGGATGCACTCACTAATCAGCCAATCATGTGACAACAAGGCCATACAGAAAATCATGGAGACATGGGCCAATCTAATAATAATAATAATGTTCCTAATGAAGTGCTTTTAAGTTTTTATAAAATGCCATATGAATGCCACAAAATTGTATTAAATAAAGTAAACAGGACACCTGCACATTCTTTTGCCTCTACAGAAACGGCAAAGGGGGTTACAGTCTCTCGTAAGAGGTCCGATAGGCTCTGAAATGTCATGTCATGATCCGGTACATTCACACCTAACGAAAAGAAATTTTATGGGTTAATTTTTCTTTAACAGACTGTATATTTATATTTGTAACTATGAACTTAAAAATTTGCACATACCAAGTACTAGGGCAGCTGTAGGTATTTCATTGGCTCTCATGAGAGATGCCCAATCATTGGCTCTAGATTGAAAGCTTAAGCTACATTTTTTTATGAATTCTAAAAGGCTATCCAATATTTTCTTATTCAGGTCATCCTGCAAAATCTGTTTAAGAGGGAACAAGGCATTTGATTTAAAAAGTGGTGGCGTTTTTCTGCTTTACTTAATACAATATCTTACTTTAAAATTAAATGTCACAAACCTCAGTGTCTGTTTTAATCTTCTCCCAAAGTCTTTGACAAGTATTGAAGCGTTCTTTGCTGTATACGCAGTCATCATTTCCATCAATAAAGTAGTCTTCTGATCAAAATCATGAAAATAACAAAAACAGTAAACTGCATGACAATAAGGGTGTTGTGGAAATAATGCCACTGAATGGCTGATATACCAAAATAAACACTAACACATTGCAGTTTTTATTTAATTGCTTGCCCTCTACTTACCTGCATCTGCAGTCCTTTTTCTCTTCTTAGAACTTGGCTTAAAAACAAAGCATCCCTAAAAACACAAGAAATAAGTTATCAATGTCAAAGTTTTATTTCTGTGTGACCCCAAAAAGTAATAACTATGACCATGTCCTTTTTGACACTTGATAAAGATTCAGGTACTGATTACCTACTGCTCAATCGCCAAGTGATTAATGAGTAAAACTCAAATATATAACACAGGGCAATATAAAACTTATTTAAGTAAACATAAATCTTGCCTTGGCACGCAAACACAAAAAGCATTAGATATAAATGAACACCAAAGTTGTCATCACAGTGGCTTAGTGGTTAGCTGTCGCCTTGCACATCCATGGTCCGGGCTGATTTGCACCTCGGGTCTGTGTGCATGGAGTTTGCTTGCTGTTAGTGCTTGATGGGTTTCCTCCGCCAGTCCAAAGACATGCAGGTTAGGAGGATCGGCGTCCCCAAATTACCTGTAGCGTTTGAATGAGTGTGTGTATATGTACTGTATGTGCACCCTAAAATGGTTTGGGGCACCAGGGTGTACCCCGCTTTATGCCCCAAGTCTCCTGGGATAGACTCTAGTCTGCAACCCAGTATAGAGGATGAAGCGGTACAGGTGAGTGAGTGAGTGAGTGAATGCCACAGTATTTTAAGTGAAAGTTGACAGTCTAAGCCTCTTCATTGGTAGTAAATTAGTGCAGAAATCAACACAAACAGTTTCACCAGTTCGATTTGAAGACAAGATGATAATTTCCCAAAAACAAACAAACAATATGACAACCTTAAATTATTTTAAACAGCATATGATACTTTTAGAAAGGAAAACGGTTATTAACACAAATGTTTCTTATTTACACAGGAGCTTAAAAGCCCTTAAAGTACCCTGGCAACTCTTGCAACTGGACAACAGGGGTATATGATACAAGTCCAGCTTAATTAATTGAAATAATTGTGTCGGTAATAATAAAGACGGATTGGGATCATTCTGTAGGTGTTATCAGCAGTTACACTCATTTAAGGTGGAAATGCGAGTTAGCTCGTTTATAAAATAAGCTTCGCTACTTTGTAGCCCACAATCTTGTCTGCACCGGTCATAACGATATAAGTGCCGTGAAATTCCCAAACGCACCTATGAAGATACATGTGTTTAAAACTTTACCTTTGATACTGACGAAGTAGCCATGCTTTATCAGTCGGATGTGGATACCGCGACGCCACTTCCTCTTGTTTTTCCCGCGCTTCTGACGTATGCACTATGACACAGAAAGAGCGTAGAGATCATGAAAAGCAAGGAATTCACTAAGGTTTGTGCTAGTCGGTTATATTTCCGGCTACGTGGTGAGCTAAGCTGTCTGAATTTCGGGTGCGTGCGCGTACACGGTTTAGAAGACAACGAAGTCAGATATGTTTGATGGAGTGCTGTGGTGTTATGATCAGCTTTGTCCAGTAGAGGCAGCATGGAGCCATAAAGCGAGACATACAAACCTTGGATTGGCTGTTTGCTTTCCAGGGAATATTCAGCCATTTAATTGGATGTGCGCTTTCGAATGAACAATCAGCTTTTTCATTGGCTGCTTACTTTAGAGGGGCTACTCAGCCTTTTGACTAGTTTCACCCTTTTTTTTTGGGTGGGGGAACAGAGAGAAGGATTTGCAACAATTCATTTACAGTAAACCTCTGTTGTTAGATCAACCATGTTTTGTTTCATAGTACCAAAAAATACATCACATAATATGAGTTCGATTTACTATCTTAAACGAACACTTCATTCTTATTTTGAATGACCTTCAGGCTTTTTGAGAACCGAACATTGTTGTTTTTTTCACAAGCTTACAGACCGACACCTTACAACTCCAGTATTCCCAGTTAGATCCTGAGGTTTGCAGATCATCCCTCTGTCCACATGGGTTTCCTCTTCTTTGTTTTCTGATTACTTCCTACCTCCCAAAAATAAACCTTGTAGATGGATAGGCTACAGTAAATTATAAATGTGTGTGTGTGTAATGGGGTCATCCAGAAGTGCAGCGCTCTTGTTTTAACTGTAGCTGAATGTTTGGCTTTTTGATATTCCTAAAGTGAAGAGTAGGCAATATGGTCGCTCCCTTATAAGAGAAATGATGGCACATGCTTATTATACATGCTTATATGTGTAAATAATAATAATAATAATAATAAAACTGGGGAAATACATCTTTACTGCAAGCAACTACAGCTACCAAAGATAAAAAAAATATATTAAGCTTTAATACTTAGTATTACTAATTGGGCTTGTAGAAAAGAATACCACTGCAATAAACGTTAGCTTTGGTTATGCAGCTCTGAAAGAAATAACAGCTGTCATTTACAGAAAGCATTCAGGTTACTTTTATTGAATATTGTGTGGAAGACATATACATTACTATACACTACAGTGAAGTAAAAAATAAATATATACTTAAAAAAGAAACGGATCCCATAGGGATATATCAAAACTTTTTTTTTCAGCATGTGTGTAAAATATTACATTTAGCAAATGCTAAGCTTTAAAAGAGAACTGACTTCATAAATACAAATATGTTTCTACATAACATTTAAACCCTAATGTACATAATGGTATCTCAAAATGTAAAATTAATATTTTGTATAAGAATCTGTCTTTTCAGTCTTTCCAAATCAAATGAAATGCTCGAAAAACCTCAGACAAACTGTTAGCTGATGTACCTGTCTGCAGCATGTAACATTATCTAATCCTGAGTGCAAAGCTCTGAAAAGAGACAGAGACATCAGTCTCACAGCCAGTCATCAACTGCACAGCCACTTTTTCAGGATGACTGTAGGCCGCATGTCCTGAAGTTGTTTCAGCAAAAGATCAGCACCATTGGAAAAACTTCCATCCATAACAATTTTAACGTTATTGACAGACTCTAGCTTGAGAGGATTTCGAAAATGAACCATATTTTGGTCCCTGCCTTTCTTCAGAAACATAGAGCTTTTATAGATCCTGTTAGCATTTAGATTTTTTTGTTTTCGTTTTAATGGCTTATCAGTCCAATCACTTTCAGTTGATTTCCTCTTGAAAGTATTTGTCGACGGAGGCTCTTCAAATAATTTAAGTATTGATGCCTTAAACCCTAAAGGACTGAAAAGCTTTTGTGCAACTCCACTCTCTGTCTGTTCCTGGTAATGGGCAACAGAGTTGGATGTAGATTCCAAAACTTTTGTGACATCACTGCCATCTGTAGTGGTGTGTCTAAGACTTTGTCTCCGTTCCGGAGCAACTTTTAGTGTCTGTTCTGACTTTCGTGGCCGGCCCCTTTTGCGTTTCAACAGTACTGGGGCGGGTGTAGGGTTCGCCAAAGTCTGTTGCTCAGTTTTAGGAGGAGCTTTGTTTTCATACTCTAGATCCTGGGAAATAACCATAGAGTCCACAGGATCAGCATTTTGCTGAGAATCAGTCATTTGTGTTGGTTCGGCGATTTGCTGAGGATTTTCCTTTTCTGAGGGCTCAGCCTCTGGGGTAGGATCAACTGTTTCCAAAGGCTCCACCTCCTGCTGATCATCAGACCTTTGAACAAGATCAGTATTTTCATCAGAATTAGCCTTTTCACCCTCAGTCGTGTCTGACGAAAATTCATCCACTTTGCTTCCTTCTTTGTTCCTTAATCGTGAGTTTTTCTTACAGAATATAAAATGGCTTCTCTGATTCTCAATGTAGCGTTCTGAGAGACCATGAGTAGTATAATGTGTAACTATATTACGCTCTGTATTTGAGACCGAATCGCAGCCCTTAATCATACATGGGTATTGTAGAGGAAACTGGCCAGTGCACATGGCAGATGCCTCATCCATGGACTTCAAGGAGGGCTTTCCGAAGCTTGTCCAGTGATTACGGGCTTTTTCCTCCTTTTTTTTTGAATTTTTCTTTTTCAGTTTGACCTTGTTACTTGATATATTCTCCTTCCCATCGTTAGGATTTGCGTCAAGCGTTTTCGCAGTTTCAGTTTCTGCCTCACACTTTTTTTGTTTCTGTTTAAGGGTTTCAAAAGTTGCTTGATGTTTTTTCATGAAATGTCGTAAAAGATTTGACTTTGTGGTATAGACCCTGTCACAACCCTCGTATTCACACTTGAAAGTGAGGTCAACACTTTCAAAATCTCCATCCGCAGAAACTCTTATTGCTTTGTGGTCATTTTTAATATGATCAATGTATTTGAGATGACATGTGAAATTTGCAGAGCATTTTGACTGATCACACTGGAATTTCCCGACCTCAATACCAGACAGCAAAGCACTAGCTTTTTCTAGCGTGCATCTGTGAAGCAAAAGATAGTGCTTGAGTAAGCTTGTAACTTTAGAGACAACTTTTGAACATTCTTTCACTTGGCATTTGAATTCATGGACACGAGTAGGACCAGCACCATGATCACCACTGACATTTTCATTCGCTTCGTCTAATAACTCGGACTGATGCATCGCTTTGTAATGCAGAATAAGGTTGTGCTGTATAGAAAAAGCTGCTACACATCCTTCATGGACACACCGATATGGCCTGTACAAACTAACATCATCAGTTGCCTCAAGAGACTCAACTTTGGGAACAATCTTTTTTTGTGGTTTCTCTTTTTTAGGTTTCGTTTTTTTTGGCTTGTCCGTTTGTTCGGTCATGCTTTCTCCCACATGTATAAATGACGAATTGGTAGCTTGCTCCAAAACAGAGTGTTTTTCAAGAGGAATAGAGTTTCCAACTGCTAGTTCTTGTTTAACATCTATAGTTGAACTCTGCACACTTAAGTTATCTTCAATGCGACACGGAACCTGCAGGGGTTTTAAATCCTCTTCTGAGATTATAACTGGGCCTGGATTTTTCTGTAACACAGCTGTAGCTGGACTTTTGGCACTACTTGTTAGGGCAACTTGATGAAGACATTGCTTTTTTCCAGCTGGTTGACTTTTTATATTAGAGCTTGCCGTGCCTAAAGTTACAGTCTGAGGGCTGGCAAGGTTCTTAGGCTCATCTTTTGATGCAGAGTTAGACACTTTAGGTTTTCTGCTCTGTCGGCCAATTTTTAATTTAGATATTTCCTCCCGTGACAAATGATGTACATTTTTATAGTGGATTTTAAGGCCTGTGGTTCTGGTAAATGTCTTCGAGCACATGTGACAAACATATGGTGATAATCTGTCTGGGTTTCTCTTCAGTTCATTTACCTTTTCTTCAGTAAATTCATGTACTCTGACTAAGTGTTTAAATAAGGCTTCCTTTGTCATTGCACCATAGACACAGTTATGTTCAGTACATCTAAATGGTTTAAGAACATTCTTAAGTTCTTGACTTTCTGCTTCACTTTTTGTCTTATTACAGGCCTTGGTTGTTGTTTTAGTGACAGGTGTAAGATTTTGCAAGACAGGTGTTCCAACTTTCAGGGTGTCTTGGTTGACTCCATCAACTAAATCTAGGCGTTGTAATGCCCGCTCAATTTCTAAAATGTTGCCATCTTCAACAGGGGATGTAGAGGATATTTCAGCATTAAGGTTCTTTTCAGTGTCAGTTTCCGGCAAATCAAGAATTTTTAAAGATGGCACACTTGAAGAACCTTCACTCTGATTATGAGGGCCTATAAAAGGACTTTCAGATGCGTCTCCAGATGACAGGTGGCCGTTTTGAAGACTGTAATTTGGGCTATCGATGTCTGTAAAACTGTTACTATTGAGGACTTCTGATTCGGACTGCTGCTGTACAAGTGACTGAGAATCTTGGCCTTGCAGGTCGGTTCTTGGAAGAGGGATCGGAATGCTTGAAATATCTGGATCGTTCAGAAAATCAAGAAATGATGTAGGCAAATCAGCAGTTAGATCAACTTCATCCAACGGTTTGCACTGAGAGCGCTTAGATAAGTGTCCTCCAAGGGACTTGGTGCTGGTGAACTCCCTGTAACACCTGCAGCAAATGACTTTTCCGTCCTTTATTATTGCAGGCCACTTAGTCCTCTTTGATGATCTAATTTTCTTCATTTTTATGCTTTCGCCAGGACTTGTAACACTTTTCTCACCACAAGAAATGTCTTCACTTGTCACTGGGGACATTTCTTGTGCCACTACATCATTATTCTGTTCATTTTTCATTGTTGTAGTACTGGCATTTGAAACAGAAAAACATTCTGGTTCTTTTTTGCAAATTGGCGATACAAAATGGGTTTGAGTTTTACCTTCTGATGAGAACAGCGGATTAGCATCACTGACTGTGTATTCTTTTTCTGGCTTTAACCGAGGTTGTTCTGAAGTGGAACATGTCTCTGCTGGATAAGATGAAAAATATGGGTTGAAATTCTGTTCTGGCACAGAATGCAAATCACTAACATCGGTTGTAGCAACGCTATTATTGTTTTGTCTGATCTGCATATATCCAAGTTCTTCATTTGATGCCATTTGTGACATTTCACATGTCTGATCACTATTAAGAGCATGTAACACCCTTAAGGAGTTCGACACATATTTAGAAGCTTCATTCATCACACTCATGTGTGAATCCATGTTTCCTGTCGATAGTGTGGTCCCGTCATCAGATGAAGTAGGAGCGTAATCCACGTCTCTTTCTGACAGTAGGTCAGTGTTTGATAGGTATAATGGATAAGCCTGCTGTACGCCATCAGGCATGATCATTGTGGGAAAGTTATTCTGCAAAGAGTAATCAGAATTATATCCATCAAATGAAGTTGAAGTCCATGGCTGAGCTATCTGTGGCTGCATGAGCGGAGTCTCAGTTAGTGGAGTTTCATTCTGAGCTCTTCCAAACTGAGGGCAAAATTTGGCACCAGATGATTGTGCGTTTCCAGGAGCAGAAACATGCGGAACAGGATTTGCAGCTGTACCATCCGCCTGAAGCTTCACCTGCTGGACGTCTGGAAACTGGCCAGGACCTGCTTTTGTAGAAGGCTTTATCCGCTTTTTGGAAGTCTGACAATTTGCATGTTTAGGGTCAGATTTCTTTGCAGCAATTTCTGCAATCCTCTTGTACTTCCTTGAAAGCTTCCACTCCTCAAAAGCTTCGATATGCACGTTTTTAACATGCCTTGACAAACTTTTTGACGTGCTATATTTTCGCGTGCACATCTCAAACGGACAGACGTGAATGAGGTTTCCTTCTGCGTTTTCCAGTTTATTTTGTGACCATTGCTGTTCATATGCATCTGTTGCTGTTCCATTGTGTAAATCGAATGTCTCTTGATCCGGTGCATACTGTTTACAAGTGAAGCAAAACAGCTTCGAATCTTTCAAAACGGACTGATTCATATCTTCAGAACTCTTAAGAGCATGCAAGAAAACAGAATCATCATATTCGATTGGAATAGGCATCACTTTCACATAGCATGATCGAAGAGTAATCTGGTTTTCAGAATCATCACCAGACTGCGTCACACAATCTGTGTTTGGAGTCGTAGATGCCTCATTAGTCTGAGCAACAGAAGGGTCCCTAGCTGGTGACTGGTCATGTGTGACTGATGATTCACTTGTGTAACATAAAGAGCGATCAGCCTCTTCTACAGAGCCATGAGTGCAGATGAACACGCTCTCAGAGCGTTTCATGTTCTGTAGATTAGAATCTTGTGGAACATCAATGACTTGGTTTGTTGTCTGCTCTATGTTCAAAGAATTTGGGGTCTCTGTCTCAGTTTGAAGGCTTACGCCATCGACTTCGGTGCCCTCGGGACCCATGTGCTCTTTTTGATGTAGATTCAGTTGGGACAGAGAGAAGAAGATCTTGCCACAATTGTCATTTTTGCAGATGAACGTGATGTAGTGCTGTGCTTCATGATCATAGAGTAAATAAGCTTCACTGAATACTCTCCCACAGTTTGGAAACATACACTGCGCCTGGAATTCTGAATGCACCTTTCTGTGCATGAGAAGTTCAGCATGCGAGTTAAAGCTGCATTTGCATCCCAGCTGAATGCAGAAATACGGCTTCTCGCCACAATGCATCTGCAAGTGATCATTTAAGTGAGTCATGTTAACGAACTGTCGGCGGCAATACTGGCAAATTGCTTTCTGGCTTTGTACTTCAAGAAAATGTGTAGCCTCTTCTTCATTTTTGTGAGCCTTAACGTGTGCGACCAAATTTCTGAAGTACTTGAATACTTTCTGACAGCTTGTAACAGGACAAGAACAATCTTCAGTGTTTTCAATATCACGTACAGGGTTCCCTCGCTTTGGAGAGGATATTTTAGGTTTAGCGTTTCCAGCAGTGCTAGAATTAGTGTTTGAAGTTCCTACAACGGTAGGGCACACATTCTGACCAACATTCTGACCAACATTCTGACCAACATTCTGACCAACATTTACAGCCAATTTGCTGCAGACTTCTTTCCTATCAGTCAACGAGGGTTTGTCAGAACTCGATTTTTTGTCTTTTGTATTCATAGCAGCAAGCCGTTCTTTGCACGACTGTTTCACATGTGATGCTACATGAGGCTCAAGAATTGCTCTCGTCTCAAATGTCTTAGTACATATCGGACAACGGAAAATACCATCTTGGACATGCTTCAATGCATGCTTCACTATCCTGTGCCCAAGGAACTCCTTATCGCACAATACACAATACTGCATATAAGCTTGCCAGTTGCGAAATCTTGCGGACACAAAACCCTTTTCTCTTAACTTTTTCATTTCCCTTTTTTTCTTTCTCTCAGCTTCAATGGCAATACTATCATTTGTTGGACTAAAAGTAAAATCCAGATGTTTGAAATCATTCTCATGAACACCTAGCAGCATTTCATTTTCCTCACTGTCATTTAACTTGTCGATGGAGGACACAATAGATGCCTCCTCTCCCATCAGAGCAAGGCAATGACGCTTTAGAGTTTTCCAGTCCCAAAACTCGGGGTCAAAAGGCCACTGTGTCTTCAAGGCCAATAACAAATCACAGCGTAGTGAATTTGGAATTGGGAGACTTTCCTCCTCAATTTTCTGGTCAGGTTCATTAAAGAGTGTTTCAACCGCATAGTAGGAATCCACAGTGGGCTTAACAAGAAACTCAGTTAACTGGCATGCTCGCTTTACTTCCAAGTCTAAGGGCAACAGGCAGGAAATAGTTTTGCAGATGGTTGTGTTGCAGTCTTCATTGTCACTCACTCCTATTTTCAGAGCTTGAATGCACATTTCGATGCACACTGGAAGTCCTTCATTCTGAACCTTGAAAAGAAACAAGTGTATAATATGCTGAATTGTGATATTATATTCAAGCGATTGTTTTTAGTCCATTCATTGAAATGAAGTCTTTACCTCTGCTTGGATAACTTTGATGAGAAGAAGAATATGGTAAACACTGCCAGATAGTTGTGCTAACAGTCTGCATTGATCCAAAAAGGCCTGTACTGATTCAAGGCGTATCAACAGCTTACTCCAAAACAGTGTAAGTTCCCTGCAAGTTAAATTAAAACCATTGATCTCAAGTTGTCTTCTTAAAATATAGGCAAATAAAATGATTAAAGAAATATTAAAAAATGCATGTTAGTCACAACAGATCACAAGTTTCTGAAGAGCCACAAGCAAAATATATACTGTATATACAGCCAATGCAATGTTTTTTTTCTCTTTCACAAATAAAAGGAAGTACATGTGATTTGGGATACAGAAACTAAGCTCGTGTAAAATTTGGGTTTGAATATTATACATAAAAAATATAAATAGTTTTGAATGATTCAACTTAATCATAAGAAACAACTTTATACTACTAATAATAAGGTGTTGGAATAAGGAGCACCCATAAATAAACTTCACACAGAGAATGGTTGCATAAAACATGCCACCCACAGGCACAATACATTTATTAAATCTTGAAAGGATCATACCAGGCACAATACACATCCCCTTGGAGAAGCTGGCGCTTGAAGAAAGCAGTGCAAAGGCTTAGGGCACCTTTTTCATTTTCCTCAGATTCTAAGTTACAAATCATATCCAAAGCATCTTTGCAATCAATCTCCTTTATCTGAAAAAGATAGGTGAAAATATTACTTGGACATGTTGGAAAACAACTGCACTTTGAAAATGCTGAATTGTGATAATGTGTGATATCTACAAAAACTTTACATTTATATGAATAAATATTTGACTGTGTGTTCTTTCATGAAGTTATACAAAGACACATTAAATCAATATAAAGCCCAAAAAGAAATCTCAATTGTTTCAGAACAGTTTGGAATAAGAACTAAGTTTTCCATACTAGACATTAGAAAAACTAACCTCTTGCATGAGATCTTCTTGTGACATTGTCTCACACAGACACACAAGGTAAATCTGCCTAAAATTCTTCTTTACACCAAATACAGGAAACTCTGCACATGTTTTTGCAAGCACTGCCGCTTTTTCCACACATTTCTGTTTGATAAGGTGCTTTATACGCATATCAAGAAGTGTAGGTCCTTCCCGAGCTAGGAACTCATGCACTGTGAACAAACAAATTACAAAGTACAAAATAATCAGATGAACTTATATAAATAAACCTTGAACTTTTGATAGAACCACCCGCTCTTACAACTGATCCACAAATTCAGTACAACAATTAAACATGCAAGTACAACAAATGCCACAAGGTGTTACCTTTTTCAACATCAGGCATGTTATTTGACAGAATGTGACACAGAGTGCTGTTGGTCCAAACCCCACTTTCATTAGCCAGAGCCATCAGTGTACTAAGCTGCAAATTCCCACTGTCCTGAAGAATACCATGTGCCACCTGTGAGAATCATGAGAAAATTTACATCCTTTAGTAAATGGAAATTCTGTTTTCTATTACTGCCACAAATTCTACAAAACTCTATTAAAGCACAGCTGAATTTATATAATTATCCACTGCATATGTTTATAGTTACTTCATAATTTCTTTATTCACATTACAATTAAACCTAAAGGCACTGCCCCTTCTCGCATTGTCTTCTAGACACAGTTTGCCTCAGCTAGACCGCTTCTCCAAATAGAACATATCAAGTCCAACAAATAAATATTGTCTAACCTTGACAGAAGACTGAAATTCTTCCCACAGGGTGCATGGTACGTTCTCCGAGAATGAGAGCAGAAAATCCAGACAACTCCTAAAATACAATGAAAATTCAATTTAAATTTGTGAATTTATGCACAACAATACACCCATCATGTTCAGGTTACTTGTACTCACAAAGCTAACTTCTCAAGGACAACCGTGACATGTTCACATTCAGAGTAAAGAAAGGGGGTGGCCTCGGCAAAGCACAGTATAGCCACTGTGTACATCTCCAGCAACGGCAACGGATCCTCCTCTGACTTCCACTGGCCTCCATGTTCCACAAGTATCTGATAGAAGAAGAGAAAAATGGTACTGTATTGTAGCATTGCAAAAACAAGAGTTCCCAGTTAAAATCTTCCACCTCTAAATCTGGTATTTGATCATGTTGCTGGAAAGATTGCAATTTGTATAATATTTTCTATTCATGCGTCACACAAACCAAAATTGCAAATAATATTCTAAATGTTATCCTCAGTCATTATCTTAGCTCAAAGCCATTGTGCTGAAGTACAGAGGCAAAAAATAAATAAAAAATGGGTCACTGACCAAACACTAGAAGACCACATTGTCACACATTTTGATGACAAAGCCTAAAATAAAGGTAAAGCGTTACTTCCTTATACACTGACGGGGTACCGTTAGGGTGTCATTATAAAAAAGGTGACATTACAAAAATGGTATTTTTAGCTGTGCATGTCCTTTAAAGGTTACAATTATTTTTAAAGCAGAGGTTTTTATCTTTTTTATAGTATTTTTCCATTGCACTACTGAAGCTGGATTGTTTTCCATTCAATTGTAATTACAGCATTATTTGTCTTTTAAGTCTGTTCTGTTTGAAAAGTGATGCAAGCAACAGTCACACTAGCAACTGCTTTAAATGTTACAAGGAAACAAAATGTCAATGTTCGTGTAAAAAAAATACATATTTTCATTGCATTTTATGCAAATTAAAAAAGGGTTTAAAAAAATCAGTTACATAGTTAATACTCAGCTTTCAAAATGGTTGGCTATGATTTGTGAGAAAAAAAAAGAAAAAAATATATATTTGTCTTTCATACCTTACTGAAAAGTACCATGTTATCTTCTCTGCTCGATTGCAAACAGAGTCCTACTAACTCAGAGCTTTACTTACAAAAAGTTTCAAGGAAAGTGAAAAGTGAAACTGATCTGGGATTTCCGACAGGGCAAAACTGAAGCCCGGCTTTATTTTCAAACAAGAAACGTTATCTTAACCTCGCAGGATCACCTATATCCCAGTACATTTACAAGCCATTTAGCCTGGTACATTACAGTTTTACTCTGAAATAAAGCCAGATAACTAATGTTTGTGAAAATCCATACATTGGACAATAGGCACAAATGTTACATACTTAATGTTTAGGCAGAAAAACAGAACACAACAAAAAGAGACAAAACAAATCAAAAGCATTCCACTAATATTGTCATGAAAATAACAAATTATGATCATCGGCAAAAAGAGATGGGAAAACACAGGGGACGTCTAAGCTGGAACAATTTATTCAATAATTAATTAGTTTATTTAATTATATATTTTTTTCCAGGGCTGGGGTGGGGCACTTGGGTTATACAGGGTTGTCAAATTATCATGCCATTGATTTTTCATAGTGTCCAAGCTTGCATGTTAAATAGATTCTCATAATATCCTTTGTGCACTTACTCATAAATGCCTGTATGTATGTATTTATTTATTTATTTGCTTGCTTGCTTTTAACACTAGTCCCTTGCCTCCATATTGCCCAGCCCCAATTCTCTGACCAGCTCGACCCAATTCTAATAAAAAAAATTGTCTTCACCACTGCAACTCAGCACTGATCAGCTAGTTAGCTACTGCCATCTTAATTTTAACCATCTGCTCGTTGCATCCCTTAACAAACACAGCATTCCTGTTTATTAATGCACAATTACGCCTAGGGAAATATCTTTCTCAAAACGATGGAAAAAAATGCAGAGAGGGAAAAAAAACCAACGTTTTGCATTAATTTCATGCACGGGATCTTGTGGCAGCTGCTGAAACTGCAGAAGTAGCATTTATGAACTGATTTCAGTATTTGACTGTAAATTATGTTTAATGGTATCACAAATAACATCGAAGCGTTTTGAAACTGGGATCGCAGCACATGTGCTTGTGTGGATGACCGTGTTTTAGGTCGAGACCCTCCCTTATTAGCAATGCAATTAAGCGTTAAGGTGCCACAAAAAGCTAGCCAGCTAGCCACTTTAGCCGAGCAGCTATCACGGGAGGAGGGGGGAGGAGGAGAAGGAGGGGGGGCTTGGCAGACTACAACATACCTGCTACTTTTGCAGCAGAAATACAGCTATGTGAAAGCCTGTACCGCTAATAAACCAACTGCATTGTGTAAATGTGTCGTTTTCGATATTTAATTTAGGCAGCACGCTGCGGTGTGTGTTCAGCCGCCTGGGCTTTTTTTCCTAGCCGGTCAACGGACCGATAGTCTGCAGGACAGCGCTAACGGAATTAGCCATCCAAGCTAACCCGTTTCTCCGCGATGATGGAGACATGCAACTCCACCAATCTGCCTCAAACCGAGCTGGCAAAAACCAATGGAAAACCCAAACCTGGCAAAATCCGTGGCAGAAGCTAGCGGAGGCGTCTAACGCCGAGTCTGCGCTGTCTCGTAACACCGCGGTTAAGTCCTGGAAGCGTTTTCTCAGGGCCACGGTTTCTTCTCTTCTGTTGTATTCTTTCTCAGCCTCCTCCTCCGCCATCTTCACAACAATCACAGCTGCGCGCACCCGCTAGGGCCTGCTCTCGCGGCCCGTACCGAGCGCGCACGCGCGCGCACTGCGTGCTCGACGCCTTTCTTTACGTGAACGCGTGTATAAGCAATACACGCGTTCACGTACAGAAAGGCGTCGAGGTATGCATCTGTAGCAGGCAGGATAGTGTGGAAGACTTTACAGGCGCCATGGACCTGTGGAAATTCTTTTGTGAAATGTGGCCATGTTTTGCGAAAATGTTATGTTTTCTGTCATGTGTGGTATAAAGTGTAAACAAATTTATGCAGCATGCAAAGGTTTTAACTTGACCTGAGAAAAAGAACTGTTTTGTCATGTACAGTCAAAGTTGGTGGATTAAGGTGGTTATATACTCTTTGTGTGCAGGGCCCCCTTACTCATAATGTTTTACCAAAAAATAAATAATTTAATACCATGTGTTCTGTGCTACAAATATTACACAGCCTGTCGCTGACAATACATTAAGTATATTTATGGCCCAAGGGGGTTGTTTTCTTAGAAGTAAATGTAAGTAATTAAAAATAGTTTGGCTAATCTGGGGCCAGACTCCACACATGTGTAGCTCCAAGGCAGCAGCCTAAACCAGCCTGTACATTAATCCGCCCCGTATACAGCATATTGTTTTTTTCTTTGCACATCCCAGATTTAGAAAGCTGTTGTCAGTGTTCAAAGTCAGTTTTGATACAGCACCTCTTGAACAGATATTATTAAGGGAATTTATCGAGAGTCCGTCATGGGCAGCTTGGCAGTGCTATGGTTTACGTTCAGTGCCTTCTAGTCTGTAGCCTAAAGTCTTAATTTCTGAAACACAACTGCCATAAAACTGCAACCTAAAAATCTACAGTATGTAGGCCAATTTGCCCAGTTTTATCTCTTTACTAAACATTGTTATTTATTATGTCCTGGGTTCCTATAGATTCCACAGATTGATATGTCTTTCATAGGTGTCAAGTGGGAATATAACAAAATAAATAATAAGAATTGAAATAATAAATAATAAAGAGATTGATTGATACATACATACATAGGTGCAGCATATGCTTTATTTTGAAGTCACGTTACAATGGCAAATTACACTTAGCAGATTGTTTTAAGTTTTTAAACTAATAGGACAAGCAGTTATAGCTAAATAACATTATTCACAGAACTTTGAGTATACACATGAAAAAAATACTTTTCTTTTTGCTGTGTGATTTACGTTTAAGGGATTTTTTGAACAGACTAGTGAAATGTTTGTTTCGAAGTCATGGCATCTAAAACTTATGATAGTAGCAAGTGCTGCAATGGCAGTCTGTGTGATTCACTAGCTTTACATCATTAACGATAACCTGTAGGACCAGAAAAATGAAAATATCAGTGAAATCTGTAACATTTAAAAACATATTTATAATCAATGATAGTTTTCTGATTTGATTCCTACCCGTTTAACCTCTTTGGCAACACAACATGTTGCTTCAGATGTGATATTCTTTGGCACCAGCATAGTTTTTTTGGACCTCAAAGGAGTTGGATAAGCTCTGGAAAAGCAGCATCCCATGCACTGATACACAGGAGCACCAGGTTTTGAGAAAATATTGTTCTCCTTGAGTTTGCATTCTTCACAGCCAACTTTTCGGACAAGAGCAGAAACAAAAGTATGAAGATAAATCCAATTCATATGGATTTTATGTATATTAATTTATCAGAAAAATAAATGAATTAACTTACAGTCATTATTTGGATAAAGTTGTCCAATTTCAATTAGAACACACAGTAAAAGTATTGTTGCTCCAGTGTATTTAGGAATCAGAGTCATCCTAGCCTTGGACAGTCTGCAAAACAAAATATATACAAATTACTTCTCTTTAACACAGCTACCTATTTATCATTATAAAATTCCAATGAGTGTGAATAATCTAGAAATTTTACCTTTGTTTTTTTTTCCTCACACCAAAAACTCACTAATGCATCTGTTATAAATGCATCTCAGGGGTTTTATAGTCTCTTCTAACCACACCTACTGAATAAAACTCCCAAAACTCTCCCCAGTTAATTCTTGGTATGACTCACTGGCCTTTATCTGACCTTATTGTCCATTAAATAAATTAAAGGAAATTTTAAATATGCACTGCTGTACAGGTTACAGGTACAAAAAATACAGGTTTGATGGTACAAGTTTGGATTACACTAAGCGCTATTAAAAAACACATGATCTAATAGAATGTAGTAGTATATTTAAGTAGCCACTGTTCTTGATACTTTCTTGCTCCTTGCTCCTGTGTGATGTTATTACAGGGTACTAAAACAATGTGATACTATGAGCCTATTTTATATATATGTACTAAGCTAGAAATGACTTAGTAGAATTTTTTTAACAACTGTGTTTTTTGTTTTTGTATAAGAACATCAGTAAGAAATGTTGTTTTCAGTTAGAAGTGTTGCAGAAGTTACAGTTGCCATTATTGATATTTTACATTTCTTTATTCAACTATTAAACTCACAGTGTTACGAATCTAATATGAAAATTGCACTACTATCTTTTAATCTTTCCGGTGTTGGTAATCCATTTATCCTTGGTTGTGTTGGAAACCAGAGTCTGACCTCAGACAGATGTAACCTTATATATTGTGTGGCAGATGGAACACTGGATCTGGGGTTAAAAGATTTATTTAACTTCCCAGGTTAAATGCAAATGCTTTTTCAGTCAACAAAAAATATATATATTTTTCATTAATGTAAATCAATTAAAAATTGTTTAGTTCACTTTTCCTATGATAAACCATTAAAATCCTTGTTGAGCCTTTTTTGTTTAACACAAATAGGTTGAGTGTTTTTATTTTATTAATATTCCAACCATATACAGAAGCGCCCACTTCCCTCTTTAATAGAGACACATACTGTATAGTGTTGTTTATTCATTCAATCTAATCAGTGGCTCTTGTGGCAAAAGTACATTGCATAAAAGCATGCAGGTACACGTCATTAGCTTTATGTAATGTTCATGTCTAAAATCAGGATGTGGAAAAATTGTAATATCAGTGACTTTGAAACCCAGTGGTTAGTTACAGGCCAGCTGGTTTAAGTAATCCAAAAACAGCTGATCTTTGAGCAATAAATAGGCAACTGGATTAAAACAGAAGCAGAGCCACCGGAGTCCACTTCTCTCAGCCAAGAACAAGAATCTGGGGCTAGAGTGCGCACAGACTTACCAAACATGGACAGCTGACGAAAGGAAAAAGAAAAAAAACACCTGGACTTTTTCCAGTCTTCTACTCTCCACTGTGCATGTGTCTGTTGTAGCCTAAGGGGCCACTCACACGAATTAAAAAGTGAATTAACAAAATACAATATACAGTGGTGTGAACTATTTGCCCCTTCCTGATTACTTATTCTTTTGCATTTGATGTTTGCTCATCAAAAACCGTTAACTATTAGTCGAAGATAACATAATTGAACACAAAATGCAGTTTTTAAATGAAGGTTTACGTTATTAAGGGAGAAAAAAAACTCCAAATCTACATGGCCCTGTGTGAAAAAGTAATTGCCTCCTTGTTAAAAAATAACTTTGTGTTATAACTGTGGTTTATCACACCTAAGTTCAATTTCTGTAGTCACCCCCAGGCCTGATTACTGCCACACCTGTTTCAATCAAGAAATCACTTAAATAGGAGCTACCTGACACAGAGAAGTAGACCAAAAGCACCTCAAAAGCTAGACATCATGCCAGGATCCGAAGGAATTCAGGAACAAATGAGAACAAAAGTAATTGAGATCTATCAGTCTGGTAAAGGTTATAAAGCCATTTCTAAAGTTTTGGGACTCCAGCGAACCACAGTGAGAGCCATTATCCACAAATGGCAAAAACATGGAACAGTGGTGAACCTTCCCAGGAGTGGCCGGCCGACCAAAATTACCCCAAGAGCGCAGAGACAACTCCGAGAGGCCACAAAAGACCCCAAGACAACATCTAAAGAACTGCAGGCCTCACTTGCCTCAATTAAGGTCAGTGTTCACGAATCCACCATAAGAAAGAGACTGGGCAAAAACGGCGCAAACCACTTTTAAGCAAAAAGAACATTAAGGCTCGCCTCAATTTTGCTAAAAAAACATCTCAATGATTGCCAAGACTTTTGGGAAAATACCTTGTGGACCGACGAGACAAAAGTTGAACTTTTTGGAAGGTGCGTGTCCCGTTACATCTGGCGTAAAAGTAACACAGCATTTCAGAAAAAGAACATCATACCAACAGTAAAATATGGTGGTGGTAGTGTGATGGTCTGGGGTTGTTTTGCTGCTTCAGGACCTGGAAGGCTTGCTGTGATAGATGGAACCATGAATTCTACTGTCTACCAAAAAATCCTGAAGGAGAATGTCCGGCCATCTGTTCGTCAACTCAAGCTGAAGCGATCTTGGGTGCTGCAGCAGGACAATGACCCAAAACACACCAGCAAATCCACCTCTGAATGGCTGAAGAAAAACAAAATGAAGACTTTGAAGTGGCCTAGTCAAAGTCCTGACCTGAATCCTATTGAGATGTTGTGGCATGACCTTAAAAAGGCGGTTCATGCTAGAAAACCCTCAAATAAAGCTGAATTACAACAATTCTGCAAAGATGAGTGGCCCAAAATTCCTCCAGAGCGCTGTAAAAGACTCGTTGGAAGTTATCGCAAACGCTTGATTGCAGTTATTGCTGCTAAGGGTGGCCCAACCAGTTATTAGGTTCAGGGGGCAATTATTTTTTCACACAGGGCCATGTAGGTTTGGATTTTTTTTCTCCCTAAATAATAAAAACCATCATTTAAAAACTGCATTTTGTGTTTACTTGTGTTATCTTTGACTACTAGTTAAATGTGTTTGATGATCAGAAACATTTTGTGTGACAAACATGCAAAAGAATAAGAAATCAGGAAGGGGGCAAATAGTTTTTCACACCACTGTATACAATACAAAGACTGTGTACACTGTGTAAACTAACCTATTTGTAACGGCATCATGTGGATATATTCATTCGTTCATCTTCTATATTGCCTATTCTATACATGGGGTCTGAGAAAGCCTGTTGCTGAGACTTTGAGCACAAGGCGGGGTACACCCTTGACGGGGTGACAATCCATTGCAGGGCACACACACACACACTACAAGCTACATTTGGGAATGCTAGTTAGCCTAATGTGCATGTCTTTGTACTGTGGGTGGAAACAGGAAACCCACCAAGCACTGGAAGAACACTGGAAGAACACGTGAACACGTGACCTGAGGCAGGAATCGAACCTTAGACCATAAAGGTGCAAGGCCACAGTGCTAAGCACTATGCTACCTTGCCATCTTCATATGAATATAGCATCTTGTAAAATATAAAATAACATTCATTTATTTATCTATACAGCTTATCCTATACAATGCCATGGATCCTGTAGCGTATCCCAGGAAACTTTTGTCACAAGGCAGGGTACACTCTGGATGGGGAGCCAATCCATTCCATCTATTGCACATGCACACCACACACTTATTTACACTGCTACAGGCAATTTTGTGAATACCAGATAGCCTAATCTTTGGAGTCTTTTGGAGCCTAATCTAGTCTTTGGAGACTATGGGGGAACCAGTAGTAGAAGAAGGAAACCCTCGCAGCACGGGAGAACATGCAAACTTCCCGCACTCAGACCCATGCGGGAATTGAACTCGGACCCTGAAGGTGCGAGGCCACGCAGCTAACCACTATGTGCAAATACAATAAAATCTAACAAATGCATGAAAGTTGACGATAATATCTTTATGCATAATTATCTGGTATGGATTTTGGTATGTAAGCCAAAAACTTGTTAGAAGTGAAATCATGCAGCGTAGAATGCAACAAAGATTAACATTTTGGCCACGTGGTGGCTGTATTGAGTAAATAATATTGTTTCAAGGGCAAAATTAACATATTTAGCAAACATCTCTATGAAAGTAGTATTTATGTGAGTTAAAAAAATATTGTGGCAGCTGGAATGTTCAGTGATTTAGATTTGGGTGGCAATTGGAAAGGCCAGGGTTACTTAAAGGGTGGCCGATTTTTCCAAAAGAAAACCTCTGATTTTCTTTTGTCTTTTAATTAGATTTCTGTGTGTCCTTACAACACCTCCTGTTCCACCGTTATTACGTAAACGCAATGATGAATACATGATCGTGCATATGGATCAGTCGTGTTTACTTAATAATAAAGAAAACGTCACATGGCAAGATTTTCTGGGCAGGAGATGAGAATCCCTTGTGTAAGAAGAACAAGGAGAACCAAACTGTGCAGTGCATAGAAATATAAAGACCAAAACGACCAAAAAAAAATCGCTTCATCCACACAGACACGGTGCTGCCCTCTGCTGGTTGGTCTTGGCTAGAGCGTGCTTATTTAGCCAATATGGGCACTAGCAGCCTTGCAAACGCGCCATGAGAGATTCCCTGGATGGGTGCGTAAGAAACCCCGTGCTTTAGAAAAAATCTCGCGGCGTGATACTAGCCGCCATTTTGCATCGTCCTAGCTAAGTGCAAGAGCGGCGCCGGACCAACGGCAGGGGTTTTGGTCACTTTTTTCATTTTCTCCCGTTTTCCCTCCGGAGTCATCCACTCACAACAATTATTAATCGACAGGTACGATAAACGTCTTAAGCTTGGCAGAGGAATGTGTGGCATAGATGTGTGATCTGATGTTCTTTTGTTATCAAACAAAAGTAGCTAGAAACTGGTCGGGACGTCTCAGACCGGCTTTTTGAAAATGGACTCCCATGTGTGGCGGCACGTTGGCACGTTGACTTGCATTCGGCTAACAGCTAGCTTAACTCACATAGGCCTCTCCTCGACGTGTAAGCATAAGAAAGATTATTCTAGTCATTCAGGACTCGAATTGTTGCCTTTGCGAAAAATAATGATGTTTTAATGGTGCTTGGATAGCATAGACAAAAAGGAAAAGCATTATTTCCTGGCCAAGTTGTCAAGCTAGCTAGCTAAGCACTTAGCAAGCTGGCTAACAACAAGCACGCAAAGTTGTAAGAGAGTTTTTCTTAATCGTTGTGACCAATGCACGGTATTGTGGGTGCTCGATAGACCCCGGCTCTGTGTCAGTTGAGATACGAGTGCGTTGACAGCGCGGGTCACAGTAGCTGTCAAATAAACGCATGGCAGCTATTGGGAGTTGTAGGTGTCCACGTTGCTCTTGTGTCCCTGGCCTAAAAGGGCTAGCTAGCTTGCTAGGTAGCCTACTGGTTACTAGCGAAATCTGCTCCCGTCATTAGCGCGCCACATTGCAGTTTGACCGCCTCATTTGAAGCTGCAAAAACTCGCCGGGTACAACGAGACAAAGCGATCTTCATTCAGGTGTCCCCAGGTAACTTTAGCAGTGGAGAGGATAACAGATTAAAATAAATCCAATCATCTATTGTGCTTTTTTTTTTTTAAGTAAATGTTACCCGAAGCGACATGGTTTCCATATGTGCACACTGTTACTGGGCGTTGAGATGTCAGATCTTTAGCTGTTTTTTTTGTGTGTGTGGTTTTTTTTTTTTTTTTTTACTATAAACTGGTGAGCTCGTGTTTCATTCAACTAATGGATTCGACGATTTGTGATCCACACGCGCGCATTGCTGGCTAGGTAGCATTAGATTAGCCTCCAAAAAAGACACGTGGAAAAGCACACCTAGGCTGGGAGTTCAAGTTTAGAACTAGATTTGTGGTGGTTGTGTGCATACATTTGCATAAAATTTTGACAGACGACGCGACTATTCTTGCAAAACTCAAAAGTGGGCGTGGAAATGTGTTGATTAAACGTGGTCTGATCTTGGTGTGCCCACTGATCTGTCCAAGCTGTAAAAATGGGTGCCTCGTTGTATTGTCCCTCCACTAGTGCGTGCACTTGGTGTAAGGGATGCGAGAACATAAACACGGGGTCAGGCAACAGGTTCCTTGACCTCTGCCCAGTTTGAATTAATTTGGCTCATTGCATCTGCGCAGATAACGGAGACATGGCCACAGAGCATATAAATGGAAACGGTACTGAAGAACCAATGGAGACTTCGGCTGCAGTTACCCATTCAGAACACTTCCAGACATTATTAGACGCTGGGTTACCTAGAAAAGTTGCTGTCAAACTAGATGAAATTTACATAGCAGGTAAGGCCCCTTGAACTTTCAGCATATTTGCATCCATTTCAGGTTTCAATCCAGTTGCATGTGCTTTTAAAAAAAGATTGTGGGAATTGGAAAACCAAAGCAACTTTTTGTGGTTTCCTTCCAAAATGGGTACTGCAGTCAAAATGTGCTTATAGAAAAATAAATAAATAGTATTTTTTTCTTTTTTGTTTAAAGGAAAGTTGGCCAATGATATATTTTATTTATTTTTTATTTTATTTTTCTCTTTGCCTCCCTTAGCAGTTTGAAATCAGAGTATCCTGGGTGGCAGTGTCAGAAAATTTCAATGTGTAGACCCTTAAAGCTGAGTATTAAGCACTCCTGAGGAGGTCTCCTCATACAGTGTCAGGGCAAGTGTGTTGCCAGATGGACATATGCAGGAACAATGGAGCAGCTGGCAGTGGTTAAGACAGGTGACGGGACCTCATAAATCACTGTGAGCAAGCTTGATATGCAGAGGGTTTCTGGATGGCGGTCTCAAATTACATCATGACATCTGTTGTGATTAGTCCTGTATATTTGTGCTGTGACACCAGCGATATTTGAATAGCACAGTGCAGAGTGGCATAAAAGAATAAACTGGCAGTTGATCTTTATTGCATTATTCTTTTGTTTGCATTTCTCGCTCAGGTCTGGTTTCTCACAGTGATCTTGATGATCGGGCAATTGAAGCGCTAAAGGAATTTAACGAAGAAGGTGCTCTGCAAGTCCTCCTCCAATTTAAAGACAGTGACCTCTCACATGTTCAGGTAGGTTTGTAATAATGAGCCAAGTGTTATAAATAATATTTATATATTATACATACAATGGATAGTGCAAAGACTAGGAATGCTTTTATAAAGTGAGGGTTGAGTTGTAGACCATACATATATTAAGCACACGGAGTTGTTTGAATGACCGTAATCAGCCCTTGGATACCAGTGTAGTGCAGGTGCATGTTTTTGAAGCTGGGTCAGATTCAGTTGCTACAGTGTGTGTGTACATTGCTTACATATGTTCAAAGTCTTGAATTTTATTTCTACATTATGATTCAAAAGTATTAACGTGAATTTTAGTTACAACCAATATTAAATCAGTGATTCAGAAAAGTCCATGATTACTAGTAATTGGTATTAGGATTTTTAGTTTTAAGCAAAAATGTTATAGATTTATTTTTCTCTTTAGAACAAAAGTGCCTTTCTCTGTGGAGTTATGAAGACATACAGGCAAAGGGAGAAGCAGGGGACCAAAGTGTCAGATTCTAATAAAGGACCAGATGAGACAAAAATCAAGGTGAGTATTATTTTACTTATCTTTTGTTTAACCCCATTTAGTATGGCAGAGATGCATGTTCACCTTTCTACCCTGCTAGGCTTTGCTTGAGAGGACTGGTTACACACTTGATGTGACAACAGGTCAAAGGAAATATGGCGGCCCTCCTCCTGAGTCCACCCACTCAGGTGCACAACCCACAGTTGGGACGGAGGTAAGTTACCCTGCAGTAAACTATAGAAACTAACTGTTGACAATTATTCTTAGTTGGAAGTTAATAAAACATAACTTTAAAAGTTTTCAAGTTTTACACTAGTTTTTGTCTTTTTTTTTTTTTTTAGATTTTTGTAGGAAAAATTCCAAGGGATCTCTTCGAAGATGAGCTGGTCCCCCTGTTTGAAAAAGCTGGGCCCATATGGGACCTGCGTCTGATGATGGATCCCCTCAGTGGCCTGAACAGAGGCTATGCCTTTGTCACTTTTTGCACTAAAGAGGCTGCTCAGGATGCTGTTAAACTGGTAAGTAAATAATTTTCGCTTGTACCATTGTTAAACAACTTTCGTCTAAAGTTTGCTATGTTTGTATTCCAAGCAATACAATACTTCAAGGACAATGTTGTACATGAACCCTAAAGGAATGACCTGAGGGTTTGCATCTTTTTTAGTGTAACAACAGCGAGATCCGCCCTGGCAAACACATTGGTGTTTGTATTTCTGTGGCCAACAATAGGCTGTTTGTTGGCTCCATCCCCAAGAGCAAAACCAAGGAGCAGATAGTGGAAGAATTTGCTAAAGTTACAGGTAGGTAAATAACTACAAGGCTGTTAACCCTTTAGCCTAAGATTCTTTCTGGAGCACAAGCTAAAGTTGTTAGCATGAACTGTATGGATATATTCATAGACTGTGAAAATAAAGCTATGCTTAATCACTTTTTCCTTCTTCCTTTCAGAGGGGTTGAATGATGTAATTTTATACCATCAGCCTGATGACAAGAAAAAGAATAGAGGGTTCTGCTTTCTGGAGTATGAGGATCACAAAACAGCAGCACAAGCACGACGCAGGTTGATGAGTGGCAAGGTAAAAGTGTGGGGCAATGTGGTGACTGTGGAATGGGCTGATCCCATTGAGGACCCTGACCCAGAGGTTATGGCAAAGGTAAATAAGCAGAATGTGTGCCAAGGGCAATTTATTCTTACTACTTATCTATTTTACTGTTGTTTTTTCTGGTTGGGGTAAACAGCATTTTGTCCTTTTTAGGTTAAAGTACTTTTTGTAAGAAACCTCGCAAGCACTGTATCAGAAGAGCTCTTGGAAAAGACTTTCAGCCAGTTTGGCAAGCTCGAGAGGGTGAAGAAGCTTAAGGATTATGCCTTCATTCATTTTGAAGACAGAGATGGTGCAGTTAAGGTACTATGTTTAATAATTTTTTTTGTTATGTTTGTGGTAAATATTACTTTATTTTAAAAAATAATAATAATTGCATACTTTTAATAGGCTTTAGCTGAAATGAATGGAAAAGATTTGGAAGGTGAACAAATTGAAATCGTGTTTGCAAAACCACCCGATCAGAAGAGGAAAGAGCGGAAGGCGCAGAGACAAGCAGCGAAAACTCAAATGTAATATACTACTTTTTTCTGCTACATATGGAAGTATTGTTTATAAAATGTATTGTGTTGCTCAAATTTAATTACTTGTGTTTTCAACAAGGCATTTCTGGGCCTCCTCCAGGTATGATGATTATTATTATTATGGCCCACCACATATGCCACCTCCCACAAGAGGAAGAGGACGAAGAGGCAGGGGAGGCTTCTCTTATCCCCACGACTACTACGGCTATGATGACTATTATGAATACTATGGCTATGACTATCACAATTATCGCGGTGGCTATGAAGATCCATACTATGGCTACGATGACTTTCAAATTCAAGGTAGAGGCCGAGGGGGTCGGGGAACCCGTGGATCCACTCTCTCTCGAGGTCGAGGTGCAACTGCAACTCGAGGAAGAGGTTTCTCCCAGCATGGAGGCCCAGGATCCACTAGAGTGGCACGTGGCTCCAGAGGAGGAGCTCAACAAAGAGGCCGCGTGGTACGTGCGTGTGTGTGTGAGCAAGAGAGAGTCAGGACACAAAAGGCCATTCTGTACCTAACTATGAGTCATTAAAATTGATCATTTATTGTATACTATTTTCTTCTTTCAAATTGCAAACATTTAAAGGCACCTTGTGGAAGAAATGGACCAAAGGTTTGCATGTTTCTCTCTTCCTGGAAAATCTGCTTTGAATATAAAGAACTAAGAAGCAGTGTTTTGTAACGACTTGATGGTTTTGCATAGGCAAACTTGTTTGCTTTGCTTAAGGGGTGAACAAGGACACATTACTGTAAAGTTTCTGCACTTACTTTCTAGACGTTTTGTTCAATTTGGGCTTGAAAAATTTCCACAGGTGTTTTGAAAGATATTAAAATGCAGAACTACCTTACATGTGCCTTGCCTTTATTAATTTCCGAGGTTTAAAAGTAATTTTTCCTTAAAATTTTTAGGTAAAGCTCTTTTTGTTTTTCTCAGCAGGGAAAGGGGGTCGAGGCTGGTCCTGACCAGTGACAGTGAAGACTGACTTGCTACATGGGGTTACACCATAAGCTGCCAGTGAAGATGATGGTAAGGTCGAAGCAATGCCCCAGTGATGTTACAGCCTTACAGAAGCAGATCTCCCATACTGCCATCCTTGAAAACCAGTGGAAATTCTGTTCACTTGTACCTTTGGACTTGTTGCATTCATTAGTCATGCATTTAAATTTTGTCGCATCCTTTTCCACACCCTCCAAAATAACACGCTCCAGATATTACAAAGTATGCCAGTTTAAAAAAAATTGAGGTTCAGACTTCCTAAAGGAATACTAAACATTGTTCTTTTTTTGTTTTTGCACTTTTAAAGTCTCTGAGTTTGAAGTGGCTCAGTGGAGCTTGATAATGTATATTTTTGTGCTTAATGCAATTTTATTGTCGGAATATCCATGTTTATCTAAATTAATTATTTGGATGAAAAGGAAATGACATCTGCAGGTTTTTGGTGTAACCACCTTGCATGGATAAGTCAGGCATTCCAGGAAAGTGGTTCTTTTCAGAACTTGTCTTTAAAGGGTTGGTTAACTACCTCAGTACAGAGGATTTGAACTACCCTGCCTGTACTGTAAATAGGGAAACTTATATTGATGAAAGCAGGGCTTGTTTTCTATGAAATATGCATTAGAGCAGCTGCTCAAAAGATGTACTTAATGTAATATAATCATTTTGCTGCTGCTCTGACACTGCAAACAGTCAAACTGGGCATGCAAAATAATCTCATATGATGAGCCTGAACAAGCCCTGCTTTTATCGTATTTTGAACTGAATTAGCTTCCTTGCTTCTTCAGATTATGTAGTTACTGGTTGTATGATTGTATGATAGTTTTGGAATAAAATGTTACTTTTGTAAAGGCTTGAACATCACAAAGGCGTCAACTGCTTTTGGTAAGCCCTGCAGTGTCCCTTTTTCCAACAATTGAAATAACATTTTTAGAAAACAGCTGTCCTCTTGAGATCATGTATCATCTTACCTTTTTGTTTTATTGTATCATGCATCATTTTGAAAGAATGATCACATTTCCGATCAGATTAGGAAAATCTAAGCCCTGATGTTCACTTTCTGTGCATCTGGCTGTGTCCGGTGTGAAGGGATGGGATCATTTACTGGAAAAAGGGATGCTGCAGCTTTGGTTTATATTCCATTATATAGCAAACAGTTGACTGAACCATTCAACCGGTTTTGTACACAGTTAACTCCCTCTTGATGAAGCTGTATCAACCTTTTGACATGTTAGCAGTTTTAAACTATTGTTGGTGGCCAACAACGTTTTTGCATTCCCGCAAATAAATTGTTTTATACTGTAAAATGAGGTGAGTGTAACTTATTTTTGTAATAAAGTTTTTGATTTCTATCTGTGTCCTAAAACTGTTTACTGTTTTAGCCATAAGTGTTAAAACCTAAGAAAATAATTTATTTTTTATATTAAATGGTCATGCCGATTTTAGTTATGATGAATTCAGACACCTTTATTTATATATTTGTATATTTATATGTAATCTCGTGGTTTTCAAAGTCATTTCGTTGTTCCTTGAAAAGAAGAATTGGACCATGTGCTTTAATGACTGGGAAGAACACGTGGCCATGGACGCGCCTCCGCCCGGAAATGACGCAACTCTGGAACCAAACCCCAAATAAACAACGTGTGGAACCGTTATAAAGCACATCAGTGTCTAACGCAAAGTCGGACAACTGGACCTGCAAACGAGGAAGTGTAAAACGTTATTCCGATGCATATAACGGTGTATGGTTGACTAGCCGTGTATTTTAGCTCGGGTTGTCTTGTGGAGAGCGATATAGCGGTGGAATCTTTCTGTCAAAAACAGCTAGCTTAGTCCGAACAGAGTGTTAGAAAGCCCTTCTTTATGGTGAGTACCGCGACAAGTCGTTTAATTCAGGTGTTATCGTTCCTTTATTAGGAGTGAACGCCTGTCTTTACCTTCCGTTTCCCTCCGTGTAGCTCTGAGCATGTCTCCACTCGGAGTGTATTTGCTGAAGGTAAGGCGGCGGCTGGAGCTGTGCAGAGAGGTCGGCCGTCAGTATCCTGTCTTCTGCTTTCTGCTTCTACTCCTGCTTCTGTCTACAGTCTTACTCAATAGGTAATAATGTGATTTAGGGTTCAGTTAATGCGTTATACGCAATTTACAGCAGTGCTTCGATAACACTTAGAAATAAGGGAACATAACTAGCCTATACATGTGCTTGTGGTTTATTATTAATAGGTACGTCATTCGTATTCAACCTCCTTAAAGGTAATAAGGTACGAAAGACGTACGGTTGGTACCAACCCTGTGGATCGATCCCTGCTATCTTTAATTCAGATTGAGACAAAACAAAAAAGTATTCTTTCACGCATCCAAATCATTGAATTCAGATGATCCAATCACTTCCATGGTGACAGGAGTATAGAATCCAGGGTCGCACCCGGGCTGGCAGACCACTTGTACAAGCATTTGTGAAAGAATGGGTCGCTCTATGGAGCTCAGTGAATTCCCACATGGTACTGTGATAAGATTTCACACAATATTGTATTACAACAAAGTGGAAGCGATCATGAACAAACAGCAACTCCGTGTAAAATCACAGAGTGAGGTCACTGGATGCTGAGCGCAGAGCTTGCCAGCTTAGTCAATAGCTACAGACCTTTAAACTTCATGTGCCCTTCAGATTAGCTCAAGAATATCGTGTAGAAAACTTTATAGATCAGGTTTTCATGTCCAAGCAGCTGCATCCAAGCCTTACATCACCATAGAAAAGTCCATAAAGATATCGCTGAGCAGGTTTGGTTTGTAAGAGTGTGACATCTTTGGGATGAGTTAGAGCAGAGATTGCGAGCCAGACCTTCTGGCATAACATCACAAATGCACTTCTGAAAGAATGATCCCCACAAACACACTCCTAAACCTTATGGAAAGCCTTCCCAAAAGAGTTGAAGCTGTTATCGCTGCAAAGGGTGGGCCAACATATTAAACCCTGTGGATTAACAATTAGATGGTACTCAAGTTTATATACATGTGAAGGTAGAGAGAATACCTTTGGCAATATATATATATATATATATATATATATATATAATAAATATATATTAAATTAACATACACACATTACTTGTATATGTTCAGGAAGTATAGTATGTACTTTAATGAAATACATTTTCATTTACGTTAATGTTCAATATTTAATTGTAGTAATTTTCATCTAAAGATATTTTTTTCATGAAATAAATCTGATTTCTAATAACATCAATATCTTATAGGGTAAACACTAAAATCATGAAACAATAATTGAATATAATTAATAATATGAAATAAATATTAGTTACCCCAAACTGTCATTGCTATTACACAAATATAGTTTTACTTTAAAATACATTTGACAATCTAAAATTGTTTGTGGATCAGAGGTCACTAGATGAAGAGCATTGGACAAAAACAAAAGATATGTCGGATGTCTCTCTTCATTTGTTTAGAAATGTCAATTTATTTTGTAATTTTGTGCAACGCTTTTAAGTCCATCATTAGTGTTACTCAATTTATAATAATAACTGTCAAAAATTTCACTTAAAAATGTATTGCATCTCAAATTATTTTGACTTAATTAAAAACCATGTGGTCTTACACTTTGAAACCATTTTTTAAGTAGTTAAGATTTTTTTCTCTAAATTGTCATTGGTGTCACTAGGAAGAGAAGTAACTGCATTAAGCTCTATGTTTTAATTAATTCATTAATGTTAAAAGGAAGTTATTGCTGTTAAAGAAATTCTAGGCGTGATGGAAGAAATACATTTCAGGAGATTTTTATTACCCAAATTCCACCTTTTCTGTAGTATGACCCATTTTATTACCCAAATTCCACCTTTTCTGTAGTATGAAAAGTACTATATAAATAAAAGTGAATTTAATTGTAGTACAGTTTCACACTACACTGAACTGCATTACATTAAAAGCACCATCACAGTTTTGCCCTTTGTCCAAGTCTCTCAGATCCGTATACTCCAACTTCCAAAACGTCAACTTTGAGAACTGATGGCTCACTTGCTGTTTCATATTTCCCACATGTATCACTGCACTGATATAATCAATGTTTCTTGTGTACCCTGCCAGTGGTTTTAATGTTATTGCTGGTTGGTTGATTATATGGAGTGTATAGCATTGGCACTTGTCCTTTTTTTGTTTCAGGTATCTTCACGTTATTGTCATTTTCTGGTCATTCTTGGCCGGAGTGGTAACCTTTTATTGCTCCTTGGGACCTGAGACACTGCTTCCCAATATCCTTATAACTATTAAACCTAAGAAAAAGGTACACATTTTTAAAATAAATATTTGAGGTACTCGTTGATGTGATTTAACGTAATTCCATTATTTGTTAGTTTGCTCATTTCTCTTCTTGAAGATTCATTGTATTATTTGTTTTTTTTTACATGCCACCTATATATTATTATGCTAAGTTGTACTTATAAGGCTTTTTATAGTCTTCAATATGGCTTAGTAATTTTTTTCCTACACTCTTTTGACAATGAGCTTTACATTCATATCAGGTGTAATTTGCCAGACAACATGTGTATCTTTTTTTTATTATTATTTATTATTGTTTGTATTTAAACCAGAAGTGTCATTGGTCTACTGAAAAGTTTCATTCACAAATTATATTAATGTGTAGCTATATGCTGAATAAGTACTGTACACAGTGTGCAATTTGCACTGTTTGGAAATCTAAAACTGTGGAGTTTCTTTTGTACATATGGTAGCGCTTAGTCAAGCTACTGGAGCAAACAATGGTCAAAGGCGAAAGGAAAAGCACCTCTGATTATTTCTATGTTAATAAAATTGGTTGATGATTGGTTTATTGTATAATAGCTATGTATTGGCAATCTTTACAGAAAATCAGAAATTCTATTTTAATATTAATTTGTTTACCAAGAGAAAGAAAGAACAGTGTGTATAATTTCCTAGGCCCCCCAAAATTGGATTAGTTGCAAGTTTTGTGTTTTCTAAACTGTAGCTGAGGTGGGAATTTTGACATAACCTGGCAACCGTTCCCACTTTGTGTAAACACTATTTCAAATCTGTTATTTAAATTTTAAATAGAATAAAAGAAATTAAGCATTATTTGTTACATTCCTAACATTATTAAACACAAAGCCAAAAGATATTACAGTATGTATCAACATTTTAAATTGACGTCTATTAAATAACAAAAGCAAATGTCCCTGAATACAACTTTTCCCTCACTCTATAATGTTACTTTAAGAAAAACCTTTCAGTATTGCAGTCTACTATTTTCTGTTTTAACAGCCAGAGCAGCAAGAGCTGTTTCCTTTTGCCCACAGCTGTGCTGTCTGTGGGAAAATTAAATGCACAAGACACAGGTAATTTAACTGCTCGGGTTTCTCCTCTAATAAGGTAAATCCAGATTAATTCACTAAAAGGATTCGTTTGTATTGTTTCTTCTCTTAGACCAACATTGCTTCTTGAAAACTATCAGCCGTGGTTGGATCTAAAAGTGCACTCCAAGGTGGATGCGTCTCTGTCAGAGGTTTGAGAGCTTTACATCACCTCAGTTTAAGATGACATTCTTTAGAGTTTTAAATGGTTAGATTGGAATCTTCTCTGCCCTTAGATTCTTGAGCTCGTCCTTGAAAACTTTGTGTATCCTTGGTACAGGTATGTTGATTGCATCCATTCATATCTTCGTATATTATGATATGACAATAAAAACAAATCCTTGTTGGCAGGGATATTACAGATGATGAAGCATTTGTGGATGATCTCAGAGTGACCTTGCGCTTTGTAGCTGCAGTTCTGGTCCGCCGAGCACAGAGAGTAATGTATTATTTAATCTTTTTTTTTTTTTTTGGTTAGTGTAGGATTTTGCTGTTTGATAGCTACTGTAGTATGTCACTGTTATCACATCAGATATAGCTTTGCTAATGGTAAAATTTTTTTTTGCTTCACAGGTTGATATTCCATCTCTCATCACACTTAAACTACTTAAGGTTTCCATGAAACATATAGAAATAATTGCCAAAGCAAGACAAAAAGGTATTTCATCACGGATGCTTGTTAGGGTTCTACCAGATGGCATTATCAGGATATTTAACCCCAAAAACTTTGGGAAGAAAGTTGAGACTTGGCTGTAGATTTACCTTTCATTAATAATAACCCTGCACTTAGAGCCGCGTCAACAAAGTAATGTTTTGGGAAACTTAAAGTCAGTACCATAGTAATACATTATGACCTGAGCTGAAAAAGGTAGACAATATGCACAAATTTAGGATGCACCATAAGTGGGTAATTTGAACATTTTCTGCATGGACGGTGCAGTTAGACATTACAGAAAAAGGTTTTGAAACCAGTGTTTTACAGAAAAGATTTTGACTAAACATATGTTCTTAGGTTGAAGGAAATATTGTACTTTACCCTGCAGTTTACTTTAAATGTAACTATGTTTTGTGTGTGTATGTGTGTGCTTTAGTCAAGCACTCGGAGCATCTCCAGCAGGCTGCGTTAGAGGAGTATGGTCCTGATCTGCATGTGGCCTTGCGCAGTAGGAGGGATGAACTGCTCTATCTGCGCAAGCTTACTGAGATGCTTTTCCCGTATATTTTGCCCTCAAAAGCTACTGATTGCAGGTAATGAAGCTCTGGCATTATGACCGTTAGTAAATATTCCTCTGCTTTTTCCTCTTCTGTTGCATGCCTATGTATTTTCCAGATCTCTTACTCTTCTGATAAGAGAGGTTCTTGCTGGCTCTGTATTCCTTCCTTCAATGGATTACTTGGCTGATCCTGTGAGTGACAGTGGGAAAGAAACCTGTTTGTAAGATGAACTTTTCTGTAATTTATAAAACTCAGTGTGCCCATTTTCTCTTTTAGGACACTGTGAACCACTTGCTCCATATTTTCATTGACAACTCTCCAGTAAGTTTTATTTAGATGTCCTGTTGCTGTCAATGAACTTGAATGCTACAAGCTTTATTTCGGTCCAAATAGTAGATTAAACAACTATAAAGAAGTAAAACCTTGTAGCAAGTAATAAAAAAAACATTCATTTAAAAAGATAATATGCGCAATGATGTTTACAAGCAGTTACATACATAATGTTCAAAGATAAAACTAATTGAGATACCTTTAAATAAATGTTTGCTTCATATTTATGTACAGTATATGTTTTAATTGTGGATATCTCAATGTAGCCAGAAGCTGCCACTGAACCAGCCTCTGTATTGGTCCCCTTCCTGCAGAAGTACGCAGAGATACGCAATAAGAAAACTTCTGTAAGTCTTATCTGTTTTCACCTGATTCATGCATAATCTTCAACCCGGTAATGTTTTCTGGCTGGAAAATGTTCATATTTTGATATTTGGTATTATCTTCAAATCAGGTGTTAAAGCTACAACTTAAGGAGATTCGGGAGCAGCAGGACTTGCTGTTTCGCTTTATGAACTTCCTCAAGCAAGAAGGAGCTGTTCATGTTTTGCAGTTCTGCCTCACTGTTGGTAAGGTTTACAAACTCAACTGTTGGCCAATATGTAGTCCACTTTTCTACATCTCTTCACTGGGTTGTAGATGTTCCCCTAAGAAAATAAATATTGAGCTTGGAAGAGAATGTTGAATTATTCAGGGCATAAAGAGCAGGGTTGCAGACTGAGTCAGAGTGTGCAATCTCTCAGTAATACTGGCTGCTCCACCCGGGAGTTTTGTTCAAGTGGTTAAAATGTGTTAAGCTCAGTATTTTCTCTGTATTTCAGAAGAGTTCAATGATAAGATCCTTCGCCCAGAACTTTCAGATACAGAAAAACTGATGCTGCATGAGGAGGTAAAAAAGATATATGAGACATATTGCCTTGATGACAGCATTGACAAAATTCGCTTTGACCATTTCATTGTTGAGGAGATCAAAAACAGTAAGTGTTTTTTTGTTGTTGTCGTTTTAGGATTATGGTTAAAAACACAACTTATCCTTTAATTTAACCATGTTAAACATTACATTTGTATAATCATTCAAATGTTGTAGAATCCCTTATATGCATTATCGTTTCTGTAACTCCTACAGTTGCAGAAGGTGTCTTTGCTGATGTTGTAAAACTGCAGACTATGCGCTGTCTGTTTGAGGCCTATGAACATGTTCTTTCCTTGTTGGAGAATGTTTTCACTCCCATGTTCTGCCATAGTGATGAGGTAAGGCTATTTCTATACACACTGGACCCTAGTGGCATCAATTTCTGACACATGACTGCTGTCAGGGGTGCCCTAGATCACTTTTGCCCTGGAGCAACTCTCTCAGTTCTATGGCTGATTATCAAGTTTAGTTTTCAATTAGGGGAAATTACCATCCTATGGGACCAGAGGCAGACACAGCTCCTTTATAAATTCAAATGTCAAATTAAAACTTTGTTTCCTACACAAACTGCAATACACACTATGACGTGCTGTGAAATGCTTCTTACAGCATGTGTGTACATAAAGCAATTAATTATTATATGGTTAGAATATTTCACATATACTGTATTGTAAAGGATATAAAAGAGAGGTGGCAGCAACATTATTACTGTCTTTCGAATAAATTGCAGATACAGTATGTGGAGTTGTATGTGCAAAGCAATGAACTGTCCTAAGATTTGTTTAACAAGTCTATGTTTTAGTATTTTAGGCAGCTGTTGAGGGGGGCAGAGTCCCCAACCAGAAGCTCCAGGCTTGGCAGGTGGGTGATCTTTAGATTTTAAAAAGAGCACATTTAGTATTTAAAATGAATTAAATGAATTACGATGCAAGATATTTATTAAGCATGTAGACCAAAGCAGTATATTTTATACAAGTGTTGGATTGCATAAAGTGATAATCTGTTAGACTTGTAAAGACTTCTTCAGTTTTTTTATTTTCTTTTTAATTCATTTTCATACAAAAATAAAAATCAAAGCAGAGTTCATTCAAATGTTTGATTTGTGTACATCAGTAAAAAGCCAGGATTGCTTTCCCAGATTAATGCCAATAGATATAAATGTTGTCGTATTAATTTTCTTAGCATCCGTTGAAGTGTACAGCCTGACTATTAAATATTGTCAGCAAAAAGGAAAATCTCTTGTGATATACATTCCCTAACTTACTGTATGGGTCAGTCTTATCATATTATGTAGTTTGTTAAATGTTTATTCCCTGAATTCCATTTATTCCCTGAATGTTCTTTTCTTTCCTTTAAATGCATATGTGTTATTTGTTAATTTTGCAATAGGGTGTGGTGTTTACAGAGGACAGTTGTAATTCCTTTTGCTTATTATTTCAGAAATAGCGTGAGTTTGGATGACATCCGGTGAGTATACTGTCGACTTTATGCTCAACCTGTAGCTTTCTATTCTTCACATATTGCTGCATGTGAGATACATGCTGGAATGCAGGAACAAAAAAAAATTATTTCATGAGCTGCAGATGCCTCTGTGAAAACCACAATCCTTTTGTGGCTGTGTATAACTCCTATATAAAAGTTCCTCATTCTTCAATTAAGTTTAGGTCTAGCAAGATATATTTTTTGGGTAAAACTGACCTTTCTTTGAGCTGAAACTAGATTCCTTACATACATGAAAAAAGGCTTGTTGTCAAAGAATCTGGTAACACTGCCCTCCACATGCCTTACAATAAAAAATGTGGAGCTTGTTACTTAACTGCGAAACAAGTCTAAGATCCAGTGCAACAATGTACACAAGTACTTTAACCACCTTAGCTGATTCTGTTTGTCTCTCTCTCATACCACGGATTACACTTTGTATTTGTGTCCATCTTTTGACCCTCCATTCAACCATGGGCTCTAGCTTTTCTGAGTGGGACGATATCATGAATCTAGAGTCTCCGTCCATCTCATCTGCATCGGTCTCCCCTAATGTTTCATCCATTCTTATTCACCCATCTGGCTCTAATGCCTTGCGCAACATTGCGCTTAAGTAAGTCAGGATCCATTGCAAGTCCTTTATCCCTACATGCATGGATTCTTTTGGTAATTCTTTGGCCTGCATGTTTATGTGTGGTGAATCTCAGTATAATTACTGAATTACAGTATATATATAATTTATTTTATATATATTATATAAAATATATTTATTGTAACTGTATTTTTATTTAGATTTTGTTATAATACAGTACAGTATGTTCTTCCTAACAGAAATCCAATTTAAAAAAAAATTTAAGTGATGATTCTTTACAGAGACTTTATCCCATCCATATTTTTTTCTATCTAACTGAAAGACTTGTCCTTCACTACACATGAATGCTAATATTTCCTATTCAAAGCAGAAATGAGTGGGTGGGTGGGTGGGCGGTCATACTTTTTCATATTACACACACTGCCTGGATAAAAAAAAAAGTTACACACATTTTGTTGGACCAGCTTTTGATTTGATTTTAGTGTGCATCTGCTAAGGCGTTGTTTAAGAATTTTCTTTCTGTCCAGATTTTCAGGATTTTTTTTCTTCTGAGATCATGTAATGACTGAAAACCTAAAGCAAAGATGTGCATTTTGAGGGATTGACAGGATCAAGGGTAGGACTACAGTCCGAGGTTCAAACCCCAGGACCACCAAGTTGCCACTGTTGAACCCTTGAGCAAGGCCCTTAACCCTCAACTGCTCAGATGTGTAATGAGATAAAAATGTATATTGCTCTGGTCAAGGGCGGCTGCCAAATGCCTAAATGTAAATTAAGGGACACTCCCTTACCTAGATAGCTGTTCACACATAGATGTTTTGCAAATCGTGGGGCGTTGCTTCCCTAAGAGTGATAAATATTTAAGAGATCATTGCTGGTAGCCTGGTGAGGGCGATAAGCAAGGGTATGGGATATGAATATTCTTGCATATAAATGAGGGAATGAAAATTTTCCTGCGTTGACTCCAAAAAGGGACATTTTCACAGAGATAAAGTGTTTATTATCTTTCTAAAAATACTTGACTCAAAGTTTCCATGTAATTGCATGGGCAAAACTTTGATGCACGATGAGTAATATATCAGTCACTATATTCAGTAATTAAAATATTTCATCACTGAAGTATAAAGTCCAAGTGGTGACTTTTTTTTTGCCAGGCATTGTAAAATGGAAAATGTTATGCTGTATTGCTGTCCGTGCTCTTTTGGCAACTGATGGATGATTTGAATAAAAAAAATAAAAAGCTGTATGACAGAAAGCATGACAATTGCATGTGCTGTGCCAATCTTAAACATTAATAAAAATGGTTTCGGTTATATTTTTGTGATCGTGTGGATACGTATTATGTTCAGGAACACGTCAAAGCGAGGAGAATCATTTGGCATCAGCCGAATCGGCAGTAAGATTAAGGGGGTTTTCAAGAGTACCACCATGGAAGGGGCCATGCTGCCCTCTTATGGACTAGCAGAGGGAGAGGACGATATGGTTAGTGAGCTCTGTGTTAAGACAAGTTAAGGAAGAGTTTACCTTGTATCTATGAGACTGTATTAGTGTTCAGGTACTATGTTTGGCTTATGTAACCAGCCTAATAACAGTTGGTGTTTGATTATTTACCTGTGTTTCCAAGCAGCACCACCTCTGACATTTGAACCTCAAAATAGGTCTGGCTCTCTTTCCCATTCTATGAGCTCAGAGCGTTTGTCAAATGTAGTTCCAGTAGTCAATCTTTAGCTCATCCCTAGCTCATGTAGCAGATAAGTTTAAAAATAGAATGTTTCTCACCAGTTAGCCTGTTGATTATGAACAATTATTAGGAACAGGTATAACAAATTTGCTGTGTAAATTATTTTAGAGCTGTAATACAGCAACAGTTCATTATTAACATATTTAAACATATAAGTTGCTGAGGTTGGAACTGCAAGAGGATGCAGAAGATAGGGTTAGATGGAGGCAGATGATTCGCTGTGGCGACCCCTGAAAGGGAACAGCCGAAAGACAAAGAAGATGTGAACATATAAGTTTAATATAAATTTGAGATTTGTTGTAACTTTAACCAGTAGGATGGTTAACCAAACCATCCTAATAATAACCAAACAGGATGATTAATCTTTATGTCATTTAAGTGTAATTGATGTTATTACTGTCATATATGAATCCAGGTAAATGCATATAAAAATGATTTCTGTTGATTCCTCTCCATCCCCACTATTTGACATCTTAGGTGGAGGAGGCCATCATGGTTATGGAGGATGACTTACCCATGGAGGCTATTAGTACTCCAAGTACGCCTCGTAATCTGACGGCCTGGAGTATCACTATCCCCTATGTGGATTTATTCGATGATGAGGTGAAGAAGGAGAGGATTCCTGTGTATTGCATAGATGTCGAAAGAAATGACAGGAGAGCCGGTAAAACCTGAAATGCTACTAATATAATTATTTACTAATATATTTATATAATATATATAATATACTAAGATAATTTATACAGTATACCTGATAAATCTTAGAAAAAAAATAGACGTAAAGTATAATGCCTTTTGCTTGTTTTTTTTTTTAGTGGGTCATGAAACAGAACACTGGTCTGTTTACCGAAGATACCTGGAATTTTATGTTCTTGAGTCCAAACTTACAGAGTTTCATGGTATACAGTTTAATTTATAGGCAGTATTTTAAATGTATTTTAATGCTTGCAAGTATATAACTTTTTTTACATCTTGAAACAGGCACATTCCCTGATGCACAACTTCCATCCAAGAGGATAATTGGACCTAAAAACTATGAGTTTTTAACATCCAAACGTGAAGAATTTCAGGAATATTTACAGGTATAAATGATACAGAAACTGTAGTTTTAGGTAGAGCAACATGTCCTATATGTGATCACTAACATAAGTATCCTGGGTCTGTTGATTTAGAACCTCCTACAACACCCCGAGCTGAGTAACAGCCAGCTTCTGGCAGACTTTCTCTCCCCTAACAGCGTGGAGTCGCAGTTTCATGACAAGATGTTACCCGATGTCAATCTTGGTACATAGTGTGCATTGTTGTCATTATGAGTAAACCACATCGACTTTTCATTAACGTTTTATTTATTTTTTCTCTTACAGGGAAGATAATTAAATCAGTACCTAGCAAACTAATCAAAGAGGTTAGTTATTTTTGTCTAAGATGTCTTAGATGTGCTTTTGTATAAGTGCAAGGATTCAATTAGTGTTAATGTTTCTGCAGAAAGGCCAGCATCTAGAACCATTTATCCAGGCCTTCTTCAACTCATGTGAGTCACCAAAACCTAAACCCAGCCGGCCAGAACTCACAATACTTAGCCCCACATCAGAAAACAACAAAAAGGTAAGCTTTGTCAGTTTTAATGATATTAGTTTATATTAATGCCAAGCTTGATATTTGCTTTTATTTTGTTAGAAAAGTGTATTAATCTGAAACTTTATCTTTGTTCTTAAATATTCCTTCCTATTCTTTAGCTTTTCAATGAGTTATACAAAAACAACGCAAATCGATCAGAGGTGACAGAGAAGCGGCACAACCAGAATTACTTTATGGAAATGATCACTGTAGAAGGAATTTATGACTACTTAATGTTTCTAGGCAAGTCTTTGATCTAATTAAAACAACCACATCCTGATTCATGTTTAATCTTTGTGTTGTTATTTTATCATTCCATTATAGTTATAATTAATCTGTATATTTAGTATATTTAGAATTAGATTCCGAATTATAAATTTGTTTTTGATCTCCAATTTTTGGTAGGACGAGTGGTATTTCATATCCCTGATTGGTTACATCATCTCTTAATGGGTGGCCGCATCCTGTTTAAAAACACACTGGAAGCATATACTGACTACTATCTACAGAACAAACTTGACCAGGTTTTTCAGGAGCATCGTGTGGTCTCACTTATCACTCTACTCAGAGGTATCCAGTACTAAACACAAAAAGTGGGACTGCAACTGAATACCAAAGTTTCATTATAAACACAGTAGTACATTTAATAGTAGGATTTATAATGGATTTTATATGATGATTTTCTTAAAATTCCAGTCACATACAATATATATTTTCCTATAAATATGATTTGACAATATACAATATGCTCCTCCCTAGATGCTGTATTCTGTGAGAACAGTGAACCACGTTCATTAGAAGGCAAGCAAAAAAGAGCCAGAAAAACATTTGACGAAATGAAGAATTACATTCCAGGTTGAGCAGCTGTTTATTTTATAATTACTATATACCATCCACTTTTTTTTTTTTTTTTTTTTATAGCTTTATTTTTAAAGAGAAAAAAAAAAAAAAAAAAAACATATGTAAAACATAACATATAGTGTACTTGTAACAATACAACCACCTTTTTTCTCTTTTTCTTTCCATAAAAACAAAAAACAACAGGGTAAATAATATCAAAAACACACACAAAAAAAAAAAAAAAAACAAACAAACAAACAAAAAAAAAAAAAACAAACAAACAAAAAAAAAAAAAAAACAATGGGGATGATAATAATAAATTATAAACTCGTGTTCATACATACACATATACTTGTATATACGTACATAAAATTTCTTCCCCTCCCTTCTCTCCCCGCCCCCCCACCCCCCTGCATCTAATTTACTTTAATAGCCGGTAAATGCTCCAAAAATGAGCCCCAGATTTTTTCGAAAGTTTTTGGTGATTTCCTAACATTAAAAAGTATTTTCTCTGGAGTGCAGTATGATGCAAGTTCGTTGATCCATTGTTTCCTTGAAGGGGAGTGAGTCGATTTCCAGTTCTTTAATATACATTTCTTTCCTGCAGTTCCAGCCATAAGGATAAAATATTTTTTATGCTTAGAAATATTTAGAAATTCCATATCTCCTAATATCCAGATTCTAGGGTCACCAGGAATTGCGGTACTTATCACCATTGAGGAAACATCAATTATATATTCCCAAAAAGCTTTTAGGATATGACAATTCCAAAGCATGTGCAATAGATTTCCTTCATATAATATACACCTTTGACATTTTGAAGAAATGTTACCATTTAACATATGAAGTCTTTGGGGAGTATAATATGTCTGGTGCAAAATATTAAATTGAGTTTGACGGTGTTTAGTAGCTATTAACGTAGTCTGTACCCTCTCAACAAGTGACTCCCACTCAACCAAATTGTATGTGCAGCCAAGATCCCCCTCCCACCTCTGCTTCAAAATACTATTATCAAATGGCTTGAAATTAGTTGTTAAAATGTTATATCCTACTGAAGCTATACCACTTGGAGAGGTCATTTTCTCATTAAACATGATATTTTCAAATGGTGATGCTATTGGGATTTTGGGAAATGTTTTATGAGTAATTTCTTTAATCCAGTGTCTAACTTGTAAGAATTTAAAAAAATTATTTCTTGGGATATCATATATCTGGGATAGTAATTCAAAACTTATTAAAGAGTCATTGACATATAAGTTTTCCAACGTATTTACCCCTTTATGTACCCATGCTCTGAGGGTTCCATCAATAATGCCTGGGGGCACGACGGGGTTCTCTAATAATGGTAAATTTCTAAGTGGGATGTTGTCAAGACCACATATTTTATGTGATTCCACCCAAGTAGCATAAGTATTAAGTATTAATGGGTTCCTAGTGAATGTAGATAATCTTTTTTTTGATTCGAAAAACGGAATAGTTTTTAATGAAATAGCACCCATCTCCCATTGTTCTATTGATAACCATCTAACATTAACCTTATCAGGGTGTAACCAAATCCATATAGGCCGAAGTTGTGACGCTAGGTAATAATGTCTAAAGTTAGGAAGTTTCAATCCCCCTTTCTTATACGGTGCTTGAAGTTTAAGGAGCTTTACTCTAGGGGTTTTGCCTTTCCAAAGGAAACCTGATAAAACTTTATCTAATTCTTTAAAATAAGATTTTGGGATATTTAAAGGGAGGCACTGGAACTTATACATATATTTAGGCAAAATATTCATTTTGATGACATTGATTCTGCCTATTAATGATATCGGTAGTTCCTTCCATCTCTGCATATCTTCTTTTACTCTTTCTAGGAGTGTGTGGTAGTTTTTTTTAAATACCTCGTTAAATATTGATTCTATATGAATTCCTAAGTATTTAAACCCGTTATTGCATAGCGTTAATGGTTTAATTATATGTTTTTCTTGTTCTGATATATTAATGGGAAAAGCTATACTTTTATCATAGTTCAGTTTGTAACCAGATGTATTACTATAATCTTTAAATGTTTTTAATAAAGGGTGAATAGAGAGTTCCGGATTGGTCAGATATATCAGCAAATCATCCGCATATAAAGATATTTTGTGATCACTAGTACCGATTTCAACTCCTTTTATTCCGTAGTGAGATCTTACTGCTACAGCGAGAGGTTCAATGGCCAAGGCAAATAAAAAAGGAGAGATAGGACAACCTTGTCGACATCCTCTAGATAAAGTGAAGGTATTAGACATAATATTATTAGTAAGAATTTGTGCTTTAGGGGAGTTAAATATGGTTTTTAGGTATCCAGTAAACCTAGACCCAAAGCCCATATTATCTAGTGTTTCAAAGAGAAAGGTGGGCTCAATTCTGTCAAAGGCTTTTTCAGCGTCCATGGACAGTATAAACATTGACAATTTCTTCTTTTGAGCATAATTAATTATATGTAAGAGTCTTCTGACATTATCCGCACCTAGTCTGTTCTTAATAAATCCTGTCTGATCTGAATGTATTACTTTGGGTATGACAGTTTCCAATCTTGAGGCAAGTAATTTGGTCAAAATTTTATAGTCAGCATTGAGAAGACTTAACGGCCTGTATGCTCCTAACTTGTGTCTGTCTTTACCTGGTTTAGAGAGTAATGTTATTGTAGCCAGTTCCAGAGAGTGAGGAAGTGACCCTCTTTCAAGTGATTCTTTAATCATGTTTGTTAAAGGTGTTAGCAGTAGTTTTAAAAAAGACTTATAGTACTCCACTGGAAAGCCGTCTGGACCAGGGGCCTTGTTATTTTCCAGGTCATTAATGGCTTTGAGTACCTCTTTTTCAGTAATGTCAGAATTAAGTAATTCATTATCCTCATCATCAATCTTAGGTAATTGTAATTTATTTAGAAAAATTTTAGCTTCAATATTTCCACAATTATGATCTGTCTTATATAATTCTTCATAAAAGTTCTTGAATAAAGTATTAATCTCTCTCGGGTCTTTAATATAATTTCCATCATTTAATTGAATTGAATGAATATATCGGTCCGATTCTTCTTTTTTAATTTGCCATGACAGTAATCTGCTAGTTTTGTCTCCAAATTCATAATAGTGGTATTTTGTTCTTGCCATATTGGATTCAATCTTTTGAGTGCACAAGTTGTTATATAGGACCCGTTTTTGAGTGAGTTGTGTCAAGGTTTTTTCATAATTTGACTTTGAATGCTCTAGTTCTAATGTTTTTATTTCTTTTTCTAGTTCCCTCAGTCTTGCTCTCTTTTCTTTTATTTTATAAGCCCCATATGATAGGATGTGTCCTCTCATAAATGCTTTAAGTGCATCCCATATAATGGAATGAGAGGCTGAGTTAGCATTAGTTTCCAAAAAGATTTTTATTTGGGTGGTCATAAACTGAATAAAATTTGAATCCTTAAGAATATAAGGTCTAAACCTCCAGTTTTTAGACTGAGGTATAATCGTTGTTGGTTCCCATATAAGCTTAGCAGGATTATGATCAGAGATGGAAGCAGCAAGATAGGTACAATCCTTCATTTGATGTTCTATTGTTTGTGACACTAAGAAAAAATCTATTCTTGAGTAAACTTTATGTACATTTGAGTAGAATGAATAATCAATTTGATCTGGGTAAAGGGTACGCCATATGTCACACAGCCCTAAATCAGTCATTCCTTGATTTAGGATGGTAGATGCTTTAATCTTGGACATTTTTTTTGAGGATCTATCTTTTGTAGGATCTAGGACTAAATTAAAGTCGCCTCCAATAATAAAGTTGCCCTTAATAGTTGCTAATTGTAATATTAGTTTGCTGTAAAAGGTTGGATCGTCATGGTTTGGTCCATAGATATTTACTAAAGTTATATATTCCCCATTTATCTCACATTCAACAATTATATATCTTCCAGAGTGGTCAGAATATTTGTTAATTAGGTTAAATTGATGCTTTTTCTGTATTAACACAGCTACACCCCTCCCGCTGGATGAAAATGATGAGTAAAATACCTGACCCACCCACTCTCTCCTTAGTCTTTTATGTTCTTGATCAGTGAGATGTGTCTCCTGTATAAATGCTATATCAGTGTTAATCCTTTTCAAGTATGATAGTATTTTTCCCCTTTTGATTGAATCATTTACACCCCTAACGTTCCATGATACACAATTTAAAGAGTTAGTCATTTAATTTGGGCCCTGAGATATAAGAGGGAGGATCCCAACTGCACACACAATAATTCACTGCTATTTTTACCCAGTGTAAAAGAAACATTTTTTTTTTTTTTTTGGCACAAAGGCAATACACATTAGAAGACTTCGAATCCACCAATACGAGAGGGAAAGCAAAGGAGAGAGGGGAAAAAAAAAACAAAAAAAAAAACACATGCATACATAAATAAAAAGAAAAAAAAAAGGAAAAAAAATCGAGAGAGAAAAAATATAAAGAAGGAAAAATACGTAACCAATAAAGATAAAAAAAAAAAAAAAAAAAACTTACAACTACCTCTATGCTACCGAACTTGTAGCTATCGCTAACGAGCCATATATCAATAACACATCTTAATAACTTTGCCTTCAAAAGTGAGTGAGCAAACTGTAAGAGCATATAAGTCACACAACATTTTTAAGGATTGGTTAAGGTAACAAATAAAATGTCATTATTTAAATGAGTTTGAAGAGAACTATAGTGACTTAGTTTTCATTCGGGAGGAGATGCCTCAGTATCCTTACCAAAGGAGTCAATAAAGTCTTTAACCTCAGATGGTGTAGAGAAGATCTTGACTTTACCCTTGTGTGTAATCCGGAGTTTGGAGGGATACATGAATGAGTATTCAATGCCCCGATCTCTCAGAGCCCGTTTAACCTCAGTGTAGGCCTTTCTTGCATTTTGGAGCTCCGCGCTAAAATCCGGGAAGAAATGGATGCGCCGACTGTCAAAGTAGATTTCCTTTCGCTCTCTCGCGAGTTGAAGGATTTTCTGTCTCTCTCTAAAGTTGAGGAGTTTCACCACAATTACCCTCGGAGTCGCTCTGTTCGGCAAAATGTTTCCCGTTCTGTGCGCTCTCTCGATTGTAGGAGGAGAAGGAAAGTTTTCTGCGCCGAGGGTTTCAGGTATGATGCGCTCTAGAAACGAAACCATATCACCTCCTTCAGATTTTTCAGGTAGGTTAATGATACGGATATTAGATCTTCTGCTTCTGTTCTCAAGGTCTTGGACTTTGTCTTTTAAATAAGAAACATCTTTCTCCAAACGACTGATTGTTAAGCGCGTGTCTCTTAGGTCATCTTCTGTCGCGCTTACTCTGGTTTCAACCTCGACCATCTGTTCGGATAAAGTTGACATAGAGGTTTCAATGCGAGCCAACTTATTTTGTATGTCATTTGTCACCTTGTCGATTTGTTTACTAATTTCTTCTTTGCTGGCTTTAATTTCTTTCCACACCGTCTGTAGTGATATTTCACCTTCCACATCGTCGGCCATGCTAGATAACGTGTTGGGATTGTTAGCCTCTAGAGTGTTAACAGCAGGTCGAGATTTACTTCCCTTTCGGCGAAAATTGTATTCTGCCATAAACGATATCAACTTCACGCTTACTCAACCTACTCAATAGTCTATCAGGTTGGAAATTAAATAAGGATTTGGATTGATAATATAGCTCGTTAGAGGAGCTCACTGAAGCACGTCCTTCCTCATCGCCTGCAACACGTGACCCCCCCCATCCACTTTTTTTTAAGCACATTTTTTTTTTTTTTTACAAATTTGAGGAAGGTATGGCTATTAAACAAATGTAGGCAAATTCCCCTGAAAGTTGCATTATCATCAGTTTTATATTTGGTAATAATGAAAGTGCTGACATTTACATAGTTTGTTCATCAAATTTAATATTACTATTTATTAAAATTATAGTTCATATAATAATAGCAGCAAAAATAAAACATAACATTGATAATCGCCAATGAACCTTGTACTAAAAAAGTGGATCATTTGATTAGGAGATAACATGAATGAGAGTAAATCATGGTGTGTTGTGTGTGCCTGATATGTACAGTTGTGTTCAGAATAATAGCTTTTGGACACCCTGCACATTCTATTCTGAATCACAACATAAGGTAAAATGTGCTAAATGGATTATTAGTTTAAAGAAAGTGAAGAAAAACAAATATTAGTCTGTTAAAAAATAGTAGTGTCATCATTCATCGTTACAAAGTAATGAATTTACCGTTTAAACAAAAATGCTTAAAGTGTAATTTTTCTTGTGCATCTCTGAACTAATATTTAATTGTATAACCATGCTTTCTGAGAACTGCTTCACATCTGTGACAATTGTACTACATGCCACAATTCCTCTGCATTTCTTGGTTTTGCCTAAGAAACAGCATTTTTATTGTCAGGCCACAACTTTTCTATTGGATTAGGGTCTGGGGATTGAGCTGGCCACTCCATAATGTCAATCTTGTTGGTCTGGAACCAAAATGCTGCTTGCTTACTGGTGTGTTTGGGGTCGTTGTCTTGTTGAAACAACCATTTTAAGGGCATTTCCTCTTCGGCATAAGGCAACATGGCCTCTTTAAGTATTCTGATGTAAATTGATCCCTGAAATGTGATAAATAGGCCCAACACCATAGTATGAGAAGCATCCCCATATCATGATGCTTGTGCCTCCATGCTTCACTGTCTTCACAGTGTACTGTGGATTGAATTTAGCGTTTGGGGTCGCCTGACAAACTGTCTGCGGCCTCTAGACTCAAAAAGGACAATCTTGCTTTCATCAGTCCACAAAATATTGCGCCATTTCTCTTCTCTGTGTTCTTTGGCAACCTGTAACCTCTTCAGCACTTGTACTTTTTTCAACAATGGGACTTCTTGCTGATAGCTTGGCTTCACATAGCCGTCTTCTAATAGTAATAGTACTCGCAGGTAACTTTAGGTGTTCTTTGACCATGCTGGAACTGATCATTGGCTAAGTCTTTGCCAATTTTGTTATTCTTTGATCCATTTGAATGGTAGTTTTATGTTTTCTTCCACATCTTTCTGGTTTTGATCTCCATTTTAAAGCATTTGATATCATTTTAGCAGAGCAGCCTATCATTTTCTTTAATCAACTTTTGAATCAAAGTACGCTGTTGTTTTAAACAATGTCTGAAACAACCCATTTTACTTTGATATTTAGAGGGAAATGCACAGGAAAACATTTTCTGCATTTATCCCTAAATAAGGGGAACTTGTTTGACACCTGTTTTTCACAGAATAATTTACTTCTCCAGTTGAACTTCACACTGCTATTTTTTTAAACACGCCCCATTTCAATTAATGATTAAATTACACAGAATCAGGTGCATCCAATCATGACTGTTGGGACTGTTGGTTTTCTATTACTCCACTACACCTACAAGTAAAATATTTATAATGAAGAAATATAATTTCTCCCAAAAACAATTATTGATCTAGTTACTGATGTTGGACCGCTATTATTTTGAACACAACTGTAAATAAGAGAGTGGAGGGCAGGAGCATGCCACTGAAGGAGAGATGTGACTGGTACCCAGATTACCTCTGTATGCCATCTGACATTATAATTAATTATGCTTAAATATCTACATAGTTTGCATAAATAAGGGCTGTTATTTCATGATTTAATAATTTATGAACTGTAACTAAGTGAAATTGGTGCTTTGGTGTTAGATCTGCTCGGAAAATGTATTGGAGAGGAAGCAAAATATGAAGGGATAAAGCTTCTCTTTGATGGACTTCAGCAGCCAGTTCTGAACAAGCAAGTAAGTTATGATAGTAATAAATTACTTACTTGTAAAATCCACTGTAATAATTATTTTAAGTTTTTTCGCATCTCTTTACAGCTGACATATATCCTGCTTGATTTAGTTATTCTGGAGCTTTTCCCTGAATTAAACAAAGTAAGTTGTACTGTATGTATTCTAATGTCAACCAAAGAACACACACAAGAACAGTTGTGTTACTGCTTTTACATTTATGCTATAATTTTAGGTACAGAGAGAAACTTCTGCAACGGCCTCATGGATGTAGAAAAATCCACCACAAGATAGTTGCAGTTTCCTGTATCTCTGCATGTGCAACATCCTACATCCATGTCAAAAGAACCATTTTGTGACACCTAGGCAAAGTATGACTTATCTATATAGACAAACTGAACTGCTTGGAAATACCAATGTTTACATGAAGTTATGATTTAGTATTTCTTTAGTATTAGTATTCCTATTTTATTTAAAATTTTTTATTATAAAATGTAAAATATTTATTTATTTTAAGGTATATATTTTTTGCTAATATTAATTTGACAAAATGGTACTAAAATGTTAAGCACTAAATAGGATGCAGTGCACCAAATTACAAATATTTTTTTCGAAGACTTATCGTGAAATTCTCAAAAAGTTAACTTTTATTTTTCCTTAATCAAACTGTCATTAAAATATGCACTGGAATTTGTTTTTGGAAAAGCATTTGTAGTTTAGTGAGGACTACTCTCTGTCTTGACACTACCCAGTACTCTCGCTAACGCATTCAGTCTTATGATATGTGTTTACATATGCTACAATAAAACATTTGATATAACCCCTTGTCTTTATGTGTCTGTTAATTTAGGTGTATAGCATATTTAATGTGCAGCTTACTATGTTGTATGAAAAGAGTATACATGTGTACATTACTTATGTACAGTTTACTGAGTTTTGCTACCTTTTGTTCATTTCTTGGTTGTGATTTAGATCCATCTAGTTAGTGGCGCAAGTTATCCTTATCTACAGGACAGATTAGAAAACTGAGAGCCCTTTAACTACAATGAAATATCAAGTGCAGGAACCATCCAAAGTCAGCAGATATGTAATAAACATTCAAAAGTTAAATGATAAAAAAATTGTAGTAGAAGTTTTATACTGTCATGTCACCAGAGTTGGAGAGATATTTCACCTGCTCTGTCAAATCAGATCTAAGACATGTTGAAAATTAGGATTGTGGAGAAAATAGGAGGGCCTTCTAAAAGTAGGCTCCCATGCACCCATTTCCCTTTAAAGTTCATATAGCAGGGCAGAAGTTATGTGGATGGATTATAGTATGCGCTCAAAAATACCAATAACTTGACAGTGTTTAGGGAAAATAAAGGTAAAACACCTGACTTGGAGTAAGCCAACGTAGTAAGTTAAGTGCTAACAAGAATAATATTCGCGCTTGAGATTTTACTCTTGTAATTAAAGTGAAAGTTAATAGCAGGGGCGCAGGGTAAGGGTACATTTATATATCAAATGTTCATAAATCACCGTTTGAAGAAAGATGGAGGGCCATCTGGTGGACTCTACCACTGTGTGCTCTGGTAAGTACCGTGTGTTTAGCTGATGAACCGAGCCGCCTCGCATATGTGTCTTTGTTTCTGAAATGCACACTCTACAAAGAACCTAAAGGGTAAAGTATTTTTTTGCAACAGTTCTTTGTAATTATTTGGCATAAACAGTAAACAGCTTGTCCTAATAACCCGAAATCTGCTTTAATATTTCGTGAATACCTAATAATGGCCGCTAGATGTCCCTACCCTCTCATTTTAGTGCTTTAGAGCCTCCGAGCATTTCCTCCCGACACAATTGGAAATAGATCAAAACTTCGATGGTACATAACCAATTTGTAGAAACAACAGATTTATATTAGCAAAGCTATCAAACTTGTCTTATTTAAAAGAAGGTGTTGTCGCGGTACAGTCGTGGCCTTCGATAGCTCAGTTGGTAGAGCGGAGGACTGTAGCGGATAACTCATAGAGATCCTTAGGTCGCTGGTTCGAATCCGGCTCGAAGGAACCCCTTTTGATGGCGTGCATTGCATATCCCTTTGGAATTACACCAGTCAATTGTAACAATAAAACCATGTGCGTAATTTGTGTAGATCCCAAAAATCTGTGCTGTGACCCATCATGGCATGGATTCCACAAAACCAATACATTGGCAGTATCTCCTGGGGGTGGGCTCTCCATAGATCAGACTTGTTTGTCCAGCACATCCCACAGATGCTCAGACAGATTGAGATCTAAGGAATTAGGAGGCAACTTGATATTTTTGTGAGGTTCCCCAAATCGTTGAACAATTATTTGCAGTGTGGCAGGGCACATTTTCCTGCTGAAAGAGGGCACATTAAAATTAATGTCAGGACCTTGTATGCTTTGTAGGCTCTATTGATGGTGGACAGGGCGCATTAATTGATACTGGTCTGCGACTACTTAACTATTAGCAATTAGTGCTACAATAGCTCTTCTGTGGGATTTGTTCATTTTAAATGAAATTATGTGGATTAAAAAAAATCTGTTTACTGATTAGGCTGCAAATTGCATAAAAATATAATTAAAATTGTCTGTTTAAGTAATAACCTCAGCAGCAACCTCATTTTCCCTCGTCTGTTCCAAACACTCAGCATTCAGCATCACCAGTATACTAATCACCGGCCTGATCATCTGTCATCATCTGTCATCATCTGCCTCATTTGCCCAATGGTTTAATCCTTTAGCTATATATTTTTTAATGCTTTAATGTTTTAATGTTTACTTGAAAACTTCAAGAAAGTCTAACTCCTTGGAAGTAAAATATAAAGAAATAAGGGGTTGGTTAAAGATTTTTTGTACAGTAAACAGAAGTAAACAAGAAAATAAATAATTTTTTGCCTGCTTAGGAAATTCATTAGTGAAGTATATAGTTAAGATTCTGTTTAGAAAAATAAAGCAACTCTGATAAAAGTTTTTTTTTGGCCTTACATTTGACCTTGCCTTTACACCAAATACTTGCCTGAATAGGTAAATATGTCAGCCATCGGAATATTTCAGAATATGTTACGGTAGGTTTAGTGATATTTAAAATATGAAAAGCAGATGCCAATTGAATTTTGATCCAGTTATATAAAATAAGCCATAAACAGGATATTGGATAACCAGAGGGATTATTGGATGGCGAATTAGCATTGCATGCAAATACCATAAGGCATGTTTAAAGAGACATAACAACAACATAATTTGAGGAAATTCTTTCGCCTAAAGAAAATAAATCAGCTTAGAATAACATTAGACAGGCCAATGTTTTATTGTCAAACTTTAAAAGATGGAGAAACACAACACAGTACATGCTGACTGCAGTATACAGTATATACTTTCAAAAATAAAAAGTCCTGTTTTCAGCACTGCATTTCAAAAATAAAGCCTGTTACTTTCCTTACTTAGACTCCAAGAAGTTTCTTGGCCATGTAACCAGGCATACTGTAGAGGAACAGGGCCACGATGGCGAGCAGGAGCAGAGCCAAGACAATTTTGATCACAAGCCACTTGTACTGATTGCAGATAAAATAGCGGATTGCTTTTAATGGGGTGATGAACCACAGGAACGTTGTGTCTGGGCGGCTGTTGAGACAAAAGAGTAACATAAGCTTTAAATTTTGAACTAGTTTTGACCAAAATCGTAAGTAATTAAAAATTTAAGTCAGATTAACTGTTTTATTTAGTGTCTCACAGAGCACCTTTATTGTATTAATCATTATATGAGCAAGTTGTACTAATGTAAAAAAAGAAACTAACAAGTCATATCATGTTACCCAAAGTTGCACTGCAAAAATCTTTCTGTTAAAACGTTCTGTAAATGATGTTAAAATTCTAAATGGTTTAGTTATGGCTGATCCCATGAAGCAGTATACAGTGGCCCATCCTCAGCCCAGAGCTGAGGCATGGCTGCAATTACAGCTAACCAAAATAACCAGTAGATAATGTTTTCCTTATACCACTGAAGGATTGGGATAAAGTATAATTCAAAAGCAAGATATGTAGGTTAAATTAAAATGCAGATTAAAATGTGTTTTTTAGTAAAGGTATGTTTTATATGCATGTCAATACGTTTGACATTAACGGTGATGTCCAATATGGTTAACATGGTTAAGTGTACTTGGACACTTTGACACTTTGGACACAATGTAGAATTGTGCATAGTTTGATAATCATGTGTTGCACAATATTGTGAATTAGCTATTGTTTAGATTGTTCTGTTCAAATCATGTATGACTTCATGTGTCTAGATTTATAAATCAGTGTATACTTATATACAAATATAATTGAAAATTTTAACATGTGGCTTATTCTCACACTTAAGAAAAAATGACTGCAACAAAATAATTTCTTGTTTCTTTTTTTTTTTTTTTTTTTTTTAAAGAAAAGTACAGAAAAAAAGTACATGGGTAGAGTTTATTTATTTATGTTGGTCACACAAAACACAGATGTATTACCTTATATTGAGGAAATACAAATTTATTGGACTATAAACAATCAAGATAGAGCACTAATGTGGAAACATTACAAAACCTTATGTAACATCAACCCAAGTGGTGCAAACCTGTGATAGCTAAGAAACTGTAAGATAATATAGTTTGCAGTCCTATGGATGGTGCGTGCTGTTACTTGTGACTAATCTAAAAAAAGGATGCATTTTTATATTATAGCATGTTGCATGTTATCAGTCTGGACTCATATGCAAGCATATGATTCCTTACTGCTGTTACAAAGAGAAGATGTGAAACCCCTTCATGATTCCCCCTCATATTCCCTTCAAACTACGCACTGTTAAAACCAGTATTTTAAGAATTATATCATTATTCAGGCAAATTAAGGCCCTGTGCAGTATGTTGCACCATTCTAGCAATAAGCAATTGATCTAAACACCAAATTTTGAGCTTTAAAACACTTAGACTTGAAAATGTGAAAAAACCTGAAAAGAGTTTAAATACTATGTGCTTTAAGTGATTATACGTATTATTTAAATATTCAGCAAGTTTACGTAATGATGATAGAGCAAACTAAACAGTTAGGACCTCTTAAATTGCTTTGAAATCTTTCTCAGTATCCTAAATCTTTTATATAGTCACTGCATACGTTTGCCAAAAACATTTACTAAACATTGCATTAGAGTTTCATGTCTTTGGGACATCAATTCTTCAATTCTCAAGTACACATACATATAAAAGTATTTCATCATTTTCATCATCTTATTAGCAAAACATGTGCCAAAGCAAAGAAAATCTCTTAAATACCATCACAAGTCTTAAACATAATTACATGACAATTATTACTTGGAAATATGGTTTTGATCAAACAATATGCAAACAATTCTGTTCAAAAGAGCGTTCATATATCACTATTACTTAAAAAAAAAAAAAGAGTGAAGTTACTTAATCTAGGATTACGTCAGTGTAAAATGAGCTGTTATGAGTAACAGAATTGCCATTTAGGCACCGAGTAGCTTTTTCACCATATACCCAGGCATGCTATACAGGAACAAGCCCAGCATTGCTAACAGCAGCAAAGCCACCACTATTTTGATGATCAGCCATTTGTAGTTGTTGCAGATGAGATATCGGATGGCTTTGAGTGGACTGATGAACCACAGGAATGTAGTGTCAGGACGACTGTAGAACAAATGGATTAATCAGCAAATGTTCAGAACTGTTAAACATTATTAACAAAAGACACACATTGAAAAAAATGGATCATTTTAGTAAAATGTGCCAGTATAACACACTGTTAGTGAGCAATATAAGACCTATTTCATACTCGATTTCTCTATTTGCATGAACGCTTGTTAACTTTTACTTCAGCTTATATTTGATAGTACAGTTTTGGAATTTATGCTAACAGGCTCTCCAATATACATTATGTCTTATATCTTCGCCACGAGGCAATTTACTATTAAGAATTAGTGAGAGACTCCTTTGATATTGTAACTAGCAATGTATTCTAAACTAAAATTTAATTAATAGAAAATATATTAATCAGCCATAACATTAAAACCACCGACTGGTAACGTGAATAACATTGCTCATGTTATTACAACTGGCCGCATGTTGCTGTAGAGGTTAGCACTGTGGGCTCACACCTCGCGGGTTGAGGGTTTGATTCCTGCTTGTGTGTGGTGGATTTCCTCCCACAGTCCAAAGACATGCAGATGAGGCTAATTGTGCTTAAGGTGTGTGAATGACTATGTGCTGTGTGCATGTGTGCCCTTTGATGGATTGGCACCCTGTCCAGAGTGTACCCTGCCTTGTGCCCCTAGTTTCCTGGGATAGAATCCAGGCTCCTTCCGACCATATACAGGATAAGCAGTATAGCAGATTTATGGATGTTGTTAAAACTGTACCTGTGAAGGGGTAGGGCATATTAGAAAGCAAATGAAGAGTTAGTTTTTGGTTGGTTGGAAGCATGTATAAGAATCTTGGGGTCAAATTGTGATTGCTGGATGGCTATACCAGATCATCTAAAATGGCAGGTCTTGACTGTTCCCAGTATGCAGTCCTTAGTACCTACCAAAATTGGTTCAAGGAAGGACAACCAATTAACCAGCGAGACTGTAATTGATGTATGTGGGGCGCAAGGCTAGCTCATTTGGTCCAGTCAGCATGACAATGGGCACATTAGCATCAGATATGGCTTATGGAGTAATAGAAGTACAAGTATGTGGCCTGGTATGATGAACTGTGTTTTCTTTTACATCATATGGACAGGTAGGAGCATCTGTGGGAATGTACTATAGTAAGGTGCCAAACCAGCAGATGCTATGTGATGTTCTGGAGAATCTTCTGCTAGGAAGCCTCAGGTTGGTGTTCTGCTTCAAAACCTTAGGTCCCGACATTACTTTGAAACGTACCATCTACCTAAACATTGTTGCAGACAAAATACATCCACTTATGTTAAAAGTATTCCCTAATATTAGTATCCTCTTTCAGCAGTATAATGCACCCTGCCGCTCTGCACAAATTGTTAAGGATTGGTTTGAGGAACATGACAAAGAAAGAGTTTAAGGTGTTGTCATGGTCTCCTAGTTCTGCATCAAGCATCCATGGGATGTGCTGGCCAACGAGTTTGATCCATGGATTCAATGATCTGCTGCTAACATTGTAGTGCCAGATACCAAATCACTCCTTTAGAGGTCTTGTGCAGTCTATGCCTTGATAAATCAGAGCAATTTTGGCAGCATAAAAGGGACCTACATAATATTAGGCAGGTGGTGGTACTGTTATGGCTGATCAATGCATACAGTGCATTTACAACATTATTTTATGTGGGACATAAAATCAGCAAAATGTCCATTTTTATACTATGGTTATAGTTACACTATAACCATTATTTTAGTGCACTACTTACCATACAAAGGAAGTTGATATAAATCCGGCCTTTGGTTGCACAAATGGTCTTTTCATATCTGTCTCTGAAGTAGCTTGTGTCCATGTCCCCCCAAATTTTCTATTTTTATGAGTATTTAAAAATGAATATTTGTCTACTCTGCACAAAGTTCTTGCAGTATGAGCAAAACCCAGCGCTTTTTACAGTGCAGACGCTGTACTGTCATATATTCAGGCAGCAGATCTTAAATAAAAAAATGGATGAGTCTAAAGTGTATGTTTTATTCTTTATAAGGCTTTATACTGTATATAGAGGTGTAGTGGTTAAATTGGTTTAAAATGTTTTTTTTTTTTTATGTTTAACGCTTATCACCTACAATGTGCTCTTGTTATTCATCATTCCATTTCTTAGAAAAGTAACCATTTTCAGATGTTGCACTGATTCCATATTTCTAATAATATTGAAAACCTTTTTACATGAAATCTTCTAGGCATGAAAACCACATCTTGAAATCATTCTCTATAACATAACTTGTATTGGAGTATTGTGAGATATATCAGATAATAAAAGACTCAAGTATGCATTTTTTTGACAGTTTATCAGCTCTTACTTTGGTTTCTCTAAAGGCTCTGGCTCATTACGTCCTTCTCCAACAGGACTTTTTTCAGCTTCTTCACTGGTCAGGAGGTGGAGCTCTGCCTCTACTTTTCCCTAAAAGATGGACGAACAGGTGACAAGACATGAAAAATGTTGAGTATGTGCTTTTTACATTTAATGAGTGATGGTTGTATATTGTTTATAAATATTGTGTTCATGTACCGTGATTTCCATCTCATCATTTTCATCCCTGGCTATAAACGGCCACCATCCCTTGATGCGTTTCTGCTTGAAGATGTTGACCATTGGCATGTCTTGTTCATTAAGGACCATGTCAAGTGTGCACTGTTTTGCAGTTTTTGCACCACGAGGAAATCTGTTCAAGTCTAGTTCAATTGCACCTGGATGGAAACCAAAGTACTTGTGTAAAAACATGACAGTCATTCCCTATTGATTAAAAAGTCAGAGTCTTAAACATTTGGATAGATTGTCAGAAAGTGAATTTGCAAAACAGTTGAGTATCTCACCTAGGAAGTCATCTGCAGAGAAATGATCTGCATCCCAAACTTGCAGATTCAAACGCGCAGGGATCTTGTACTCTGTCTCGTCCCAGGAAAACATCGATTCCTTCTTGGAAATGACAATTTTCTCTTCGGCCATTAAATAGTCAAAGGGGTAAATAAAGCGCCAGTTGAAGTTTCCTTCCCCTGTTAGGGAGTGGTAATGGACATCTGTGTCTTGCTTGTCTTCTTGTTGACCTTTAAGCCATCTGAGGAGCACAAAAGTTGAAATTCACTTAAACATAGCCAGCACAAATTATTATGTTTTATTGTGATCGTGATTAACAACAACATTTTACCCTCTCACAAAAATATCACTGGACTTTTCTCCTGTGAATATATCATCATCTTCCAGGACAACTTCGTCTGTGTTCCAAACGATTACCCTGAGTTCAAACCTGTCATTAAGAAAACAACACTTCATAAAATCAATCAGGTATTAGCTTACATTCATTTATATCCTTTAAACAAGGCTTATAACAGCTGAAATGAACTTTAGGATCCTACTTCTTTGGCTTGCGTGGTGCAATATCAAGCGCAGGTCCAGGTGCAGCCATGTCTTTTGGGAACATGTCCACCCACATTTCAATTCTCCCCTACACAGAAATATGGGACATACAGAATAGTGGAGAAAATCTTAATGCATACTTACTTTGAGCGTAATGTTAGGACAAAATGCTCAGATTCTCACACAGTTTATTACTGAAACATTGTTTTTGTTTGGCAGAGAATTTCAGGCCTGGTTATCATTGAGTTAGATTCACAACTGACCTGCTCAATCCCGGGTTTATCAGGGTTCAGTAGAGGTCTTGTTTCTACATGCTCAGGGACAAGTTTGCAGCCCACTCGTGGAATGTCCTCCCAGTGATTAAGAACCGCTAGAGCAAGATGTTCATCTGTCTGTTTTTTGAGACCTGTCAGAAAGTTTCCCAATTATGCAACAGTGAAGTTTTTTTTTCCTTTTGTTTGTTTGTCTTACTTGGGACATAAGAACCATGGTTCACATTTAGAAAGACATGTTGAGTCATATGGTTTAATATTTCATCATATTATCATAAATGGGCATTTCTACTAGTTGTAGTTACTAGTTACATATATACATAGACATGTATTTCATCGACCTACCTGTCACTGGCTGTGAATATTACCGGGTAACATATGTCAAGAAAAAACACAATAGGACTGACTGAAATGGATCCTGCTGAATGCATGTTTGACACTGCAATGGCTGCCACCATCAAACTTAAATGGAAGTTATAGATTGATCATATAAGAGAAGGTGTTCATCCCATGTGTAGTCAAAGTCAACAATGAGTTGATTTGGCATTAGAAGAGGTTTTAGCCATATCTAGAATGCAAGTTCTCAAGAGTAAAGAACCACTTTCCTGTGTGTTAAGTGCCAGTCAAAAGTTAGGACACACTCACTCACTCACTCACTCACTCATCGTCAACGCCGCTTAATCCTGTATTACAGGTAGTGGGGACCTGGAGCCAATCTCAGGAAACTTGGGGCACGAGGTGGGGTACACCCTGGACAGGGTGCCAATCTATCGCAGGACACACAGACACACACACACAGGGACACACTACAGGCAGTTTTGGAATGCCAATTAGCCTAATCTGCATGTCTTTGGACAGTGGGAAGAAACCGGAGTACAAGCAGGAAACCCACCAAGCAGGTGGGAATCGAACCTGGCTGGGAATTGAACCCGGACCCTGTGCAAGCCACAGTGCTGCCACTGGAGATTTCAAAACTATCAAATAACACATAGATCCAAGTGTTATTTTAAGACACAAAGGTCAGCTGTTCTGGAATAGTCCTTACAAGAACAGTATTGTCAAGTGCATTTGCAAAAACCCTCAAGCACCATGGTCAAGGTCAGCACCTTAACAGCACCTTAGATAAAAACCTTTAGAGAGCTGTAATGAGATTATTGCATTATTTGGATGCCTTCAGCATTGTTTACCATTTAGAGAAAAAAAAAATAAGAAAAAAATTAGAATGTGTGTCTTTCTAAACTTTTGACTGGTACTGTTTGTGCCGACAGTAACCCCTGTAGTCAAGCTTCTGGCAGAGATCAAACCATTGGTAGGAACACTTGAGGAATTTTTAAGGCAGAGACAACCAACAGCTTGTGACTGATGTATCTTATTGCCATAGTGTTGTATATATAATGAACCAATGGCTGATTTGTCTTGATCTCCAACCAGGTCTCAGTGCATTCTTGTCCATCACAGCCAGTGAGGAGAGAATATGTGGTTATGATATGATGCTCTCCAAAAGCATCACTTCCAAAGAATTTGGATAAAAAGCGAAGATGAAAGCCTCTCTTGCTGAGATAAAGGGATCCAGGGGTCCTGTATAAATGTTCCAGTATAAATGCTTTACCTCTCAATTCAAAGGTCACTAGATGGCTTGTGATGTGAAAACACTTGCTGAAGGAGCTGTAGTGAGCAGTTCAATGCTAACTTGCCAGCTGTGCAGTTAGCTGCAAGGCTACCAAGCTAATGAGAAAACCCAAATTAAAATAATAATAAGATGATACGAGGTTAAAACTACCTATTGTGAGAGTTGAAGAACAGGACACGTCTACCTCTGACCATTGTCACAACATGTTACACAGCTCTATTTTATATAAGTTAAGTCTGAAATGTGTAAAAGGAGAAAAAAACAGAGTGGTATTTAAAGCATATGCTATGTCATACTTCACTTTCTCACAACATGCATGTGCCGAGAGAATGCATTTGTGCTGAGAGAGTGCATTTCTCTGTAGAGCTCATCTGAGACTTTGTCTCAGCATGCATTTGTATAATCCTCAAATATTCCTTTAATATTCGTCATTATTTAGAATTTAAATAGAATAGAAATATATATTTTAATATAATAATAAAATATCAGATTATTTAGCAAAATAGATGCATACCATTTTCATCCTCAATTTCAGTTGGGCCTGTATAAACTCTGTTTGCCACTTTTACTCTTCCTCCCGGGCCATACTGCGGTGAATCTAATTTGCCATCCTTGCAAAGTTTTGCTAGGATGTGTGTTGGCTTCATTGGGTCTCTCCAAACATTGTAGCCATGGCTGCCAAACACAAATTAATAAATTGAGTAAAGAAAAAAACAACAACTGTACTTTATGCTGTATGCATGGACTTTTGTTGGATGATTAAGTTAATATTATCCTTTCACCATATTAAATGTTAGGGTAGACTGAAAAAATAATTCATACATATTTTCCCTGGCAGAAAAGCACATACATTGCATAGCTTGAAGTGATACCACATGTAGCCCTGTGCTTGCTGTAATAGCGGTTCTCCAAATCAATTTTTGTCTCTCCAATCAAGTCATCAGTGCCGACCAAATCCCAGTCATAGATGGACACGGTGAGGGTAGAGTCCATAGGGAATGTAGCTTCGATATCAAATGATCTAGGAGGATTAGGGAAATGGATTTTAGTTAACAGCACTTTTTATCTAGACTCTTTATAATCATTAGCTTTCTATAAACATACTTTCCAAAGATAGGATTAAGCTGTTTGGATATGTAGTTTTCTTTGTCTTTAACCTCTGATTTTCCCAGTTTAATTGCAATGTAGGGATCTGCTTTCCCATTTATGTCTGCAGGGTGCAAATCAGTAGCCTGTGACAAATTAAGTTTAGTTAGAATTTTACACATGATATAAGAGATCATAATATAAATATATAATCTCTTATCTGGTTGTACCTACCCTTATGACATAGACTCGAACTAAAACATTGATTGGATCATTGTGTGGGATGTTCTGGAAAGTACCCATGTTGGTATCAACTCCCATTTCTCTGTAGAGCTCATCTGAGACTTTGTACATACACAAGGAACCCTGCAAAAAAATAAAAATAAACATGGATCTTTTTAATAAGAATGCAACAAAGATTATTTATTTCCTATAATTTTTAAAGGCACTTACTTTGAATTTGCCAACAAGTCTGTCCTCATCCATTACATTTTCATCATCATCACCACTCTTTCCTCGATAAAGATTAAAAGTGTGAAGCCAGTCTTCAAAGTGATAAAATTCACTCTCCAGCTCTCTGTTGTACACCTTTTGGGAAAAAAAATAATAATAAAAAAAAAAAATAAAAAAAAAAAATATATATATATATATATATATATATATATATATATTTATATTAGTGCTGTCAAAATTAGCGCGTTAACGCATGCGATTAGTTTGAAATATTTAACGCATTAAAAATATTTAACGCAATTAACGCGGTTGCATTTTTTTAAATTTCCTGTTGTGGCCGACGTGTGTTCAACGTGCAAAGAAGTATGGATAAGACCAAGGAAGGACTTTTAGACGGAAAGTTTCAGTATAAAACCGGATAGTTCTGTGGATAAAACAAAAGTAATCTGTACATTTTGCAAAGCCGAATTTAAATACCACAGAAGTAATTCGTCTTTGACATATCACTTAAAAGCAAAACACCCCACCGAAACAATCTCTACAGGGCCTCGCCAATGTAAATTGCATTGATTGTTTTGAAATTCAAATGACACAAATGGCACATACCTGTGTTTTTATTTCTGTAATAAATATGGCTTTCAAGCCAACAGTTAATTTGGAGAATATTGATGGTTTATTGCAGGTATGTTGTTTACATGAGAAAATCTGTGTTACAAGTTAAACAAAAATTCCAATAAACAATCATATCTAAAGTTTCATTGTCTTGAGTTTACATTAATTATTTACATTTACATATCCAAAAAGTTTCAGTCTTTTAATTGTGATTAATCGCAATTAATTGCAAAAAAGTGTGATTAATTAGTTTTTTTTTTTTAATCGATTGACAGCACTAATATATATACATAAAATATACCGTCCAAAACTATTTGGTGATAACCAGGATAACGATGAGAGTGAATTGTTTATAATTGTCAGTTAGCAAGGGTTAGCAACACACTCACCTTCAATTCCTCAATTTTATGCTTTTTCTTGTCCTGCAAGCCCTCCCCTGGTGCTGCTTTGTTCTTATCCTTGCCTTTTCCCTTTTTCTTCTTGTTTCCTTTCACATTAGAGTCAGGTTTGATATCTGTTTATATGTGAGAAAAGGAGTCGGGTCAGGAGGAGGGAATGGGTTCTTTTAAAGTCTTAACCACATTTTTATTAAAATGCATTTGTAATGCTGGCACAATTTCTTTAAATTATCTAAATTATCCAAGTTATATAAATTGCCAGAAGCAATTTACAATTACAATAACAATTAGTAACCTTACATTTATATTTAATAAAATATCCATCCAGAAAACCTCTATAGTCCAACTAGGGACCATGAATGTCAATGGTGACCATTGTATTTATTTTCATTTGTACAACCTTGGTAGAACCTCTGGTCAACATTTACACACTACAAGAAATTTGGAAATGCCAATTAGTCTAATCTGCATGTTTTTGGAATGTGAAAGGAAACCAGAGAGCCCGGAGGAAACCCCCCCTCGAGAACATTCTAACTCCATGCACACAGACCCGACATGGGAATCAAACCCAGGACATGGAGGTGCAAGGCGACAATGCTAACCACTAAGCCACCATGCTGCAATAAAATGTACATTTATGTATATTCAATAAAAGTTAAATAAAAGTTTGGAACTGCTTGTGGCGTAAGGTATGTTGTTGTCTTTACCTGCCCCATCTGCATCCAGGTCCTCTCTTTCTTCTGCCTCTGCCTTTTCAGCCTCTTGTGCTTTTAGGATCTTTATAATAAGAAATGTTACTTATGTTAACATTTTAACTATATAATCAAAAAGTATATTTAAATATACATTTTTTCTCTTACCTCCATAAGAGTTTCGATTGAGGCAAAGTATTTGGACCACCAATCTAGCATGGACTCATCCAGCTGTTCTTCCTCAACCTCTTCCCCTTTCTTTCTCTTCTTCTTTCCCTTTCCTTCCTTGTCGTCATCGGGCTATAATTAAAAGGAGACTATACTGAATGCCTTACAATTTACTTGACCATCAACACCTTTATTGATGTCCAGTTCAATGGAATATGTTTTTATGTATCAGATTTGGAAAATATCTTAATGTTAGTTCTTTCACTGCCTAGATGTTTTTAAAACAAAACCGTATGGTTATGTAAATAAAATGGTGCATACTTACCATATCAACCTTAACCACTGCATCAGATGCCTGTCAGGGCAAAATATAAAAACAGTTTGCATCACCTGCTTATATTAAATTCATGTTTGGGGAAAAGATTAAAAGCAAAAAAAGTGCATGCTTGTGTTACATACTGAGTCAAGTTTGACCATTGTATCCATCTTCTTCACCAAAGGTTCGGGTTCAGTGTGAATCACAATTTCATCTGTAAGTCAAACACAGGATGCAAAAGTGTTATTTTTCATTTGACCTATGTAGCATATTCTAGCATAATACTCTATGAGAAACAGAATGCTTATTGTTCATTTTCTGTCTCTTAAGGTGGAAAGTAGCTTAATAGGGAGTGTTTACCTTTATGTCTCAGGAAAAGTTCAAGTTCCCTTTGAACTGTAGTTCCCTTTGCTTTAATCAAAAAATGTACAATATACTTTTAAGTAAACATTAATCATATACCCACCCATAGCTGACCAATTGTTGACACTCTTATCTGGTGGCCTGTAGATGAATTTGCGCAGCGTGGTGACTGCATGGGAACCAACCAGTGTGTAACGCCCGAAAGCTCTGCAGTCCACTACTCGAATATTCAGAGGAGGATGAAGAAGCTCATTCTCTGGAAGATCCTAGAAATAGAAATAAAAATATTATTGTTATATTGAATATTGTTGTGTAATCTGGAAGGATGCAGAGAGGGATTCTCAACCCTAGTGCTGGAGGTATTGCTAAGCACAAATTTGACCTCTTTCTAACACATTTGTTTCAACGTACTAAGGGTTTGATGATTAGCTAATGTGTTGGATCAGGTGAGCTTGAAATAAGGAATAATAAACTTTTTTATGACACTGGCCCCAGAATTGTAATACCGTCTCATTTCATCTTTCTTAAACTAGATTTATTTAATCGAATTTTAAAAATCATATTTTAGTCGAAACCCACCACTTCAAACCATTTGACCAGCGTGCTGAAATTGGGATTTTTGTTGTAGTTAGGAATGAGAGCTGACTGTATCCCCTTTCCAGCACATTCAATGTCCACACGTGGTCTGTCAACTTGGGCAAGGTTTATTCGCTTAAGGTCCCTCAGGCCCCAGAATAAAACCTGCAGAAAAACAAACATATATACTACCATATTACTGCTTTGCCATTGAAACATACTGTATTTATAGCATCACTTATGTTTGCATACACGTAGAAAAGAGTGTTTCACCTCAATACGGTATTTGCTTAGAACTGGCCTAATGCCGATGGGAACGGGCAGAATTGGGCCACGGTCCATATCTGTGGGTCCATCTATGGGAGGAAGGTCAGCCTTTCCACCAGGTCCAATCTAATACATTTGTTGAAATTTGTATTTATTTAATTATTTTTATTTGCAGTAATACAATTATATAGATCTGGCATATCACTGTAGTCTTATCACCTGCAGTAGTTCAAAAGCTGCCAGCATTTCACCAGCAGTGCAGTTTCCACGGTACACCTGGTAGTACTCTAACTGAGGGGGGAATCGTGGTGGCCCATAATGCTCATCTGACATCTTGGTTATTGGCTTTGCAAATGTCCTTCCCATAAAGTCAGCTTTGCCCTACAAATGGATCAAAATGTGCACCATCTGCACTGGCTTGTTTTTGATTATTCTTCTAAATAGTTAAAGCATTTACTTGCTTACCATGCTGTCTTGGTCATAGATCTCAATGACTATAATGGGAGGGTCATCCCTCAGCTCACTAGCCTCACCATATAATTCAACATTGTCAAATACTAGAAGCTGATCCCATGTGGGGCAGAGGGTCTCATTCACAATCTGAGAAAAAGGAATCACATAATTTCATTACAATAGATATAAATGGGTCCCTTCTTTAAGTTACAGGTACATTTCTAATATATATATATATATATAAATTGAAGGCTCCTACCTCTGTGACCTGACTGTGGGTTGAAAAAAATACTCTGGCAAATGGGTCTGACAGACCTGTGCTATCTGCAGCGAACAGGCTCCTTGCTTGGTACATATGTACTCTCAGTTGGAAGATTTGCTTCACTGTTAGAAGTAATTTTAAATAGTTACATTATAGAAAAATTACAGGTGATTTCACAGTACTGTACAAAAGTCATGAACCATTCATATTTTCTGTTTACTTTCCAAAAAGAGCCAGACTATCTTGTATATTTAATGTTCTCACTTTGTTCTCATTTTGACCAGTTTCAGAGAAAGGCTTTTGTTTCCTAAGCCACACAGTGACGTATGAATCATTCAATCATAAAAAACATATAAGTAAAGGCATGAATCATTAAGCAACAGATGCAGATGATCAGGCCTGTGATTAGTGTAGTGGCGATGCTGAATGCTGAGTAGTTGGAACAGACAAGAGGGGAAATGAAGTTGCTGCTGAGGTTGTTACATAAACAACCAATTTTTAAATAATATCTTTAGGCATTTTGCAGCCTGTTACAAAGTTTAATTTAATATAAAATAAAAAATAAGGCATGGATTTTTTAAACACTTTTGCCCAGTACTTTATGTTTGTTAGCCAAATAAATTCTGATTACTGGTGTAGATCAAGCTGATCGGTGGTGAGTGCATTCCTGGGCCCTTGACAGCCTTGTTCTCCTCAAATCCATTTGGAAGTCCATTTAGGAAGTCTTTGCGCTGCTTGTTTAAACCCAGCCAAAGGTACATTTCTGTCTTGGCTTGGACAGTCCAGCCTGCTGGTCCAAAGCTCTTTTTACCAGGGAGCTTGAATAATGAAATATTAAGAATTGTTAAACAAATAATTTTTATAAAAAGTGATTATAGAGAGTTTCATCCAACTTCTTGAGTAGCTATATGAGAAATTTGTTCTTTACTGAATTGAACCCTACCTTGAAAAAAACGGTCTTGACTTTTGCACAGTCTTTCCCAATCTCCTCCTCCACATTAGAGAAAAGGATGTCTTTGGAGGGCACTCTGGCATATGCAATGCGTTTTCCATTGCTGACCATCCAAATGTAAACATCTGGAACACTGTGTTGAGGCTGCAGTAACAAGATTTTACATATTGTATTGGGTTTAGTATTTGGATTACCGAATAAGGCAAATAGCCTAAGCAACTATTTCTAGTTTGTTTAATAATGTTACCTCATCAGCCAGGAATCTCAGTTTCTGGAGGAAGTTTTGTGCCAATTTGACTTTGTCCTTGACAGTTTTCTTTTTCACCTGAGATCGCATCGTCTTTGCATGTTGGCCCATAGTTTCCTAAGGGGAAAAAATCAACAGCCTAGTACTAAATTCACATTACATTAGAGCATACAACAAACTTTATACAGAGCATGTGTTTTTGAAGTTTGTGAGTATCATACCAGTTCCCACATGCATAATTTCAGCCTTTCTCGATCCAACTTTGTGATTCCTGTCTGGGTTTGGTCCTTGTTTGCCAGTGATAGAAAGTTGCTAAGAAAGAAGTTATTTTTATTCTTGAATATATAAATTAAAAACCTTGAAATTATGAAAAAATTATGTGATGCAGTATGGTTTGTTAAACCAGGGGTACAATATAGTAGTACAATTAGTTAATTTCCCTGCTCTACTGTACTGTCTAAGCATGCTTTTTGGTTGGTGCATGGAATCAGATGCTTGTAAAGGGAAATTCTATATATTTATAATTCTAGTCATTCAGGACAAAATATTTTTAAGAATTTAGCGCTAGAGTGTATGGAGGAACTTTTCAAACCTGCAGCCATTGCTCAGTTCTTCTAGAACTCCTCTGAGCCTACGCTCAGGAAAAGCTTTCTCTGTTTTGATAATCTCCTGAACATCATTCAGTCCTTCTTCCTTTTAAATAATGAAACAAGATCAGAATCAATGATAGACTCCTAATCATAAATAGTGATGTGAAAGGATTTAAAAATGTAATTAAATTATACAAAATATATAACTTACCAACTTATCTGCAATGTGGTCTACTATGTTGGCATTGTATAATCTTCTCCTCTGGTCTTGCCAATAGCTCTTAATATAAATACAAGGCTTTCTCTCAAAATATGGAAGATGAAAGTAATTCCTGTGGAAAGAAAATAGAAAATTACCAACACAAACAGTGACTGTAGGTTGATAGACATGCCTATATTTCAGTGAAGATGTTCACGTACCTGTCAGTGATGACTGGTTTCATTGGTGGAGTGGTGGACACTGATGCCAGTTCTCCATCAACATCCACCTCTTCATCACTGGAGCCTTGAATAAGTTCAGACTCTTCATCACCTTCTCCTTTCTTTGACTTTTTTGTTCTTGGTTTGTTAGGGATATCAACATCACTGCCATAATTTCCTAGTGTAATGTAGACAAATTAATTATTTTGGCCTTTTTTTTTGTATGAATATGAATATCGGATGGTGTAAATAATTAACTTTGTCATTACCTATTGTAACTTCAAAGTTAATGGGTTTGTCTCCAATCTTTCTATCAATCATTGTTGCTTCCAGAAATGCTCCAAACAAGAAAAATTCCTCTATTTTTCCAGTGGCATTCTAGATTAAGGGACACAGAGACAATGAATTTAAATATACCTGTACTTCTTATATTTTTGAAACATTTTTTCATTCTACTATACGTTATACAATTGAGCATATAATAAAATGATACACTTAAATAGATTTGGAATTACATTTTCATTAACAATTATGATACTTAAGCCTATGAAGACATACATCAATCAGACATAACATTAATACCATTGCCATGTGAAATTAATAACACTATCTATTATATACAAGTAGATTCACAACAGGATCATGGGCATCCATGGCCCACATGTAGGAACCAAAGGCCAGCCAACTCAGTATGATCTTATTAGTCTATGCTGGCCATGATAAAAAGGTAACAGAACACCCATCATCACAGGCTACCACAGTGTGCTTAGCAGGCAAATATTTTAAGGTCTTTGACCTGGCCTCCAAATTCCCCAGATCTCAATCCAACTGAGCATCCATGAGACCTGCCAGACAAATAAATCTGATCCATAGAGGCCCCACCCTGAAACCCACAGCACCCAAATGATCCGCTGCTACTGTAACATCCTGGTGCCAGACAGCACACATCCAGAGGTCTTGTGGAGCAATGCCCTGAGGGGCCAGATCTGCCCAGCGGCACAAGAGGAACCTAAAGCCTGGGTGGTTATAATTTTAATGTTAAACGGCTGATCAGTGTATATTCATATCTAGACTTAAACAAGGTAAGTTTGTGTACAGAATTACATTTACAATATATTATGGAAACCTATTCTAAACCTAATTGTATCTAGCAATTTTTAGACAACCGGACTAAAGTTAGTTTAAACTGGACTAGAGAATAAAGATTGAAGTGCTCTGTCAAACCTTTGGGAAAAACAATAAAATTTACACTCTACGCTTCATCCTTAGAGAAAGTAATAACCCAAGATGTGCAAAACATTTACATGTGAATAACCTTTCTGTGTGAGCAGTGTCCCGAAATGGCTCAAAATGCACTTCATGCCTTGGTGTGAATTGTTTATAGAATTTTTTTATTTTATTGTATTTAACCATCAGTGCATTTAAAATAAGAGACTATTGTATCTTTAAACAATACTTATTTTTATTTGAAAATGTTTTAACACTTTAATTGTAAAGTAGAATCTTCTGATTCTCTGGGGAATCAGAGGCTTTACAGTGAAATCTTGCCAAACACAACATCAAATAAGTTATTATAGTTCAAACTGATACCTTTATAAGATAAAATTTTATATGATGAAGCTTTATCATGCTTTATCATGTTGTATTAATCTAAATGCATTAGATTTATATATTTAATTCTATTACCTAAGCATAGTATCTCTATCCTTCTGTGGTGAATTTTGTTCCATTTACAAAGTATGCTATAAATATTTATTTAAGTAAATTACGTTAATGACGTTTCTAGTCTTTAGATCACTTGCCTCTGAAATGTTGGGCACTCCTTCCACTTGGACTTCAGGAGAGCTCATTATCTCTGGAGAGGATGTGTCCAGAATCTCCACAGCCAGGCTGATAAGCAGACGTGCTCGAAATGAAACTCCTTCTCCCAGTCCTTCATTTAGATCCTGATACTCATCCATAAGGGTATAGCTCCGTGTTGAACCGTACATGTTTACCCAGGCTGGCCCCAGAGTTGGGAGAAAGCCTAGTAAAAAAAAAAAAAAAAAAAGATAAATGTGATAAATAATACTGTACATTTTAATCTGATATTATGTTATTTTAAAAGCTACACTAAGATATAGCACCACAATATGACTTGTAATGCTCACCTTTATCTCCATCATTTGAGATCTTTCGAAGATCAATGAAATGTGTTCCAATAGCCACATCATTTACTTTGTCTGCATCACGGATTTGAATCTTCATGCGTTTACACAGTGGAGGAAATTGTTCAGTGAAAATGATCTGCTCATTCCAGATTGGTTCATAGCAGCTTTTCTGGATAGTGGTTTTTCCCTAAATATCACAAGAAGGAGGCCATATTTAAAAATGTCATGCAAAAGTGTGAGTGTATAGACAAATAACTGTTATCTAGATTAAAAAAAAACAACAACTCACTTTTTGACCAGCAAATTGCACCTGAACGTATGGGTCCACCAGATCTTTATTCTCACCAATAAATGCTTTTTTCACGTTGGCCATAATGCTGGTGTTCATCTTGGGTAAGCCTTCAGCTCTGTAAATTTTCACATAGAATCGTGCCCACTGTCGGTCAGCTGGAACACCTTCAGGCAAGAGAAGATTCCTACAACAAAGAATTGCATATAAATGAAATATCATTTTGTTTTTATTGCAATGTGAGCAAGTTTTTTATGATTCTTATTTAATATAGCTTATACCCCTCAATGTCATCTTCATCAGTTTCAGTGGCTTTATGTGGAGTTTTGATGTTGTCACCCTTTGTAACCACAGCAATGTCACATTTTACATAGCCTTTACATCCTGCAGTGATGTCATCCGGATCGCATAAAGCAGCCCATTTGTGGTAGAACTGGTGGTCTGTGAAAGAGGGAGCTGTTTACTAAATTTCTCGCAGAATAGATTTTTCGCAGTTGCTACAGATTCACTATGAGAGAGGCTTTTGCTCGATGTAGGGTAAAATATACAGCTTAGGCAGAATTGGAAAGAGACATTTGCTCATTACCAGGTTGTGAATAGACTGTTCCCACATCCATCTTAAAGGCACCAACCATTGTTCCACTTCGCAGAAGATTTTTGGAATGGATTACCTTTAAAGAGTTTATATTATGGTGAGAAAGGTTATCTTTCTAGAGTATATAACACTATATTGAGGTGCTTAAAAAAATAACTTACTGACACCCTCAGGACTTTATCAAACATGACATCAGGAGGAACATGGAACTCGAACACAAAGTACTAAAAATGTGAGGGGCAAAAAATATCAAGTCAAAATTGCATATGTTGAATTATTGCATTGATGAAATGTCTTCACTTAAATATATTAGTGTAATACAGTATATTAGTACATAAACATCCTTTTCTGGAACCCTTAAATATGTAGAACCCTACAAACATTGTTCCACAAAAATATGTTCATATGGTTCAATATGGTCAGCATTACCTCATTGTAATAAGGACAGTTGGTTGACTCCTTCATTGAAGTGTACTTCTTCTCATCGCCAATTTCAATACAGACAACTGGATCCATGTTCAAGCCAACCAGCTGTCGTGCCTCAATAACTGTAACACTGATCTAAAATGCATTCATGTACATAAGTGACATTTTCATGCACCATTTTAATGATTATGAATTCAAGAAGTCCTACAGTTCAGTTTAAATCAAGATTATTTAGTGGATGTGGATATTGATGTAAACTGGGAAAAGTAATCTTTTTAGATGTGTGCTATTTAACATACTTGGAAATCAGTCAGTCTTCCAGCACTAGGCTCAATTTTGATGTCAGGCTTCGATCTGAGATAGAAGTAAATGAATAATGTAAGAAAATATGATTGTTTTTTCTTTCCTCATCATCTTAAAGCAATGTATACTATTTAGAGTGGATGCAAACTCACCTTTTGTTAGAAACATTAGTTGTTACAGCAGTGACAGAGGCCAGTGAAATAGTGTCAGGGTCTGGTGCTCTACCAAATCTTTTGTCCATGTCCTCGGTCTCCAGGATGGCCGGTTCATCTTAAAATACCAAAATGAGGAGTTATTGTGACTGACGTTTAGTTTACTTGCATGGTTACATTTGCATTTGTAATGTGAAGTGACTGATGAAATTAAGATCAAATTACTGTATAGCTCTTACCTTTCCCATCATCCTTAGGGCCACGGGACTTTCCACGCTTCATATCTGACAATTATGTTATTTTCCACTCTGTAATCCAAAAAGGAAAAATGTGGCAGTTGCACGGTTAATTACTCATTAATATCCATCTACATTGAAGAAGTTCATAGTGTACAGTAAAAAATATGCTAAATCTTTAAATCATTCATGTTCTGCTAATACTTTATTCTGTTTATGATTGTAGTGTATTCAGAGACAATTCAGGACACCTGCACCAGGCCTTAACAGATCCATTCTCTCACACACACCACATTTTAGAATAACCCTTGAAAAACCCTTAATTAAAAAAAAAAAGACGTATATATTTCATAGAGTTTGATTTATAAAACTCCTGAGAATAATTCACAGTCTTATTTTATTTACCTGAAAAAAACTAATTTACTGTATATTTACATGTTAGAATTCCCTCCCTCATATGCACATGTGTACTTTGTGACCTGTAAAGTAATTACTTTTAATTATCATTGAATTCCAAGGACTGTACTTTAGCTCCGCACCATTTTATCCCATATTTAATTTACATCTGCTTTTCCACCCAACCGTCTCAGATCTTGTTGCACAGCAAACCTAGTATCTTGTGATAATTTGGCCTTGAGGGGGATTTAAATATTTAAAATGGATGACCTAATTCTATTGACAAGGGGGGGATATATTACAAAAGCCTGTCATTGTAATAACAAGGTCTACATTAATTGATTGTAGGTAAATGCCATCAATTACATTTGTACAAAAGAAAGATTAGAAAAAGAACTAGAAAAGAAGGTTGAACAAGCAACAAGTAAGCTATTAAGCAAACAAATAAATTTTATGCGAACACTGACAGAATCATTTTAAAATAGAAAGCAAATAGCTATTTAATAAAACTGGCAGTTATCATAAAATATGGATTAAGTTTCTTCCAAGGTTATTCTGAACTTCTCTGTATAAACCAAAGTGAGTGTTTTATGTATGTGTGTGTGTGTACACATGTGTGTGCGTGTTTGTGATCAGAAAACACAATTACAATTACAGATGAACTTTTTAATATTTCTTATTTACACACATTGAGCATCTAGGATCATTTCAGTGGTCAGCTCTTAAGAAACCGTAGTGAAAGGCGAAGGAAGGATCAGAGAGACTATAATAGTAGTATATTAAAAACAATCAAGCAATTAAAACTAAAATAATTTAATATAAACCACCTATATGTAAAACGCAGAGCTTAAAATATAGACCTAGTAGAGAAAAATGCTGATTTTACGGTGTAACTATTTTACTTTGCTTCACTGACTAGTTATGTCCCGTCTGTATATTCCCTAATGCCATTTTTTAAGACTATAGGACATAATGACTTTCCAGCAAGATAAGATTAGAATGAAAGTAAACAGTGTTACATAAACTGCACAACTGCACAGTTAAAAACAAAGTTTACCTACCATACAATAGACCAGATCTTCAGTCCTTCAGAGCTTCTCCACGTAGAAAAAACTCCAGTTTTTTTATGTGACTCCAAACTAGTTGTTTTACATAGTAAAAACCGACATGCACTTGACAGAAACAGAAAGGCCCCAAAAGCAAAGTAAGCCAAAAGAGTTTGGTTTGGTTCAAGGCTGGAGTTGGGCAAAGGAGAGATACGATACACCAATTAATAGTGTATGAGAGCTGAACCTGAGACACTAGTAACTAGAACTAGATCCTATTGAGAGTCATCACTCTGGGTTACCAATGACTAGGTATGCTATAAAATGCACTGAAACACAGAAAATATTTCAATTAGTTTCCCAAACAATGTTTGAGCTTTTTCTTTCTCTAGTTTACAAGAGTACGTTTAAAATGCACTTGAAAATGAGACGAATGTTAAAATACTGTCAAAGATCAGTGTTGCATTGCACCGAACCTTCTGGATGTTTAGACCTTAAACAGTCTTTACAATGTGACTAACAGGTGAAGCAGATCTACACAATTATAAATGGTTACATTATTGTAATGGAAAACAGTGGTCACATTTTATTTTTTATAAACAGAGACAAACTGTCTCCTCCTTTAATTATTCAGCATGCATTGTTCCAGTTGGGATGTGGGACCTTTGTCTACCCAGACTGGTGTCATGTGTTACTCTGCAAATGATTATGCAAGATTATTAGGCTCTACTCATGTCATTACCAGATTAATGTCGTAATTGAAAACATGCATGCCAGATCCTCAAACTTGGTTTTACAAAATAAGTGAGCGTATTATTATTACAGCATAATCCTGTTACTTGACTATGGGCTTATGGAGTAAAGGCCTGACAGTCTTCATACTGACCTTCTGATTCTGGTTCAGCATTGAAAATGTTGTCCAAAAATATGTTTCTTATCCATAGTTCGATTCACTTTTAGAAGTTAATGCAAATTATTATTATTTTTCAAAATACAACTCATCTCATTAATAAAGCATACTATTTGTAAACTAGATGCTGAGGTCTAATGTTCCCTGTATCCAATTAAGTGTTCCCTTTAATTGTTAATGCGAGCTCATCATTGCTGCATGTTTTATCTTCGTTAGAAGAGTACAATGATAGTCACATTAACTGGCAAACAACATTCATTACCACAGTAAGTGTTAAGTTAGGGTTATTTGCAGCTTGCTTGATATGGACGTCAATCCCTTTTTAATTGGTTATATGAGTTAAATGAAGAAATTCATCTTAAATCAAACTTAACATGAAATGAAGACCAGTTTGAAGATTTTAAACTGAATTCTGGAATGAAAATGCTGTCTCTAAATAATATTTCAATATTTATTAGAAGGGCTAAGCTTTCCTTTGTCTATGTTTATTTCTCAGTTTCGGTGGTGACCCTATTGTAGATATACTGTAGGTAGAGCTCGGTTTGAGGGCCTGATACTCCTGCTGACACACCTTCGACAACATAGCTGAGAGATCCTTCCTTTAATTACGAGATAGCAAGTAACTCATGGACAGAAGCACTCGGCTGTTGTTCCCTGTAAATATAGCCAAGTATATAACGTATTACCTTTTTTGGGGCAAAGGCAAGATATCAAAAATATCCTAAACATATTGTCAAAGATAAAAGAAACCGTCATGAATATGTTATATATATACAGTACACTGCACAAAAATGTCACCAGATGGATTTAATTAAGCAAATAGGTAAGACCCTTCCTTCCTTTGAATAATTGCTACAGTGATTAATATGTTTCACCTGGCAACAAGTTACTTAACCCTAACTGATGCAGTGAGTAGCTTCTCATTTCTTAAACAACCATGTCACAAGACATATCATGTGGACATGGCAAGGATGTTACCCTGTGAACAGTAAGAGAAACATCCTCCATGAGTGTGATGGGGAATCTAAATAAATAAAAAGAGAAGTATGGCTATGTTTCATAGTGAAAGTAAGAGCATTTCCACACACACAATAACAAAGAAAACTTAAGATATTGGGACTAAACAGCTGTGTAGCCTTAAGAAAACTAGTTAGCATTGGCAAAAGGTCAGGTGATCTGATGAGGCCAGATATACGCCTGTTCCAGAGTGATCTGGGTAAGAAGAGAGGCGGATGAGGTGATGAGTTTGGGCCTACTGTGCCAGACTGTGGGGGAAGTGTTATAAACTGGGGTTGCTTCAGTTGGTCAGGACTTGGTTTTGCAATGTTTTGGGCCCAAAAATGTGGTCAGATGACGAGCTGAATATACTGAATGACCAGGTTTTTCAATTCATGGATTTTTTTTAATTCCCTGATGGCATGAACATAATCCATGATGATGCCAGGATTCATTTATGAGACACATGGTTGGCCATTACAGAGTCCAGACCTTAGAGATAAAGGGAGAAGGAGAAGGAGACTCAATACGAGATCTTGGAGAGAAATGAATGTGGCTCTGGATGGAAATAAATGTTGTGACATTGAATAGGTTTATTAAAAGGATACTACAGCCATAAACAATGCAAAAAGTGGACCAGTGCAAAATTAGTGTGAACTTGTTTTTGGCCGAACAGTGTTTGAATCATATCCTGATTATAACATAGCTTTCATATTTGTTGTGAACTAATCTTAAAGTAAATCATCAATATTTCAAATTAGACACTTGGTTTTTGTCATGACTACCCCTATGAACTTACAACGATTCTACAGAACGGCACCTTTTGCAGTGTCATCCAGGGTGAAGCAGAGCATGACTTGATACTGGCTTTGCAATCTTATCAGGGCACTGTCAAAAGCCCTTTTCTTGGCCGTAGACACGTAATCCCGCTCTCTTTGTGCTCCAGTGCCTCTTTGGCTGTTTCATCTGACTGTAATGCAATATGGCACTTCAGTACTGGGAGTTTCTGAGTGGTCTAATGAGCAGCAGCAAGTTTATCACCTCTATTTATTCCTGGTTAAACCCAAACTTACCATCAGGCCTAAAAAAAAAAAGCAATTTTTGTACTGTAGAATTTATCATCTCTTAATCTTAGTCATTTTAGTGATGCTAATGTACTTTATATGATTGTATACCCTTTATTTGACTGATCTACATTAATTACAATGTATGTTTTATTTATATTAGTCTTATTTACTACACTACTTATTCTAATCGGAATGCCTGAAGCCTATGCCAGGGGACTACGGGCACAAGTCAGGGATACACCCTGGATGGATGCTGGTCCATCGCAGGACACAATGATTTTTTTTCCTGTAGTTGCCGGTAGTGAGGACACACTCACACACTACCAGTCAACTTAATCTGCATGTGACTGGTGTTTGAAATACATCAAGCACTAGAACATACAAACTCCATACACACACAGACCCAAAGATGTGATCCTGGTGTATTAAATAAAAAAGATTAAAATACCTTTATAGGCCCTATGTAGGCTCCACCTATATTGAGTATTGGTGCCATTGACATTCTTGTCCTTGATACCAGTTTCTGGTCTGCAACTTTACACATTGTATTTATTAATTTCTCCAAAGTTACATACTCTGTACATACCTGTTATAAAATTCATTTAAATGCAAACTTTTAAATTATTTCATAAGACAGAGTCGGATCAAGATATAGAGAAAAAAGAAACTTATAAATTAAACTAATTGCTTATTACGTCAGCCTAATACAGCTAATAACTTCAAAATCACGTCATAATTTAAAGCGCAACATAAAAAGGCACAAATTAAATTAAAAACCGGATTAAATTTGGATGAAAATGGAAAAATAGACAAAACACTCTAAGAAAACAGGCCTACAGCTGTCCTTAGGTACTTGGGTGCTCATGCTTGGTGATAGGACCAAAGTGCACAATCTTTACCTGAAGTCACATCTCAATCAGAAACTGAAGAAAGTGATTTTTTATTCTTTTAGATACAATAATACAGATTCTGTAAAAAGATATGTACACTCTGCAATTGTTTACCATAACACAAAGGATATCTTATTCTGACCCCTCATCAGATCTTCCTGGATCTGATCAGAAAAGCCACCAATAATAACACATTGGATACCACTGTCATGCAATACAACAATACTGCCATCAACAGGGTGCGATGGTACTGCACACGGTTAAACAACTGCGCCCACTAACAGGATTATCAGCCCTGTCAGCCAAATTTCTTCACATTTGTCTCTTCCAGTAAACGTTTTCCATGTCAAAGAATAAATACTCACATCTATTCGCATAGAAATGATTTGTGTATTGTATGGCATATCATCAGAGATAAACCATGGTACTGGAAGCATACATCTGATTTTCTGATGCTGTTAATAGAATTATGCCTAATATGGGGATGATTGGAAACTAAAGTTAACCCTGTATTCTGTTTGCATTTGGTGCACTTTAATGAATTTAACTGGGCATCAATGACAGAACATAATATAATATTGCCTAATGTAGTCTAATGAGCCTCGGGTCTGTGTCCATGGAGTTTACATGTTCTACCTGTGCTTGGTGGATTTCCTCCGGGTGCTCCGGTTTCCTTACACAGTCCAAAGGCGTACAGATTAGGCTAATTGGCGTTCCCAAATTGCCCATACTGTGTGAATGAGCGCATGAGTGTATAGTACGTTTGCACTCTGTGATAGATTGGCACCCCATCCAGGGTGAACCCCGCCTCGTGCCCTAAGTCTCCTGAGATAGGCTGCAGGTCCCCTCTGACCCTGTATACAAGATAAAGAGGTATAGACGATGAGTGAGTGAGTAATGTAATGACCTGGCCAAATGACCTGCACCTAACCTGTGTAAAAGAAATATAATTGGGCTGAAGTGGAGGAGTGTAGCAAAGTTCTAAATTAAATGGTTCATTTTATTGTAGCAAAGGGGTAAAACATAAAAAATCTGATAATATCCATATGTCCATATACATATACACCGTGGGCTGGCCAAATTGAATCCACCTACATTTTTTATAGTTATGTACCACTAGATGTCGACACTTTATTGTAAACATTTTTTAGTTCTACGTAAGACTCTCTCTTCCCAGCTACAATGTCTTGTTTTTTAAGAAATGTGTTTGAAGTTTAATACATAGTAATTATTTTCAACATCAGAACACGAGTATTAGCATCCCATCATCTGGTATTACAAAAGTAAAATTGATATATGTGTTTAAATTAAAAGAACAGGTGAATCTTGGTTATATTATTTATTCCTGGTGGGTTATAAGAATTTCCGAACAAAAAAACTTTTCCAGGTAGGCTATAATATGTATAAGGAATTTGGTTTGGTTTGATGTGACATAAATAGAAACATAGGACAGTATGATATGACTAAATAAATAAATAAATAAATAAGAACAATAAATGCTTAAATAAAACACATATTGTTTATGTGAATGTTGTACAATAAGCAATGCAATGCAAAACAGAGCAAAGGTTGTGGTTTCTATTATATACAAGAGGCGTTCAGGTCAAAACGGGACGTATGATGTGAATGAAGGCATAAAACAGATTGACATTTACAGAAGACGCCAAGCACAGTATGGCGATGAGACTCTTAGTCGCAGAAAAACATTTAAATGGTGCAAAATTTTTTAAAAAGCTCATACGTCTTTGAATGGCGATCCCAGCTGAGGTGGCTTAGAGCACACTGCACTCATTCCTGTGAACATTCAGCTCTTCTCCTGTACATTCCTGACCTTACTCTAAGTGATTTCCACTAAAGGAACTATCAAAGGAGTTCCTGGGAGGCAAGTGCTTCAGGCAGTAGGATCATGACTTCGGCATGTTTAAAAAACCTTCTACCTTGATGGTATCTGAACACTAGTAAAACACTGGGATAAGTGCATTTGTGTAGCAGGGGATGATATAAAGAAGTAATGATACTTTCAGCTGTCATAACTGTAATATGTTATTCTGTACAATTAAAAATTCTAGTTTGACTCGAACTGCTCTTGTATTATAAATATTAAATAACTGCAAGTTTGTCTATTACAAGTGTGCAATTGGTGCCCAAACTAGGAAAGACCATGTCTCACCTATTGCTTAACAGCTGACTTAACTGCCATACAGATATAATGTAAATTGTATTTTGTCTGCAAATCCCCCCACTAGTCCTAGTCCTCAATAGAAAAAACGAGGTTCAAGACGGAGGTTAGCTGTAATTATACATGACCATTTACATTATTTTAATACCAGACCATCATACTGACATTGTTTGCAGCATTGTTGAAGGCACACAACTCTAAGAGGTCTAGCTCAAACATACTGTATGGTTTGCTTGAATGTTCAACAAGCAGTGACAGTCAGGTGTTCATATCCTAAATGTAATGTAGTTTATTTGGCATAAAGGCATTCTATCGTTACCTGTTACTATAATCTATTCATCAAAAATCTCTAATCTAGCCATAGACTTTATGAGGGTTATATGAGAATGTACAGGTAAATATTTGAGCAGTGAGTGCAACTGAGATTGTTACTGATATTTGAAGTAAAGTGCACATGTGCCGCTTATAAGAGAGGTTGGGATGTGGGAAGGATTATGGCCTGGGGAATGGTTAGTAATGCTAATACCCTGTAGTTTAATAGTTTACATCTGTAATAATCCAGGATTCCAGGCTGGGAAATAGTAAAGTGCTGATATGTGTAAGGTTATCCAGATATAACGAATAACTTACTGAGTACATCCTGGCTCTTCAGATCCTAAACCTATACATCCTATTATCCTATTAGATGATATTATGTTTATAGAATAAAAAATAAAAACATGAGTATAGCTGTGATTGAAGTAGTTAATTGATGGTAGATATGACAGTTTAAGAAGAACATGATCTGTAAGGTATATTTGATTCATGCTGGTTGTGCTTTATCCTTCGTGTGGTAAAGGATTGTTACTGTCTGTCTGTCTGTCTGTCTGTCTTTCTCTTTCTCTCTCTCTATCTTGTGCATGGCTGTTTATTAGAGTGTGGTGCAATGGCTCACCACCTGGGCTACTCTACTACATGCAAACTGCAAATTTTCCTTCCAGTAACTGACCAAATAGCTGTTTATAACCAGCTGGTCACCTCCCCCCCTCTTCTACCACTATAGCTGTGAGCTCCATTTAAAGACCAGTTGTGTCACTTCTGGCTTTGTTCTTAAACAAAGAGATCTGCCGTTCATCTGCCCATAATTGGGCCAGGCCTTGGAATGTGCTTGATGTCTCCGCTTGGCCATTACTGCACCGGCAGGGATGCTGGGAGATGGAGTGGAAACTGCTCTCATCGATCTTGGGATGACAGTGCAGGGCCCCAACAGAAAGACAGAAAGAAGACCCGTTATGGTTCCTTATATATCCTTATTATATTCTCACTCCATCCTGTGAAAATGTAACCTGGAAAAGAGAGAGACTAGGGCCCGAGAAGGTCCTGTTGCTCAGCATTAACACAATAGTAATGATAATCCAGTTATGGCGGTTCTTTGGGTTAATACCGTATGCTGGTGATCAGAGTTCATATTTCTAAAGAGCTGTTGGTGGACCACTTGAGCAAGTTCTTTATCATGTCACTGTAATTTACTAAAAGAATCTGTCAAATGAATGAATGCACAAACACAAATTTTGTACATTTTAGTTTTTTTTCTAGAACTGATTAGAAATTAAATTTGGGATCTTAATATACACGTTGCATGTCCTTATTTTGGTGATTATCCTAAATGAAATAGCCGTAAAATGGAATGTAATGTGCTCCCTTTAGTCACTCAGCTGGAGGGGGGTGGAGTATGCATCTCTTGTCTGGATGTTTAAACATGTTGATGGCCTAGACGTGCTTGGAGCAGACAGGGGTGATGGGTAAAGGGCACCGGACCCCAGCAACAACCCTTTGGATCGTCTCCCACCCAATAGCTCTATTTCCTCCTGGCCGTCTCGGCCCCAGTTGCCAGGTAGGTCATTGGGCTGTTGAATTCAGTGCAGTACTGCCTGTGCATGGTCGTAATGACCTCCTCCAGGGCTGCCTGCCCATTGTGATTCACTCACCCCCTCCAACTCCACTACAATTCACAGGTCTGATATCCCACCTCACCGGAGCCTGAGTGCAATATCTGTGTGTATGCAACGGCAGGCATCCATTTAGTTGAAGCAGACTACATTGAGAGTTATTCCACAGTGAGTATTATTAAGCCCTGTAAACACTCCCACATTGATATTGATCAGCTCTATAAATACTTCAGGCTGCAGACTAAAAGCTGAAGGAGAACAGACAGCATTAATGTAGTATTTCACTTTTACTGTTTTGAGTTAGTACATATTGCTATAATTGTCTCCATGACAGTTTTTTTCCGTCTTTTGCAAGAAGTAGCTTTGGGTTTGCTGAGATATTATTTGTTGGACAAGAAACAAGAGAACATTGAGTGCCGCATACTTGGTTGCTTTTATTATATCTAGATTCAAGGAACCATATCAAATTTTCTATTTCAATTTGTGAGAAAACTGTTCTCTCTCTCCTTTATTTTCATTCAGCAACAAACCACACCCTGATTATGGACAGGTCACCACCTGGTTTGTATTTTTACTGAATCTTTCTCCAGGAGCTGGAGTGAATCTGAGCAGAGAAATCAGCTTTCGTCAGAGAAGGATTGGTAAAGCAAAGCATAGATGGGCGTTAAACATACCGAAACAGACTGAACGAGTGTGTTGTAAAACATGGGGTTACGAGAAGTCCAGTGGTTGGAAAGGTCAGAAGTGAGAAAGATGGTATGAAAATTAGAAGTCATGTAAAATGATGACTTGTGGCTGATAATCAGCAATTTGGATGTCGAGTGCTTGTGCTTCACATTAGTCACTTTCACCTCACATAAATGTAAACGTGCTGCTATAACAGACTGTGATCCAGTTTAAGTGTCAAAGAGATTAAATAAGTGTGTCTCACACATACCCATTGTGTATGTATGCATGTGTATACAGATAGAATAGAGAGAGTGGGAAGTATTAGGTGAAGACATCAGTGCTCATCCAAGCAGCTTGTTCATCGCTGGTTTTATTTTTAAAACATCAGAGCTAAAAATCTGTCTATTTTGACAGAAAGAAGATATATTGTGGGACTGTATGTGCACACTTTGCTTCTGTTATTATGCCTTAAAAGTGATCTGGACCTCGGGAGAGTTGGTACACAGTGTCTGTGATATGAGTAGGAAATCATGCTTAAGCCAGGACGAAAGTGAAAATCACTCAGAAAAGATGAGTTTGTTCTTATGAAAAACACAACAAAACACACAGACAGTGTGCATATTTTAATTTTACACCTGCTACTGCCACCTAACAAACAGAATATACGTCTAGTGTATTCATACTATGACCTACACATGTCAGCGAGGTAGGAAGAGTTTTGTACTGGTGGACCTGCCACATCTAAGACAGAGAGGCACTTAAGTCAGAGTCAGACAATAATGCTGTTCCCTAGTGGCCCAGGTGCTTTCCGCATGAATGTCTTTGTAACCTTGCCTGCACAACTTCATTGCTGGCACAGGCCTTAAAGTAACTGTGTCTGGTTTGAGCCCCCCCCCTCACAACCACAACATATGTATACATACACACACATACACACACACACATGCACGCGCACGCACACACGCCAGAAGACTTAAAAGATCGGACCCCATCCCTATGAGGCCGTGGCTGGTGTCCTTAATGGATGACAGATGTCTCTGAAATGAGGCTATAGCGTGAGTGTGTTTCATGTTAGCTCTCTGCGTGATGAGCAGGGAAGCAGCTGGACATGAACAAAAACGTTCGGGCCCTCACAATGCTTCCATTTATTATCCTGGGTACAGTTCAGGTTGAAATGCACCCCTGCTTTTTTAGAGTAATATACTGGGATTAATAACAGCAAACAAAGGAAAACATTCTATAAAGGCAATAGCTCGCTTGATCTTCTCACAGTAAATCTTGTGACAGTTTTAGCTGGTGTATGGTTAGACCTTTGGGCAACTTCTGCTGATTAAAAAGGAATTTTCTGTCTGTTACCGCTTAGAATGATGCTTAGTGTTCATGCTCAAGGACATCCAATGCGCATGTTGCTGTATGACAGCATGAAAGAACGCGACTTTACCGAATCGCTCAAGTACGGCAAAGTTTGTCCCACACTTCAAGGGATTCTACGGCATGCCCTCCAGCAACGCGCCTGGTTATAATTTCCCAATCCTTTGTAAATGTACCTCAGCAATACCCAACTTGCATCCAAAATGTTTTCTTTGCCAGCGGTGAACTGCAGGTGTTCTGCATGAGAGCCATCACACAAAATGGCCGCCTGTTCCCTGTTAGGTAATATTCAGTCCAACACCTACTCTCAGCTATATACAGCTGTCAGAAGAGATGAGGAGTTTAGTGAGAAGGTTGTGGTCGAAATGAGCCACCAGTTGGGCGGTCCTCTTCCTCTGCCTTGATGGGGGTGGGATAATAGTCAGGTTTGAGCAGGTTGCCTGTTAGTAGGCCTCTAAACTAAGCAGGCTGCAGGAGGTGGGGGCTCTCATTATCTTCCCCACCATGTTGGGCCCTTAAGTCCATCTCCTCAGTGCTTGCTCTGTTTGTTTAGAGAGCAAAAGCCTTTTAAAACTACATTTGGGCTAATGAGTCCATTATCTGCCAATGATCCACCAAGGGGCCATCTCCCTCTCTAACTCCTTTCATGAAGTTTCTACTTTTCCATTCTTCTTCTTGTTCTACGAGTAGATTTTAAAGGTTTAAACGGACTTTTGAGGCCTATCATTAATGGTTAAAAATTATGTTTCCTTTATTTACTGGAAAGAACAAACAACTATTTCAAATCTGGCCTGTCTAGGCAACTCATTTGCAGCATTTCAGCTAATGTCATTTTATTGAAGTTTGCATGAGACCAAGGACAAAAAAAATTTTAGAAAATCATGTGGTGTTGCCATTACATGCAACTGTGGCTGCCATGATGCTTGATGTTTGGCTGGTCTCGCCATCACCACTGGGTGTGGTTTGTCAACCGTTCCAGACTTCATTCCCAGCAGGTGCACTGAGCTGAAGCTAAATGTACAACATAGCTTTACAATGTGTGGCATTGTGACACATAATAACAGATTTTTGACTGCACTAATTCATATTTTGCATTTTGGAGACTTTAATTTCAAACAGTATAAATGGATATAACTCACTCAGTATAAAAACAATTATAATGAATTAATTATTCATGAAATAATATAAATCACAGGAATGTTTCTCTTCATGCACTGGTAACGAATCATACATTTGGAATATACTTCACATGCTTGGCTTTTTCCTCAAAACTTGGAAAACAATCAGATCATTTACCAGAAGGACAATTCATCTTAAAGATGATGGGATTTTAGACTCGCAGGAAATTATGTCTCCCCTGTCTGGAGATGAAATGCTTCAGAGCAGTACTTCAGACAATATGTGGACAGTTGTTTTGGAAATATTATTAAGCACATGACCTTCCAGCCTGCATTTATGGCGAATATATAATCCTACGTGATTGTCTGTTAAGCCAGATGTAATTTATTACATATTTAAATTTCAATGTCAATTTTATTTATATAGCTTTTCTTAATGGTCATTGGCACAAAGCAGCTTTACAGAATCAAAAAGAAAATTAGAGGTAATTAGTATAAAATGTGTGAGATAATGTGTAGAAATTAGGATGATCAGATTGTCCCTGATGAGCAGGCCGAGGGCGACGGTGGCAGGGAAACCAGACTCAACAGGGAACAGATAGCACGAATTGATCAGCACTCATACTGTGTGTTAGGAGGCTGGATGTTCGGTATAACATTTTATATTTGTATTAAATAAGAATATTTATTGTCTTGCCCTTGCTTTGTTAACTTGTACTTCAAGGGGCCTGTGGGTCTACATGGGTACATGGTCTCTGTGGTTAAGGACCATGTTTAAGGATGAAGGATCCAGATGTACTGTGTATAAGAGGTAGATCGAGATTCTAGAGGAATATATGTACTGTGTATAAGAGGTAGATCGAGATTCTAGAGGAATATATGTACTGTGTATAAAAGGTAGATCCATGTTTGAGATTCGAGCGAGCACTAAGTTTAGGAATCAGCCCCACAGAGGTCACACTAGTACCAGTAGCCACAGGAAGCTGCTGCAGATTAGCACTCTCCCTTGTCCAGACTGGGCTGCCCAGTTAATGCTGAAGACTTAATTATGGTGATCTGGTAATAGAGGAGAAAATGGCAGGAATGCTGTCCACATGGCCATGCTCACAGTGGGATTAACTGCACGAGCTGCTCTCGGCCAGCTCGGGGATCTTGAGAGCAGTTTCACAGCTGCCTTTGTCCCGCTTTCAAGGCAGGAGTATAAAAGGAGAGGGAGGAGGAAAAAAAAGAAGAGACAAAGATTAAAGAGAAAATTAATCTGCTGGGTGCTGGATCTTAATTCGATTTAATGAAGGGGCTTGTATGTGAGAGGGTTCTCACACACACACACACACACACACACACACACACACACACACACACACACACACACACATATATTCAGGCAGAAATTCAAACTCTTCTAAGTACTTACAGCTCAGTTGAGAGAATAAACCCTATTATGAGCAATTACGCTATCCACCAGCCATAGCAAATCCATCTTCTTTCCTCGTATTAGTTAATAATGGGGTTAGAAAATCATTTAATCTTATGCATGATGTTTCCGGATATTTCATTGTGGGACCTCTAAATCTGAAATCTGTTTTCAGTTGCTTTCCATCATGTTGAGTCACAAGCTGATTTATGTGTTTTTTTTGACAATATTAAAGACATTTCAATAGAAATGACTTATTTCTATGTGGACTTTACTTCCTGGACCATAACAATTGAATTATTTTACTCGTTTATTGAATTCTTTGCTGAAATAGTTTGCAGCATAACTAATATGGTCGTCATGCACAATTAAAAACATTCTGAATCAAATCGCATACAGTACACTGCTTGATTTTTTTTATTATTATTATTATTATTTTATTATTATTATTATTTTGGACCATTCTTAGTTTCATAAAGTGGTTCTAATTCAGATCCCTCTCTGATATTGTAACACTTTGTTGTATTGATTTACATAAGGGTCTTTATGGGTTCTCCCAGAGGGACAAAAGGATGAATCCATTAAGGTCTTTAAATGTTTTTGTGTAAGTGTTTGCTTGTGTTCTCAGGCATAGAAAGGGCATGGAATTACTGAATCAGTAACATTCTTAAGCTTATCAGTTCATCTAACAGTTTTCAATCGGAACCTGATAAAAGGAAACCAATCAACATAAACCGCTCCGTCAGGCACACCCCCACCTGAAATAGGAGAGAGAGAGAAAAAAGACTCTCCATGAAGCTGGAGAAGCCCATTACTGTGTTCATCTTTTCAACATTTGACAGGTGGAAGTAGAACTTTGGGGTTTACATTTTAATTATAAAGAATTCCAGATGTGGAAGGAGGCTCATAAATTAGAAGCAGAGCTACTCAAATGTCTTTTTTCAAAGGGACCATGCGGGTCAGCATCTGCTTCTCATTGAAGTCAATGTTATTAAGGGTCCAGGCTAAAGAAAGCCTCGAGTCCCTTGTCTGGCCCCACAATAATTGACACTATTAAATGTGCCTAAACAGATTTAGAGCATTCAGAAAAGTTACATTTGTCTTGGAGAATGAATCCCATCATCTATTTTCAAGGAAAGAAACCTGAGAAGGATTAATGGCCATTTAATCTTTTACACACTGAAAATGAGAAAGAATCAGTAGTATGGTGAAAATTAAAGGTAAACACAAAAAGATACACAAAAGATACAGAAAGCAAGTCTGGAGCCAGAGCTCAACCAGGGATAACAGCAAGATTTCAAACATTGTACCACACCAGATTCTGCCATGAAATAAACAAACAAAATAAAAAATGTGACATTGTTTTAGCTGGACAGACCAGTGGACATGATCGATTTTCTGCTGTAATCTTGTAATATCTGCTATTTTTGTCCAATATTTTTGGAACTACACATATATTATGCTATTGTTTTAAATGTCATTTACTGGGGACTACAATCTCTTTTGGGGTTGGTGCAAGGGTTCAGGTCTTTTGCACGGTGTGGGACCAAAAAAAAAAAGAAAAAAAAAAAAGAACCAGATCGGCAGAAGTGAAGTGGGACAGGAACTCTCCTGGGCGTGATTGAAAGGGTGAGAAGTTAATTTGGCAGCTTTTCCTCCTCACTTTGCTAATGTTTCCTCTTCTCAGGACCAAGCCGCACCATCGCCCACCCCACTACCACCGTAAAAAAAAAAAAACCTTCTCCAGCATTTTATTTTCACCGTCTCAGCCGTTCTCCCTCCACTTTCCAAATCAACCTCCCCCAATACACCTTCTCTCCCAGTGGAGCACGCTGACCCGAAACCAAACTTTCTCTCCCCAGGACACTTCCTGCTTTGCAACACTCAGTCTCAAGTGTGTTTTTCCAGGGGTGTTGGGTACGGGGAGGGGTGGCATAGTACTTGAAGGAAATGAGGACCATGTCGGTGTATCTTCATGACCTGTCAATCAGAGGCCCAGTGAGGCTCGGGAGTTTGTCTGGAATGGAAGGGGAGATGCTGGTGGCCTCACTCTATTCCATCACCATAAGGAATAATTCCTGCATTAAAAGTTTATATATATATATTATATATATTATATTATATATATATATATATATATATATATATATATATATATATATATATATATATTGTTATTTGGCGTTTTCTGCTAACCTTGGTGAATGCCATTATTAATCGCATCAACAATGCATTAATAATGCTATTATTCCATTTGTTTGTTTGTTTTGCTGTGGTTGTGGTTTCAGTTGTGGTTTTCCTCAGTCGGCAGGGCACGGAAAAAAATCTGTTAACTATAATTCCTTCTCATTCCTTGCCTAATGAATTGTGATGTGTAAACCAAAGTTTCTTAAGAGGATTTACATAACTGCAGCTGTAACTCATTACTAATAAATAAAACATTTGTGCATTGAATGTTAATTAAACATTGTTCTTTGCTTATCTCACAATATGTTACAAATGCTTCCTGTAAATACATTCCACCATGGTTACTTTACTTCTGCCTTTAATCTTTTATGCGAACTCCAAGAAATAGTACTTTAAAAGCTCTTGCCAACTTCCCTCCCAGAATGGTGCTCCTTTCTGTAAAATTAGCTCAAAATTTACTCTTATGGGAAACTGTCACCATTCATTTTCCAGTGACATATTGTGGGTTCAAGTATTGCAAAACTTTTAAGTAAGACTGTGCATGTATGTGTGTGTGCGTGTGTTTGTGTGTGTGTGTGAGAAAGAAACAGAGAGAGAGAGAGAGAGAGAGACGAGGTCTGGATGTACACACTGGCTAGACGACATTGCCGGATGAAGCCACACACTGCTAACACACTGCAGGCCATGGCGTTAGACAGGCCAGGTCGGCTAGTGACAGTGTGCAGCCCCTATCCTGCCTTATTTATCTGCTGTTGCAGTGGACAGAATGCAATTTCCTGGGAAGGGGGAGGCTAGGGGTGGGGGTTAAGCACATCAAAGTGAACCGAGAGCTATCAGGAACCTGAGCACTGCCAGCGCTGCGTGCCAGCTCTCTCTCTCCCTCTTCAGTCCAGCTCGTCAGACACTGGGCATAGCGCAGTTGATAAAAATACACTCCTTCTGCAGATACAGACACCTTGGACAGGCCATCGAGGGCAGCTATTATACATGTGGCAGGATTGCGGGAAGGTCATAGTTTATCACCTCTTTGGTGTTTCACCCATAGCTGCAGCACTCAGCTCTTACTTGCTGCTTTTGGGCACTCAGTGGCTATCTGAGGAGGACAGGCAGCCTCTGAGAGTGCCGTTTGGTAGATGAGTGCTCTATAATGAGGAGCAGTTTAACTGAAATGCTGATGTGTAAGAAAGGGACAGTATTTTACGTTTTTTTTTCAGGCTATATAGTGTCTAAGCCAGTTGGGAAGGAAAAGAAAGCAATGAGGGACCAGGCCCATGAACCGCAGCTCTCCACAGTCTTGCTTTTATGTGCTGTTAAACAGTCGTTCTCCAGGAGAAGATGAGGTAGAGTCTTGGGAATCCAGCTCTGCTTAGATAGTGCACCTGCCCAGTGGCTATTAACTCCTTTGAAGGCACTAAATAAGCGCTCTTGAGAAACCTTTTTGCTACACCATGTGAAGGTAAATTATCAGGTGGCCTAAGGCAAAGAAAAGAAAAAAGGAAAAAGAAACAGCCAATAGGCTCCTAAATACAACCACTACAGTTGTTTTATAACGGTTTCATAAATAAGAATAGTGCCAAAATGTGTAGCATGCAGTACATAGATTTAATCTGATAATCTATATGGTTTGAGCGGATTTGCTTCAGAGGAAGTTCTGTCAAACTCCCTGAATGCATTGGGGAGGTCTCCTCTGATGCCTCTCGGTTTTATGTCTTTCACTAATAGCTCTTGGAAGCAAGGTTAACTTAAAGGAAGGGGGCATTCGTGGAGAGAGAGAGGCCTTATCAAAGCCATCAGAAATGCCTTGTCGGCAGCCATTCATTGGACGCAGAGAAAATAAACCAAAATACCTCCACAATGACTGAGTGTTAGGCAGATAACAGTTGGCTGTGGGGGTCCCTTTCCCCTTTCTCTCAGTGGCCACTCACCTTCCCCATCTACCTCTCTCTCTCTTTCTCTCCTTCTCTTTCTCTTTTTAGTTTTATTAGGAGGAAACAGAAAGCCCCAGTGTGAGAAGCCACTTGTTATCTGAGAGTCTTGGGAATCAAGCCCTCTGCAGAGTCTTCACTCACCACGCTAATGAAAGCTGGACAATTTGTGTGCTTTCGTTCCCAACATACTTAAACCCCCATCTCTGGTCCTCTCTCCACCAGCCCCCCCCACCCACCCCCCCCCACCCCCCCCCCCCCCCACCCCCCCACCCCCCCACACACACACACACCTCCCGCCATCCCCTCCACATATAGCCCACCTCTCCCTCTCTCCCCCAAACAGTACTTAGATTCCGGTCCATTCATTATACCCCAGCGCGGGCTTCAAAGCAAGTGGCGTTTATTAAACACAATTTATTATTCATTCATCAGAAACCACAGGCTTGTGGCACATCCATTATTTCCAAATCAGATTGTAGGCTCTCCAAAATGGCCCTCATTTTTATAAAAAACAGACCCTTATTTTTCATCCTAGTAGCACCTGATGAAAAATACAGTATAGTAAACTCATCTTTAAGAAACTTTTTAAATAATACATTACCTTCCATATAAAAAAAAAAAAAATCTAATCTCATAGAACTAATAACTTGCTCTTAAATAAATATAAAAAATACTGATAGAATTAAAATAAATTTTAGGATTTTAGGATTTTGGAGATTTTATGTAAAATACGTGTACATTATTGGTTTTTAAGAAAGCCTTATTTGAAGTTTTTTTCTGTACCCAAAGCAATTAATTTGACAGTATTTTGGGACAGAATAGTTCTGGATTATAATAAATATCATTAAATATCATATAATTAAATTTTTATTCATTTAGATTGAGATAAATTGTGCTTACAATTTACTCTTTGATTAATAAATTAGTGATTTTGTTCAAAACCTGGTCCAATAATGTGTCATCAACCTCACAATTATTATTTAATATTTTATCATATTATTTTACAAACTTAGTTTTTTTAATTTAAAGCCTCTTTATCATATCATATGTGATCTGCTTCCAAAATGTGACAGCTCAGGACCTGTGAGTTGCTCAGAAGCTTTAGAGCAACTGTGACAGTTTTCTGAAACTTTCCCAGGTATCCATTTTAGCCTGTTGAATTTTACACCAAAGACAGGGATGGAAGGACAAAGTGTTTTGGAAGACTTAGTGGCAGTGGATTGTCCATTGACTGGTGCAGATAGCTAGCAGGTAGCTGTGTACAGGAAACATTTGGCCTGACCTCTGGAGGTGCGTTGGCCGAGGCCAAGGTGCACTGTGTGACAAAGGCTGCAGGTGACCATGGAGCACTTTGATCCCCTGCTCACAACTCAGACCTCAAAGAATTTTTTTCCAGGCTATCTCTCTCTCTTTCTCTCTCTTTTCCTATTTTACCAAGCCTTTCTTTCCTGGGTCAACCCATTTTTCTAGTCAATCTAGCCCCAACAATGGAGTCACTTACAAAGCACTGAACACTGTATGACCGGGGAGCCACCAGGGAAAACAGGTTCAAAGAGATGGCAGAGTGGATCTGTATGGCCAAGTCCCCAGCCAGGACATAAATACACATGCATTCAACATGCAGGTGCGCAGCTCTCCACTTCACAAAACTGTAACCATATTGGTTAATTATGTGCGGTTTAAAGATTGTAAATTTTCATCTTTCTCACGTCTCATTTTCTTTATAAAGCATCATTTAATTTAAAGTTGCTTAAAGGATGAAAATTCATCCTCAGGTTTTTTCGTGCAACGAATGCCAGAAAAGCTGCAGTGAGATATGATACTTTTTGTATTATTGAGATATGTGTCTCTATTTTCCCTACAGAGCACTATGTTGAGAGTATGATTTATTTTGGATCAAAATGCCATCTTGTGCAGGTGTAGTTAGAAATAGAAGAACAAATATGGTTTGAGCTCGCTTTACACCTAAGCAGCAGTCCAAACACTCAGGTAAATTTATATAGAGGCTCGTTCTTGTAGAACCCTGAGGCACACCTGCCACTGTTTTTTTTTTCTCCATAAGTCTTTAAAAAGGGGCCCAATATGTGTGGACCATCCCAAACCTCGTTGACACTAAAGATTTGTGTTTTGGCTCTCCTGGTAGGAAATAAATTTCATTTGAATGCTCCCTTTCATAGTAGGAATAGAAGAGGGGAAAGTCCTTACTGACTTTACGGTTAGCTAACACCCTTAGTACTGTCCGTGTCTGAATACCAATAAGCAAATTGCAGCATGTGTGTTAATATGTGGGCTGTGTTTATATAGGTTGTTCAGATAGAGTACAGTCGATACACTATCTGCCTGATTTAATGAACCATATCCCTACATTTGCAGCAGTATATTTCCTTGATAATGATAAACCATGATGGTCTGGAGGTGGAATTTGGCTTGAGTCCTATAACCGCATGTTGTAGATGTTGTGTTCACTGACGTCAAAACACAAAGCAGTATATACCTGAATACCAATGTAGACCAATGTTTTATTTTCATGACCATTAATGGCGGTTCGTGTGTGATATGGGATAGTTTAGAACAGGTGGAAGTAAGTGTGTATGCTGTGCCCCTTTTAAGCCTGTAACCCCTTGCGGTCCCTCTGATTAGCCCAAACAACCAACCTGAGTAGGTAATAGGTGTGCATGCAGGCGTGGTGTGTGCATGTGCTAAAGGACCCTTTGAATTGTCAGCCAGGTGATGGGTGATGTGGGAGTGTTGTTGATATATATGTGTGTAAATCTGTAAATCTCAGATAGTATGTGCGGGAGCGCTGGAATGTAAAGCTCCGACCGTGAGCCTCTGAAGCTCTAATGGATTAACAACCAGACCTGGCATGCTAATGGAGATTGTCTGTGATGTAATGAGCTTTTAATTAGGTCACCTCTGAGCTTGACCCTGGTGTAATGAGGGGGTGAGACGGGAGGGGTCTGTGGGAGGTTAGCTATAGAGGGTGGGGGGGCCGGTGATAGCCCCCTGACCTGCAGGTGTGAAGCAACCCAGGCTGTAAACATGGCTGGACATTCCAGGCATTCTCCACTCAGCATCTCTACACACAAAATATTAAAGCCAGGTTTCATGGTTCCGAATTCAGCTCATGAGGTCTTACCCTGCTGCTGTGGGTGGTTTCTCAGGGACTGTTCTCATCTTACTGCTTTTGGAGTTCACACACCATAACACATTCTTCTCTTACTCTGCACCTAGATTTAATCTAACCAAGTCAGCCATATTGCGATTCTATCAATATGCACGTGTACAGCGAGCCTGGGTGCACCATACAATATTGTGACTAAGCACACAGGACTAAGGGGAACAAACCGAACTCGCAAAAAATAATCACCGGTGCTTAGAGGAGACACAGCTAAGGATGTCCAAAGACCATCACTTTTTACATTTACTAAATATCAGGAGCAAGTATAAGTGCACGAGGCTAAACGGTGTGGCTGTGCATATTATATGGAATTGGTAATCATAAGCATTATTTTTACATTTTTTTCAGTTTTCAGTTTAACAGAACTTGGTATAATGCGTGATTATAATCTGACGATAAACAAAGGCAGCTTATGATCTTGTTGCTCGGATTCATGGTGCTGCTTTAAGCCTCTTGTGCTATAATCTGCAGCTTTGGCATTGACCGCTGGTCAGACTGGTGAGACTTTTATATTATTTGGGAAACATAGCAGCTTTCAGGAGCAGCTTTAATTTTTTTTAGAGTGCCGTGGAAAATTCGGAAAACACTGTTTTATTTTAAATCAAGTGCCTATTGTTCGTAAGAACTCGTGTGAAGTTATTTGGTAGGAAAATTATAATGATAATAACGGGGAAATGTATATAACAAAAAAAAGTTGAAAATGTTATAAATTCCCTACCGGTTCGAACTATTGTAATATTACGCATAAGATTGAGCCGAATAAACAGGTATTTGAATTTAAAGTAGAATTCATGTACAGTTTGCCATCATTATTGTTTGCGACCAAATTACTAGCAAGTATTGATATTTGGTTGGACGCAAAAGGGTGGATTCTGAGTGTTGTGTGTAGGACTGTGCTGAGTGCTTTGTTTCTCTTCAGGAACAGCTACCCTGGTAATGCTTAATGGATGTCAGTTATGTGATGAAAAGCCTTCAAGGGCAGGAAATAAACAAAGCATGATCTTGATTAATATGGGCACATGGAACTGTGTATTTATTCTACACACAAGCAACTGTAGAATTGCTAGTGGGTGTTTGGATCTGTGTTGCACAACTACGGATGGATGGCGGGATTTATGGATGAATGGATGGATGGATGAATAAAATAATATAGTTTAACATAATATAATTAGGTAGGGAGATTGTCTATGATAAAACTGCCCCAAGGTGTGAATGAGTCTGTGATAGATTAGCATCCCAGCCAAGATGTATTTCTGCCTCACAGCCAATGTCTTTTGGATGGGATCCATCACAACCCTGACCAGGATGACGTTATAATATGATGTAATAATAATAATAATAATAATAATTATTATTATTATTATTATTATTATTAAAAATATATTTGCAAGCAACGATGACCGCACAACCTGTGTGTTATTTGAGTGTGTAAAGAACTTGCACACATCACACACTATGCAGGGCTAATGTCAGTTTGGGCCCTAAATATTTGTTGAGTGTGTGTGTGTGTGTGTGATGTGTCAGTCTGTGTGTGACGAGTAAATGTGTTTGTGCATTTTTGTGTGTGTGGTGTGTGTTTTAGTATGTGTGTGTGACTTGTTAGTGTGTGTGGGTGTGTGTGTTTCTGCGTGTGAGACAGAGATGTGAGTGTGTGAGTGTTAAAATTTGTAATGGGTGATATATGAGTGTGTTTGTGTATGCGTGCGTGTGTGCGTCTGTGTGAGTGTGAGAGTGTTAACATTTGTAATGTGTGTGATATGTGTGTTTGTGCGTGTGTATGCGTTGTGAGAGAGATGTGTGTGTGTGTGTGTGTGTGTGTGTGTGTGTGTGTGTGTGTGTGTGTGAGTGTGAGTGTTAACATTTGTGATGTGTACGTGTGTCCAATAGGCTGCAGATGCTGGAAATAAGCATCACACCATGATGTTCCTCAATGTGATGTCACTAAATGTGTCACTGAATATAATGTCACTCAATATACACTAATGCCACACAGAAAGTTATTCATCATTTTTCAGCATAAGTTTAAGACATTATCAAGGCTGACCTGTTTGAGATCCCTCCGGAATTTTTCGTCCTCAATGTCTTGATCACATCAGCCTGGTTTGGTGACGATCGTATAAACTCCCTAGGAAGAGGATAGCAAAATCCATCGGGTGCGTTTTAGTAAACAATTCAAAATAACCGGCCTCCTGTTGAGTTAAGCCCAGGACATGCCATGTAAAAGTTGTTCGGCTTAATGGGCTCTAAATATGTACCGAGTTTAATTTGCCTATGTGAAAAGTGTGTGAGCCATGCAGCAAAATCGGCCATGAGTCTCTCAGGCATCCTAATGGCAGCAGATTCCAACCTGTTTGCCAGTTTTCATGAGTTTTTCAGCATGTTTAGGCCCCCAAAAAGCCCAAAAGGGTGGGAAAAAAATCCTTAGACACACCCTATTGTGCTTGGGCCCTAATAATAATAATAATAATAATAATAATCTGTACTGCTTATCTTGTACAGGGTAATGGGATAATGATACAGGGTAGACCCTAAATGGGGTTCCAATACAATCACACAAACCTGAAGCCACAGTGCTATAATAATAATAATAATAATAATAATAATAATAATGATGTTAACAATAATGTTATTATTATTATTATTATTATTATTATTATTATTATTAGCAACAACAACAACAACAATAATAATAATAATAATAATAATAATACAAATTATTATTATTATTATTATTATTATTATTATTATTATTATAGCACTGTGGCATAATAATAATTATTGTCATTGTTGTTAATAATAATAGTAATAATAATAATAATAATAATGATGATGATGATGACAATACTGTTGTTGTTGTTATTATTATTATTATTGTATTATTATTATTATTATTATTATTAATATTATTATTATTATTATTCCCATAAAGCCTGCCAAAGTTCACAGCTAGATTCAACACACTGGTAAACAAGAACACATGCTTTCTTTCAATCTCTCTCTCTCTCTTCCCTGTCTCTTGAGCCTAGACTCATTAAGATCCTATAAAGTGACTCTTCTTAATGAGAAGGTTTTTATAGTGCTCTCAGAGGGCCTCTGGGGGATAATCAGAGTGAAATAGGAAGTCGTCTGTCTTGACAGGCTGCCCCTTTTCTCAGCGGTGGTCTGGTCAGCGAGGGCCTCTTTCTTTAGTCCATCATCTTTACCTCTCCTCTCCTCAGCCACCTCTCTCCGGCCTGTCTGAATCTCTCTGTGTTTACATTCTCGCCGACATGAGAGAAGTCAGCTGCGCCAGTGAATTCATGCATATTAATTGGCATCGTCCCCGCTTGTTTGATTCTCCTTTGCTGTGCTTCTGCTTCTCTCTGTCTCCATCACTCGGCGAGTTTATGAGGCAGAGCTCCGGATATATTCTTGAGCCCGGGTCGTCCTCTCAACAGGGGGTCAGTGTCAGTTTGTGTGCTGCATGTGGCTACACCTACTGGTGAACCAGATCTCTGCAGAGCTGAATACTTACAAAATACTTAAAGCCGAGTGAAGGAAAAAGGCACAAAAATGCAATCCATGCATAAACACACGGATAATCACATTTAATAGCCACGCAATCCCAGTAGTGTGCTCGGTTTCGGTTTGGTTGGTTATATTTAGTGTATACAAGTACAGATGTTTTGTGAAACTCCAGTGGTATGTTACACAGTGCTTTCTGAAGGAGGAGATGAAGGAGGGGGCGAGGGGGTGTGGAGGTCATTTACCGGATGTTGCTTTTAAGATCAAATTGTATTTATGAATGTCATGTCAGCCACTCTGCCAGTGAGGGTGAAAACTTATCTCGGAGCAGATGTTTACTCCACAGGTCGAAGGGCACACAGTGTTTACATCTGAGGCTGGGGGATGAAACTTGTTTAGAATTGCAAATGCTGCTGTGGGCAATTACCTTAATCAAATTACTTTTTTTTTTTCTTTCTTCACTCTCTCATTTTTGTTTCTGAGAAGAATTTACCAGATTCAAAACAACTGCTGCTCAGAGTCATTCGCTTTATGTCACTTCCTGCCCCGGGCTTCACTACAGCCCATCAGCTTCCTCTGTTATTTATTCCATGCACTGTGAAACACTGCCTCTAAAAGCTGTTAGAGGAATCTGTTTAGCTTAAAGGAATAGTAGGAGGAACCCTGGTCTCCGGTTATGAATAGAGATGTAAATCTGGACATATTTGTTAAAGAGGTAAAGTAACTGTCCAGCTGCTTTCTGTAACTGTTTCTGAAGAAGACGTGCCTTTTAATTCTTGGCCTCAGATTCAAAGAGAGGTGAAGGAGAAATGGGAGAAGCAGAGCTTTTAGAAATGGTATCACGGTACAGAGTGAGATAAATGATCTATGCTTTTACATTATATAAAGTCCTCCGTATCAGCCTTGGAGAGAGAAAGAAAAGGGGATAGCAAGTGAGAGAAGGACAGGAAGAGGTTAGAAGGTTGTAGGCCTGGGGGTTGTATGTCAGGAAGAAGGTTGGAATGGCGGAGGAATGGCTGTGATCTCCGCGGTGCGGACATTAAGGAACAGCGCGAGAGAAGCTCAAGTCCCAACGCTGTTTTCTTTTGCAGGAAAAATTCAAGACGTGTTCTCTCCTCCGAAACATAACCCAGGAAAAGGTCATGGTCTGGTCACTCCATGAAAGTCTTGAGTTTCTGTCACTGAAGCTTGAAACAACACATTTGTACTGGCCAAAAGCAAGGAAAAAAAGAAGAGGGTGGGAGAACATCTCACTGGCTCGAACAGCCACTAAGGGTAAATGAACTCAATGATACTGGCCAGACTGCATCCCTCATTATAGTGCTACACTAAACATGCCAGCTTCCATCTGCGTCTTCACACAGCACTCTTCTTCTCACACTCATCTATTTATTACATGCTTCCAAAAACATATAATATCTACAGTGCTCTTTTTATGGAGGACCCAAAATACTTCTTGTAAAAAAGAAACTCTATAAATAACTACTAGACGTTTGAGGCTTTAAGTTTTAGGGGGAAACGAGGTGCTAGTCCATGATTGTGCTGTGTAATTAGTCCATTATATTTGAAAATGCTGTTTCTTTTCCCTCCCTTTGTCTCGTAAATTTTTCATCATCAGTTTGGCTGCATTTCGTTCGACACCTTCTCGGAAAGTTTTTTTTTTTTTTATGACTCTGCTGCTGAAGGAAGCTGTCTCTTTGTTGTTGACAGGAGAGGTGTGATTAACGTTCCTTCTTCCGACCCTGTCTGTGGCCTACACACACACATGCGTGTGCGCACCTCCCGCGCGCACACTACTACCTGTGAGCCACCAGTCAGCCTGGAGAAAGAGCCTGTCTTATGCAGATGCTCGGATGAGGGAGCTCAGGGGTAGAGCTAGGGTGGGTAGGTTTATTTTCGATGAAGTATTTTCCAAAGCAAGAGATTGTTGTTGAGGAAAAACAGAGAAAATACACACCGCGTATTTATGGAAATAGTGTGACATCAGGCCAGCTTGACGTTGTGGGAAAGAGGAAACTTGAGAGAGTCTGCCAGGTGAGAATCAGAGATTTGGCCACAATCTTTGCACAGGTGATGCAAAGGAAAACAGGTATTTCTGGCTACGGTCAGTTACCAAGTCAGCAAGTTCACCTCAATTACAGACAAGGCCTTATGGGAATCGTTCGGTTTTCAAAGCTGGAGCTGAAATCAGTTTCTCCTGAAGAAAGGCTAGTGGAGTTGTTGGTGCCCACATGCACAGCTAATTAGTTAAAACTGCAGTATAGCATTCGAACAGGCAGCAGTCAATAGCGCTGAATTAAAGGACACAACGTCAGGGCCTTAACCACTGTAAACTCTCTTGTGTGCTTGTGGGTTGGAGGAGAGCTGTGTTTGCAAGGTGTGTGTGTGTGTGTGTGTGTGCGTGAAGTGTTTCTATAAGTACATGTTTAACCTCTATATGTAGTAGATGTTGTGCCCTTCTAAACCACCTAGCCACCAATTTAGCCATCATAAACATTCTTCATTTTCCAAACATAAAACAAATATTAAGCAGCATTGGTTCTTCTGCTACTGTGTATCTCTTCCCCACTTCCTCCCCTCTCACTCCCTTCTGTTCTTTCACGTCTCAGAAATAATTATACATGTCCTAGGCTGATTATAGGTTAGCTCTGGAATCTGGCCTGCTGCCTGTTCCCTGGCCTAGTCCACTTCATTCTCAAAGGCCTTTCTCTTGAAAGGCACCACAGAAACCGTTTCATTCTCTCTCTTTTTCTATCTCTCTTGCTCGCTCATTTTAGATTAAACAGATCAGAGAGGAAAAAAGCAATGAGGGCTTCAATAATGATTTTTGTTTATATTCGAAAATGGCACACCATGCAAGGTCTGGCATTCGACTCAAATAACAGTACAAGTAGTAGGAAATGTGTAAAGTTTTACGACAATTGCTATACGTGCAGGAGATGTGCAGAGGTCTAGCCCCACGTCTTTCTTTGTTGTACTTGGTCGTATTAAGGTTCCTTACTTGTATTAATAATGAATGATTTTCACCACGCACGTTATCCTGATGGAGCTTATTATGGGAATGCTGGACGAAAGTCAGGAATACTGTACACCATGAATGATGCAGCAGTTCATTACAGGCCATTGGAACATCATAAGAACAACTTGAACTAACCAGTCCACCTACTGGCATGTTTCCGAGAGGGATGAGGATGCCCACCAACATTTTCCTATTTATACATATCAGTGTTAGAACCACTGTAAAAGTAGTCCTTGGATCATAATAGTTTTTTTAACCCTATTTGAAGAAAAGTGCTGCTAGGATTAGAACATATACAGTTTTTTATAAGCTGTATAGAATATGCATTGGTGGGACGGTTTTCAGAATGAATCCATCCACCCTTCCATCCATTACGCTGTGTCGGGTTGCGGGGAGCACAAGGCCTGGAGCCTATCCTTTATAAGAAACTCACAGCACACATTCAGGCTACACACTGCATGATGCAGGATAAATACACAGTCTGAAAGTCTCAAGTAGGTTATCTGTTTAAAGACGTGCAAATAGTGTTTTAGATAACCGAAGGTAAAAACTGATTTGCGATCACTATGAGTCTACAATATGTGCGGTGACATGCATGAAAAAAATTGCATAAAAAAAATCGTATAAGATGTACACTAACAGTAAAAGGTTTTGACACGCCTTCGAATTCCACAGGCTTTCCATAATTTTGGTTCTTTCTACACTGTAAAACAATGCTGAAAGCATCCAAAATATGCAATAATCTTCTTTGAACAGTTGATATTAAAATGTATCTGCTATTTATGCTCTGTAAAGCCTTCATAACGGCTCTGATCTGAGGTGCTGGTTGTTAATTGGTGATTTTTGAGGCTGGTAAGTCTAAATTAACTTCTCCTCTGCAGCAGAGGTTAGTTTTGGCTTGTGTTCCTGGGATGGTCTTAACGAGAGCCAGTTTCATCACGGTGCTTGATGGGTTTTGCAAATGCATTTGATAATACTATTCTTGCAAGAACTATTCCAGATCAGCTGACCTTCATATCTTAAAATAACAACTGACTGTTGTTGTTGTTGTTGTTGTTGTTACTTAATTACATGATGCCATAGGTTAAATCGAGTATTGTTTTTAGAATGTTTTGACTATCGACTGGTACTGTATGTGGATCTCGACTTACAACAACAGTTCCATTATCCACTTACAGCGATGATGTTTTATGATTCTGACAAAGAACAATAGATATTACAAGCCTCTCATTGGGCTTCTATGTAAAGTATAAACAAACGTTACTGAATGGTGAACATGAACCCGAACAAGTTTAATGTTGGATGATCCCTTAAATGACATTCACTAGGTGAAAAGATGTTTGCCAAATAGGACATCATCATTTATATTTCGGCAGTTAAACTGGGTTTAAATCAGGTTAAGGGGTAAATGTCCACAGCATGAGCATTTGTTAATGTTTCCCTGAAATTTTTTTCTTGGTTTCCAATTACCTAATTTCCTGTTCAAGCCCCAAATAAATACACACAGACTTGGAGAAACATTGTTGCATGCAAAGAAACGACATAATGGGTCACACACATGCATGCACACACATACACACACACACACACACATACACAGACACAGTTTACTGGCAGCCGTAGATAAGCCCACGCATCTCCACACGCCTCCCGGTTGTCGGTGTAATAGCTGTTATCTGCAGCACTAGTCCCTGGGAGGCAGATAAAAACCAGGCCGTTGTGTTTTTATCTATCTCGCTGAAAGTCAGCTATTGACACCATGCACTTTAGAGGAAATCTCACTCACTGGGATGAGCCTTGAATCCTTTCCTGCCCTGGACATGTCACCTTACATTTCAAACTTAGCAGCGAAACACATTTACACCACATCAAAGGCCTGACATAGCTTTACTGAACATCATATATCACATAACGATCGTGTGCAAGCGACTTCTTAGAGCTTGTACGAGCAACAATGCCAATGCATTGCTAATTTGACACGCACAATATAGTTTAACAGAAGTTGGTGACAGCTAGCGTAATTGCATTGTTGACAAGTGATTGAGACTGTCTATCCCACAATGTTGCTGAATAAAAGCCGTGTTGCTATGCAGGCTGAACTATTCTGTTGCTAGTTGAAGGTGGTTCGGACAAAGGAACAGCAGGCTTTAGTGGGCATCATAAGGGCCCTCCCGTCTCCAACCCTACTCACAATAACAGTCTAAGTGTGAACAGCAGGTGACTCCCATTCAACACAGCCTGGGTTAATAAAGTCTCTCCACTAAGTCAATAAACAAGGCCTTGTTCACACACTGGCTAATTGTTTTGCGCTCCAGCAGCCTGGGTGTGGAGTGGTGATGAGGGATGCCCGTTCCCCTGGAGTCTCCATCAGGGTCTTCAGCCATGGTGACCGAGACCTCAGACAAATCCACTCACTCTCAGTCACCCAGGGCCCAGGGATTGACAAGCTTATGTGTCTAGCCACGCTGGCCGATTCAATACATGACCCTAAGAAACCCGGACATACTTTCAAGACACTCTTTTTACATGAGAGTCTCAAAATGCTTGCGATTCTTCTCTCTTGGCCATATCTGATCTCTCTGTTCTCATCCCATATGCCTGTAGCACCAACAAAAATGCTCCACAAACATCCAGGAAACTAATTGAGTACAGGCAGTGAGTGAAACACCCACAGAGATGAAATCTCAGAGCATTCATCATGTACACCCCAGAGCAGGCCGAGTGGAATGATGGCACGGTGTGGATTTGAGGACTCAGGAAGGACAGAAAGTGGATCCATCTTCCATCCAGCATTGTTAAAGATCTCTATGATGACAAACTAAACACATGGTCTTCCCACACTACTTATTTAAGGACTAAAGTCTCTCATAATTAATACCTTATCATAGCTGAAGCTTTATATGGAAGTTATGGTGTATTCATAGCTTATAGTGTATAATTATAGTGAACTTGGTTAAATTTTGAGTCTGATTTTTTTTTTTAATACTGTAAACCTATAGAGAGTTAAGCTTGTACTATAAAAAAATGTTCATTAAAATAGAAGTAAATATTTTTACTAATTCTGATACTCTCAGCATGTAGGCACCTTTTAACCTGTTGATGATTATTATCTTAATCTTTAGGGGTTAATGCTAATTTGTCATGTACAAAATGTAAAAATAATTAAATAAATAAATAAATAAATAAATAAATATTGATATTATGTCGTTTTTTTACCAAATGTTTTTAGTGTATTAAATTTTTAAGTGGAAATTCTGGATTTAAATGTAAATGTAATTCTGACAATAATGTAAATAGGTTAATACATGAATCATTTTTTCATTGTTGGAGTTTTGAATAGCTGGGATTCTCTCTCTCTCTGTCTCTCTGTTCTGTAAGGTCTGTTGTTGGGTTTGGTCAAATCTCTTTCTGTATCCACACCAACCAGCTCCCTCACATTTCTGAAATTTCTCACATTTCCCTTTTTTATGTTCTGCTCTTTGTTGTTACTAAACTGCTTAATGTTTTTTTTTTTTTTTTACTTTATGCCAAGAGCACTTTTTCTTTTCCTCCTAGTTTGTCTGCTATATTGTTATTAAAAAAATAATTGATAGTGAGTTGATATGAATTGATGCACCTTGGATATTTGACTGTGGATTTGGGCATCTTTTACCGCCTTATCACGAAGCGGAGGCAGACATGTCCCGTTTCTTCACGAAAGGAGATGCACTTGAAATAGTTTAGTCTTGCTATATTGTTGGACTAAATAATTGGGCACAGTATAGAATTCGAATAATAAACACAATGATATTATTGTAATATTGTTATAATTAATAGTGTATGCTAATTATTACAACAATAAACAAAGTTAACAAAGCAATAATAAACTCCAATGGATATATTAGGGAAACAATTTTTTTTCAGCCTTACTTTATCCCAGTAGCAGCAATGCCTTCTTGCAATGCCTCCCCCATCCATACACACAGACACACACCATCCCCATCCTCAGACTTATTCAGTGGGCTGTGAACATGAGACGATCCAAGTAACATAACACGTAGCACATTATCCTTATCAACTTTGCCTCAGCTTAATCACCAGGGTGATGTCTGCCATGTTTTCTTACCCCTTTGCTTTAATTTATCTTTCTCTCTTTTTCTCTCCCTTTTTCCTTTATTCTTACTTTCGAACACCCTCTATCTTTTATCCTTCCTTATTTATCTCTCCACTCCTAGCCACTTTCATCTCTCTGTCTCTTTCTTTTGCTCTGTTTTTCCTTCCCCAGCTCCCGAAGGTTTTTTTTTTTTTGTCTGTGTGTGTGTCTGTGTGTATCTCTTCCTCAGACTGCCCCACTAAGATGAACACTGAGCACCTGCAAGTGCTCATTTCGAAGATGTTGCAGGCACAAGAATGCATGCAGTAAACACCAGAGAGTTGTATTTATAATAAATCAGCTTTATGGGCCTCTGATGGAGGTGATATCAGTGAAATTTATGCAGGAAGACCTCAGAGTTTTCAGCTAACAGCTGTGAGATAGCGCTTATCCTCAGCAGGCTTCATAAGGCAAGAAAGAGTATGGCCTCTGTGTCACGCTGCAGTAAGATGTCACTGGATTTAGTGTAAAGGTGGGGGATCTACTGTTACTCTGGCCGGGTTAAAGTGAGCTAGAAGATTCGAGGTATTAGTGATAGCAAGTGTGGCTCTGCCTGTCTGTTGGAGAAATCAGCATTCCATCAGATTTTGCAGATCATCCTTCAGTATTTCTGTTTAAGCCTAGCAATTAGTGTGAAATGAGTCTGTCACGCAAAAAACAACTCGAAAATGGCACACAAACCCAAACAAAACACAGGCATGTAAATAAAAGTTGCTTTAACTATGCCATGGCCCACACCCTGCCCAGATGTCCGCTTTCACCCCTGGCAAATACACAAGATGTGAGTCTAAAAGCAGTGATGTCACATTTCAAAGAAGGTGTGTGGTTCAAATTACAAACCTGATTCCTGCAGCTTGATGAAATGTGACCACTCGCCATTATTTGGTTTCCAGCAGATGCAAGCAATAATAACAATGGCTATGGTCGACCTGATGGAGGTGTCTTTACTTAGGAGGCACAACATGGCTGGTTTGAAAATCAAGACCGAAATAGCCATACAAACCTGACAGTACTTTACTACGTTATGACCTCAGCCCACTCTGTTCTCTGCAGCTAAAATGAGACTGCCTGTGTAAATGTTTGTTGTACTATCATCAAAACCCCCAAGAGGCTAAAGCTTTAATCATGTTTTCTGCAGTTGCTGGAGATTGGTGTGTGGCGGTTTGTGTGTGGAGGAGAAGGGAGGGGGGGGGGGGGGGTGATGGGGAAGGGGGTGGTTTCTGGCTCAGCCAGTACCCAGGTGTCTCCTTGGATCTGGTCCCACCAATGAGTGAGCCAGTGATAATTAGCAGCCGTTCTCTGACGAATGGGCCAAGAACAGGCGGCAAATCATCTTGCGGTTGAATGCAGTTGAACCTGGCACAAGCAGCTGCTTGGGCCAACTGCTTGTGATTCTCTTACTCGGGGTGAGAAATAAATAACAGATACAGTGCAATAAAATGGCTATTTTACAGGCTGCTAAAAGTTGAGGTCCTGCTGGGAAGCTTACTGTGGGCAACGCTGGTGATGGGGCTAAAACCAGACAAGGCAGGCTGTTCAAGACCTTGCCGAAGATCCAGGGATGCTCCCCTTTCATCCTCCTCCTCTTCTTACCTCCTCTTCCCTGCTGAGACGGAGGCTCCCTGCAGATAAGGCAAGGCACTTAAGGGGAAACCGATGGGGTAATGCAACAAATTTGCCGCTTAACGTCAACTGCTGCCATGTTTTACTTGTTGCCACGGAGACAGCTAGGCCCCTAGTTGGTGCTTACTTTTTTCTCTCCGGATGCTCCAGGGTAAAAAAATACGGCAGGAGAGCAGGGAGTTGGTGCTTACCTCAGCGTCGCCTTGGGGTGGGAAAGCGGAGGGGGTTCATAACAGCTTCCCGAAAATCAAGATCACCAATAACGTCTTACACTTGCTTGTAAAGGAAGTCATTTGTGTTGGCAAAAATCTTAGTGGGAAGTCTGAGGCTGCTGGCGTTTTAACTCATGCATGATATAATTGTGAGCCGTTGTTTGGAATTATGATCCCATGCCTTTTCAATTTGAATACTATTTAAAGTTAAATCGTTTACACATTCAAAATGGTTGTCATTAAGTTTTTTCCCCCCAAATGACAGACTGATTTAAGTGGAAATGGTGGTTAGGTGGAGTATTTTTACTTAAATAGTAAAACTAAGAGTTTTGGCATGGGGAATCCCTTGAGTGGAACTTTACGCTTGTTAATGTTAGTTTAATTTGAACATGCTATTAGGAATGTTTTAATGCTGCCCTCCTGTCAATGGATCCCCACTCGGATTCCAAAACTCTGTGCTCTTGCCATGGTAAAACCCTGTATGATCCACAGCTACAGTCATCTTTTGTCTCTTCCTGTAAAAATCCTGGGCCCAAAGTGTGTGACTCACTTAAGATGAACCTTTTCATTTATTTACAGTTTTATCGACAGCGGAAAATTTGGGTCATGTCAGTGTGCATCTAAGTCGTGGGTTGAAAGTAGATCACCAGTGTGGCGTTTAATGAGACCTGCTGGCTCTAAGTTTGCTGTATTTGTTTAACAAACTCTTTTCCTTCTTTGGATTTCCTCCTGTAATTGGACATCGCACATAGCTGCCATATAGAATCGTTCACCAGAGTTTTTCAGTAAGACCTTAAATGTGGCGTTCATAACCTCCATATTATAGCACACATCTAAAGAATATGGGAAAAGCTGCATGAGGCCTTGACCACCATGGCAAATCAGGACTCATACCTGTTACAATAATGCCGAAGTGGCCTGAAACCTAAACAGAGTTCATCGCTTAGAGCATACATATCAAAGCACAGAAATAAGCACTGCTCAGGAAAAGGAACTTGTTTATCAAAACTGAAATTGCACTTGTAAGCAAAATGACCCATAATTACAAGTGCACCTATAAATTACCTTTTCAATCAAGCATCTACTAAGAAATTAGAGGATGCAGGTCACCTACAGTATGTGAAACCCCCTGCCCAAAGCCCTTTAAAGACATACACAATAACCTTTGTTCTCTCTCCATAGTAGAAGTTTAAAAAAAAAAAAAAAAAAAGTTTTTAGCTGATGGCAGGTTTATACACTGCAGAGGGCATGCTCTGTAATGGGATGTTACAGTCAAGGTTTATATGTTTAGTTTGAGGTGGAAAGTCTTGGCAATTCAGCTGGCCATTTGCGGCGGAGTGTGTATGTGTCTGTGTGTATTTCTGTGTGAGGTAGTATCAGTAAGTGGCTCTTCAAACAAGGCCAAAGGCAGACCCATACTTATGCAGAAAGCTATTTTGCCCCGAGTTCTGCCAAGACATCCTGACCACTCCCAGAGCTTCAGCAGCGCTTGCCCTGGTAATTACATGCCGTCCGGAAAGAAGCCGAGAGCGACTCTCTTTAAAGTGAGTCAAATATCCTCCTTGTTTAATTATGATTCTCAGGTCAAACCTGAAGCCTTTGGCTCATGCTGTTGCTCTTTTTCCATAAGCCTTCACATGCAATACATTGTGTCCCACAGAGAGACTGGAAATGTGGAAATGCTAGGAGGAGGGGTGGAGGAGGAGGAGGTTAAACTGGTGATTTTTAATCTGGCAGCCACAAAATGACCTAACTGCCTGACCACACACTGCTCCACCAAGCAGCAGAGATGACGCTCAGCACTCTCACTATAGCATTTTCCTTAAATGTGTGACCTCACTGGGGGAGAGCTTAGCGTCAGTGGGCCAGGCACATAAACCTGAACGTATACTTCCTGACTGGAGACGTGTCTCAGTAGCGCTGACATTTTCGAAGGAATTTTCTTTTGTTTTGTTTTTTGCCCACAGTATAGATTTGTGGTTCTGCTAAAGGAAACTCTTTTCACAACACACGTAAAAACTCCCTGCTCACAGATTTTGCATCAGATTTTGCTCGTCTATCCGCAGGCAACTACCGTACAGTGTTAACAATTCTACCAAATTTGTTAAACAAACACTTACGGCATAGACAGAGAACTTAATAAACAATTCCGTGATGGATTGTTAATAAAAATGCTGCTTTTTAATCACTGTTTCCCCACATCAACAGAGTACTCTATCAATTACTTAGAGCTGTTCTCACAACATCCGGTGACAAATGAAGTATGGTTGCTGGAAGACTTCACTCACAGCCTGAGCTGTAAAGACTCAAACCGTGAATTAAAAACTAATCCCTTTACAATGTTTATGGCTAAAAAAAAACTAAAAAAAAAAAACGTTCTATACTTGTTTCCCTCGCTTTTGTCAATGAGCTCATTTCAAAATATTATTGCACATGTGACTTAAAAGTTGTCTCTACTTTTGGGGCTACAGCAAAAAGCTCCCTAGTGCATACTACATGACTATTCTGTGATTCACTCGGGTTTAATCACTCTTTCTGTCTTTTCGGTCCAGACTGAAGAGCTAATCGCCTCACTGCTTCCCGCGCTATCTTGCCAAAATCCCATGGTTCACCCACATTGGGATGTTAGCATATTCTGACTGCTTGGAATTCTTTCCTGCTGTCCGGAGAGCACATACTGTGTTTTAAAAATGTGTTGTGCTCTTTCAAGTTTTATTTGAAAGTATGTAATTACATTCTTGAAAGAATAACAGGTCCCCGGAGTGATTTATATTGAGTATTAAATGTCAAGGTTTAAAAAGACACAGTTAACACTTGCTCATCCACTTAAGAGGTTCTCAGTGGCCTGAAACTCGGAGAGGCCTTCAGGATATTCATGTGCAGTAAAAATGAAAGAGCAGAAAATGGAAGAGAGCTTGATGTACAGATTTATTTCGATTCATCAGCATCAGAAAGTAACACATCTGGTTTCCGAAACATACTCAACTTCTTTTGATTGAAAGAATAGTTCAAATACTTCTGTTGATACATTTTTAATTATATGGTGTATTTGAAGAGCTTTACATTCATAGGATTTAATGTCCAGAATCAATAAAAGCAGATCAATAAACTGAATATACTCATCTCTATCAGATTAATCCAAGGATATTGGAATCATTAGGAGAGTGATCACTTTTAGTCGTTTGTTTGTCATCATTTGGGGTTGCACAATCATCTTATATACTGTATAAATGAAGTGTTTCATTTAATGAAAACACGATTTTATCAAATTGAACAGCCTTTATTGCCTGTGAGACAGACAAATCTAGCTTCAGTGTAATTTCACTGGAGCATATAGGCACTGAAGCATTTGACTGGCAGGCAATCATCAGGTCATAAACTAAGACACAGTACGGTGACTGTGAGTTGTGCATTGCTCTGGTCCCACTATGTCAATCTGTTCTCTCAGATTAAAGTGCTATCTCCAAGTGGCATACTAGCCCATGATAAAAAAGCTTTTTAATCCATTGAGAAAAGTCCCCTCTGTAACCCCCCACTAGCAGAGCAGACAAGTATAGCTGGGACTGCTGCACTCTATGAAGGGTCTGGAGAGTGTTGTGGCAGCTGACTAAAAAAGGCCCAGGACAACTCACTCTTCAGCAAACAGCTCTGATAACATCTGCCAGGAGCTGCTTAGCACCGGTGACAGGAGGTGGAAGATGGAAGGAGATGGAAGGACATTAGAGGCCTGTCAGTCACTTAGCCCACTGGAGACCAGTTCCATCCTTCCATCTCTGCCAACTGTAAATTTAGAGAACAAAGAAATGTCAGCAACAGGTTTGTCCTTTGAAGGGTTTGACATAGACAGTGCTGTTAGTAGGATTATGTGAAAGCAAATTTAAAATGACATTTAGCCAGTTTAACAAATAAGCTCACTGAAACATAAAATGATATATTTAATAGTAGATACTAATATATTGCATGTTAAATTGGTGACATGATGAATTGCATTATCGCTGTATATGATTGGAAGAATTATTCCAGTAATAATATCTAACAAATGTAAATTTAATAATAATAATAATAATAATTGTTCATCATTGACCATCATTAGATAGTCTTGTTTTTTTTTACGTGTAATTGTCAAGATGTTTGACGTCCTTTTTCAATTATGAAATGAAAATGATAAACCTTGTGCCAACTGATTTTTATAAAACATGAAATCTTTTTACTGCACAGGAAAAGATATGGCACTGATAATTCCAGTACACATCCATGAGTGTAGGATATAAAACGGTCTGTGTTTGTTAAAATGTTTTATCTGTGTGGACATGACAGAGTGAGTAGCTGTGACTGCTCTGTTCTGGCGTTGAGAGATGTAATGCGAGTTTGAGTGTATCAGAAGCTGGGGGAGAAAAAAAAAAAACGAACAACCTGGAAAAAATCCTGGCCGACCTTCCCCTTCATTTCCTAAGAGTTTGCTTTTTGACTCTGAAGTTTACATGCCGTTTCCATCACACGGATTAAAATAGTTTGCCCAATCCTTTATTCTCCTCCCTCACAAACACCAAACCTCAGAGTACTTACAGACTTTAAAAGCTGTGAGCTGAGTTGGAAGGATTAGGACTGTTCTTAGTGTGTTTCAGGCCATTACAGGTGGCCAGAAGGAAGCTGGGCCCAAAGAATGTTCCAGCAAAAAAAAAAGGAGGCATTGCAAAAGCTGTGTTTGATCAATGAGCAGGGCGCGTGTCTCTACTAGCGAGCTGGCTGAAGGCAGAGGAGAACAGAGACAGAAGTTGGCGCTGACTGAGGGGAGAGTAGAACAGACAGAAAAGTAAAGTGTGTTGTGACATTGCACAGGAGAGCTTCTCTCTGAGGTCAGCTTTAAGCTGCTGTTGAAGTCACTGTTTGTGGATGTGAGTTCACACGTGAGAAGATTCTGAGCTTGATTTATCCACTCTCTCTGACTCACATTTGCCTCCTCCACAGAGGTGTGCTTCTGACCTCTACAATTACCCAACAGTAGATGTCACACAGTTAACCTCTTCAATCACACGACACCAGGTAATGATGCAAAATAGTTCGGGGATTACACAATCACGGTCCAGACAGCTGATGATTCATGTACCTTCGTCAGAACTTAATACCAAACATGGCAGGATAAAAGCCGTTTGGGACAAACTAGTGACCTTTTAAGGTGTCCCTATTAGGTGCGGTTTACATTGGTTTTGAGCGAAGGAGTGCCAAATGGTAGATACGGAGTTGACTTGGTGTTGAGAGGAGCTAAGCAGGGGCAGGGAATCTCAGTCCCCTCCTGCACATAATGCCTGCAGCAGAACCACCCACGGGAGGCAATCTCTCTGTGATCTCAGGAGGCTAAGTCTGGTCAACGCCTCAGAGCACACCTCAATTATGTGTGCACACACACACACACGCACACAAGCACGCACACTCTGGTGCTATAACAACCGACGAAAAAAGAAATTGAATGTTCAGAACTCTTACCTCTGAGTATGACTAATTTTACTTTCAGCATCATCTCTAAAGTCAGTCATATCGTCTTCTCGCTTAATCATCTGTCAATTCTATTTGGTGTGTCTTCAGGTACAGATGGAAAACGATTAAATATACAAGGTGTGCGAGATAAAATTCCAAGAAAATGGACATTGTTTTAAAATAAAAATGTAGGTAAGTGACTATCTTTTAACCCCAATTTTCTTGCTGTTTAATCATTGGTAGAATGTTACTACATCAGGTGTAATTTCCACACTTTTGCTAATTGAACTAATAGCTACCAACTTGAAATGAAAACACTAACGTGAGATGTCAACATTGCTCATTCAACATTGTAGAGCAGGTGAGACACTTTGAGGTGATTAAACTAATGATTGCTACTAACTACCGTTGTCTGATCTAAAATTGATATAGACAAGCTAGATCCAGTTATTCATTTCTACTTTTAACAGTTGTCATTGTCGCAAAAAGCAGCTTTACACAATCAAAATAATTATTTAAGTTTGTATGGAATGTAAACGTGTATGAATCAAAATGTCATTTACATGACTTAAACTTGTCATATTTTAAAGAACAGGCCGCTCATGAATTTCATTTCTTTTTTAAGTACAGCAGAGTACCTTACGTGTGAGATGCGAGCTGCAGCATGTGGTATCTAAAGTGAGGGTCAGCCGGTATTTACAGTTGTTCATTCCTGTAATATATTGTTAGCATAGCTGCAAGATATTATGTTTGTAACTGACATATCGCTGAGAATAAAAAAAAACTTTTTAAAAGTTTTAAAAACTTTTTAAAACTTTTTAAAAAAAAATTTAATAGAGGATGCTTCATCCCCATCTACAGTGTTAATCCAGTACAGCATGCCTAAGTGCTTCCTTATACTGACAATTAACTAATACAGCAAACCAGCGAAAAAGTCGACTCAGCCACCAGAACACAGCTGGGCTGTTGGCCAGGGTGTATGTGTGTAGACAAAGTGTCAGGAGTGCAGCGCACCCTGAGCTGAAACTGTGAGCGTGCAGATGTTGTGCTGTTGTACGCTAGCCAGCCATGGGGATGGGGTGGGGGTTGTCCCTGTCCATATCTCAGTGCACCGTGTTACACTGTCGGTCATTGCTTTTTAGAGATATCTATATAATAAACATGACAAATTCTAATAAATGAAGATGTTTCATGAATAGAGAGTGAGTTTGCTTTATAGTCTACTTACTGGTTGACAAACTGTCTATGTATAGGACTGAGTGAGCAGTTACTTCATCACATTTACATAACAACCGTAATGACGGGGTCGTAATGATAGACCCCTACCCCCACCAGCCCCTTCTCCAGTACTCCAGTAGATTTTTTTTTTTTTGCCCTTGTGTGTGACGTGTGAGCAGTTTTTCTTTACAGTGAATTCGGATTCGGAGGGGGTGGTGATGAGTTAAAGGTAACTTCTGCTCCTGTGTCTCTAAAGTGAATGCAGCAGACAGGGAAGCAGTATGCTAATGAGCGGGTGTCTGTGAGGACTCATTCACGTACAGGGCCTTTAGTGGGCAGAATGAGGGCAAAAGGAGAATTGCAGTGATTGTGGTGATAAGGGACATTCACTGATCTCCTTTTCTCCTGGAAAGGTCACGTAACAATGCGAGTGCTGCGATGCTGTTTAATTGGTCCTAAGCAGCGATGACATTCTATAAGAGCTGTAGGTGACGAAGCCGTTTGGAGAACCTACTGATGAAATTAGACACTAAAGAATCATTTTAAGAAACTTTCACAGGCTTATTTTGGCAACATAATTGCTTCACAGACTGCTTGTTAGTGACCTCCTCAGGCTCATGGATGTGTAAATGAACTGCCACACACAGCATTCGGTGATCAGGCCTGATCATTTGCATTAAGTTTGTTTAGTGCTGAATATTTACTGTGTACATTTTGTTATTTAACTGACGATGATTATAGAACAAGGGATCTAGAATATTTTATAGCATAAGATTTTATCCCACAGAGAGGGTGTATTTTATGATTATATATTTTTTAAGCCATTCTTTGATAAGGAGGTCGGATTTGGATTGTTGTACACCTGTGTTGCTTAGAAAATTAACTGACAAGGTGATAAACCCACTTTATCACTTTGATCTCTGTGTATGTATATCTAAAGTGGGCATTAGGACTTTATGGTGACTAAGTATTCCCATAATAATAAGAAATGATATGTTTCACCCATGAGGAAAGGTGATTTTCTTTTTTTTCTTTATATACAAAGCTGCATCTGTTAACTGAAAAATGAAAATATGTTTTGCAAGATGTTTTGACTATTCTCCTTTTCGCCGTGTGTGTGTGTGTACGTGCGCGCGCGTGTGTATTGAACCTGTACACTGTAAGCGCGCTGAAGGCATTTTAATAGGGTACATGTGGCGGCCAAGCGAGCTGGTGCGCCACCCGTATATTACCCAAATATGACAAGTTCCGCCGTGTGTTCTTTTAAAGACAAAAAAAAAACAGGGGCATGTAACAGTTGTAATAATAAAACGGTATGATTTTTGTTCAGTTCTCCGGGGATCCTTATGGGTGTACGGGTGTGGGCGGTCGAACTTATGTAGGTGTTGGGCTCTGTGTGTGTGTGTGTGTGTGTGTGTAAGGGGGGGAGACGGGGAGGAGGAGGAGGAACAGCCACTCAAGTGGGCGGCCACATAAAAACTGCAGGCAACATCAGGCGCGCGATCAGAGTGGCCGTGATAAACGTGTGATGAACTAGTGGAGATAGGAGCCGAGTGTCTCATTGGTCTTTTCACCCAGCAGCCCAATGGACTCAGCTGTGTCCGTATATAGGGACTTTTTATATCGGGACTATTAACCAAAAAGGGCTTGGTTTGCTTTCCTGCCGGTGTATCCCGAGTGTATTCCGCGCGCTGTGACTCTGGGAAGCGCCTTTGCTCACTTCACTTCGTGCTGAGGAGACGCTCCGCGCATCTACTCATGGTGAGCTCTCTCTCTCACACACACACACACACACACACACGTACACTTGGAGTGGATTTCTGTGATATTTTCACACGTGTTACATTTCCTCATACCATACCTTTTTAAAAATATTTATTTCCAAATCTAAGGTCTATCCATTGAACATCTGTTGCTTGTTTTAAAGAAAAGCGCGTTGCATTAAGCTCGATCATTAATGCTCTAGGTGAGGATGTGGACCAGGATGTTTTTTTTTTTTTGCACGGTTGGACAGCCATCCAGTTTTCCCTGCACACACCTGCCTGTTCATGACCCCTCTCTCTCTCTCTCTCTCTCTCTCTCTTTTACACACACACACAAGCCGGAAGAGTTTTAAATTGGTATAGTAATGTATTGCGCACAGACCTTCGACTTAATTCGACAAAAATCCCGCAGATTTAAATTAAATTTAACGAGTGCATTCATAAAATGTCAGGAAAATAAAGTTTTTAAGACTCACGCGCTTTGGCAAAAATAGTTTGTTGTTTTTGTGTAAACGCCAAACCCACTGGCGGCAGATGCTGCTTTATCGGTCCATGTGGTTTTCTCGTTTAGCGCACAAGAACCTTGCAGGAGAATATGAGAACTTTAATAGCAGACCTATAATTAACTGGTTAGAGTGTTAACCTAATTAAGTATTTAAAAAAACAAAACAAAAAAACACACATCACACCACATGCTTATCATATTATGATGTTTTGTTATTCTATGGCTAAAGCAGAAGCAGAATTCCTGTGCGCTGATGGTTTTTGCCCCTTTGGGCGCTAGAGATTTCAACAGGGGTTCTTCAATCTCACAGGGGTTCTTCAATCTTTGCGCAGAACGGGGTTTGCGGGTGGAGGGGCATCAGGGCTAAAATGGGAACATAAGCAGGTTTTCAAACCGGATCACCATCAGAGCTCTTACTCTGGTAATAAATCAACTACATGGAGCCTGACGTTGCCAAACCGAGATGTTTGGTTTTTGTATATTTTTACCTCTTATATTTTAGGAAACGTAAAAATGTAGTAGAACAATAGGGAAGATTTCGTTAAATACAGTTGCCTACAGATGTAGTTACACACAGAACACAGTGTAAACAACAAGCTCATCTGATGATTTTCTGTTTTTTTATTTTATTTTATGTAGAAATCCTGTATTCTGCATTCATTTTGCTTCCCCCCATAATTGTATGTTATTTTGATACAGTGTTCATATTTCTGCAGTGCAAATATTATAAATATTATGCAACCTGAAATATGGATAGTGTGCAGTTCAGCTTTTCTTTGTTTAGTTTCCAGCAAATTCTGAGAATTGCAGAATATTGGCAAAATCAAGTGTTTGGAATGTAAACAGTGTGACAAGTTAAGTGTGCTCCAAAACCTTCTAATCAGCATGTGCACTGGAAGAGAATGTTATTCACTCGTTATTCATAGTACATTTTGTCACTGTTTCATAGATTTTAGAATGTAAATTTCCAGCTGACCATAACAACTTAACAACTCCAGGGCTTGTTATACATTAGACATCTGTGCACTAGAGCCCAAACCAGGGGACAACACAGCAATACAAACCTTCCTCGAGCTGGAGCGGCAAGTTCTGAAGAGCATTCTGGGGAGATCTGAATGAAGCGTGACAGAGATAAAATGCTAAAATTGGGTCCTTACTATTGTCTGTTCCTGTGGTAGCCTGCTCCCTCCGGTTCCCTGTCAAATTCCTCAGGAAACACATCTAAAGGGCCATGTGCATAGTACGCTCTCATTAAGTCAGGTTAGGGAAAGTGAAGTCAAATGCTGTGAGGCCCACAGGACTCTGCCAAACCAGAGGAAGCAAGCTGCTGGAGCCAAATTGCACCATAAGCTGCTCTCATTGCAAAAGAACTTGCATAGCTCTTCTTTATCCTCAAGCACATTCACACAAAATCCTGTAAATATTTTGGACAGTGCACATTTGGTTTTTAAGCAAGAATTTGTGGTCTGAACTTACTCCAGGTGTGCGCGTGTCTGCTTTAACAATATGTTGTGCCAGTGAGAATGAAAATTTTATGATTTTCAATTCTTCATAGATTTTTTGCTCTGGTAAAATGGAACACCTGGAGTTACATTTTAAAATTATTATAGTTCGTTTGTGCATTTAAGCTTTTATGGGCTTTGACACCTAGTAAACCGTAATATATTAGTAAAATACATTGATATCCCTCACCCCACCTCCTCACACATGGGAAACTGGTTTGATTGAACTTATCTCTGGAAAGTTAAACTCTATGATCAAACACATATGCAAACCCCATCCAAGGTGCACACTATAACAACTGTGCATACAGGGTCAAACAAGGGTCACCACCATGATCTGAATCAAGACTCTTACCCTGATTGCATTAAGAACAAGCAAATGGAGCAATAAAACATGCTAACAATTGTGTACTTGTGACACACACACACACACACACACACACACACACACATGCTGCGTTCTTGTTGTTATGCATCATTTCTGTTGTAATGATTGGGCTTGGTCCAGTAGAACTGGATCCAAAAGATGACAAAATGCATGCTTTGACACTCTGACCCATTGATTTGGGCCATTTAGGATGAACACTTTTTATTAGCCAATTTAACAAGCACATTTCCTTACAGTACTTGACTAGTGATTAGGCATTCATATGTTATGGTTATCCCTGCTAAATTTGACTGACTGAACATCCAGCTGCACTTTGGTCACGTTGTTAACTGTATACCATTTTTTTGGCCCTTTTCAACTTGTATAACTGTATTGGACATGTTTTTAACTTTGGGAATACATTTACTTAAATACTTTGTTAAAGGCTGTTTCACGATATGTGCTGACACAAGTTCATTTAATAGTCCAGTTTGGGTGAACTCTGGGTGAAGGCTTTTGTGAGAAGTATGAAAAGCATTTGTTCACAAAAGCTTCCTTTTCAAGGCTTAATGGACTCTGCTATCACATGCCCTCTGATATGACTTTTAATAGGCTGTGATGTGTAATCTGGGGCATAAATTGTTGGTAGTCTGTTTATGTCATGATTTTTTCTGTTACCCAAAGTTTTTCTTAAAGCTTGGTAGGACGTGAAACATCTATAATGCTTTCTGGTTTGAACATTATTTTTCAGGACAGAACTGTCTCCAGTCTCAAGCAACCTCCCAGCACCACGTAGCATTTCCTTAAGGAACCCGTCCCGTATCGGCTCCCAACAAACATGGACTGTTTCCCCATGCTTTATTTTCTGTCGGTGAGTGGACTACACCTAACCAATTTTGACGTCTGATACAGCTGCTCTTTTAGGATTTAAATAGTTATATTACTGATGAATTAATAAGCCCTGGTCATTCAAAGTTAACAATAATAAATTGTGCCTTTACAACTTTTAGTGTAAAAGTTGGAAATGTGTGAAAAGTAGTCCTTTGTTTGGCCTTAGTCAGGTAATGCTTGTAGGGATTCTGCTTCTTATCGAGTTAGAGTTTGCTCTGACCCTGAGGCTGCTCTTGTCTTATTTGTGTAATCATCCTGCTTCGTGAGAGGGAAGGAGAATGTATGGGTCCTCGAATTCCATTTGCAAAGAGTTTATAGATGTTGTTGTAGATAAAAAGAATGTTATGTATGTAATCGTTGACCTTAAGCAATAAGCAAGACAGTGCAATTATTACCTGCTAAAATGTTTTCACTGGGAATTATAATGCAGGAAAAACCAAACTGATGCTGGTGGTGATGTTAATAGGTATACTTGTCTTAAAACATTTCCTCTCTTTCTCCTTTTTCTTCCTGTCTTTTCCTTTCCATTTCTGCTGTCCCTTTCCCCTTTGGTCTGTCTTGTTCTGTCTTGTCCACCAGAGACAACATGATTCCTGGTAATCGAATGCTGATGGTCATTTTATTATGCCAAGTTGTACTGGGAGAGAGCAGCCATGCTAGTCTAATACCCGAGGAAGGGAAGAAAAAGGCGTTGGGCAATCACCCAGGTCAAAGTCATGAACTGCTGCGCGACTTTGAGGCTACGCTGCTGCACATGTTTGGGCTGCAGAGGCGGCCACGGCCCAGCCGGTCGGCAGTGGTCCCCCAGTACCTGCTCGACCTCTATAGGCTCCAGTCAGGAGAAGTGGAAGAGGCTGAAGCTCATGATGTCAGCTTTGAATACCCTGAGAAGTCCACTAGCCGAGCCAACACTGTAAGAGCATTCCACCATGAAGGTAAGACCAATTTAAGCTATTCTATGTGATATTCAAATACTATTCAGAGCAAACACTTAAAAAATCGCTCTACAGCAGTGTACCTCTGTCTTCAATTATGTGGATCTTTTTGAGGGATTGTCCTCAACATGCAATTATCTTTAATGCTACTCTGCAGACTTCTAAATAAAGTCCCGTTGCCAACAGTGTGGGCATTTAAGGCAGACAGCATGCCCAGGAGCAATGAAAAAACAAATCCACCATGCCAAGGTGATAAATAAGCACCAGCATGGCACCAGAAATACTCATTATTCTGTTTTTTATTGATTTTGTTGGCAATACATTTTCTTGAATAAGATCATATTAAGGGGGCATATGTACATGGATGCTGCCCAGGACAGTATATAAAAAAAGACTAGCAAATATGTCTGCCAGTAGGAGAAAGGCCATATTTAACGCCAGTCTTAAACTGGCCTGCCTAGCACAGAAAGCCCCAAAGAAAAGCATTCCATTCCTATTGTTATCAGTAAAAGAGCTACATCCTATCGCAAGTAGAATTATGTACAAGGTGCAAAACTATACAAAGTAATTGCTTTAAAAATATTCACATAAGGTCTTTTCTGCACATGTCTGGTTTACATTATGTGTCTCATCTTATCTCAGAGCACATGGAGCAAGTGCCGTCAGACACACCGTACACCATCGAGACTCCGCTGCGCTTCTTCTTTAATCTCAGCAGCATTCCTGAGGAAGAGATGCTTTCCACAGCAGAACTGCGGCTGTACAGGCAGCAGATTAAGGAGCCTGGTGTGGAGTCCCAGCATGTGGGAAATGAGGACCTCCATAGGATCAATGTGTATGAGGTGCTAAAACCACCACGGCCTGGGCAGCTGATCACACGCCTCCTGGACACACGCCTTGTTAGTCATAACACCACAAGCTGGGAAAGCTTTGACGTGAGCCCAGCTGTGTTGCGTTGGACTCAGGAGCGGCAGCCAAACTATGGACTCGCTGTAGAGGTTCTGCATCTGAACCGAACACCGCGCCACCAAGGCAAGCATGTGCGCGTCAGCCGCTCACTGCACCAAACTTCAGAAGAAGACTGGGACCAGCTGCGTCCATTGTTGGTCACTTTCGGTCATGATGGCAAAGGCCACCCACTGACACGCAGAACCAAACGCAGCCCCAAGCAGCGAGGCCGTAAGCGCAACCGCAATTGTCGGCGACATGCGCTTTATGTGGACTTCAGTGACGTAGGCTGGAATGACTGGATAGTGGCACCACCGGGCTATCAGGCCTACTATTGTCATGGGGATTGCCCTTTCCCTCTAGCCGACCATCTGAATTCCACAAACCATGCTATTGTACAAACACTGGTCAACTCGTTGAACAGCAATATCCCCAAGGCCTGCTGTGTGCCCACCGAGCTGAGTGCCATCTCAATGCTCTACCTGGATGAGACTGACAGGGTTGTCTTGAAAAACTATCAGGAAATGGTGGTGGAGGGCTGTGGCTGCCGCTAACTGGGTTTAGCATTAAGAAATGCTTTCACGATGAAGGCAAGATCTAAAGGCCCCATTGTATACATTAATCTGTTCACTTGGATGCTTATTTATAACGTTTATGTTGAGATGTTTGATTGTCTCCTTTTTTTTTTCTTGACCATATGATCATATATTTTGACAAAATATATATATATATTTATATCTACATATTAAAAATAAAAGTGAGACCTTATTTTAAACTTTAAGAAGACGCTGTACAACTTTTCATGGTGTATATTAGAGTGTATAAGGTTTTAAAATGGCTTAAAAATCACCAAACATAAAGTCTAAAAAATATATATATATGCTGATAATATTTATTTCTTTCATACTATATACATTTTTTAAAGTGACAAATGCTTAACTTCCCAGGCAACTTCTTATTTGAGCAGATAAACAAATGCAACAACAAATGCATAATTTCTGTGTGGAAATAGAGCACTGTGTCAAATGATCAACTAAACTGATTTGTGTCATAAATCAGTTGAAGAAATCAGAAATGTACTTTGATTTTTTTAATTCACATATTTTCCATCACATATTAGACGTGTTCAATTTTTTTATTATTATTATTTTTAGATGTCCCCACAAAGTGTTTTAAATAAACTGTAAAACGTTACAAGACAACGTGACATGAATATAAAACTGGTGGAAGATCTGCAGACACGGCGGCCTTCTGAACGTTTCATCAGCTTCCCCTCGTGTAGACGCAGTTAGAGTAGCTGATTAAGTGTGACTCGTTTACAAATTTGCCGACATGGCGGCTGCGGCGTGATGGCTGCAGACGTGTGCTGAGACGCTGTCACCTCTCTCTGTGAGGAATCAAAGGTTAGACCGACTGTCTCCTGCTTTTGTCTCAGACAGCTCCTGCCGAATGAAAAGAGACGCCTGTCGCCAACCTGTGGCCCCAAACAGACAATAGACTTTCTGCATCGCTTATTTACAGTTGGACGGCTGTAAGCACTACAGGCTATATTCAGTGATAATGCCGATGGCGGCGCTTTGAACTGGCGGATAGCGCGCGAGTGTAAAATGGGGGCGGAGCTCAGCATGATTAAGGAAATGATAATAATAAAAAAATAATGGCGGTACAGGTTATCGCGGAGAAAAGTCACGATGGATGCAATAAGTTATTTAGCAGAACGGACTGGCGAAAAATATAAATAAAATATTGATATAACTCAACAGTGGATCAACATTAAAGTTGGCATAAACCAACTATTATAACTAAATGAGGACCTTATGGATAGTGGATACATTTTAATGTCAAGTACAGATGTAAACAGTAAACAGTACATTATAACATATATTATTTATATATATATATATATATATATATATGATATAATGTACTGTTTCCATCTGTACTTGACACTAAAATGTATCCAGTCCCCTTATAACCTATAACAGGGGAATTTAGTAAAGAAAAAAGCAACCAAAATACTGTTTATACACACACACACACACACACATATATAATGTTTTTAAATGAATTACTCTGTTATAAGTTATATTTAGTTGGTTTTACAAAAAAAACCCCTCTAAAATTCTAACTAAATTCTCTACACTTAGCTTCTATCTCACCTAATCTAATTAACATAATGTATTTGTGCTAATTAGATCACGGCATTGAAAAGTGGCAAGATATCCTCGCAGTGTTACAAAAAAAAAAGATGGTCTATGAAAGATAGCACAACATTCGTTGTTTTAAAACAGCGTCTTGTGTAGTTTGAAATGAAGAAAAACATCAGCCGAATTCCTTTGGGTTATAGAAAAAAAAAATTTCTCTTTTGTTTAAATGCCTTCACATTTTTCCAGGCCTAATTATAGCCTGTATCTATTGTTTTTGATGAGTATTTTTAGTGTTAATTTACCTGGCAGTTGTAACAGTCTTCTTCCTCAGGGCCAACAAAGACCGCACACCTCACTAAAGCTCTAGCTGGCCTGAGGTTGTAGCTTGGCTTTCTCTTTGAACCTTTCACCATTACACACACACTCACACACACAGACTCAACAGTGGACAGAAAGAAGGAAAAGAATTTAATTTTGAAGTGGCTGAGGGCAGAGGGGAATTCTTTAAAGCCAACTGACAGAACAATTACACATTTTCAACTGGTCTGCTGCAGTAAGATAACATCAAGTTATGGTAATTGTTGGGCAGTTCATTATCCCACCTTGTCTTCAAAAAGAAGGCACATATTAGTAAAATGTCTAAAGAAGACAGGAGGTGCTATAATCTGAAAATTTCTGTTAGCTTAACCATGTAGTCACATGTGGTGTTGCCGAATAATGCTGCAGATTTGGTACAGACAGATAGGACAGCTTTATCTCTATCCCTTTCTTTGTCCCCTTCCACTGGTGTTTGCTTGCTTAACCATGTAATGGAATGTGAAACTAGAAATCTTTATAAAGTTGGTTATTAAAAAAAGCAAAAGCAGAATGATTAAAGTAATTTTAATGACTATAGTGTATTTTACCAGTTCTTTTAAGCAATGTATTATATAATAACAAAGCATAGAATGCCGAAGCTTTCTTAAAGTCATAAACTTTTCATAATAGTACACAACGTGGCTTATTACAAGGACTTTGGCTTCAAAGTTCAGTTGTTTATACACACAACCTTCAAAAAACCCATCAGCTAGTATTTCTGGATGAACCCAGCCCACCTGTCTGTGCAAAAATAGTTGATGGTAATTACATTTTAAAGTTGTTCCTTTGTGAAGCACAATTTTTCCAACTTTTTTTTTTTTTTTGGCATCCTACTTTTTTTCTTCTTCTGTGATAGCACCAGCGCACCTGACTTGGTTCAGCTTAATAAGTCACTCGATTTGTTTGAAAGCAGCCGCTTCAGATAAAAGAGTGCTTTCCTACGGTAGATTGGGCACTCAAAAGCCCCTGTTGTTGAGAAAGAGGCATCTCTCTGTGCGGTCTTTAGAGCAAACCCGTTTCATCCTGCACCCTTGCCCCGCCCCTTTCTGCCGATTGGATGGGGGTTTATTTGGAGGTGGAGGGTGGGGGGTGAGTTGGGTGTTGACAGCCGATGTCAGTGCAGCTGGAGGTCAAAGCCTCTTGTTTCAGTCTCCCACTCACTGCTCTGCATTCACACGCAGGTCCCAAGTGTGTCGAGTGCGAGCCAAGGGGGGTGAAACCTTAGAAGCAGCCGCTCTCCATCTGTGGAGGTTAACCGTGTCACACACTCTCACCCTTCCTTGCACCTCTGCTCCTAAGAGACACCTCTGTGATTCAGCGTGGTACCTGAGACTTGCACTCGACCATGGGCTGTCATGCAAGAGAGCACACTGCCATGCAGCAGTTGGACAGCACGGTTAATCCTGGTGAGTCTGGATTCCCTCCAGGACTCGTCCAGGTGAAAGGGTTATGGCCAGAGGTGTCACAGTCACATTCCCACAATGCTCTGCAAGAGCACCTGGTCAGGAGCATTCATGCTTTGTCTGGGAAGTTAAAACCACGTAAATGATCAGTGACAGGTCGTCTGTTTGAAACGCTGTACATATCTGTTGTACCCCTATCAATCCCATACATTTTTCAATGCCCATTAAGAAACACAGATATGGGTGGAAACTACAAACCTGAATAAATGACTAAAGAATAAAGAGTGCAGGTGATTCTGGATAGATGTACTGTAATTATATATATATATATATATATATATATATATATATATATATATATATATATATATATATAAATTAAAAAATGGTTCACTATTGAAGCAATGCCTTTAAACATCATCAATGGCCAACTGGCTGTGTTTCAGGAAGGACAGTAAATAAAGTGACACCTACATTTGTGTCTTTGGAAAAGCCATCAGCAAACAGGCTTGGAAAATGAGGTTCAAAGCACACATTCGATCCATTAGTGCCATATGTAAGTAAAAACAGGAGAGAACCATTTTTTGGGTGACTAAGAGTTATTGGCCTTTCCAACATTCCAGAACTTTTTGCTATAGCTTACCAATTGTCTTTAAGTTGAAATTCTTGACAGTTCTTGGTCACTCAACCCTGTGATCTCACATACCTTAATTTCATGTAATTTACTACTAATAAAAAATTTCGATGTACTCGTGAATCACTTACAAATCCACTACGATCCATGCCAAGCTCATGTTGAACCATAAAGATCTGTTTATGAACTTTTTTAGATTACCTATGGAGTACCTATGATGTCTCATGATATACTACGAATTGTCAAGACTTGTCAAGACTTGTCAAGAATTGCTACTATTTCTCAGAAACCCTGTACAAATTGTCAGGACTTGCTATGTTTTTTGGTCATGGACAATATAAACAGGAAAAAAAATGTTTCGATTATTTTTTACTTATCCTCTTTTAGCTCCGTTTGCTCAGTCTTACGATGTGATCGCAAGGGCAGAAGTGCTGTGTGTAGCAGTTCACAGCAGGATAATAGCATCTTTTACCAGAACTGTAATAATTTGGAAATGGAAATGGAAATTGTGACAGTTTGGGAAAGTCCGTATGTAGCAAATTATAGGAATTTGGCATATTTTGCGGCTTTACAATACATTAAGAAGAAGCACAAATCACCTGAAAAACCACTACCATCCACCTACAACTAAATTATGCACTGGTATGATGTATTTTAGAAGGCAAGAACATTTGAATTTTGAACATGCTTGACATTTTTTTAATGGCTGCATTTTTCCAGCACCATAAAGTGTCATGCTGAAATCTTAGAATTAAGGGCACCATCAGAAAGAGCAATCCATCCACAATTACACAAAGCGAGATATATTATAATAGTGTCATGGTAAATAAAGTCTATATGCATTATAAAGAAGAATGCAGTGATGCAAATATCTTAGGCACTGCTTAAGAGATATGCACAAAAATGAGATATGGTCAGGTGAGTTATTCTTCGCTGGATTCTTGGTAGCTGGATGAGTGTGGCACAGACAGAGAGAACACTATAGGTGTAAATGTATGATCAGTACAGTAAGTACATGTATTTGGCATTACTTCTCCTCATACTGGGAAAAGTCACTGCAAATCAATACTAGGTTATTCCAATTGATCACTTGTAACGATCTTTCGAAAGTTTGCTTACTTCCCTATCTACAGGTTACAGGTCACTGGTAGCAAATCTCAACACATTTGGGAGGTTTTTAACCTACAACATAGACATTGCTACAACATAGACATTGCTCTCCTCAACTATCTACTATATGGTACAAAAAACACCAAGTGAGGGAACATATTTTCATGGACGTTTATTCTTCCAGTACATTCCCACAGATTTGAAGAACATATTTCAAGATGTACTTAAGCTGTTCTGGTGGCTTGTGCAGGGCCAACACTATACCAATGCACTTTGTCACTTATCCATACACTCATTAACAAAGCGTACTTAAACCGTACTATTACTTGCCACTCTTAAAGTTGTATATTTTACCTCTTTAATGTCTATTTTTTGCTTGGAAAGGTGAATGTAGTATACCTTTAAAGTATTACTCCCAAAACTAATAAAAGGTATGGATGTGGTCTGTAAGATCCATTTATGGACCCTAAATTTTAGATACATACTGAGGTAATAAAAAATGGTACCCTTGAGGAGGTACCTTTCCTAGTAACAACACAAATACAGTTTAATGTGACATCTGTATGTGCACAGTATATCTAATGCATATCTAATGCAAGTCTCTGATTAATGGGCAAACAGACTGATGAAACAGCTGCTTATACTGGCAGATGCTGAGGATGTTTTTCATATAAAACCAACAAATTATTAGCCAATAAAAAAATAGGCTTTATATTATATAAATGAGCACCATGTCTACAACAATTAATGGCAAAATGTTTTTTAAATGACATCAATCCAGAAATAGATTACTAGGTTCTGGTACAGTGGAAATTTCCTCGTGCAGGGGAAACTGGGTATTAAGAGGTGGTATTGTGAGGATGGAATGCCGCTTTTGTTATTGAAATGGCAGTGTAATTTTGCAGCAGGTAGTGAGCCTCAGTGGTGGGGCTTTCTACTCAGTCGCTGTACAGTTTCATTAGACGAAACTAATGAAAATATGGCCCCTGCCTCCTGGCTCTCCCTGCCCTCTAACTGTGCACTGACCTCTACTTTCTTCCCAGCATCCCTATTAACTGTTCCAACAGGTGTGCTGCTCAATGGACTGAAGGTCTTACATCTGCCTGACAGGAATTTCACTAGAAGCCAGATTATTTCAATTGTTATGATGGGATGATTTCCAGATTTTAAACCCTTAGATGTTTCCAACGAAGTACTAATTGTGACCGGTGCAAACATTACCGTTGCTTTGTTAGAAACAGAAATGATCCACTCAAAAAATACTCTAGTTAAATCTAATCAAAAGTGATTTGGCACATAAACTCTGTTCACATTCATGTGAAAACACACAGTAAATGTCCCTGATATCAGGGATGAATCCTGCTTGTTTTCTCAAAGGTTCTCTGTTATATATTGAGCTCACCTGAAAGAGACAGGTGGACTGTGCGCTGGGTTTGCAGGCTGCGGTTTGAAAGCCCAAATGTGAAACTAGATCTGTAACTTGACCTTGTGGCAATTAGGTCCACAATAGAACTTTTTTTACTGGCACTTCTTTTATATTCATAATAACTTTTGAAAGAAAATGAAAGGCATGATGAATATAACATAGGTCTGTTTCGTCAAAGGCTATAAAGTTAAAATATTTTGTAATTGTATGTAGTATATTTGGAGTTCTTGTTTTTTTGGACACTGGATGACAATGTGGGCCTCCTGCTTAATGTGACTTTTAGGCTGTTTATTTCTTTGAAGTCGTGTCACCTTGTTGCTGTTTTTCTCGCCCCCCCTCCCGAAATAAGCTGGTCAGGAGCACAGGCTAGGAGCGATTGTTGGAGAGCAGTCGACCCTTTCCCATGTTTGCAGACAGGCAGTGAAGGCAGTAAATGGAGGGGGGCCAAGAAGGGGCATTGCCTTCCCTTTTCCTTTTCCTCCACAGTGTTCTTCTCTGAATGGAGTGTGTCCACCGGATCTGCCTGGGATGAAATGTCATATCTCAGACTGATCTTTATCTCTTAATCGCTTCCTTTGTCTCCTATGATTCCCCAGGCCCTGCCTTGCCTCTCTGGGCCGACTGGGCTTTGAAGTGTCAAAGGAGGTTAGGGATATAGGCTGTGTTTGGGGTTGCTGAAGGGCTTATGGTGAACAGTCTCCGCTCCTCTCAGCTAACTGCTCCAGGTGATGAATCAGTGCACATGCAGGAAGAACAAGGCCAGATGCTATTGACAGTGTGTACCCACTCTTGTCACTCTATTACCCTAGATGACCTAACCATTTGTCCTCCAGGTGGTCCTTTTGCCTGAACAGATCTGAGAACGACAAAAAAAAATGTTCGGAAAAAGCTAACCTTGTTTGGTACATTAAGCAGTGTTCTGTGTGTAAAGATACATTCAAATTGTATAGATTTTTATTAGAAATATTATCTGACACTGACACCAACCTGTAGACATCTTAAATAGTTGCCATGTAAGATGTGGTGTTATAAATGTGCTGCTATGGTATTGCATACACAAAATATGGTTAACAACCTTAAAATCAGCTAGTCAATTAAAATATCCCGATTGCAATTAGACAAAAACAAGATGCATGAAGGGCAGTAAAAAGTGAAGGCCACATGCTCTCACAGGTAATCCAGAACAAGGTGGATTAAACCAAAGTGGATTCTTTTCATGTTTTAGTATGTCCCAAATGTTTTTTTTGCTTTTGCACCAAGGTGAAGTGCCAACATTTAGATTTTTTTAATGAACAACACATTGAGCAATTTTTACCATTTATAGTTACATTTAATGTTGTGGAACAGCCACAAAACTTACCTCATACCAGCTACACTGCCTGGCCAAAGGAAAACACTGTTTGTATTTCAGTAACCAAATACTTTTGATTAGATGATTACTGCAGTGATTAATAAGTGTCACCTAACAACATTTTTTTTTTAAACTTTAGCTAACGTTAGTAGCTGTTTAAACAACCATGTTTCAGAAAAGCCTGCATTGAGCAAAGAAAACAACTAAGGAGATGGCTGGGATTGGGTTAAAAACTGTTCAGTGCATTGTTAAAAACAGGAAAAGGAATGGCCATGATCAGGACCTCAGTCGTGTGAAGTTGCATCATAAAAATCAACAATAGAAATCACAGCTATGGTTTATAGTGAAAGTAAACACATTTCACACACACAATGTGATAATAGCTTATGGATTGAGTCTGAACCATTAAAAAAACTGTTAATGAGGCTAATAATTTTTTTTTTTTTTACTTGCTAGGGAGTATAAAGACTGGACTTCGGAGGAATAGAAAAAGATTGTTTTTTAGAAGGTTTAAATTTAGAAGAGGAAGAAGGGAAGGGAATTACCCATCATGCAAAGTGCCCACAACAGAAGTCCCTGAAATGACGAATCATTTTCACACATAAATTCACCACCACAAACCTGACCTTTGTCTTTGGGATGCGCTGGAGAACACTTCATGGAGTGTTTTGAGTGCTTTCCTGTCATCAATACAAGATGTCAGCCAAAAATGCTGTTGAAGCAATGCCATGGCAAATGCGCACCATAATCAAAGCTAAAAACGGTCCAAAAAAATATTAGTTGGTATGACTTTATTTTGGCCAGACAGCTAGCTTATAACCAGTCACACCCTCACTAGGCTCCCATTTTCTCTCTTGAAATTAATAAGACAAAGAAAGAAATGTAGCTCATAATGTTACGGAGAAACTTAAGAGTGTAAAGTCCTGTATCCTAAAGAAGGTCCTCCTGAGGTGGAAACTTGACTGATTCTTTCAAAGGTCTGACCCTTTTGATGAATTTTAAATAAATGCCTTCTAACAGAACGATTTAGCATATCAATGACTGTATGTCTTCTTTAAAAAACACACACACATTTTAAAATCTGTTTATTATTATGCTGTGATTATGCAGAGTGGCCCCATTAGAAGTGGTCTGCGGTTTAAAGTGCTTCAGGATCAAATGATTTATCATAGTTAAACATATCTTCATAGTTGATTTTATCAAGTGAACCTAGTATAGAGGTGCATTTTTGTGGGATTCAGTCACTCACAGCACAGCAGTGATACTGACAAAGTAGTGGTATGATATGGTCCACCACCCATGTAAGATCTAGTCAGTAATTATCTTAGTGTGGTTCTTTTCCCCCTGATTATGTAGTAGAATGAGCCTGAGAACAGATGGGCTTCTGCCAGTAATAGTATACCTGCAATGTATCTAAATGGTAGTGAGTGAATGTCCAAGGTGAACGCAGTAAGGAGAAACAGCTGAATGGGTGATTTGGTCCAATCGGGTTGAGTGGCTTGGGATGTAAAACTCAGTGTGTTTTTGAGTTGAAGTGGACATCACACCTGGCAAGATGTATGAGAACATGTGAGCAAAGTGTGCTTAAGCAGGCCTTTGAATGTTTGTGGGATTGCTCAGAGAAAGAACAGAATAGGGAGGGCATGAGGGAGGGCGGATGTATGTGGCCTCAAGTCAATAGGACACTTTGTGGCAATAACAATAGACATAAAAAATGACCAGGTGGATAAGGGCCTATTATGTGCACCCTCTGCTGGTAGTAGTCAACATGCCAGGTCAAGAGGAAAACCAAATCAAAGGGCTTGTTTTCAAGACCGATTGAGTGATTTCAACCTTGATTTACGTGATAAAATGAAAAGTGTTTGGCAACGCAATAGCAACAATAGACAATACACAGGGATTGGGTATTGTTAGGAATGATAAATGTGTTCGTGTAAAATAAAGTCTAACTTTTAAAATGGTGGCATAAAGTATAAAAATCGTATCATCATGGTATTTGTTGGTACAATCTTAGCTAACATTGTAGGACTGGATCTTTAGCCACCCCTCGATAGTATTACGTTCCTAGCATCTGTAGACTTGCATGATGCATTTGTCCCACAGGGAAAATACATTTGCACTTTTTCCTACATTCAGATCCAGTGAAATGGCCACTCCCTCTGTCGTAAGAGTTACTAATAGGCATCAAGATGAACTTGGCACACATTTCCAACACAGCTGTATACATTTGACATCAATGTAAGGACATGTAAAAGTGATCTCACTGAATGAGGCTTGGACTAGCTATTGAAATAACCTTTTCTCAGAGGTTGCCTAACAAACGTAGATTTCATTCTTAACACAATATTGGCGATTATATTCATGGATATATAGAAAACAAGTTACAGTATGAAAAAGTGGAATATGATGTGTAATATTATTTCTAGAAAGGAAATACCATTCAGTAGTGAACAATTATAAATAGAGGCCAAGTGGACAGTATTTCAGACCTGTTGGAGAAACCCATCTTACAAAAAACTAATTTCCATTTTGTATGGATGGCTATATTTAAAAAGCTCTACAGCAAGGCTTTATTCATCTCCTGCCTCAGCACAGTTATTTTTTTGGAAAAGAAGGGATGTGGACTCCCTCCTTTCATCGGATATAGAGGACTGAATCAAATTTCTGTCAAATACCAGTATATACTTTCCCTTGTTCTGTCTGCATTAGAACAGCTGAGATTGGTTACCATATTTACGAAATTGGACCCTGGGTACGCTTATAATCATGCATCAGAAAGGAGATGAATGGAAAACAGCATTCATCACTACCCCTGGACACTATAAAAAGAATAATACTGGATGGATTCTCTTGCGTCCCATAAGTATTCCAATGGTTATGAAATGCTTTGAGACATGCTTGGACAATTTATGACATACATTGTTGACATACTAATTTATTCACTTTCCTATGAAATTCATGTCTGTCCTGTTTGTCAAGTTTTTCAATGCCTCCATGAAAATAAACTCTTCGTCAAAGCAGAAAAGTGTTAATTCCTTGTGTCCTAAAATGTATTCCTCAGTTACAGTATTAGTGCAAAGGGAGCAATGATGGATTAAATCAAAGATAATAACATCTGGATAAATCTACACCCTTCACAGTGGAGGTGGATGCTTCTGGAACCTGAGGTTGACGTGTATGTCGATTCTAATGTTACATCTTGTAGCCTCCAAGAAGTTATTCCCAATATACAAAATAATATATTTATGTTAGGGATACATGTTATTTGACTTAACCAAGCTTTGTCAGGTTTTTTTGTTTGATGTTTGTGGATTGCCTGATCCTTTGCCTGTCTTTAGTACTATAGGTATTCACTGTAAGTTTTTTTAGAACGGACATATCATCAAAAACATAACTGCATTTGCGTCCATCTGAGCCCCCAATTCCTAACAAGACCAAGCAAATTTCAAACGTACATAACTTTTAGCCTGCGATTTTGCAACCATCTCCTAGAATTTAATTCCTATTCTTCCTCCAATTTTCAGTCTCAGTGTGAAAGTTCAGTAACCATATAAATGGCCCTCTCAAAATGTCGTCTTTTTGGTCCAATAAAAACACATAGCATTCACGGAGCTGTAGAAACTCTGATTCTAAATGTTTTTGTCTTGGCTAATAGTCATGTAGGCATTTAGAGGGCTTTGGTTAGAAATTGCACAACGTTATTTAGAACAAAGATGCAACAGTTACATGGTGGAAAATGTAGCATACCATGTGTACCCTCATTATAAAGTTTGGGAATGTTGATAAAGATGGAGTACACAATAAAAATGTAATATTAATTGAAGCAGTGGTTCTTAAAGTAGGAACTATTATGCATAGCCAGGGCACATGTAATTTATTTATTTATTATATTTTAATTTTGTTACAGTAGTTCCACTATCACTCACTCATTTACGCATAATCTATACCGCTTTATCCTGTACTCAGGGTCGCGGGGGGCCTCCTATCCCAGAGACCTATGGTACAGTACAAGGCAGCGTACACCTTGCATGGGGTGCCAATTCATTCACACACTATGGGCAATTTGGTAACGCCAGTCAGCCTAATCTGCATGCCTTTGGACTGTGTAAGGAAACCAGAGTACTTGAAGGAAACCCACCAAGCACGAGGAGAACATGCATTTTATTTCTACTGTATAGCTCTTTTAACCATGGTCATTGTCGCAAAGCATCTTTACTGAACCAAATATCATTCACATATATACGTAAATAACGACGGTGTTTTAGTGAATAGTGAGATTATGTTCATAAATACTGAAGAGGGCACGAAGTTTGTTTTACACTTCCCAGACTGCAAAAAGGTTAGACAACCCCATGCGTTAAGGTTTATTATTCGGGAAAAGGCGAAACCTCAGTGGTTCTGTGTTTTTCCTGCTACATGGCACTATGAGCTAAAAGCAAACTGATCCAGAAACTGCTTTCCTACTGTGAGATGCTTCAATAATACTTGATCTGGTTGTTGACCTTTGGTCAACTTTTTCAGAGCCCTTTTAAGGACGAACAGTTTGTTTCTCAACAAGAATACATTTGCCACAAATTCCATTAGGGTCCAGCTATGAGAAAAACAGGATCATTCTTCAACAGTGGTTTCGAAATGAGAGGTGAAATCAAATTAACAAACAACATTGTCCTGCTGATGAAGCCCCAAGGAGTAATCTGGAATTGCAGGTAGCGCCAGGCGCCTGGCAGCACACGGGCGAAACAGGGGTAAGTGTTCCTGTTAAAGTATTTTGTGAGGGCGTTTCACTCTCTTTGTTTTCTCTAGGTTTACTCTGCAGCATTTCTGCTGGTCGCCTATGTTTAACATGCTTTAGCAGTAAAAGAAAGAGTGCACTGCAATGCAACTTAATGAAGACCAGATACCTGAAAAGCGTACAGGCTCTCTGGGGATTATCAGCCATTTTTATTTAGTATGGGGATTTGCTCTGGATGATTTGGTTGGTTATGCGTTTGTGCCATTAAGGTGAATCACTAACCTGCAGCTTCTTTTGATTGATAGGTATTATCAGGTGCCTGCAGCTGGTGTGTATGTGTATGTATGTGTGTGTATGTGTGTGTGTGTGTGTTCTGTCTGGACACCATGTGTGTAAGAGTGGCTGGCGGCCACAGGCATGCCCGGAAAGGCTCGAAGCATAGCGAGTCATTAGGAAGTGAGGATGTCTGGAGTGTATTAGGGCTCGGGTACTGTAACTCTTACAAGCATGGGCTGGTATCAATTCCAACCAGGGAGAGAGAGAGAGAGAGAGAGAGAGAGAGAGAGAGAGAGCTTGAGGAAAAAAAAAGAAAAAGCAGGGGAAAGAGAAAGAGAAGGTCCAGAAAATGACAGCGCTAAAATGTTATCCACAGCTGTAGTTTTGACTGCAGACTTCAACAGTTTGACAGTTTTTGGTGTTTCTCATCAAGACTCTGCTTACATTGGCTCTGTTTGAGTTTCATCAAATGAGCATGATTCATTCAAGACTGCAGAATGGAGAGGGAGACGAATCTCACATTCCAGCTCCCTGTGTCCACACTTCTGTGGGACTTCTGCCTTGTGTGTGAGAGCGAGGTGATAGTGGCATGTGGAGATAAATATTTCTTAACTACAGTCAGCAGTATAAAGCTGAATGCCATGGTCGTCTTGATTACGAACTGAAAGTAAATCTTTCAATTTCAACCAGAAAGAGAGAGAGAAAGAGAGAGAGAGAGAGAGATTTCTGTGCGTTTCTGTGCATTGGTGTGGTTTGAAGAAAGAAAGAAAGGAAGGGCCTTTGGTTAATCCAGCTATGCTGGGGAAAGACCGCAGGGTGTGTGGTGACTGGGTCTGTGGTCCTGTCAGGCAGAATTCAATAGCCTTACCCCACTGAGAAGAAGCAGCATGTATCTGGCCCTCAAATTGCCACTTTCAGCTTTCTCTTTTGAAGCTCCCTGCCTCAATGAAACATGCTTTATAATACAAAGCAGAAGAGAAAAGCAGTGGCATAGCGCGGCAAAACTGGACATGTTAGGCCCAAATGTAAAACCACACACCTGTTTTAATTTATTGTTCTTAAAGATTTTGGCTATGAACCATTTGTCTTAGTGGAACGTTTGCCAAATATACACATACACACACACGATTGACCTTCCAATCGAAGACATTAATGACTCAAGCATGAAAGTGTTCTGTAAATTAGCATTAAAGCAGCTGGAGCAGGGTGCAGGTGTTGGAAGTCTTGGTTAATGCAGTGCTCTCTCACACACTCCTGCCAGGCACAGGTGCATTGAAGCCTCAACTGGCACAGAAATACTCTGAGAGAGCGCGTCATGGGTTTTTGCAATGAAATAAGCATTTCACTGCATATCGTACTGTGTATGACTGTGTATGTGACAAATAAAAAATTGGAATTTGCATTCTTTAAAACTTTAGCTCATGCATATTCCCATGTGTTTCTAAGGACTTGATGCACAAATCTGCAAAAAGAACCGTAAGAGAGAGGATTTGACAAATGATTGAATCCATAGGAACGTTTATGTTGGACTTGACTGGACTCCCCATTAAGCTTGTGAGATTCTTGGAAGAGACAACAAAAGTAAGAGGCAACGTAGTCTGAGTGCGCTGCCAAGGCGTCCTAACTCTGAATGTAACTATCTGTCCTCAGCAAGTGTATCAAATAAAAAGTCCATATGTGAGCTGTATGTCTTCTTTATACAAAGCCCAAGATTGATGTGTGCCCTTTAAGAAACAGTCACATTACCTAAGCACTGTTGTTAAGCCACATCATTTCCTTAGAACAGTTTCAATTTTAGAATCATGTGGCTTAGGGTTTTAAGACATGATTTATATATATTCTCTCTTGCAGTGGTAATGTGCAGTATATGCTCTTAGCACATCTGTATTTCTGTGAATGACCAGACTTGCGCCATAAATCATAAATCATGAAAATAGAAAGTAACACCTGTTAATTATTACTTCAAAAGATGTAATTCCTCATCCACAATATAAGCTGTAAGTCTTTTGAAGCCATTTATCTGTAAATGAGTGTGCCTTTTATATTGCAATAAAACATATGAAGCACAAATGTGACCCGCGGTATCAAGTCAGGTATTAAGTCACACATGTTAGTTTTGCATTATGGCCAATATAGTGCAGTAGGTTAAATGTATCAAATCTTTTATTCTATAATCTTCTATTCTATTCTATAATCAGGATTTTGACAGATTTGTCAGAGGCGTTCCTTGTGAACAAACTCACACTGGCCATAACCAGACAAGTATATAGTAATAAACTTGGTATCAAAATAGAGCTTATTGAACCAGGAATCTGAAAACACACAGTACATAACTCAAATCGCCAAAATTTAACTTGGTTTGATGTGATGTGTCACAAATATGGCACAGTGATAAACGCAGTTACATTTATAGTTTTAATAATGATTTAGAAATTGTATTACATGTTGCTATGTGGAAAAAAGTTACCCTCTTTTATAGAATGATTGCAATATGATTATGGCTGCTCAAAATGGTTACAGCCATATAGTTGGGGGTTTTAGCTGCGTACGTGCCGATTTTTATAAAGTTATACACTTTACTTATAGGAATTCCCTTATCCTTCATGGAATTATCTAATTAGCCAATAATGTGGCAGCAGCATAACGCATAAAGCCATATAAAGATAAAGTCATATAAAGATAACGTCATCCTAAGTCATAAAGTTATGCATAAAGTCAGACAAAGAGCTTCAGTTAATGTTCACATCTAACATCAGAGAGTGGAGAACATGTGATCTCAGTAACATTAAATGCAGCATGACTGTTGTGCTCATGTTGATCATAATATTTTTATACTGATTAGTCTCTAGAGTTTGTACAGAATGTGGAATGTGATGCGGAAAAAGAACATACAGCTAGTCTTGTAGAAGGAAGAGGTCAGAGGTCGAATGGCCAGATCAGTCCAAGCTCCAAGAAAGTCTGGGGCGGCTGAAACAACCAGTCTCTACAAATATAAAAACTTTCAGGCAGTTCAGCTTCAACAACAAGAGACAACATTAGGGTGAATTCCTTTTAGTCAAGAAAATCTGAGCCCACAGTGAGGACAGGATCACTGAAACTGGACAGCTGAAGATTTAGAAAACATTGTTGTTGTTGTTTTTTCAATAATCAACTGGCTAGTTTTACTAAACCTGCTGTTACATAATTGGCTGTGAGGATAATTGCATTTATCTGTGGTTCGCCCCTCCAGAGCTGGGGGTTGAAATCCTGCCTCGGGTCTGTGTGTGGTGTCTGCATCTTTTCCCCCCATGCCTAGTGCTCCACTTTTGTCCTATAGTCCAAGGTCATACTTTAGCCAGATTAGCGTTCTGAACTTGCCTGTAGTGTATGATTGGGTGTGTGACTGTGTGTGCACTTGTGCCCTCTGATTGGTTGGATGGCTGTCTGTGTCTTGCCCTGAGTTCTCTGGAAGCCCCCATGACCCTACACGAGATAAGCAGTACGGAAAATGGATGGAAGGATTATATTTCTAAGCACAATACCATTTTTTCAAGTTCAGTGAAGTAAAAATAATCCACCTAAACAAGATGATCCACAATCACTGATTCCTTCTCATTCCCATAGAGGAACAGGTTTTTTATGGACAGGAATACAATATTTATTTTATGATTTTTTTATTTTATTTTATTACTGGATTGTATGATTACTGTGTAGTGAGATTAAAAAAAAAAGACAATTATGTAGGAATATTTTCCCTGGACGTTATCTGTTTTGAGATGGCTAATTAGACACCAGACTGTAAGTGTTTTGAGTATTTAATTCATTATATTTATGCTTATAAATGGGCACAGTGGCTCTGTGGTTAGCACCGCTGCCTTACATCTCCAGAGTTTGTGGTTTCAACTTCGCCCCCAGTCTGTGTGCATGGTTTGCATGTTCTTTGTTTTCTCTGGGTACTCCGGTTTCCTGTCACAATCCAAAGACATGCATTGTACGTCAACCGGTGTTTCTGGACTATGTAATTGGGCATGTGGGTGTGTTTGTGTGCCTGAAATGTGATGGTGCCCTCACCTTGTGCCTTGAGTTTCTTGGGATAGGCTTCATGTCCGCTACACATGATAAACAGTAAGGAACATTAATAAATGATTACATTTACGCTTATTCTTTTTTTTTTTTTCTTAATTTAACCTGATAAAAGATTTTCCAGATCTCATTTAGGAGGGAGATCTGGCCAAAAATGGGAACCAAATTGTAACTGAGTGTAACCTTATTTATTTATAATGACAACACATATTAAACTCAGCACTATTAATTACAATAAAGAATTTTCACAACATTTAACTTTAGATATAAAATTAAAGAAACATGTACCAAAACAGTCAGACATTATGGATCAATGTCTTATACGGGGTAAATGAGGGCACTGTTATAGGTTTCCATTGAAATGATCATACTGACATATTTTGATACATATTTTTCTTTCCTTATTTCACTGTCCTTTTCCTTTTTTCCCCTTTTTTAATAGTTAATACGCTGTTCCTGGCTTTAAAAATGATTTAAGAACGAACGAAGATAATAAATTTATCCTCTCACTGCTGCTGTCTGTCTCTCGAGTCACTTTAACACCCCTTTTGGCACACATAACACACTACAACATTCCCACAGACTCAGTGTGTGAAGCAGTGTATGCGGAGTCATCAGTACACCAATACTAGTGTCATGGTTTGGCCACTTGGCCATGATCTGAATGTCTTACACTAGTCCTGTGAACATAGGATCTGCTGCTTGTGTTTCCTGTCTGTCATGCCTGAGAGAAAGGCCTGGCTGCTGTCAGGTCCTAATAAGGAAGAATGAAGAGATGCCATAAATCGCGGGCCATGCCACTTTACACTGGAATGCTCGTCTTGTTATTTCTTCGGAAAGAATGGACCATGGCGCAGTTTTCTGCAGCTGGGATAACAAGAGGACTGATGAAGTGGCTGCCAGGTCTGAGAGAGAGCTGTCTTCCCTTCCTTTCCCTCCCTGCTCTCCTCCTCCTTCTCTTCCTCCTCCTCTTCCCTTGTCCTACTCCTCTGTCAGCATGCAGTGCAGGCCTGGAGAAGTGTGGGGGCTGAAGGCCCAGCACCAGGCCTACAAGCCACTTGTTGGACCACAGCAATAAAACAAAGCACTTGTAACTTGAAAGAATTCCTCTGCTTTACAAGAGGAAGTGGAACATCTGAGAGATGCTGTTTGAATTCTCTTGCGGCTCCTGGAGGTGTGTCAAAGTGTCAAAAATGGGGAGGACATCTCTCTCTCTCTCTCTCTCTCTGATAATTTGAAATCTCTTTGCAAACCATCTTCCCATCTTGTCTCAAGTCTTGGAAAAGCATGTTCGCTTGAAACAAAAGCCGTCCAGAAAGGCCATTGTAGTGAGGGCTCTGCTGACATTATACCTTGAGGGAACATTCCTGGCAGGGAAAATTCTTTATTTGGTTGTTCTTCCCAACATCCTAAAGTAAAATATACTGTTAAGAAAAATCACATAAAAAGAAAAAGTGTTTTTTTTTTTGCTGTTCAGTGTGGTCGCTGCGTTTTTAACCTTTGAATTTGGTCTGTTATATTGGAAATGGGAATATTTTCGCTTTTTTCTTTTTTCTTTAAATCGACTACTTCTCTTTGCTGGGACCATGTGCGCACAAATCAATCCAGCATTGAAAACCGAAGACCAGGCTCTACCAGCAAACAAGGCACAAATGTGCAGTAATGACTACCACTTAAAGTCACTTCATAAACACTCTCAAACACAGGACCTGGTGGATTGGAGCCAAGGTTTTAGATTTCTGCAAATGTGAAAACGTTACTCTCCTTGTTCGGCCCACTCGGGAGATATGGTACCTGGGAGAGTCATTATTGTGCAGCTTGTAAAGCGGAACACCATTACGAGCTAACGTAAATCACAAATAAACAGCTTTTCTGTTCAAATGTGTTCGTCTTGTTGCTAATGTCAACACTGCCAGAGGGGCTGGTGTCTGTAAATCATCGAGTGACCTCATGGCAGTCAATCCACTCTCAAACACTCTAGCAGCCTTAGATGTACGCCAGGGAGATCAATGTGAAATACTTTTCAGTTCAGCTCATACCTCTCAGAAGCTTAGTTCTCAGTAGTTGTGTATAAACTACTTAGGTATAATATGATGTGATGCAAATGTAATACAAATGACATCCCTGACTATATTTCGACTTATTGGGAGAGGCGTCAGTGTGACAGGTAAGTGATGGAGAGCGAATAATTTTTCTGCAAAGCTGGTTCAGACAGGAGCCAACTAAATATTAGGGGTTTAATTCACTTTTCACTATAACTTTGTGCACCATGGTGGCTCAGTGGTTAGCACTGTCGCCTTGCACCTTCAGGATCTGGGTTCGATTCCCTCCTCGGGTCTGTGTGCATGCACGTTCTCCAAAGATTTTACCAATTAGGGCGTTAATTGGTAAAAATATGTGACACAGAACATTTTCTAAAAATACATTTGTACACATCTACCGTTGTCTGGGGTTGCATGTACTGTATAGCTGTCACATTGACTTTTAGCTAAGTGTTGTTCAATATATACTCTCCAAGCTAAAAAGTTGGATGATCTTTGACCATTTATGACAGCTGTTGTGAATCAGATAACATCAAACATGTCCTTCATATTCTTTAGAAATATAGTTTTTGAAAAATGACAAAGTGCTTAACCTATAATACAGTGCTAGTAGCTGCATCCCCTGCTACTATAAGGTCATGCTACGTTGAGTATGTTAACAACACAAACTGGGATTTTTTACACTAAACTAATGACCGATAAATGCACCACATTTCTAGAGTCCTGAGATCCACTACTTCACTCAGTGCAAAAAAGCCCTTTATCTCAATCCTAGCACCTGGGGTTGATCTGCTGTAATGCACTAGCACATGGCATACCAAGCCACACTCACAATAACAAATCTGATCCTGTTAACTTGTGTTGAAACATTAGGGCAGCAGATCTTGTACTTCTTGCGATGGAATTTCTGTTGCCAGTAGACCGTAAGCGCTATTACGTGACAACAACCTATCTTGTGTGGTGGGAAAATAAAGCTCTGAAACCTAAATATGAAGAATAAGATTAAGATCTTCTTGTCTTAAATCAAGTCTAGCTGATTTCTCAGATTAAGGCTTCCTCATCAGCATCTTTATTATCATCAACACCAGTATGTTGTACTGTACATGCAGTCTGATACTGATATACATCCCAGATCTGAGCAGCATTTCTCACATAATATCACAAACTCAAACCCAGAACAAACACATGTTTTATCTTAACTTGCTCCAGCCTTCCCTGTATGTTTTCATTCTGATGTGGCTCAGCATCATGTTTTGAAATCGTGCTGCTTTAATCTTGCTTTGACATCATGCTTCTCCATCAGTACACAGGTGTGTTATCTTGACAGCCGTCCATCCTGCAAAGCGTTGGGTTTCACAGCTTCCCAAGCACTATCTGTGGCACGACACACATGCTTATCAGACTTCTAGAAGCCCAGAGGTACCTGCCACGCTATCATACTGTATGCAAAATAACTGCCTCCTGTTGCAAAATGTCCCTGAAACATCACAGCGATATACCAAGTTATACCAGCATTTGGTGCAGGAATAAAATAAAAAAGAAAAACATTTCTAAGTTGGAATTCTTGGATTGTACAGTATCTCAGGAGAGTTTGACTGCATGGTTCTCTGGTTAACTTACAGTAATTTAAGAAGGAACACATGAGCTTATAGAAAGGTATGATCAGGGGAATTTACTTTAAACCAATTGTAAGACCAGTAAATTACTTGCATTTAAACTGGTTTAAACAACCAGTTGACACTGGTCTCGAAAACAGCCAATATATAAATACAATGTAAACATTTATAAAAAAAGAAAAAAAATAGAGCTACAGAGGGGACCAGTATTAGACCTCAAATAATGGCTCAACAACAAAATAAAATACAGCTCACACTGAACAATACCAACGTTTTATCATCATAATTCTTGTGTAACAACATTATGACAGTTGTTAATCAGTTTGAAAAATAGTAATGGCTATAATGTTTGTATTATAATTATTATTTGGAAAGCTATTACACCCAGTGTCTATGTTTTCATTGATAATCCATCCAAAAAAAAAATAAAAATCCATCCATAATCTGGGTTAAGTATCTCAAAAGAGCTTGGTTATCTGTTGTATCTAATGCATATTTACCATGTTTATGCAGTTAAAATATGTTAAAGTTTTGTAAAGAAAGGCATAATGAAGAAAGAAGTAAAAAAAAAAAAAAAAAGAAGAAGTTAAGTGCAAATTAAAATTTTGTCCAGATCAGATAATGTCCAATGCTACCACAGGGATAACCTATTTTGGCCAGTTATCTTATCTTCAGGGCCAAATTTCTCATGACCACACGATAACCCGAATGTTTTAGTAGGCTCGGAATTATCGACCTACTTCTTTGAGAATTCACAAGACAGTACTTTAAAATAGTGCATAATAACCAGATGTTGGGTACTAGTGACGGGGAGTTTGAATTATTTTAGTAAATTCTTTGAATCTCGTTCAACATGAACAAAACTTTTTTGAATCATTTAGTTCATTTCGTTCTTTTGTTCAGAAATAAAATAAAATAAACAGACCCCCAATACGTCTACATATACAAATTTTGGCTATAGTTCCAGTAATGAAAATATTACAATGCAGCTAAGGATATATTATAATAAACAGAATGAGTAGCTCATCTCTCATATATTTCAATCTGAGTCATTCGGTTTTTTTTTTTTATCTATTGCACCGCATAGCGACTATGCGAGTCACGTGACGAACGACCGACTAGAAGAGAAACAATCGCTCGATTCTGTTTCCTGTACATATCCTACGGAGGGTTTGTGATGCTTTGCGCATGCGCGTCCAGAAAATGAATGAGTCACTCTCCGAGACTACTCGTTCTTCTCAGTTACGTTAAAGATTCGTTCAAAAAGAACGAATCGTTCATGAACGACCCATCACTATTGGGTACCATTATGATTTTAGGAATAACTTGACTTATTTTCATATTCAGGGCGATAAATCATATCATACATCATTGAGCGCATAACTGTTTAAAGGTGTTACTTGTTATAAAAGAAGGACGAAAAAAATAACCATCTGAATTGCATATGTATTTTTAACTATATTATAATCAAAGCATCTTAAGTAACACTGTCTTCTTGGTAGTTCCATATTGCCTCAAAAACGTCCATGTTTTTTTTTATTTTTTATTTTGCATATGACTAACACGAGCTACAACACCCGTTTGACACAGGGCTGAATCCCAAATCCTTCTCTTACCCCAGATCAAGTACACTTCTTGGTGTATAGAACAAGGTATTGTACACCCTAGTGCACTAGCTTTCCATTTAGCGCTATTTGGGCTCTGCCTCCCAAATCCCAGAAATTAGCTGAAATGGTAACGTGGAATAAGTTGAAATATAAAGAAAATCTTTTAAGTTTCTCAGGACTGTCTACCACCATGTTTTATTCTTACCACCTTTTGTCCACATAGTACAAAAGTAAGAATTTTAAGACTACTTTCTCCCCAGTTAATTACGCTAACTGTCGGTTGCTAGCTCAGCCAGTCGCAGTTAGTTTTGAAAGTTGTTGAAGGATACGTGTTGGTGGAGCAAAATAACAGAATTAATAAACAAACAACTCATAATCTGTTGATAATAAATGGTGAATTTTGCCATCTTTAAATAAAAGCAATATCACACATGAGGACTTTACTTAATATCAAGCAGCACGTCCTCGAGTGTGATATTGCCTAAATATCTAATATGTCTTATAATATCCAATATATATATAATATTCTAGCATATTTAATAGCTCATTAGTTTTAATGATTGCTTTGAAGTGTCATATTATTCCTGATTCCCCTGACCCTATTTGTGTTGTAGTTCACCCCAAGTCTATGAACCTATGGCCTGTCTTCAGAGTGAGGAAGAGACAATATTTAGCTATAAATGAGATGAAAATTAAATAGAATAAATACCCTGCTTTCCAGACAGAATGACCTGTAATAGTAGTTTTGAATGAAAAGAAAAAATCAGATGTGAAGCGGCACATTAAACCCTCCATGCGTCATTTGAATTGAAATATCCCGAGAGTAACTGGGGAAGAAATGCTTGTACTATGCTTAAGTAAAAAAAGAATAGGCAAGTCTCAAAAGATTATTATTCTAAACCAAGGGTAACACTAGTAAAATTCCTGGATGATTCAAATATAAGATGTTGATAGTATGTCGTAATTTCAAATTAAGTATGCAGGATTTGAGGCCCTGGAATATAGGGTAAACAATCGTGATTCACTCCACCCGCGGTCCCCCTTCAGTGTGTGGAATAGTGTTGGCAAAGGTGACACAGCTACCCTGGCCAATGTCAGAAATCTGGGCGGTGATCCAGGGAAAATCAAGAAAACCAAACAGATCCAATCATGGCAGTAAAACAAAGCAGTGATCAAATATAACAGAGAGTATACAAGTGGCAAACTTTAAGAAAATTCAACGTGCTGAAATGCAGCACTCGGATAACGCGAGGAATGGCGAAGTTTGTAGCGGCTAAGGGACAGTGATCAAAAACAGATCAGATGTATTAGTGGTTATCATGGCAACAGGTTCTAGTCTAGGAATGGTGAACTTTAGGGTTGCATGCTGAACCTGTGGCAGTATCGTGCATATGAACATTTCATTTAGTCATTTTATCAAACCATTCAGGGTCGCTGCTGATTGTGTTGTGAACACACTGGCCTCTAGGCAGAATATACCCTGAATTATGCACCAGTCTATTGCAGGGCATCATGCATAGACTAATTTGAATAATTTGGGGCAAATTAAAGTAGCCAGTACATTCAGCTACATATTTTAGTTCGTGGTGTGAAAATCAGAGAAACCTGAGCCATTATTCTCAAGTGCACAAGAGACTGTAGACACTACAGGCTGACTTTGCCACTGTTTAGAAGAAGGCATATTGGAACAGTTATGATTAAGATTTATAGATTTTGTATTTATGATCATGAACTATTTAATAACAGATGGGTTAATAACAGATGTTTTGTGGACAATACAGCTTTAAATTTTAAACTATCTGTACCTGTACCAGAAGAGGTTAGCTCAGGAAACGCCTGTTCCAGTATAGCTTCAAGGACAGATGCCTGGAATATGCATCTAACCAAAGTCTCTCTGGCTTGTCATTTGTGTGTTTGCATGTGTGTCTATTTACCCATACTCTCATACACACTCTGTTTTAAAGAAAACAGAAATTACAACTTGCCTCTGCTTAAAACAAAAGATGCATGTCATTTCTCTGCTCAGCTTCCACATGTTTAATGTGCATTACTGTGTGGGGACCCACATGTTCCTCACTTAGGTCGATAAGAATTATCTTGTGAACTTTATGATTACCGATCATGTTTTTATTTCTTGTTTTCTCCCACAGCAGAAGTACCATGTGGCAGCAACAAGATAACAAATGTCTCTGTGGAAAAAAAAAAAGTAGGCAGCTCCTCGGACACTCTTATCAGCTCAGCTATTACGAGGAAAGACATCTGATGGTTTTGGCTCTTTTGACATCTTTAAAGATAGTAGACAAGTATGGGCATCATATTTCTAACCTTCGTCACAAACTATTTCTCTCTGAAGGCAAGTCAAACAAAACCATTCCACAGATTCCTGGGGTGTGAGGCTTATCTTATGTTTTGACCACCACACTATAAAGCAAAAAAAAAAAAAAAAAACTGGGCAGGAAGTCGAGACATTGCAATATGCTGAGATCGTGCCCAGCATGATCCTTAAAATCCTTTTTTTTTAAAAAGGTTCACTCTGATCTCCTGTTACAGCACACAATTCAGTGGTATGCCGTTATTGCACATGTGTTTAATTAGAGCAAAATATGTCGAGGAAAAGTGCACTACTTACACAAACCCATTGATCTGACTGTTGTGAGATGGGCGTGATTGTCATTTCTGGTTCCCTCAAACAGCACGTTATTGAGCAGAAAGATCTATGTCGGCTTTTGCATGGAAAGTCTGAGTGGTCTGTTTTTGCAGATCTGGGGATTGGAGTACATCTGCTTTCTTTATTTGGTAGGTATTCCTATGTGTGTGTGTGTTTGTGTGTGTGCGTGTGTGTGTGGTTGAATGTGTATCCGATCCCTGCACCCTGCTCAGATCCAGACGGCACTGAGGGAAGCAGCTGGACTCAGGGGAAGGAAGGGGAAACCCAGAATTCTCTGTCTATGAAATAAATCAGGGCCCTGCTAAACATGTTGGCAATACTTAGAACCTCTGCAGCTCCAGACTCCAGACTGTAAGGCTCTGAATTTGTTTCAATGATAACTGTTCAGGTTTTAGCAAGTTTTTTTACCCACATGTATGTTTGAGCTTTACAAGCTGTCACTTTTTCTTCACATTCACAAACACATACGTACATGCTTACACAAATATTCACACACACAGACGAATGCACAGCTGGCAAGTGGCGGCCCACCCTGCAGCCTGATCTTGTTAGCGGTGTGGCCGTAAGTGTAGCCACACCTCTGGGAAAACAGAGGGAGAGAGAGAAAAGCGTTCAAACGCTGACCTCTTCCCACTCGCACGGTATCCTAAGGCGGTGAGCCTCTGTCTTCGTTTAACCCTCCTGTTTCTTTGACATCGATAACATGACTGTGTCTCTGTCTGAGCTCTATCACGGCACAAGCATGCTTTCTCTTATCAAACACACACACATCCGTTGCTCAGAAATGACAGGGTACAGTGACAAAGTAAAGAGTCACCTTGCTTTTAGACTGATCTGCAAACGAGTGAACATGAATCGGAGGATTAAGATTAGACAGAAATATGGGAATATCACTGTTTAGCACCGTAGTGAGAGTGAAAGCGGATCTACTGTATTTGGGTCATAAATAACCCCTTTCAGCGCAGCTTTACCGATGAGCTTTGCATTCGGTTGTTTTTGTTCTCTTGCTTCCTCAGAATGTCTGCAGCTTAAAAGAAAAAAAAAACTTTAAATGTTTTGCCAAAAAACAACCTCTGAGGGCCTTTCGTATATCTGTAAGTCTGTGCTTTTCTCATCTTATGCAGTACAAGGTAGGCCAGGATTTAACATCTTAAAACAAAGCGTGTTTATACTATCCTTGTAAGGGCCTTCCACTATGAGTAAAGATTATCTAAAAATTAATAACAAATACCCGGGTGGTTAATAATGCTATGCCTACATTTACATATAATCTAAACATAGTCTTATCTGCCTAAGCAAAACCATTTGCCTATATATGAAAGCTGAATTTTGGTTTTCCATTCTCCATAAGGTCAAACCTGTCAGATATTCCTTTTAAATAATCCCACTAATATATATAAAAACATGCCTATACACACACACACACACACACACACACACACAGACGTCTGGAGGGTGAGCTCACAGCTGGAAGAAGTGTGTGTGTGTGTGTGTCAACCTGCGTGTGTCCACATGTGCAGCCAAATCCCCAGCACATGATTCCCCCCACTTGTCAAATTCACCATGTGTGCAATAATGTGATTATGGCATGGTTACTGTTATGACTTAAACTGAAAAGCCACAGCTGAAAGCGACATATAAAAGAAAACACGAGGCGTTTGCACCTTCACCGCTGTCCACAAATCTTTTTTTTTTTACATTTTCTATTTAGGACAGGTCCTTTTTTACAACTGCATCGATCTTATCAGGCATTTACATGTCATCAGTAACTCGTGTAGTTTTCCCGCCTCCGACTGATGCCCCGTACCGTCTCTATATCGCAGGTGCAGCTGAGATTCAATAAAGTAGAAGAAGGCTTTCAGCACAAGATGTTTTTTTTACATCTTGACTTAAACACACCCCCTAACCTCCAAGCTGTTTCTCCGAAGACCTTGATGGAGAGCACAGTGGGTCCAAATCAACAACATACGCACGTTCTGCCTTAGGAATCGTTTGCCAGAGTTTTTTTCTATCCCTTTTGTAGGCTACACCTTTAACAAAAACAGTGTTTTCGTATTTTATTTTTTTTTTTGCACATTTAATGAGCACAGCTGAGACATGAGGCTGGGGTGTTAGAGAATTGGAACTGGGTTTGCCATAATCTAGCAGAGTTGTCTAAGTATGAGTTCATAAGTACACAAGAGTTTCGTAAGTACACATAAGTACATAGGAAGATTGCTGAAAGTGGTTTTAAATACGTCATCCTTCTACAGTGGAGACTCTGATGCCCAGGCTGATGTGTTTGCGGTTCTTTATCTTGCAACGTCTTCTGGAATGACACTCATCCTGGAGCCTAGGAAAAGGAAAGCAAATGGCGGGTTGTGGTAGAAAAAGGGATATCCGGTCTGCATCACATGAAACCACCCTGAAGCGAAAGCATTGGAGCAGAGCAGGGCTGCTGTAAGCTGCTCCAAAGTAGCATAATTCCTCTGTATTTCCATAGCGTTTATAAACTTTGTAGACTTAATACTAACCACCCTGAGTGATTTTTCTCTCCTTGCTTCATTTATTCAACTATCTTTTTTCATTGGTTTATCCTGGTGAGGTTAATGATGCATGCCAAGAACGTTTTGGCACCAGGCAGAGATACACCCTAGATAGGACCACAGTCCATCAATAACATTCTTTTACTAAGTGAGTAGCCAATTCAATAACTAACATGATTTTGGGAGTTCAGAGGAGAACATGTAACATTCCACACAAAGACAACCTGGGGACCCTGGGCTTTTTGTCCACTTGCAAATTTTGTGACCACAGCATGGCCCAATTGTGACTCATCATTGGTTCTCCTTTCATATATGTTAATTTGGTTTTGGCTAAAGGTTGCATGGTGGCTTAGTGGTTAACATTGTTGCCTTGCACCTCCAGGGTCTGAGTTCGATTCCTGGCAAGGTTTAATTCCCTTCCTCTGTGTGCATGGAGTTTACATGTTCACTGCCTGCTTGGTGGGTTACTCTGGGTACTCTGGTTTCCTCTCAAAATTTCTATAGTGGTGAATGAGTGTGTGTACGTATGTGCCCTCCGATGGATTGGCACCCTGTCCAAGGTGTACCCCCATCTCGTGCCCTAACATTCCTGGTATAGGCTCTGGGCCGCCCACAACCGTGTATACAGGATAAAGCGGTTTCGATGATGAATGAGTGAGTGGTTTTGGTTAAGGCAACTCAACCTACTTGTACCTGATTGGCTAACCGTAACAGCTGAATGAATATGCCCCTATATGTTTTTTTTTTCATTTTTGTATTTGCATTTGTATTAACAAAATGCATAGCTGTTTTCTCCCTTTATCCTCCTGGGTGGTGCAAAGGTCCAGACTTGCTAGAGGATTTGGCACTTTCTCTACCGCTGTGCTGTTCAAGCAGGTGGCTGTAGGATTAAAAAGCAGCAGAAAGTGTTTGAAGAAGGAACCCTGGTTACCAGGTGATGGGCTTGGTTAAAACCCCTAAATCTCACCAGGATGAAACCAAATGTTGTTCAGCACTCCATTGAACAGGGTTTCCTGGAGGAATTATCTTAACAGCTTTAATTGGTGGGATTGCACATGTTTTTCATACATACAAACCATCTACTCATTTGACAATGGAGCGACTGCTCGGGGACTCAATACAAGCCAAAGCGTTCACACTGGCTGGGCCAACTCCACTGCTGCTTGAGTGCATCTGTCTGTTCTTTCCTTTGGTAACAGCTGGATCAGACTTTTGGAAGGGCGTAGCATAGTACTTGGAGTGTAGATGACCCCTGGCCTCTGCACTGAACACCGGTATGAGGGAGCTAGGTCACTCAGGTCTAATGGGATTTTAAGCATGCGTCTTCACGTGATGAATAGCGAGCACCTGCACTGTTCACGACAGGCAGGGAGAAAGGGAGAGAGTGAGCGAATGACCCTTGCTCACAGTTTGCAACATGAGAGCTCACCTGCCTTAGCACTAAGGAGTAAAACAGTTCTGCAAACCCCCCTTCTTTCACCCCCTCTATGGCCCACTCAAGTGTTTGTCTTGCTAATGTGGGATACCTCTGGGAGAATCAGCCTTTAATGCGAGGAGAACAGCCCAATGGACCCATCCAGGACCTTAATAATGTTGTAAGCTAGCCAATACAGAGCTCTATTTCTGTGAGGAGAGGAGCAAGAAAGAGGGGGAGGATTGTTTTACAAACAGAATTCCTTTAATTAATCACTGTGTTTGAACAGCTGGGCCACTCAAGCCAAGCGTAATGGGATCTCTACGTGGAAGTGCAGATTATAGACATGGATTTAGCAGAAAAATATTATCTGCCAGACATAGTGCAAAAATTCGGCTCTGCTTCTTGGAGTGGACAGAGTGAAGGGCCCTCGAGGGCCACAGGTGTCCCACAGGGGACAAATTCCATGTTCTGTCATGAATTAATTAATTAGGTGACCTGCTTGTTGCTATAAGAACTACTAAAGACTGAAAAAACACATACACTTCTATCTTCTTTGTCATATGTTTGTAATATCAAATCCTTCCATGGTGTATTGTTTTTTAGGAAATCTTTTTTAAAGATACACTATGTCCATACGGCTAGTTGAAAGAGAAATACTACAAATAAGGAAGATAAGGGTGACTTTCAAAAAAGAGTATGTCTTATCTCGGAATAATAAGCATAACTTCTTCTATAGGCTGTAAGCTACACATTTTTTATGTATGCTATTTTTCTCAACAGCCACGCAAAGATGATCAGGAATGTTTTTGCTAATGGTTTTTGACAGCAAATCCAAATTACATCTCATTAGAGGAACTCTGTGTGTGTGCGCACATATGTGTGTGACGTGTTTACACTGTGTTCCATATCGTGGAGCACTGGGGGGGCTGTATGTTTACATTATCCTTTTCGTTCTGTGCTTGCTCACACATAACACCTGTCAGTGTTAATGAGATTTGGGCAGAGGAGGGGAGTCAGAAGTCAGCCGCTGAACTCCAACCACCTCTCGTTCTCCCACTCTCAATTAGCTGGCTGCTCTGCATTTACATGCCCGTGACATCCCCTATAAAAAGAAATTTGTGTTGCTGTCAAAAGCAGAGCTTAGGATAAGATTCAATTTTTGTATTATGTAAATGCTGTTGAATTCCTTTTTTTTTTTTATTAAAAAGATTCATTCTCCACAACAACAGTTGTGACATTAGTTCTGGCTACAACAATAATTATTCAATCCAATTCAATTTTATTTGTAGATAAAATGTATAGTGTATAGTGCTTTTAACAATCGTCATTGTCGCAAAGCCGCTTTACACAATCAAAAGAATTTTTCAGTTTGTATGGAATGTGAATGTGTATGAAAATGGTCAGATAGTCCATGATGAGCAAGCTGAGGACGACAGTGGCAAGGAAAAACTCCCTGAGGTGGTAATAGGAAGAAACCTTAAGAATAACCAGACTCAACAGGGAACCCATCCTCATTTGGGTGAAACAGAAAGCAGGAATTGATCTGCATTCATAATATGAGTCGCTAATTATCTGTTTTTGATTAGAATCATATGGTAATAATAATTGGCAAGGTTTATTTCCAAGGGAATTGTCACCACTTCACAGAATCTAAGCCTGATAAGAAACAGAGTAGGAAAATGTGTTATTATTTAAAACAATGTACAATCATTCATATTATGAAGTTTTCTTTAAGGAGTCTTCAGTGTCAGCGCTTTGTAACTGTCAAGTTTTCCATCTTTGTGATACTGGATCTAACTTGTCTTGCAGGCATTCCATAGCATTAAATTTATCTACTGTATAAATAGCTTATTATATAGAATTTTTGCAACTTTGGTCTATTGTTCATCACACCATCCTGGTCTGCATGAATGTTCTTTCTACAGCATCATGTATCCATGTGTTTTATTTCTTATGCCAAACAGCAAAAACACTAAGACCACTTCCAGGTGAATTGAATAACAGTGATTATCAATTATATACCATTAAACTGGTGGCATTTTCATTGGCACCTTCATCTGTACATGTGGGCAGCAAAAGCTAACCCGTCCAGTTACAGGTCAATGTAGCACAAATTACTAAATAAGTTAATGCTGTCCACAGCAGAAAGGTATCGGATCACTCACTGCATCATAGCCTGCCATGTATGAGGCTTAACAGGCAAATAATTAAAGGTTGTTGATTCAGTCTCCAAATGTCTCCAATGTCCTTAATCCAATTGAGCATCCATGGGCAAACAAGCCAGACAAACAAGTCCAATCCTTGAAGGCCCCACCCTTCAACTCACAACACCTAAAGAGTCACCGCTAATTTTCTGGTGTCAGACACCACAGCCCACACCCTGAAGTCTTGTAGGGCCACACCGGGCCAGAGGCACCCCAGTGGCACAAGGGGAACCTAGACTTTATTGGGCTTAATGTTTTGCATTTTAATGTTAGGGATGTATATATATGTACACTGTACATGCAGTACCAGTCAAAGGTTTGAACACAGTTTTTGGATTTATTTTCTACATTCTAGAACAATACTTTTATTTTTCACAAGAACTTAAAAGACCCTCATGAAGACCTTCCCAGAAAGGCAAGACCAAAACTCACCGTTGCTGCAAAGAGGAAGTTTATTTAGCCTTACCAGTCTCAAAAATGACCAATTAACAGCACCTCAGATCAGAGCTGTTGTGCAGTCTTTACAGAGCATAAGCAGCAGATACATCTTAATATCAACTGTTCGATGGAGATTATTGCATATTGTAGATGCTTTCAGCATTGTTCTTCAATGTGGAAAGTAATAGAAATCAATAGAAGCCACGGAATTAGAAGGTGGGTCCAAACTTTTGTCTGGTAGTTTATAAAAAGCAAGAGAGAGAGAGAGAGCTGGGGGGGGGGGGGAATGTCAAATGTGAACCGTGAAAACTTCAGCTGACTTTTTGTAACTTGTAAATCATAAATGTATTTTGTAATGCGAGTCGCTTATTTATCATTTATAGTCAGAAACTAAACTGTATAAAACAGTGTGAAACCACCAAAGCGATCTTTGTGCTAACATCTGCTGAGTTTTCCACCGTGAACCCCATAAAGTTTCAGCACATAGTTTCTGGTGATTTTCAGTGGTTCGAGCACTATCCCTATAGGGCACCAGTAGTTTCCTCAGTGAACCATGTTCAGTTCAAAGCCTGCACAGGAGTACTCTCCATGTTAAGGGAGGTGATATACGAGCACGCCGTTCTTCCCAGACCACCGGGGTCACATAACCCAGCTTTGGTGTGTGTGCACCCTGTCAGGGATGTAGCGAGCTGGATTGCTCGCTCGCTCTCTCTATCTCTTTCTTACTCTCTCTCAAACACACACACACACACACACACACACACACACACAGACACATAGAAAGACACTTTCCATGCCTCAAGCGTCTTCTTGGATCTGGGTAATTACACATGGTTTTGTTTCTCTTCTAGGAGGGGCCCATGGGTGTGAGCACTTGTTTGAAAAGTAGAGGTCCAAGGCAGCTGAAAACAAGAATATTCTAGTATATTAGGGAAGTCTTTTCAACTTGCTGAACTGCTAAAACCTTAGTGTAATCTTTCAACCTGTGTGATTATACGTCAAGCTTCAACAGCTTGACAATGAGCATTACTCTTCCTTTACTCCAGCTTAGTGTGATGTTCTTGAGTACAGGTTTGGACTCAGGTGTTTTAACAGTTGCCTGGTAAGGGAGGGTGATTGGCTGGTCCAAAGTACGGAATGGGCAGCTCCCACGTCCCCCTTCCCCCTGGGCCAGGCTCACTGGCTCTCATTTGCAGAGGGGGAAAGGAAGCGAACGACGGATTTACTGTTGGGTCTTGACTTGTACACATTCCTAGTGCTGTTTTTCTCCCCTCGGCCCCTCGGCCATACCAAAGGCCTCTAAAACAACAGCCTGTCAGGTTGTGACAGCTGGCTTCAAACAGCTCCTACTGCAGTGTTACAGTGAAGTTCCCAGACACACCAATGTCTGCTGTGCGTGTGTGTGTATGCGTGTGAACATATACAGTATATCTATTAGGTGTGCTTGAGGCGGTGCTTCTGTGCAGGTATGCACACAGTGGTTATCTTTGGTGCATGTGGTGTGGTTAAGCGTGTGCCTGCACTCTAACGAAGGGGCTTTGGGATGACCTAGATGGGTATATACACCTGAATTCGTTGTTTCATGTATATGTGGAGGCTGGACAAAAAGTCTGGATCCATGCATCAAATTATATATTTTTCTTTTCATTTCAGACCCAAGATTGGCGAGTAATGTTAAACAGTTATCATATACACAAGTGCCGTAAAGTCAGAAGTCACCAGTTTGAGCGTTTGCTGTCATTTTTGCTTTTAATAAATTTTTTGCACATGGATCCAGAGTTTTGGGCCACACTATACAGTATATTATAACATGAATAAAATAATGTACATATAAATGCAAAGCTTCACATTAAACATCAAAATGAGGGAAATCTGATCTCAGTGAGTTTGATCGTGGGTTGTTGGTCCTGATTTGATCATTTCAATCAAACAATTTTTATGTCACTTTTTACATCTGTTGGGCCCAGAATAGCATCTCAGAGCAACATATCAAACCATGCCGCAACTGGGCTACAACAGCAGAATTCTGTTACACTTCAGTCAGTTCAGAACCGGGATCTGAGCAGAAAGAGGTAAGCAAGTTGGAAATCTGCAGTTTTAAAAACGCTTTTGCATTTGATTGTCATGACAATGGCACAAGCACAAATTAAAAGAACTCTTGTGCTCAATCAGCTCTTCCGGGTGCTGAGGCTATCACAAACGGTAATTAATTGACAAGGGGTTAAATGTAAAAACAATCCAATATCAGATCCGGAAACTTGACCCGGATGAAACCTAATACAGTTGCCAAGAAATTATTGTGAACAGAAGCCAGAGATCTTGAAAGCTGTTGAATGATGTCCTGACACTTTTTTTTGTGCTGAGTGAAAACACTCACGGAATGCGTTAGTGAGTTGTGAGTAACGGAAAGATGCAGGTTTGAAATGCAAATTTCACCAAATCCATGTTGTCTGTTTAATGACACTTTTATGGCAAACTCGAATTCCAAAAAAAAAAAATTGTTTAAAGGGAGCGAGTTTAAATGAAACAAATCCCACATTCTTCTAGTAAGGGTACATTGACAGTATCCTGGATTTTGAAGAATTATGTTATGAGAGATCTCAATCTTGAAAAACAGTAGATATCTATCGCAGTTCCGTGTGCGCCTGCATGGTTAGCTAGGTTGCTGTGATTTTTAATATGTATGTGTGCATGTGTGTATGTGCCTTTGCTTACACTGAGGCAACCATATGTGGCTGGGCATTCTCTGGGCCCAGGTGGTAATCTCTGGTCTTTGAAGAAACCCTGGCTTCTTCCCTGTGATTCCTCTTGCCATCCAGGTGTATGAGGGCTGGTCTGTCTGAGAGGAGCTTTTTGTCTGTGCGCCGTCAACCGAGAGGAGGCCATTGATCTCCGGAGCACGCCTCCTTCTCTCAAGCCTGCACGTCTGATGTGGTGGCGGAGGAGGAGTGGTGAAGTGCAGCGAGGAGAGGCAGGGTCGAGCAGAGACGGCCACCTCTCCACACTAATAGGATAATTGTTTGCACTCTGCAGGTGCTCACCTCGCAAATGAGGTCACGGCTCAAGTGCAGCCCTTTAGGAGAAGGGAAAGATTTGAATTTCTGGCAGACGTGGGAAACACATTAACACGAGCAGACGTTTAGATCAGCCAACACATTACACACATCCTGCTTAAACAGTGTGCACTGTGAACCAGGGTAATGCGTGCCCTCAGTCTGATGCCATCTCCTGAAGTTATCTTTGTTTAGAAACAAGTAACAAAAATTCTCCCCTCTGTGGTTTAAGAGGGCAGTCCACTCTCAGAGTTCAGAGGCTAAAATTGAAACCATCCCGAACTAGAAGAAAGAAAGAAAGAAAGAAAGAAAGAAAGAAAGAAACAGTGACCTGAGCATAATAGAGCTGATGAGAACTGTTAACATCTGAAATAACTGAAACCTCCCACACACAGGCACGACACACAAACAAATATGTGTGTGTTCCCGCACAAAGACCACCTCTATTGAAGCAGCCAGCTTACACGAGAGCCTATGCAGGTATTTTTCTCCAGAGTTGTCCGGTTCCTTCCGCTGGTTCATTGTGCCAGTAAAGTATAAGAAAAGCAAGAAGATCCCTTGATGTTCTACACAGGCACTGAGATTATTTTTTCAAATATACACTATGCTTTTTCATCTCAAGAGATTAGCATGGAGGGGGAAAAATCTGAAGAAATGTTAAAAAAAGAAAAAAGGTTTCTGTTGCGTGACCTAGAGAGTTTAGAAAAAGTGATTTTTTTTTTTTTTTTTTTTTTACACTAGCGGGTTGAATGTCAGTGTTTTTCTGCACCCTGCTGGAGACCGGCCTCTACTCGAGGAAACACGGGTTTGAGGGTCAGGTGTGATATTGAGACTACAAAGAGAATTGCTTCCTGTTGTTGTAACTCTATGCCCCTGCACTGCCAATTAGCTGCTGCATGAAAGAGGTATACTCAGCTTTCTGTGGCAATGAACTGGCCCTGGCATTCACGCACGAACAAAACCTCACCAAGGCACTTCCGAAGCAGAAGCACCCTTAAGGTTGTACAAGTATGGTTAGCATAGCTAGCCCTATGCATATAACTGCATATAAGGTGCCCTGATTCCTTTAGAGGCTGGCTCTAAAGGTCTAAGGTCTTTGTATACGACTGGCACACATGCCTGTTTATAAATGTCAGTAATGATCTCTTTTAAAATTCAACAGTCGATTACATTTCTGTTTTCTACTTGTTCATGTAGACATAAAGGAAACACTGGAATTCATCTGGAAATGTGTCTACAGACTGGTGTGTATTAAAGAGATAGGCAGCATGGCTTTAAACAGGCCTAGACACTTCTGGCAGGCCAGGACCAGACACCAAGGGAACAAACGAGTCTCAGAGAGCTCTGCAGCAGCAGAGTGCTAAAGGTTAACTCCCTGACACAAGAGCTGCTTTCTTTTCCCTCTCCAGAGCCACTGTAATATACTGCCTCAGTCTCACCAAGACGGAGAAAAGGGGATGCTGAATGCTTCTTGTGAATCAATTTCACCATGTCAGGGTCAAAGAGTGTGGCACGGAGGGAAGGAGTGAAAAAAGAGTGTGTGAGAGACGAGTAGATGGACTGAGACTTAGTAGTTGGAAAAAAAGAAAGAATGAAAAGAATTTGCAAGATTGTAACGGACTGCAGTTTCTGTGCAAAATCAAACTTTGATGTCTGGTACACCAATTAGCCTTCGTCAGCACACATAGCTGTGGAGGTGGATAAAGGATGGAGTTTTATGAATATGGCAGTAATTTTAAAAATAAGGACTGTACCGAAAGTAATGCAGCGCATATGCGGTACCATTTTTAACTTACTGATATAGGGCTGCTCAAATGGCAGATGCTGGTAGAGTAAGTCTTCATTTATATAAAGGTGCTACTCAACATCGTCTCCATCATAAGTCAGACATTTGCATCATCATCAAACACAACTCTCTAATCTTCTTTAAAAATACCTTTTGTCTCAGTTTATGGTCTTTCCCCCCCGCATCTTGGGGATTTTCAAAAAAGATTTGAAAGCTGGGTCCAAACGTGTCACTTGTGATGGAAACTATGGCAAGTAGTATCTTTGTACTCCATCAGCATTTGCAATTTGAACCACATATGTGAGTTAATAAAAATGTTATGCCAATTTTTGCATTATTTTCAGTACAGCCCTTATTTGTTACATAGTGCAATATGATTACGAATCCATGAAATTCTTTACATTGACAGGTGACATGTATTATAACAAATTCTTTCCCAGGTACCAAGAGTACTGCAGAAGGATGTATGGGTGGAGCTCAAAATAGCAGGATCCCAAAAAAAGATTCTAAATTGTGTTCTACCCAACTGTGTTAAATTATAAGCGACAGTTTATTAGGTCATCATTTTAAATGATTCCATGCAGTTTATGACAAAATCCTCTGCTTTTCTACAGAACTGCACTGAACAGCAAACTTCAGCTGTTGTGTCTGATAACATTATCTATCAAACGTGATGAAACCTCTAACAAAAAAGTTCAGCATGCGGTTACGATCAGTTTGATTAAGCAATGTTAGAGCTTAGTCCTCACTGGACTTATGGTGACCATAATATTGTTTCTTTTTTTATTTGAAGACCTATTCTGATATGATGTCTCAGATTTCTAATAAGGTTATAGTTGCTACACCAGTAGGGTTCAATTTGTTTTCATGTAATCATAGTCATGTGGCTTAATTATTTTCATGTGACATCCTAAGCATAAATCAATATGTATTCAGAAATGCATTAACAAATTGTTATTTGTATTAGTTTATAGTTATTAATTATTTGCGCGAAGCTTATTCTTGCAGCCAGTGACAGGGCACGAGGGGTAGAAACTGTCCAGCTGTTTTTTCCATGAAGGGGATTTGTAGCTGAACTCAAACACTTAGAATTTACTGCTGACACTAGCTTCACATAGGATATCATTTCATTACTCCACAGCCTCTAGACAACTCCACATACAGTATGTTTATAAGTACAGTTATGAGATGAAACATTATCATATATGTAAATGGTATAGATAGTTCTGGAATCTCATTAATAACCAAAATTGACATGACCAAGCAATGAATTTTATTTTTAAGCTGTAAAAATGATTAAGTTTAAATATAGTTAGTTTCTTTTTAACTATAATATTTTTTTTTATTACTTTTTTTAAAAAGTAGTTTTTTTTTTAAAACTTTTTTTCACCAGCATAACACTTTATTTATTTTCTAATTTATTTTTTAATGGCGGACTGCATATTGTAATACTTGGTGAAGCTGAACCCCCACCCCCCACCCTGCCCCTTGAGAAAATAACAGCACTCTAATGCATTAATGCATAATAAGGCTAGAGAGCACTTCTAGACAAATCTTATCTAATAAAATTATAATTAATAATTTTATATATGGCTTATACAAGACGATTAAAGAATATTACAGAATTAGAAGACTTTTGCAAGAAAAAATCCCAAGTACAAGAAAGACTTTTAGCTGTCTGTAAAAAGCATTTGCAAGCTGTGATATCTGCCAGAGGAGGTGTTACTAAGTACAGTACTGATTACGTAGGCTACCCAAACTTTTGCAAAGAGCCACAATAATGTTTGTATTTTTTATCTTTGTTTAATTTGTGACATAAATATATATATTAATAATAATAATAATATATATTTTAAATATATTTTTTCCATTTCCAAGGGGGACTGTGTTAACATCTTTTCAATTAAAAAATCACCAAAACCTATTATTTATCAAGGGATGCCTAAACCTTTGCAGTATAAATTACATTTTTTTTTTTCTTTTACTTGTTCTTCTGATGTGTACCAATAATTTAGAAGATGACTGTACTGACAGTTTCATAATGTACTGTACCTCTCAGTGGAGAAGAACATTTGCAACCTTTAAACCTTGTTCCAACTATTAACCGACTATTTTCATTCCTGCCAGTGCTTTATGGTGAGCGGTGTATTTTCTAGCTATTTATTGGTTTAATCTCTCATACATGTTTCTTTATTTTCCTCCTGCTTTATCAGGCAGCCTCTCTGCCTCTCACTGCTTCCTGCTCACCTCATCACCTCCTTACCAACGGTGGTCTTTCTGCGCATTCTTTCTGACCTGAGTGCCCCCTCTTGTCCGCTGCACCCCACACAGAGGGCCATTACCTACCCCCACATGTACCCCCCCTCCCCACACACACACACCCACAGAAAAAAAGCTTTACTCATTAGTCGGTCACCTTTGACCTTTAGGCCACATTTTAAGAGGTTCTACTTGACTCCTGACATTCCCGTCAGCAATCTAAACGTGTGTTCAGTGCAGGCATATGGACAATATTGATGGGGCTAGGTGTGCCTCTGACAGCCGTCTGACATGAGACAGACAGGTTCATTACCTCCACAATGGGCCAGGATCCCACATACATGCTCACGTCGCCTGGCCAAGCACACATACATTAATTCACCCAGGGCTCATGGCTATTTCACATTATGCAGGCATGATAATGTTCTTGGTAGTTAACTGTTATTGAGTTTTTTTTCTTGATCTTTTCTATCTATCTTGCTGTCTGCTGATCTGTGGATTCCAAGCCTCTGTGTTCTTCGCTGTGTAAAGGCCATAAGGTGTGGTGTTCTGTGCTGTTTCTGAGCAGGTAAAGTCTTTTATGAGTCAATTGACAGGCCTCCCTCAGGCTGGTAGTTACTACTGTACTGATAGGTCTTCATTGCTGACAGATTCATACGTGTGTGGTGTTTGATGTGGTTTTCTGCTCCTCCATAGTTAAAAGATTAGCCTTTAAAAAAAAAGAGGAAAAAAAAGGAGGTCTTTCTTCTTTTAGGCAAGGAACAATGTTAAAAGGTAATTAACTGCCTCTTTACATGCTTTACTGGCTGATGAAAATGTAATTTAACATTTCCTCTGCATGTAACTTTATCCTTCTTCAGTATGACATAATTATTTCCTTGTCACCATTTAACAGCTCAGAGTCGGAGAATAACATTAACACTGAAGACAGATGACTGTGTAAATGAACAGCTAAGGGGAAATGCCACAAAACCCATTTAATAGGTAAAAACAACCAAAAGGCAACTCTCTTCTGATTGATCATGCAGTAAATCACTTTTCGCTTGCAAAACTCTCCCAAGTACAGACGACGTGTTTGCAGTGTTCTCATGTTCTTTTAGACACGTGTTTATGTCTGCGTTCATGTGTGTTTATGTGCACAGTGCTTGTGATAACAGATGAATTATTAAAGGATACATGGGGTCTTTTCAGTCTTGCTCCTGTCCTGACTGCCACCCTCTCCTCTGGGTTTCCGTAGGGTTTATTTTCCACCTCGATGTGGTTGTTTAGTATGAAACCCAACCCATCAATAACCGTGCATAGAGCAAAACGGGACATGTGGTCACCAGACCTGCAGACCCCACATCCAAGCCTCATTTGCCCCTTGTTTTTTTTTTTTCTTCTTCTTCTTCTTCATCTCTCCTGCTGTTCATCTGAAAACACAGCATCCCACTGCATGAACAAACATGTCTCCATGTATGTGTGTCTATGTGCGCGTGTGTATGCATGTTCATGTATGGATGAAAAGAAACCCTTAGATCTTTTGGCATTTGTACTTTAACATCAGCACATCTTCGTCAGAGCTCCTGCAGTTTGACTTCTACCTCTGGATAAATAAGAGCAGATTAAATAATTGTGCGGTGACATACTGTAGGTGAGACGCCAACTCCTTTGAACGTGTTGCCCTCTAGTGGAAGAAGGTCTAAAAAAAAAAAAAAAAAAAGAATGATACCTGGACAATGACTTTCCTCATATAAAATAAATGCAGATTGACAATTGTTGAACAAAGTTATTACTTCATGAGCTAAACTTAAAAGCATGACCTGACCTGTAACATGGTGAGTTTAAGCCTGATTTGACCTGTTTTTCTGAGCACTGAAAGGTCATTCGGTGTGAGTCAATCAATCTGAGCATCAGGTATTGAACAAGACACCGACTTCCCATGGGCCTCATGCCACACTGAAGAGGGCATGCTCACTGACCCACATGTGGCAGAAATAAAGGGAGGGAGGAAGCGCAGAGAGAGGAAAAGAAGAGACAGAGAGAAAGAGAGGGAGAAATGCAGCCATGCCAGAACAACGATGAGTTCGCTAATTATAAAATCACATGAAGGCTGAGGGTTCTCTGGCAAGAGCAGAGACCAGAGCCATGGGTTCAGCAAACACCTGCTTGTTTTGGCTGCAAAGCCTCAGCAGAGTGTGTATGCTGAGTGGGAACTTGCACAAGCTCTCAGCACGCAGCAGAGAGGCCTGGCCCCAGAAAAAGCAGGAGGGGGCTCTAGAATCCTTAACCATCTCAGCGCTGGAGGCTTACACTATCAGTGAGATGGGGAAAGGGAGTTCAGTGTTCACTCAACAAGTGTGACACAAGAAAACACTCCTCCATCCTACAGAAACAGACTGGTGTTTGCTTAGACCTCTCTCCCGTGAAAAAGGAATTAGAATGTCAAGTCATATCCCACTTAGTAATTCAGATGCAGCGGATCATTCCCGGACCATGGAAGGTCATGTTCTCGACTGCAAAGACCATTTTGTTGGTCCGTGTGCATGTTACACTTCCATGATATATGAGCCTTCTTGACACTGCAATATTTCCACCAAGAATTCTTTGTTCATGGGAGTTACAAGGTTATTTAAAAGATTGGTGGACTTACATGTACGTGCATGTTATTCACAAGTTCTGACGCGTATCTTTCTTGTTACACATGGTTACTCACGACTCCAGACGTCCGTTGATTTCTTTGTCTCTTGTTTTATTTTCAACATCAAAGTACAACAATTGTTACAGTCTCTTGCATAAACCCACTGAAGTCACGACAAGTCGTTTGCTGTGTTCTGTAGCTTACGGTAGATTACGAGATTGTGGTGAGGAATTAATACACTGCATGATATAAATGATGATCTCAATCATCCTTCAAAACTGGAAAATAAGGAAAAATAGTGGAATGCAGGACTTTTTTCTGTCACATTGTTTGGAAAAGAATTTACTCCAAAAAGTAAAGTTTGGAGACTAATTGCTGCATAGATTTATTTAATTGATGAGCAATTTCAATTGGAATTTTTACCAATACAAAATCTCCTGTTGTAGAGATAAAGTAAAATTTTATCTATTTATTTTTCCTTTTCCCCCCGCAATTTCTTCTTAATTTAGTCCAATTCCTCTCCATCACTAGGGGGCTCCCACATTAAGCTACAACTACCACTCAGTCGGAAGGGCCGAAAACTTAAGGATGTAAGTCAGTGTTTCCTCCGAACCATGTGACGTTAGCCGACCGCATCTTTTTTTGAACTGCTTGCTCACGCACCGTTAGGGGCGGTGTAACACACTTAGAGGACACCACTATCCGCTTCTTCCGCTTGCATAAGCTCACATACGCCCCTGATTGGATATAGAGCACCAATTACCTCTTATCCCTCCCCTCTGAGAGAGCTCGGCCAATCAGCTCTCTCTAGACCTCCGGCTGCGAGAGGTTACAGCATCACTCGGGAATTGAACTTGTGATCTCCCGATAATAGGGCGAGTGCTTTACCACAGGAAAAGATAAAATTTAATACAATCTGTATACAATACAATACTATAAATGAAATACAATACAGTGTAAATGGGTTTGGCCATAAATCCACTTTAGAAAGCCACTGGAGGAACACTGTCAAACTGGTATCACAACACAAAGAATTTGTCCCAGGTTTTCTGGTACCCAAAATACACTGATTGGCCCAGAGACAAGTCGTTGTTTGGACTTAAATAAGCAAATTCTTATGGATCTGTGATTGGATAATTACCGCAATAATTAATATGTTTTACCTGGCAGGATTTCTTTCAATTATTGTCAAGCGAAGAAAACAACTAAGGAGATTGCTGAAACTACTGGAATTGGATTAAGAATGCATAGTGGCCAATGTACTAGCCTTTTAAGGCAGTATTATAGTTTGAGATTGTTTCAGTTGTTCAAGTCTAGGCTCAGCAAAATTATGAAGCAATAAAATGAAGTCAGCCGACTACCTGAATGCACTGGATGGTCAAGTCATGTCTAGTGAGCCTTTGTCATTTCAACCATATACAGTTTAGTACAGTGAAACGAAACAACAGTCCTCCAGGACCAAGGTGCTGTGAGGTAATGAGTTGAAGTAGTGGGAGGAGAAACGGTATGAGGTAATCTCATTAAAGGATGTTTTCTTCCCTGATTACATGTTTGTTTGGAAGGAATACCAGGAGAAAACCTCTTCTGTCTAAAAAGACCATGGAAAATGACTAGATTTAAAAAAACTGTATCTGTTTTTTGGAAAAATATGCTATGCAAAGATGAAACTATAATAGAGTTGTTTGCCCTTTGTGCCCTGACCCATGTTGGGCAAAGACGACAAAGCATTTTAGCAGAAACACATCATGCCCACTGCTAAGCATGGCAGTGGAGGGGTGATAATTTGGGCTTGTTTTGCAGCCACCAGTCTGGGTCAATTCACGGTATTCTACTGTAGGTGCAAATATAGGGGCCATATTTACGACTGAAGCTTGGCCGAAATTCAGTCATACAACAGAACAATGACCTGAAGTAAGTCAGTAAATCTACATCAGAATCCTCTGAGTGTTTGAGCGAGTGTGACAACTGCCAAGTCAGAGGCCTGCTATTAAACATGAATGACTACACATGAATTTGTACCAATCATCTGTTTGATATTGTGGACAATTTCTAAACATTTGAAATGTGTCTTAAATGTAAAAATTTAGTCTGATAGTGTGTGCTTAGTCTAAGCTTTGCTAAATCCAGTTTCTCAAGCATGTTCTAAATGTTTCTGGCCTACGCTTCCTGTTTATAATGTTCTTCAGAACTGGAGAGTGCATTGATAGTGGAATGCTTAGAGCTGTACACAGGCTGGAACTCCTCAAAGAGTACCTGACCCCTCACTTCCTTAATCCTGCTCTTCTTTTTCCACTCTTCTTTTTTATGTCTGAGTCACACTTCATGTTTGAAAACACAAGCTTACTATAAAGGTGTCACAAGAGCATGACTTGAATTACACAGATGGTCTTGTCTTCCTTTTTTGATTCTCCAACTTAGTGAATCTGCAGCTCTGAAATGTGGCATGTTTATACTGGTTGATGAAAGCAACGAGATGTCATTGAACATTTTATGGGCATTTTATATTTATGAGCAAAGATGTCAGTCCTACAAAAAAAAAAAAGAGACTTTTAATAAGTAGGCTAAAATACATGTTTTTTTTTTATCCAAATTGTCTCATAAGTCATTAGTTCCATTTTCAAAGTAAGTCATTTACTATTATTATGTGCTTTGCACAAATGTTTGCCTTCTGATTTTAGACTTTTCTATTACCAAAAAGTAAAAGTTAAAGAAATATCCGGAATTCAAAGACTTAAAGACATCTGCCAACATCTGTACTTGCGTGGCTAGCTTGTAATTGTGAGGCCCAGTGAGTGAAGAACTTGTTGGAGGGGGAAGGGGAGGGAGGGGGCGGGGGTCTGGCAGGCAGCATAATTCAGCCAAGTGTTCACAGAGGTGCTTTCCGGCCCGCCATGTGGAGTCAATGATGGCATCCAGAGCGTACTGCGTTCCTATGAAATATTAAATCTGCTCCTGGCCTCTGAGTGTGGACAGACCACCTCCAAGTAAGTGTGGCGTGCAGCGAGCAAGAGATCCGATGTCTCGTCACACACATATCCATGCACCCACACATGTGCAGACACACATGCACACATAATCCAACAAATATATTGAATATAATATGATACATATAATATATGATATAATATATGATTAATATGATATATATATACACGCACACACGCTCCGTAAAATTAAACATATATATTATAGTATATATGATAATTTACATTATCATTCAGGAACTCATGGAATCACAACACAAAGGATTTGTCTCAGGTTTTACATTTAAGCTGAAGCTTTAGACATGTGCCATGAATCAATCCATACAGATTTTCTTGTTTAGAAGGATTACGAGATATTCAAGTGTAACTGCTGTTGATTATGTCCATGCCATTGTTTACCCCATAACCACTGAAAGTTGCCCCACTGTTGTTGTGTTGTTGATGGATGGTTATAAATACTCCGGTGGTCTGATTCTCATTGTGGAGAGAAGTTGCAGGCTGGACACACAGCTTCTTTAACCCACCCAAAGCCTTTACATCATGTAAACAGTCTAACCGCACATATCCGTTTGTTTCTTTGCCTGCAACCCACAAAAATCCGTAACAAACTTGAATGCATAAATGTGCGTGTGTGGATGCATGCACTTAAAGCGAAGCAGTAGAAAAGATGGTTGTGTTTGTGGCGTGTAAGATGGCAGAGGAAAGTTAAAACGTCCATTTAACAGAACTTTTGTCTTTTTAGAAGATAATAATTATGATCCTGGGATGTATTTTGTCGACTTAATGTGCAGCCACTGCATTCACCTAGACTTTTGCAGGAAGGAGACATATCACATAATCAACCTGACTTACATCCTTAAGTTTTGCGCAGGAAGGGATAATAAATGCAAACAAAGCATGCAGTTATACAGTAGACTCTTCTTTTAAAAACTAATAATTACAACCATGCAATACTGGAGGAATAAAACAACTATTCTAACAACACTGCCCTAAGTGTTTGTCTGTTAAGGGTCGGAGGGAAGAGGGTTTCGAACCTTGATCAAAATGTTCAACTAGCAAAAATTAAGCAAACAGCGCCACCATGTGGATTTACTTATGTTTGATTGAGAAATCAAGCATAAGTAAAATAATGACGAGGGTAAGTTGGTATATCTTTAAGCCACATTTTTATGATATTAATACCATTATGAGCAGTATGATTGCCCATTGTAGTGCCAGCATTGCTACCACTCCATGGTCCACAGTTCGAGCCTGATCTTGTGTTACAACTTGTGTGTTTCATGCTCTCTTTGTGTTTGTATGAATTTCCTCTAGGTTTGAGGGTTTTCTGAAAATATATTTAAATTTAAAGAATTATATTTTTCACGTTATGAGAGGCCATGTTGATTTGAAGTCACCCTGTAAATAAAAAAACAAAGAGTAATAATAATAATAATAAAAAGATTTCTCCAAATGGTGCCCTAATGATCTGGCCCTAGGTCTGGTTAGGTAAAGATGGATTAATTAGTGAAAGAGTGAATTAATTAATATCCTTTAGTATTTTTTTAAATATTAAAATAGATATGGTGGTATAGTGGTTAGCACTGTAACCTTGCACCTCCAGTGTTGAGTGTTTGATTTCAGACCCCATGTCTTTGTGCATGGAGTTTGCATGTTCTCCCTATGCTTGGTGGGTTTTTTCCAGGTACTCTAGATTCCTGCTAGGGTAATTGTTTTTCCAAAATGCACCTAGTGTGTGAATGAGTGTGTGTATATGTGCCCTGCCATAGATTGGCATGCTGTCCATGATGTACCCTGAATGACCATGTATAAGAGATAAAGCATTATACAGAAGACCATGAGCGAGAGAGTGAGTGAGAATGAAGGAGTGAATTAATTAATACCCTTTAATATTTTCTTTACCATACTAAAGTAGGTGACATCACACCTACAGTGTTGAGGGTTTAATTCCGCCCCGGGTCTGTATGTGTGAAGTTTGCATGTTCTCACTGTGTTTCCTCCCACAGTCCAAAGACATGCAGAATAGGGTAACTGGCCTCCCAAATTGCACGTCGTGTGTGTTTGTGTGTGTGTGTGCGCATGTTTGCACAGCCAGCGATGGATTGGCACCCTGTACACTGTCTTGTGCCCTAAGTCTCCTGAGAAAGGCTCAGGCCCTTAGCAATCTTGTACAGGACAAGAAGTATAGGAGATGAATGAATCCTAAAGTTGATATAACCTTAGCCCTAAAAATGTTGCATAGAATAAAGCTTATAAACGTTTGTGTCTGACCGTTACTTGAACATGAATTATTATAATAACCCTCGGTACCTGTATCTACCATACATCATAACTATATATAGATAGGTTGGAAGAACGTGCGCGTTCTCGTTGAAAGCTGTTTGTTACGTAACGGCGTCACGTACAGGGCGCATTGACGTACGCGCGTGACTTACGTACTTGTCACCTGGCACGCCAGCGAGTTGTTTGGAACGAAATGAACGAATTCACGCTGGAGTTCTGCCGAGTTTGACAGCCGGGGCAGGCGTTTCCAACAAGGCTAAACCTCTGCTACAAGGGAGCAAAGTCGGGAAAGTGTTATTACAACGCTTCACTGAGAAGGTTCTGGTTTTAGCGCTGTAGCAGCTTGTTGAGAGAGAGAGAGAGAGAGGAGTCGATTTCCAGAATGCGACGGTTGTTGGGTTGAGTTAAAGACTTAGCCTGTTAGCATGGCTTGTTTATCTTGACATTGCAAACTATTTTATGTATAGCTACCCGGGTGTTATGGTATTTATTATGTGGTAACGTATGAAATAATTGTATTGTATTGTAGTGTTGAGGCTTATGTCAGCGTACTTAAGAAGGCTGATTGTTGGGATAGCTCGCTTAGCAAACGGTAATGAGCAGCTTTACTAATAAGACGCCTTTCATCAGTCCACCAGAGAGTCCTAAAAACGGAAGGACAGCCTGGGCCCTCGGTGATGACCGGTTCCCGTGCTCCTACGATGACTCCCTGGCGGTACAGGCGGACGTGGAGAGACACCTGGGGCTTCTCCATAACCGGCAGGACGCCATGGCGCTGTGTCTGGACCAGTCCTACCGGAGCGGTACCGAGTCCTACCTCTCCGGCTCTCAGCTGGACTACAACGAGAACAACGGCAGCACGAGCCCCGTGGAGAGCAGGAGAAAACACCGCTCCGGCGTCCACAGACCGCGCTTCGAGGTCGTGGACCTCGGCGAGGAGGAAGTGCGCTGGTTTTACAAGGAAGACAAAAAGACGTGGAAACCTTTCGTCGGACACGACTCCCTAAGGATCGAGCTCATGTACCGCAAACTGTGTGAACTGAATCCGGAGCGGGAGAGCGGCTCAGGCCACGCGGTACCACCGGGCGGAGAGGAGGATGCGTGTGAGCATGCGTCAGCCGTGGCCTCGGAACAGAGCCCTCCACAGCTGGAGGACACGGACCTGGAGGTCAGCGTTGATGCGGTGTGTGTCCGAGGAGGACTGTACGAGGTGGATGTCAGAGAGAGAGAGTGCTATCCTGTGTACTGGAACCGTGAGTGTTACTTCTCAGTGCCTTCATGATTTACACAACTAGTGGACGTCTAACACACTTCAAAATGTGTATGTGTTGTGGCTGTAAATAAACCTGTTAAAGTATTGTTTTTGTTTTGGATTGCTTAAGGAAAATGCTCTTCTGTTAGATATTTAAGTTTATTTGTGTCTAATGCATGAGTTTAATGGCTTTGCTTCACTGACATACTCGCCTTTAAAACCCATCACAAGTGTTCATTGCTCAGGATTATGTTCGATATAGTAAATATAATATCTTAAGCTTATGGCACACCACACCGTCTTCCAATGAGGACATACATTTTTTTTTTTTCAAAATATATTGTCTGTAGGTGGCAGGGTGGCATAGTGGTCATCAGTGTGGCCTCGCACCTCCAGGGTCAAGGGTTTGGGTCCCACCTTGGGTCAGTGCGCATGGAACATTGTCTGTTGTGTTTGTGAAGGTCCTGCAATAGGTTGGCACCCTGTTCAATCCACTCCACTTTGTACCCAAAATCTCCAGGCCCCCTTGACCCTGTACAGGATAGTTTATGATGTAAAAGATTAATGAATGAATGAATATGTTGTCTGGATATCATTTGAAGATGCTCCTATGAGGACTTCAAATGCTATACAGTATTACACTTTTTGTCTAAATTATTTTCAAGATCAAGAGTTATCAAGTGCTAATAAACTGTGGCTCAGTGATTCGCCAAGCAAGGCAGAAGGCCTGGGTCCAATTTGCACCCAGTGCCCAAACCCCAGCCACTGGATGCAGTGCCAGTCCCAACCCCGGATAAAATAGGAGGGTCGCATTAGGAAGAGGGCATCTGGCGGAAAAACCTGTGGCAAGCTTGTGAGCAGCCGAAAGACCAACAACAACAACAGTGAGGAGGTTGGCTCTAAGGAGGTTAAAACTGCTAGGAAACTATGAATTTGTATTATACTTGATATAGAAAAAGTAAGGAATTAAAATATATATATATACTATATATATTTTTTTATGAAAATAAATTTGTATTATACTTGATATAGAAAAAAAAGGAATTAAAAAAATATATACTATGTATATATTTTTATGAATATATATATTATTTTATATTATAAATATTTATAATTGAATATATTATAATATATACGGAAGGCCTTTTGCTGGTGTTTGTCTGGGCTGCTGCAGGTGCTTGTGGTCGGTGTTTGTGGTGGCTGTATGCGTCACATATGTAAAAGTAGGCCATCATCAACATTTATGTCATGTTTGAGGTAATCGTAGTCATTTATTTGATGGCAAGATCATTAGGTGAATGTATGCAGGTGACGCCATGGGTAACCTCTAGTATTGAATAAAGTACATCATGTTTATCCTTAGAGTATTTATAGTAAACCTTGCAGAGAGCAGGTTGGGTTAACAAGTTTCAGTGTACGGTCATTACTGGGAATTATCCCAGAACACAAAGCTCATTTACGCAAAAAGTTAATTAGTTTAAAACTTACAATTATGGGTTTAGTGCATCCCTAGTACAGTTCATCCTTTAATAGTTTTCAAACAGTCACACAGTCCTAAATCACAGTATGCTGTGATGAGACAGTGAATTGTCACCATATTCTCAAATAGCTTTTTGTTCATTGACTGAATGTGGTGGCCAAGCCATTGTTTTAGAAAGGTCAATTTTTTTTTCTTTCCAGTGGATAAATGGAATGCTGTTTTCATTTTGACCATTTTTAGGTCAACACGTCGCCTTGCTTCCTATTTTATGTCTCACAAAGCCAGGCTCTGCACATTATAGGAAGTGCCTTCTTGATATTTAAATCTAATGAAAACATTTGTTACAGCATGAAAACATTCTTTTCTACAACGGATCAGTGTCAAATACATGATTTCACTTGAACTGTTTAAAAGCATGAATGAAATATACCTATTAAATAAACTTTAACATTTAATAAATATTAAAATAATATTTTCATCTTCAGTCTGTGGATGTACATAAAACAGTATATGTGTGACACAAATATCCACAGTGTTTAAAAATAAAATTACAAACTTCACCCAGTGAAAGTAATCATTTCTGAATACGGCTAATGCTATATTGACATTACCAGCCTAAAGTAACTTAAATCTGTTTTTTTTTTTTTTTTTTTTTTAAACCTTAATGTGGCCTCATTTTTAAAGGCTGTCTAAACACACAAATCTGATGTTTTTTTTTTATTGGACCTAAGGCACCTTATTACTTCGTTCTGGATATATATCCAATATGTGGTCATGAGACTCGAATGAGACCGGTCAGATTGGAATTCGTATGACTTTTTGTTTCTGTGCATGCTTAGGACCTGACGTTATGGGACACCATCGGCAGTGCAAAAATTTCATAGCAGTGCCAGCAATAGCTACTAAAACAGCTTATGCCAGGTGTCTGACTTTCTTCCTGGACCTCAACAAATACTGCAGACTATCTTTTTTCAGACCGAATTCCAAAGCGTATATCTGTTCAAATCACATCCGTCATTTGAAATAAATGAGTGGTCGCACAAATATGAGCTGTAATGATATGCCTGACATGGTATCTGACCAAAAATCGGAATTGATTAATGTGGCTTGTAATGTGAACATAGCCTTAGTCACATGTGTTGTTTGGGGAATGTTTCCTGAACCTACCCTGTTGTGAATTTTTAATAAAGGTAGCTGCTTGGATGCCTTTTGCCCTACAGAGCAGGACCGCATCCCTGTGTTAAGGGGACAGTGGTTTATAGACGGCACATGGACACCAATGGAGGAAGATGAGAGTGACCTTATTGAGAAGGAGCACTTGATGTGCTTTCGGGGACAACAGATGCAGGACTCTTTAGAAAATGATGTGGTGGCCAAGACAACGGATAGCAAAGATGGTAAGCATGCACATCATTGATACAGCACATTGAGATTGTTACCAGCAAAAAGAGAAAGAGAGCATTCCTTTGCTTGTGTGTGTGTGTGGGACTGAGAAAACTTCCTCTCCCCATTTCCCGATATTCGATTACATATCAATCGAGATGCTGCAGTATGTAAACCACATTTATTTTGTGATGGGATTCCAGCTATACAAATTAGTTATGAGTGGATGCTGTCTGAATGATTTGTGGAATTATAAATGCTGCTGCTGTCATTGGAATAATTTACTAAGGTATGTCTTACTGTCATAAAACGTAGTAAAGCTCAGAGACATTTATCATCAAATAATCTGTAGGGTGTATATGAGTTACCTCTCTGCAGCATTTTTGAGCCATGTATCTCAATACTCTGCAGGGCTTCAGTCTGGTTGGTTAGTGTGTGAAAAACAGATTTTATAGCCCAGGCCAATTTTAACTGCAGGGAGAGTTGCTGTAGGTCTTTTGGATGTATCTAGTAAAACGTTGCACATTTTAGGGAAATAATTGTATTTAAGAGAAGATAAGATAAATCTTTATTAATCCCAAGGAAAATTGCAGTTCTGTAACAGCATAGACTAAAACATACACAAGTACATTGGGACTTGTACTTAGGAGGGAGAAGAAGATCTACAATAAAATTAAAATAAACCAAATTCCCCAAAGTACCTTTTATATACACACTTGTATTGGGGGGTGGTTTGTCTTGAGAAGTGCAAACATTGCACATACTGTATATCCATGTGTTTGTTCATTATGATATAGCACTCATTAATTTTTCAATAAGTGCATTTGAATCAAGGAACTCATGGTATCTTAGTATTTAAAGAGTGAATTCCACCCCTAGAGAAAGCTGTAAATGTGCTTTGATCAAATGTGCGTGTGTCTTTCTTACTATATTGACAGATAAGATTAAAAGCAAATTTGAAGCCATTAAGAGATTTTAGAATTAGCTTTATGTAAAGGCAGCCTCTGGGAGTTGACCAGATATATACTTACAATTGATTTTGTTCACATAAGGTTTGTGTTTTGAATCGGCAGTAGACTGTAGCCTATCTCAGACTTGTGTAGTATAGGGTCATTTCATACTCTCCCAGTAGCTGTAGGGTGCTGCAAACAAATAATAAGAAAAGATTACAGAGATGGTCGACCCGTTCTCCCCTTATCGTATGCCTGATAAAAGAAAAAAAATAACAATTTCCGTTGCTGTTACAGTCTTCCCTTCTCATACTATTTCAATCAAGTGGTGCATTACTTTGCTCAGTTGTTTGCTAGCACAATCTTAACAAACCTAATTTGAGCTTTTAAATTGTATACTCATTTGTTAACAAGGTAAATATATCTAAGAGAAAATGTCACTGTGCTGTTTTACTGTTTCTGTACATGCAGTGAAATTAGTTTATGCATTTGCCATTAACTTTGTCCTACATATTATTCAGCTATTTTATTGAGGTTTTGTAAAAGGAGCTAAACTCACCTAAACCATGAGAACTAATGTGTGTTCAGTGTAAAAGAAAACCCTCTATTTATGCCATTGTTCAATTATTTTTCTCTTTGACAAGCAGACAGGCACAAAGTATTCATAATGACACATAAAACATTTCCATAGGCTAATTAGTGTGTAAAGGTACCAGGGGACATTGATAGTTAAATATTCTTCACCTAATTCCAGGGCTGTAATAATTGCTTTTGATGTCAGCAGCTTTAATCACAAGAAAGGGTCATGTAGTAGCTCCATCAGGAAATGACACGGTTACTTGACTAGTAAGGCTTAGGTTTTGTAAGGCTACACACGAAATTTCATTTGATACCAGTTGACGTAAACTACTGCTGTGTTTGTCAGTTCTAGTCTGTCACCTTTCTTTAGCAATGTGCAAAAAGGTAAGGTGGATGCCTTGTATCATGAGCTTATCAGAAAGTTAGGTTGACCAGAGCAAATGCCATTGCCACCGTCATGCAGTCTAAAGCATTTATGTTCTTTGTGGTGAAGAATAATATGCTATTCCACACGGTATAAATACATTATACAATAATGATCTGCATGTTTACTTTGTAGTTCATAGTGATATACGAATATTACTCATACATACGAATGTATTTTGAATTAAACTGAATATAAATTTCCTGATTCGTTTATTAAAAAAACAAATATGACACATACTATAGGTTAGTGTTATAAAATCATAATTTCTCTGTTTTAAGGCTTAGATCTTTCGTACCGTCATTATACATAAGCAACCTGTTTGGTCTGGTGGCTTTTACTGCAGGGGCATTTTTCTGTCATGGTTAAGGGACATTAGTTCCATATATACTGTATATATTTTAGTCTGTCCTTAATCAAAATTTTGGTGCATAGAAGTCTGTTACCATAGGTTTTGCTTGGTATAAACTTTCCTGGACTGTGAAACTAGTTCTGAGTAAAGAGTTAAATTTGTACTAAATACACTGTAACTTTGAAAGATACCAAATTTGATTTAGTTCAGTGAGACTGCAGAAGCTTTATGAGAGTCTCGGTTGAACTTTGGGATAAAAGCGTCTGCCTAATGCCTAAATGTAAATGTTTTAAATGCACTGATGCATGGAATAAGGGTTGTGGAATTTACATTGTACTTGTGTTCTGGGTTACCATCTTCACGGTTGGTGTACAAAGCAGGACATTTATTGACCATTTAAGACCACCTTAAATAATGCACCTAAATTTCGACTTGAGACAAACCTAAACAAACCTGAACTCATCCTTTAAGTTATAAATGAATCTGTTAGGATGCAGTATACTGGTACTGAACTTGTCAGGACATGTTAGACACTACACTTAATCTTGCAGTTTTTCTTTAACCAACAAAGTGTTTGCCTGTGTCTGCCCCTGGATACTACAGGCCTGATATTGACTGCTCCTGACACTTACTGCTGAATGGCCCAAAGCTTTCAGTCTCCCTGAAACTGGTTATCATCTCCTCTGCCCTGTTAGCAGTTCTACTGTGGTGGTGTAATTTGCAAGTCTAATTGTTTCTTCAAAGCCTAGCCATAACGTATGACAGGCGTAGTTTTAAAGCACAATGATCTGCGTCAGAATGAGGGAGGTAATGCATTCTTTGCATTATTGTTTTTTTGTTTTGTTTTTTGTTTTTGTCCATGGTGTTTTACCGGTCAGTATCTTCTGGTTTCAGGAGTTAATGAAAGTGATATCCATCAACATGCATATAAAAGAAAAAACAAAGAAAATACAAGACATGTAGCATTCAGAATTCAACATTTGTGAATGTTCAATAACTGCATTGCAATTAGAAGCATGCTGTCCTGGGTGACAGTGCAGCAGAGGTGGCCTGTGTCTTGGTACAGCTTGGACATGCTATTTACATTATCTACATAATCTGTTAAGCTGAGTGGGGGAAATGTGTGTTTGTGTGTGAGGGAGAGGAAAACAAGTTAAAACCACTCACACAGCAAGGGACTGCTCTCTTAAACCAACACTTTGCCAAGACGTGTCTTACTGAGAACTACAAGCTTTCATTTTCTTAATGTTATATTTGTGTTAGATTAGATTTTTACAAATTTAGGAATTAATAGATAATCACTGGTAGTTGTTCAGGTGGTGTTGGAGGTGGTGTTAAGAGATTACCTTAAGGGAAATATATTATGCTTTCCCCAGTACACTTTCCTCAGCCATTTTATTTTCTAATACAATAATATTTTACATATAGTAAATTAACTATATTAACTGTGTATTATAGAACTTCTACTTCGCAATTTTTGTCTTCAAGTAACCTCTAAAATAAGACTATAACAAACTGTAATACTGTATATTATTAATGTTTGTTTTGTATGTGCACATACCTGACTGATTCAAATTTACACATTGTTATAAAGTCCTGGTTTTGAAAAGGCTACAACAGGCAAACAAAAATTAAACTTTACAACATGGTAAACATCGTAGATCATCAGTACTGTGACCACTTACTCTATTTGGCTTGTTAGTTCTCTCCCACCTCCCTCCTTTTTATCTACCCTTTCTGTTCAAATGGAGTGGATATCCGACGAGTACAAAAAGCCACAAGCGAAAGCGTTGCCAAGGTACTGTATTTCCTGCATCTTTGACTTGGACTCCCTTTAGAGTTTATCTTTGGACTTTCTCCTTTGCCTTTTAGGTGAGCCCTGCTTGCTTTAGAACAAGGCCTAGATACAATTATTTGTATGACTATGAGAGTGCTAGCGCTTAGGCCTCTCATATGCAGTGAGCTGTAATGTGTTCTGATTTGACTTCTAAGCAATATTTCTTTTAAATGCTTGGAGAACTAAATGCACTGTTGGTTCTTTTTAAAAATCTGGCCTTGTTCTCCTTTAATTAGCTTTAGTTTGGCCTAGTTGTAGTCCTTGACATCCATTAGGCATTGTGATTAAAGTTTATTAGTGTGTTTTGATCGCTTATTCTCTGGGTTTATGAGGAAGCCCTGATGCTCTGCTCATTTCCTATCATTTTTATCTTACTAAACCATAATAGCACCATGTTAAATGGAGTGGTTTTTCTGACAGATGGCATGGCCAGTGTACGGAATGAATCCCTGCAACACCATCTTTAAAGATGAGAGTCAAGACAAGCATCCTAGGGCTTATCAGCCTTCTCTACTCACTCATTACTGTGCTCCTCTGCACTGTATGTTGTCCTCACTGGAGTAGGGGGGTGTGGTTACATTTAGATATTCACTGAATATATTTTGCCTACCTGCGCTATGAGACACTTATTTTGACCTTTTATTGGGCCTTTTTTAATGCAATTATTTTATAGGCCTTTTCCATTTACCTTGCATACTGTTGTTTTCCCATGGTAGGCAACATAGCCTAGTGTGTTAATTTACAATAGGCTGTTGTGTACCGGTTCATATAAACTTTTTTCTGGTTTAGTAGGATAATGATATACTGTATAGTCGTAATACTACTGTTCGTTTGCTATTCTGTTCAAAGTGCTGGGGAACCCCTGCTAAACCTCTTACCTCTGTAATTCACAGCTTCTTTTCCAGTGTGTTTGGATTTCTTCTTCTACTTCAGATTGACTGGCACTTAACCAGAGTCAAACATATCAAGAATACAGAAGAGCATCGTATCTTTATCTGTATATCTGATATGCACATTGCTTCCCTTAAAGTCTGAAAACAGATTTTTAGGAATATGTTTAACCCTGGTGTGCCCTGTAAAATGGGATTCATTCTCCTTTCATATTATGTTTTCTTACATGCATTCTTCTTTTTTTTTTTGTACACAGTCATTAAATGAATGCATATCTTAATAATTTTAAATGACAAGTTGTTTTGAAATCATCCCGTTTTACAGTCTGCTCTTCTGTTTGGGTGATGTGGTGCGCTCTTCTGTTTGCTTTTGACATACAGTATATTCTTGTCATTTTTGTCCAGAATTTTTCTGATTTGTTTTTCCATATAATATGAAGTAATTACTGGGTATATGATAATTACTTGATTGCTTTACATAATATTTTCATAATCTGACGTGAAGGTTTGGAGATTTGAAAAGAAAAAATGTAAAGAGTCCTTACAGCACCAAAGTTTCAGCATGTAGTGCAGTATCATAACATCCTGTAAAAAGATGATAACTATTGATCATTTTAAAGAGCTATTACAAGGCTATATTTTTAAATAAACAACAGGGGGAGGTTTAAACCTCATTTATTTTTTTAATTATTATTATTTAAATTGTATTTTTAATTATCAAGGCACACAAGGATAGAGAGGATTCTCAACTTAATATATAAGGGTTAAATAAATAAGGATTATGGAATGATCTTACCTTGAGTCACATTAAACAAGAAAGCAAGTAAAATCACCTCTTATATGACCTACAGTATATGACCTAATATCAATAAGATACTCTTGTGTCACTTCAGCCATCATCTCTTCTCTCTTACTTCGTTGCACCCTTAATTTCTTGGGGAAAAGTATGCCATATTTGATGGAGCCTTCAAAATGTGACCGGTTTAGTCATTAGATGCTATGACATAATCAGCCTTCAGATGTGTCCACACAAAAGTCATGGCAGTGTACAAGATTCAGTGACCTAATGAGTGCTAAGATGCAGAAACAGTGTTTTATTATTTTGTCCTGAACAGCTCTGCACAGTTTTTATTTGCAGCTAATGATTAATACTGAATTTCTGGCCAATTTCTAAAGGAATATTTTGTTCTTCATTGTGGTGAGTCAGATGTAGTTGGTCTGTCTGTCAGAAATGTCTCGTAATGCATTTGATTAATGCTTCAGCATTCCTGTCTAATCCCTGTTAATGGACACTACACTTGGTGACTGTGCATTTTTCTTATTGCAGTAAACTGAGAACCCAGACTTATGTGAACACATCTCCAAAGCTTCACTCATGTGACTATAATTTAGCGTTGTTCATTATTAATGCGTTTCTGATTCCTGAGTAGGAGAGATGGACTGCTTTCAACTTCTCCTTTCTGATATTTCAGTTCGTACTAGTCCCATTCATGCTACACTAAGGGTGAAATTGGACTCTGGCAGCTTTCTCTTATTATTAAATTCTAGATGTTAACGCTATTGCTTACATATGTGCAACCACCACTGTTATATAAGCTTATAAAGATGTAGTTTGACAGGATTCTTAACAGGTCTTAACACAGCCCTGACCTAAACCTCACTAAACAACTTTGGGGTGAAATGCAATGCTAGATCTGAAATGGGATGTTTAACAAGAGCATACATAGTCAGGTCCATTATCATTTGGACATGGAGAGTTTTTTTTTCCTCTGTGCACCACCACAGTGGGTTTAAAATGAAGCAATCAGGACATAAAGGTTTCAACTTTCAGCTTTAATTCTTTAACTTGTAGCAGAATGATTAAAAGAGATGAATATGGAAAAATAAAGAAAGGGCTCATCATTCCACATCATCTGTCAAACGAGGTGGAGGTAGTGTTATTCTAGTGAATTAATGATTATTGACGATTTGACTGCTGATAAAAGTAGCAGGATTAGTTCTGTAGTGTATGAGCTATAATGTTTTGCTCAGATTCAGTCAAATGGTGCAAAACTCAAAGGAAAGCAATTCACAGTACAGATGGTTAATGGCCAACAGTAAAGAAATGAATGTTCTTTAAAGGTCTTTGAGTCACCTGAACTCAACCCAATTCAGCATGCTTTTTACTTATTGAAGATAAAACTTAAAGCCAAAAACACCCACTAACCATCAGCAACTATTTAGTTGCTTTCAAGAATTTGAAATAGTGCTAATATTTATAGGACTGTGTTTATAAAAAAGAAAAAAAAGGTATAATTCCTCAACAGTCTGCAGTTTTGTGTTAGTCTAACTAAATTAAAGGTAAGAGTCTCCTATCAATCACATGTCACTTGTTTTAAATCCATTTTTTTGGTGTACAAAGGCAAAAAAAAAATATACTACCTATGGACCAGAATGTAAATCTGATGGTCAGGTGTCCACAAACTTTTCATCATATTCTGTAGTGTAGATGTTTGGTACTGATGCTTTCTACTGTTATGTTTTGTTTATACTGACCTAATATTAATAAGACTCTTACTCTTATCCCGCTTCCGCCACCATCCCTTCCAGTCTCTTCCCCTGCTCGCAAAAAATCTTGGGAAAAATCTTCAATAAGTGCATGGTCTAAGTATGAATTGAAATATCAGCACACGGAGCCCTCCCCCACACACACTCTGTAGTGTGACTTCAATGACAGGAGGCCTGAACAATTACTTTAACAGCTCTTTATTTAATCTCTAAATTTGGGAATTGTTCTCTCACCTCCCCCTTTTCTTGTTACCCTCTATGTATTTTAATTTTAAATTTTTTTTTGTAGTCATCCACAGCCTAAAGCTGAGTCGCAGCCATGTTGACTGGCACAGTGTTGATGAGGTGTATCTGTACAGTGATGCCACCACTTCCAAGATTGCCCGCACTGTCACACAGAAGCTTGGCTTCTCGAAAGGTGAGTGTTTACACTTCAGTGCAGCTCTCCATACAAGCATGTGGAGAGGAAGGTTTCTATTGCTTTAAACTATTTATGAACCTGGCGTTCTTCAGTGCTGCACCATGGTAAAGTTCATAATATTGAATTACATTTTATTTGTATAACCAATTGTAATGACAATTGTAATTGTTGCAAAGCATCTTTACACAATCATAAGAATTATGGAAGTTTGTATGAAATGTGGATGTGTATTTATTCAAAATGATAAGATTGTCCCTGATGAGCAAGTCATGAGTGTCAGTGGCAAGGAAAAACTCCTGGAGATGGCAATAGGAAGAAACCTTGAGGGGACCCATCCTCATTTGGGTGATAAAGGATAACAGGGATTGATCTGCAGTCATACTGTGTGTTAGAAGGGTGGAAGAATCTCAGTATAACAGGAGATGAGTTAATATGGAGTCCAGTTCATTATTGGAGGCTCAGGTGGACTCTAGGAAATTTCAGTCTTGAACTATCAAGCGACTGCAGTCACAAGTCCTCAGAGAACAGCTGACAGCATCAGCTAAGGCCAGGACCGTCTTCGTGGAAAAAGTGGAACCGTCCCCAGTCACCACATGCATCCCAAGGGGGACACTAGGATAAGTCAGACGGGTCCAGAGAGCAAAAGGTGGCTGGATCACTAGCAGCTCAGGAGCGACATATATAGCTCGAGAGAGAGACAGGGAGAGGGAAAGAGAGAGAGAAAGAGAAAGAACGATGTATGTATATGGTGAAAGTATAAGGTGAATGTATATGTAGTGCAGAGTGCAAGCAGGAATATTGGAAGGACTAACTGTGACCGCATAACTAAAAGGGAGAGCCAGAAGGAAACACAGACATGAGGGCTCCCTGGGATGTAAAGCAACAAATCACTTCACTGTCAACAAACCTGAGTGATCAATAAGAGTGGGGAACATACCCCCCATTAATGAGAGTGGGGAACATACCCCCCATTAATGAGAGTGGGGAACGTACCCCCCATTAATGAGAGTGGGGAACGTACCCCCCATTAATGAGAGTGGGGAACGTACCCCCCATTAATGAGAGTGGGGAACGTACCCCCCATTAATGAGAGTGGGGAACGTATCCCCCATTAATGAGAGTGGGGAACGTACCCCCCATTAATGAGAGTGGGGAACGTACCCCCCATTAATGAGAGTGGGGAACGTACCCCCCATTAATGAGAGTGGGGAACGTACCCCCCATTAATGAGAGTGGGGAACATGACCCCCATTAATGAGAGTGGGGAACATACCCCCCATTAATGAGAGTGGGGAACATACCCCCCATTAATGAGAGTGGGGAACATACCCCCCATTAATGAGAGTGGGGAACATACCCCCCATTAATGAGAGTGGGGAACATGACCCCCATTAATGAGAGTGGGGAACATGACCCCCATTAATGAGAGTGGGGAACATGACCCCCATTAATGAGAGTGGGGAACATGACCCCCATTAATGAGAGTGGGGAACATGACCCCCATTAATGAGAGTGGGGAACACACCCCCCATTAATGAGAGTGGGGAACACACCCCCTATTAATGAGAGTGGGGAACATGCCCCCCCCCTATTAATGAGAGTGGGGAACATCCCCCCCCCTATTAATGAGAGTGGGGAACATCCCCCCCCCCTATTAATGAGAGTGGGGAACATCCCCCCCCTATTAATGAGAGTGGGGAACATCCCCCCCCCCTATTAATGAGAGTGGGGAACATCCCCCCCCCTATTAATGAGAGTGGGGAACATCCCCCCCCCCCATATTAATGAGAGTGGGGAACACCCCCCCCCCCATATTAATGAGAGTGGGGAACACCCCCCCCATATTAATGAGTAATGGGGAACACCCCCCCCCCATATTAATGAGTAATGGGGAACACCCCCCCCCCATATTAATGAGTAATGGGGAACACCCCCCCCCCCATATTAATGAGTAATGGGGAACCCCCCCCCCCCATATTAATGAGTAATGGGGAACCCCCCCCCCCATATTAATGAGTAATGGGGAACACCCCCCCCCCCCATATTAATGAGTAATGGGGAACACCCCCCCCCCCCCATATTAATGAGTAATGGGGAACACACCCCCCCCCCCCATATTAATGAGAGCGGGGAACACACCCCCCATATTAATGAGAGCGGGGAACACCCCCCCCCCCATTAATGAGAGCGGGGAACACCCCCCCCCCCATTAATGAGAGTGGGGAACACCCCCCCCCCATTAATGAGAGTGGGGAACACCCCCCCCCCCATTAATGAGAGTGGGGAACACCCCCCCCCCCCCCCATTAATGAGAGTGGGGAACCCCCCCCCCCATTAATGAGAGTGGGGAACCCCCCCCCCCCCCATTAATGAGAGTGGGGAACACCCCCCCCCCCCCATTAATGAGAGTGGGGAACACCCCCCCCCCCCCCCATTAATGAGAGTGGGGAACACCCCCCCCCCCCCCCATTAATGAGAGTGGGGAACACCCCCCCCCCCCATTAATGAGAGTGGGGAACACCCCCCCCCCATATTAATGAGAGTGGGGAACACACCCCCCATTAATGAGAGTGGGGAGCATCTAAACATACCAGTTCACTGTAATACTCTATGGTTTTTAGCCTAAACTTAAACACTGAGACTTCCGGGCTTGTAAGAAAAAGCTTTTCCCCCTGCTGTAGTTTTCATAAAACGTGGTACTGACACGCAACTTGCATCTTTTGATCGAAGTAGGCATGGCGGATCGTGATACCCTAGCTGTTCACTCCCATACTGCGGCGTGGGATAATATACTATTTAAGCAAATTTGGAAACATGGCAGGTGTCTGAATTAATTGTAATAATCTTTCTTTATGTTGTGGATTCCAGCCTCAAGCAGTGGCACCAGGCTTCATCGTGGCTATGTGGAAGAGGCATCTTTGGAAGATAAGCCCCCTCAGACAACCCACATTGTCTTTGTTGTGCATGGCATTGGACAAAAGATGGACAAAGACCGTATTATCAAGAACACAGGCATGTAAGTGTTCAGAACCTGACTAGCGGAAGTACACCTAATATATTAACATTATCATTGTTTATTCTTTTATTTCCTGGGTGTGTTAGGTGTCTTGGATAAATAAAACGTGACAATGTCTTGAAGACAAGACATCCAAAAATAAAAGTGTTTGTGAATCTGTGATTTGATTACTTGCAGTTATGTAGTGTTCATTTCGTTTGAAATAAACCTCTAGCTACTCTAAACAAAATACCCAACATAAAATAAAAGCACTGACTTTAGCCAAAGGACACAAAGACCTGCAATATGCCAATGCCAGACAAACTCCATTGATGTAATAACCTGGCCATTTTGTACATTCAGATCATCAGCTGACTTTGTTTTATTGCCACGTAATGTTGCTGAGCCTAGAACAGTCTGTCCCTTCTTAGCCTGTCACACCCATCACTCTGGAGTCAGCCCACCATGTGGCCTTTTTCTGTTGTTTGAAAAGCTAATAATTATGCTTCCTAGCAAATTGAATAAATTTTTTTCAAATATTTCTCACTAACAAGTTAGAAAATTTCAGTCATTTAAATTCTTTTTAGTTCTTTAATTTTGCATGATACAGGCCAATAATTTGACCCTTGTAAAACAGCAAGAAAAGGCAATGCATTTTCCTTTGTGTTTAGACAAAAAAAAAAAAAATATATATATATATATATATGTGTGTGTGTGTGTGTGTGTGTGTGTGTATATATATATATATATATATTTTATATGCCAGATTACTTCCATGTACATTAACTATTTATATTCATTGATGAGATATGTAGTTGCTTTGTGTAGCCCTTACATAGTTTTATATAATTCTTTATCTCGTTCTAACAATAGACAGATATTTTTAATTCTATAATATAACAAATTTTAACATAAATTATACAATTTAATAATTTAATGGATCTTGACACTGTTTAAAATTATTGGCAATTCAATATATTTATCAGTCAGATAGTTGTAAATGTGCATTACATCTTTAATAGTAGTTAACCACAGCTGAATGGATTATCTTATATTACCTGATAGTGCTGTATTACCTGGGTGAATTTTTGTCAGTTTAGCACCAAATACATGACCATCTTTTTTGTTATACCCTCGTTCTATTGAGCTAAATTTTGTACTTAATCTACTCCGATGCAAATGTATGATGACCACCTAGGACGGCTCCAAACAGCCTCTTTTGGGCTTGGTGTAAAATTCTGTCGTGTTTGTTTGCGCTGGTAGTGTCTGGAGAAAATTTGGATCATGTTCAGAAGTTTTGGCTCACGTCTTGGTATCAAATCTTAAGTGTGTTATCGAGTCGTTATTTATCTATTTGATTATTATTATTCTCTTTTGAATTTTTTGGGCTGACACTAACCATACACCTTACCCTGCATGGCCCTGGTTCAGTATATTTTACAAGGAGAGAAAAAATTACAACATCTGCATTGAGTTTAATCAGACACTAAACAGTGCATCACTATTTAGGGAATTTGATTGAGAGACCCCAACAAAACACGCAATATAATACACTCATATTGCCAATGCTCAGAATCGAGTCACAAAAATACAACAGAAATTTATAGATAAAAAAATTTCACATTTAACTGTTTATTTAAACAAGGTGAAAACTTCTGAATAAGGAAAGCATGAAGCAAAGGGGTAAAGAAAAGGAAAAATAAAGATCTGAATATATAAAGTGAGATTGTGATGCATGTATGATTGTAAATCTCTCCCTCTCTCCATCTCTCTCTTTCGCTCGCACGCGCGCACATGTGCGATTTTTACTTAACCATGTTTGTTACCTTTCGAGTGTTCTTATGAATATTAAAAGTGCTACATGATTAAACTCAATGCAAATATTTTATAAATATTTACTGTTACTCACTTTTTGTGATAAATGTCTTCAAGCTGTTGTGAATGTTGTTAATTTTAACTGGATTAATATTATTTTCCTGCACTTGAAAAGAGCGAAGGAGCAGAGCCCAGTGTGGATGAACTTCGGCCACCGTATACCTGAGTGTGTGAGAGAGTGCAGACGGGACTAAATTTGTTAGTCCCATTCGTTTAAGGTCTATAGGTTGGGGTCTATTCATTAACGGGACGATACAAGGTTGTTGTCGTATCATTAACATCTTGAAAATAGTACGTAATAGTCAGCAGAGTTTATCGTTTTAATTTCGCTTCAACAACGATACAGTTTCATGATCAATTCTTTAGGGCTCGGTATAACATCGTTTCCTTGAATTCATTAACGGCTCGTTATCGAAACGTTATCATGACAATAACATATCGTTAGTGCCTTGTGTCAAAATGCGCTGCAAAGTCATTTTCATGTCCTTGCGAATTTGTTTAAATCGTTAACGTCAAGATGTGGGGTCGCTACGCTTGAAAAAATTAACCGAATGCGTTCGAACCGCAACAGCTTAGGTTTTAAATCGGGAGACGTCAGTAGCTAATTTGGGCAAGTTAAATGGGGCATTAGATCATGTGGCATGCTTTCTGTTTAAATTTTTATATATGAGGCGTTAACTAATGCTTAATAAACGCCTTACTCAAGCCTTGTTGATTGGGAAGTGTGAGACCTGTCTGACCTGTCTGAAGTTTGTGTAGAATTTGGATTTAAGTCTCCTAAAAAATGAGAATGTTTGTTATGTACAACATTTATTTTCAAAATATAACATTGAACAGGAGCAACCTAATTTGAACCAATCTTATTTTTACAAATCTGAGGCACTTTTATTGAAGCTGTGGAATGTGCATGCACACAGCATTTTTCTAAAATATGCTTAATGCTTCTAATACCTTATTGTGGCTTTTTACACTGTAAACCGCTTAACCAACTGAGGCATTTGATTATTATTATTTTATTTATTTTTTTGTTCATGTCAATCTGGACTTTCCTATTCTACGTTGTTCTAACCAGCGGTAGTTTTACTTTTAGTTTTGTATTAAAATATTTTATTATCTTTTTAAAATCTGGTCTTTTCATTTAAGGATAATTAAATTGTTTACCAAAAGCATTCCAGATGGTTTTCATCAGTACAACATCTTTTCTCTGGCACATATGCTGTGCAATTGTCTTTGAACAAGATAAGACCTGTTATCTTGGATGCATTTAACAAGGCTGTTGGAGCAAGCCGTGATGGACATCATACAGAAAGGAAAATATGGTTAAATCGACATAAAATATTAGGAAAAGACAGAAATTTATTGAACATGAACCTGCATGTGGAAACAAATACCCATTTGCATGACCATTTTGCTTTCCTGCATGTGATGTTTGCTAGTCGATAGGGTTTATTGCCTGCTGTCTTCTGGGAGCTTAAGTGGAGTAGGCTTAGTGCCTAGATTAATCTACTTTACCATCTTAACCCACTATCTTGCAATAATGTGTTGGGTCATTACTGTATCAGCTTATTTTTTCTAACCTGTTCATTTATTCCCTTGTTACTTTTTTTTCCCTTTTTGTCCCTTTGCACATATATATCACTATCTGTCTTAACTTCCAGGTTTACTCCTTTTGTGGTCATCTTTTACAATCTCCTGTGTCTGATAGCACTTTGTAGGCACCAGAATGGCGTCTCTTAAATTACCATGTATCTCGCATAGTTGTAGTACCCAACTGGGTGTTGTCATGTCACAATAATTTAATTAAATGTGACTTATCTAAGTTTGCATTTAAGGTGGGTAAACAAATGACATGAAACAAATGATCATAGTATGAAAATCAATCCTGAATCATAGGATTACATTCAAACTTTTTATAACATGTGGCAAATAGTCCCTTGCCCTGTTGCAGATGAGTATGTGACCTAATGAGATTATAGAAGGCATTACTGTTTTTGACAAGGCAATGTGACCGAGCCCCTGTGTATGACAACAGAAAGGCCATATTAGTCATCCTTTATGGGCACTCAACTGTTGCTCTTTCAACTATCAACCTTGCTCTCATCATTCTTTGGAAAATTTTAGAAATAAACCTAAATCTGAACATAAAATTAAAAAATTATGATTAGATGTGTGTATCCATATTTCTGTGTATCAGCAGTGGTAAACTTATAATATAAAATGTGTGTGTGTGCGTGCATTGATGTTTAGGCTGAGAGAGACTGTAAGAAAAATGGAAGAGAAGCACTTTGCCGAGCACACCGAGGAGCATGTGGAGTTCCTGCCAGTAGAGTGGCGCTCCAAGTTGACCCTGGATGGAGGTACTGATACTGCACAGACAGCCTGTGTTTGCTGCCGTCATACACAGCAGCTACTGTACACCCACCTGTCAAGCACTAAGACCCGAATGTACACACACACACACACACACACACACACACACACTCGCACACTGTGAACACATGACCATCTGTGATCGGTTGCGTTGCCTGTGGTATGTTATATTCTGTTTAGAAATGACTAGAACAATAAGTATTTATAATTATCGAATAAATCTAATAATTTAATAATAAGTGCACATACTGCTGATCCTGCAGACACAGTCGATTCCATCACTCCAGATAAGGTGCGGGGGCTGAGAGACTTACTGAACAGCAGTGCCATGGACATCATGTATTATACTAGCCCTCTCTACAGAGATGAGGTGAATTATCCTCCCACTTTTTAAAAATGCATCTAATTATTGGTGTTCCAATACACTGGCTATTTATTCCAATGTGCGCTTTTTTTTAACAGATTTGCTTGCAAAATGTTATCCCATAGCTTTTCTTTCCTTTCCATGTTGCTTTTGTTTCTGTAGATTACTAAAGGCCTGACCCAGGAACTCAACCGACTGTACTCGCTCTTCTGCTCTCGGAACCCAGAGTTTGAGCAAAAGGGTGGCAAAGTCTCCATCATTTCCCACTCTCTAGGCTGTGTGATCACGTACGACATCATGACAGGCTGGGACCCAGTGCGTTCTCGCCTGCAGGAGCCCAATGAAGAGGAACTGCACTGGATGAGCTGCAAAGAGCAGCATCTGTTGGATCAGATTCAACTCGCTAGACAAAGGTGCTGACTTTGCTTGTCTGTATTGAATGACAATCTTTGTTATTTTGGATACTTCTTATACGCAACTTAACAGCGTGGTTCATCTTAAATTTGTTTCTATTCATGATAGGTTGCAAGAGTTGGAGGATCAGCTTCAGGGTTTAGAGGCAACTAAACTTCCAGCTGCTCCCGAGTTGAGATTTAAGGTATGTTATAAATCTTTACATAGAATAAATATGCAGGTGTGCTCTTTGCTTGCAACTATAAATAGATTTTTGTGAAAAATAAGCTGACAGTGAGCTCATTTTAACTGTGATTTATACTCATTTTTGTGGCATTCTTATGAGGTAGAGGGTGTTACTTTAGTGTGTGTGTCTGTGTTTGTCTTTGGTCTGTCCTTGTTGTGTGTGTGTGTGTGTGTCTGTCCTTGTTGTGTGTGTGTGTGTGTGTGTGTGTGTGTGTGTGTGTCTGTCCTTGTTGTGTGTGTGTGTGTCTGTCCTTGTTGTGTGTGTGTGTGTCTGTCCTTGTTGTGTGTGTGTGTGTGTGTCTGTCCTTGTTGTGTGTGTGTGTCTGTCCTTGTTGTGTGTGTGTGTGTGTGTCTGTCCTTGTTGTGTGTGAGAACATCAGGCTCCACCTGCTAATCCACTTCTTACAACAGGCCCTGAAAGGCAAATGAGACACAAATAAGCAGTCTGGTGGTAATAAGACTCTGGTAAAAAACATCAGCAGTATGTGCTTTGTTTGACCAAGGACTGTATAAGAACTGGACAAACCCTCTGTAACATCATCCATAGGATTTCTTAAGAGTGCTTTTGAAGCTCAACTGTAAAAGCTCTGCTCATTGCAATGCAGCTGTCACTCATATCTGCCACGACTTTAACTACGCATAATTTTATTGCTTAATGTAATTTAAACTGATAAGTTGCGTAAAACTTAGTCCCATTGTACCATTGTCATGAATGGGAAACGGAGACCAAAACGCTGTTTTTATTCACTAAACTGCAAACTTTTATTTTGTTTATAAAGTTGGACATTTTAACATGGGGTGTAAATAATAATTGACTTATATTTGGTGGCCATTTGAGGACCTACATGTTTTGGTACTTCCTCGTTAGACTCATTTTTCAGAGCCAGGGGTTAACCTTCGGGTTGATATGCCTCCTCTCTGTCTGATGCTTGACCACATAGCTATTTTGGCAGCTCTCAAATTTCCATCTGTATTTATATAAGGTTAAATAACATATTTTAAAGGTGTTCAGAGTAGTGTAAAGTATTACTCAATCTGCATTTCATAGGTGGAGAACTACTTCTGCATGGGCTCTCCCCTAGCTGTGTTCTTGGCCTTGCGTGGCATTCGACCAGGGAACACTGGATACCAGGACCACATCATGCCTAAATCTATCTGTCAGCGTCTTTTTAACATTTTCCATCCTACAGACCCAGTGGTGAGAGAATCAGCATAAATAAGTAATCATTTCACTCTTTAGAGTATTGAAACACTTTACAAAAAAGTATTGCTCTGTCTCGATCATATGACAGGCCTATCGACTGGAGCCTCTTGTGTTGAAACACTACAACAATATTGCTCCTGTACAAATACACTGGTAAGTGCTGTCAGTCTGCTAAATCTAATGACCCTTCATATTACTGCGTTTGTTAGACATGTATATCAGGAACCTAAGATAATAAAATTCATTGTATTATTATGTTTCTTACAGTGTCAGTTATTTTAATAGGAATGTTTAATTATTAGTTTCAAAAGACTTGCAACCTATTTATAACACTTTTAATTCAGCATTATTATTATTATTATTATTTTTTTTTTTAGATATAAACCATGAAAATGTAATGGTTGCACAATCAACACTACCATTTCAACCTCTTTCTGGTTGACCGTTGTATTTTTTTTTAACCCATCAGCATTCTATTATTAAATGTTCAAAACAAAGTGTTAGATAAAGCTGCATGTTAAAATGTTGACTCTTCATTTTCTTTTCTTAGTTTAACAGTCAGCTATTTGTAAACTGTATCTGTAGGTGCAACACTTACAATCCCACTCCATATGATGAAGTGAAACCCACGTTCCTGACCCCAGTGAAAGATCCAGCTTCAGACACAGAGAGTCTCCCCAGCCCCACTACATCACCTGTAATGTCCCGCCGACTTTACGGGGAATCCATAACCACACTGGGCAAGGCCAGCATACTGGGTACGTCAGGCCTCAAGGCCAGGTGTTAAACTATTGTGCAAACATATCACACTTCTGATAAAATTAGGTACCAATAAGGGGTATAAAAGTCACACCATGATGGAGTCCATACAACAGATACTTGCAAAAGAACTCAACCATGTTTATAAACAGAACAAAACATTGATTTACAGAGGAAGAAGAGCGAGAGATATCAAATAAGTAAAAAAAACAGGTTGCTTTATTATACAGTGTAGACATTATTTTTATTTTCCTACTTTCAGATCTAACAAATTATTGTAAATTTATTATAAATGTTTGACTAAATGAGGATGATACACATGAATGTTATTTGGACAGCTATACTGCCATCTTATGGTAAGTATTGGCAGTGAATTAGGCTTGACATAATCAGTGCTATCCAGTGGAAAACTTGAGAGATATAACCTTTCCATTGAATATTCTGTCTATAGTTAGATTAATAATCCAAATACAAAATCATCCAGGCCCCTACCAGGAACCCATCCTCATATACTACATACCAGTGCATGTGAGAACTGGTTTTGCACTTTTCACGTTAAAATGTGCACAGTGCTATTGCAGTGAAAACAGCATATTTTATACATGTAATGTATGAAAAGAGAATATCGCCTTTGATATCGCTTCCTAAAGCAGCGTCTGACCAATTTCCAGTTCCACACACAGTTCCCTGTTTAATACACATATTTAATTTGATACTTAATAAAATAGGGTAATCAAATTAAACAAGAATACTTTTACCACCCAAAGGAAACTGAAATGTGGGATCATTGATTTGTTTCTCTATTGTACCGCACAAATAGTTTGTGTACAGACTTCTGTGCTGTTACTTGTTCAGGTGCCGCCAGCATTGGAAAAGGCATTGGAGGGATGTTGTTCTCACGTTTCTCACGCTCCAGTAGTCAACCATTAGGAGTGGATTCTGTAGCAGTGGAGGGTGAAGAGAAGAGTCAGTCAGCATATGGCCTGTCTACAATGTCACAGTCTACCTCCACCATCACCGAAACTGCAGGTGCGCATACACAGATTAAATTATTTATTATTATTTTAGTCAGTCTAAATGTTTTTGTCCCAACACACTCTTATCCTGTCTATATGCTGCTGATTAAAACATTCATTAGAATTACCAGTGCTTAATGTTTAGCAGCTAAATTGCTATAAGTTTGTGCTCAGTGGTGTTTCTTTTTCTTTCCATTGCAGTGGAGATGGAGCACCGCATTGACTTTGAGCTGCGCGAAGGCTTGGTTGAGAGCCGATACTGGTCAGCAGTCACCTCTCACACAGCCTACTGGAACTCTCATGACGTCGCCCTGTTCCTGCTGACCTTCATATACAAATCACAGAGCTCGTCTGAGATATACCAAGATGATCCCGACCCAGTGTGACCCAGAAATATGACCACACACACACACACAAAGATATGTCCTCACACAGATGGCTCTACTCCCATAGAGATATGAAAACTCTCAAGCACACACACTTTCATTTTGCCTCATAAAAAAATGCTTCTTTGTCATACAAAGACTGATTACCTTTCCTGTTGCTTATGCAGCAACCTTTCCCATTAACCCAGTAACCATTGACTTCTACTGGACAACCTCTTTGATAAACTGAGTAAACCTCAAGTCCTAAAAACATTTTGTAAATTTGTTTTGGTTGCTTTTGAGTCTAATTCCATGCTTAGCATTAGATGCATTTGGCTCTGCAAGACATGTGGGTGTATACTGTGCGTGCGTGCGTGCACGCATGTGCTTCACCAATCCTAGACCAGTCCACATAGGCCAGTTTATGTGGCTCCATCTTATTGAAAGCCTGAAAGAGACATTATTATGGCCACACAAGCATGGGTCACTCTGTCCCGTTAATGTTCATTCTTTTTGTCTATTTATTGCTCATTTACTATGTGGTAAATTTGAGCACATGGAGACACTTATCAAGCAAACACTCAATGCAACACTCTAGATAACTTTATTTATTGATAAATAATATATCTAAGGATTGTGCATATTTCAATTTTTGGGAAAAGTATTTAAAGATTTAGATGTTTATTTTTACTTTAATATTTCTGGAGAATACTGGACCTATTTGATGACTAACAGACAATATTCGATTTCTCAAACTGGACAACAGTGAACCATTAACATAAAGAAATGTCTTTTTTTTTTTTTTTTTACATACAGAAGATAAATACTAAGAAGCAATTAACATCTTTCTTTGATTTTACAATCATATGGTGCTGTCAGGAAACAGATTTACCAGTGCATTTTCCTAAGCCATTAATATGCCTGATACTACTTTGCATGAATTTTGGGGATGAAATTGATGCTGCATTGATTTAATTTTTTTTTTTTTTTTTTTTTTAAAGCCAAACTTAACCTTTTACAAAATCTGCCTGGGTCATTATGTATGTGTGCTGATGCATTGTTATACTGGAGTACTGGAACTACTGTGTAGCTCCAAAGAGATTGCTTTGTTTGTTCCTCTTATTTCAACCTGATTCCAGTCTAGTACAGTGGAGTGGAATTAAATAACTTAAGTGGATGGTCTGCTTTATGTAATTAGACTATTAATTAGGCCAAGATCATGTGACTGGACTCAAAGATTAGACAGTACTTTCCAATGTTCCTTTGCCTCATTCTAGTCTGGTATTCAAGCACCTTATACCTTTAGGCCCATATAAACAGATAATAATAATAAACAGAGGTTATATATTTATATATATTTAGTTATTGATTGAACGAACGTAATAATCCTTAAACATATATAACATTGAGAGGCCAAACGTTTTAGCTGTGAGATTAATAATCATTGAAATACTGTTAGTTCATGTTAAAAATTTTAGTCCTGTTTCTTTTAAGCACTTTTGAGATGTTTGGGATGTGACATGCAACAGGAAGAGAATGACCAGAGGGGATCATCAGTAAAAATTTAACAGAGAAAATCTATTCTGTTTAGTGTCTGCAATGCATTTAAAATCCCAAAACTCCATGCTTCAACTCTGCCTGGCAGGGGTTGCAGCATACTGAATTATTTTTTCTCCATTGTGTGGTCACTCAGTTGCAGTTAGTACATGTTGGTTAGCTTGTGCGGATTATTAAAAATGGCCAGGTTGCCTATGAGGACCACAGAGCCAATCCTCTGTTGGGAAGCTGACGTGGCTTTCTCCGCCTCACTGAACGATGAACTAGAGTAATTTATGAGTCACTGTTACTGTTGGCAATAGGAAACAGAAATTAATGAAGGACCAGACCTTGCACATTACCGCATGACTATAAATTGCACAGAATGGAATAAAAGGCCCTCTTGATGTTCATTTCTGTTTTTTTTTTTGTTTTTTTTCCTGTTTTACTACTTCAGAATTTGTATTGTGGAAGAGAATGCACTTTGCTTATATTGTGATAAAATTAACACGTTGCATTGTAACATTAATCACTGGCAAAAAAAAGTTTGAGGTTCCGCATCATGGTTTGAGGACGAGGGTTTGTTCTTTGGGACAGTTTTTTTTGTTACTTTCTTGAAGACTATGCCTCAAAATGTCAGCATGCTCCAGTAATGCCAATGAATAATGGAATAACTTAAAGTAATTTACATGTTATTTAATGTTTTTGCAATAGTGCTGCTTCTTGATCTTTCAGAACAGTAATTAAGAGATTGGCATACAGTATGGCAACACTTGGCATTGGCACAATCAGAAAATTCCACCACACGTTATTGATTAATCCAAAACATGGAAAAATGTCCCAAATTACTTATTTTAACCTACTAAAGACATCAAGCTTGGAAAACATGCTGTGCAATAACTTATACCTGTAATGGATTTAAACTGCCATCCGAATAGCACTGTATTCATTTCAGTTTATTAAAGCATCACTCTTTTTTGGGGTCTAGTGTTTTGTCCCCCTACCCCCCAGCATATAGCTGCAGTATTGTCCTTTTCTTTAACTTCTATTTTTTTCTTATTCAGTGGCAATTATAAACAGAATGTAGTTGTCTGAACAGTGTAAGTGTGGGAGTCCTGAAATGTGTGTGGGATGAAGAAAATTCCACGGTGAAGGGTGCTTTCAAAATATTTAGAAGACGTCTAAACTGATTGCTTGCTCGAGGATGCATACTGCCTGGTCTAATTTATCATGATAAAAGCATTACCTTATTTGTCTTTCTGTATTATTCTGTTTTTGGATGGATTGATTATGCAAAAGTTTAATCTGGGGAATAGTCGAAGAACCTCACTAAGCAAATTACAACATATTTACTAGTTTAACCCCCCCCCATTCTATTTATGCATTTTTGTATTCTCCTGGTCAATGTATTGCAGATGGGAGGGGGGGGGGGGGGGGGCGTGGTAGGAAAAACTGGAAAACTTATATATAAAATAATTTTCTTTAGCTCTAAATTATCAGGAATATATTTTATTTTATAATCATTTTCAAACTTAATTTGAAGCAAATATTGAGTATTTTGTTAAATATGAGGATATCTATGGATGCTTTATAACAAACAATTCTCATCTCATCTGGACTATTGTAATGCATTACTAGGTGATTGTCCTGCATCCTCAATAAACAAGCTACAGTTAGTTCAAAATGCAGCCGCCAGGGTTCTCACTAGATCCAGAAAATATGACCATATAACACCTATATTATCATCCCTGCACTGGCTACCTGTTCAATTTAGAATTATTTACAAAATAGTACTACTTACATACAAGGCTTTAAATGGTTTAGCTCCCACATACCTAACCAGTCTTCTGATACGCTACAATCCACCACGCTCCTTAAGATCACAAAACTCTGGACTTCTGGTAATTCCCAGAATTTTAAAATCTACAAAAGGGGACAGGGCATTTTCATATTTAGCTCCAAAACTTTGGAATAGCCTTCCAGATTAAAAGTAGACTCAAGACACATCTCTTTAATCTGGCATACGCGTAACTCATCCCATAACCTCATACTTCAGTACACCTATCCTGAATGGAAACTAAGCTAATTCACTCCATCTTTTCTGTATTTTTCTACCCATCCCGAGGCATCTGGAGATTGTGCCAGCTTTAGTAGACAAAAGCTGGATTCTGCTTTATGATGGTTGGAGCTACACATGCTGCTCCTGTGCTTCCAGTGACCCAGACCCCATCTGCCCTCTGCACCTACTGACTCCCTGTGCTGAACTGGACTTCATGTTAATCTACATAACTTCTGTTATATTGAACTTTCAACTGCACAACACGCATGATGTTATTTCTATTTGTTATCACCCAGATGAGGATGGGTTCCCTGATTGAGTCTGGTTCCTCTCAAGGTTTCTTCCTATTGCCATCTCAGGGAGTTTTTCCTTGCCACCGTCGCCGTCACCCTTGGCTTGCTCATCAGAGACATTTCATTCATCATTCATTCATCTAATTATAATCTAGACACATTTTTCTCACACATACACACTTCCAAATATTTTCTTTTCTAAAATAAATTCTTTCATTTTGTGAAGCTGCTTTAAGACAATGACCATTGTTAAAAGCGCTATATAAATTGATTTGAATTGAATTGAATTCAATTGAATCATCTACCCTGGAGAGTCCCTACCGAAAATTACATCAGTATTGCTTATGGCTTATTCAGACTTCTGAAACACCCACTAATAATGCAATCCATGGTTGAGTGGAGTCATGATGGAGTGGACTACTTCAATGCTTTGGCCACCAGATGGCAAGGCAGTCCATGATTTCCGCTGATTTCTTTGGTTCTTGGACAGTTTAAACATAATCCAGTTCTTAAATCTGCAGTGTTTTGGTCTTTTGTTTGTTCAGTCAATTGGTCAGAAGAGGGAGTAATGATGCCTTACAACTAAATTCACAGTGTTCAAGCAGCACTGCCAACATAACTTTATTGGGAACCTCAGCAAGGAGGTAAGCTGATTAATCCTGTATTCAAAATATTTCTCTTGAATTCAAAAAGGTATTTATGTATACAAGATGTTCATTTTCAAGTTGATAGTAAGGTGTATGACTTCAGCGATCCTGTATGTGGCAGTCTCGCATTGCCAGTGTGAGTCAGAATGTTGGGACTCCTCCCCCAGGCCTCTCCCCATCCACCCATTTCACTTTTCTGCACACCATCTCACTTACTGTTTACACCGTAATTAAAACACAGCCTATAAAAGGCAATGGCTGTGTTGCCAGACTCTGTATCATAGAGGGGGTCAAAGCAGCAGGGAGAGAAGGGTTATAAATCGCTTTGATGCTGTCCAAGGCTGCAGCTAACATTCTTGAACCGAAGTGGCCCTGCAGTGGAGCAGCCTGCACTCCTTACACTTGCCCTATTACTCGCCCTGTACCATCCTGTGAGAAAAGACCTCTGCAGTATGGGATAAATAAGTGGGGACGAATGGAGTTTTAAGACTTTTGGAGGAAGTGACTTACTTTGTTTTATTTAGTGAAATTATCAAATTTAATTGATACATTGTGTTATTTGACATTGCATTACACTAAATCTGCATCTTCATTAATGTGGAGGCATTTACTGTAATAATCTACTGATACTGTCATAACATCACAACAGACCATTCTAAGGTATCATTATAATTTTTGCTTTTGTAACTACAGTGTTATTTAGCAGAACAGGATTGCTGATTCAACAATAATGTGCTATTATTTAACAAAGATAAAAATCATAATTTTTAATTATACCGAAGCTTTCTGCAAGATTTGTAACATTTATGGACTGGTAACTTGGTAAGATTTCCCCTACAGGAGAGTCCTGAGAATAGAGGACTTTTCCCCCTTGATTTTCTTGTTAAATAAATATTTGTTTGTGTATTAGAATCAGTAGAATTATGTTCTATATTGATTTTATTTTAGATATTGTTTTTCAATTAATTATTTTTATATGGTGTCAAATATGTATTGTTGTATAGTCTATGCTGTTTTAGATTAGTTTATCATCATTGCATGCAAGAATGCTGCATTTCATTTAATTACTCTCATTCTCATCCTCAAAAAGGTTTGTCTTATTGGGTAAGCAATTGATGATTATGATGTTTATTCTAATAAAACAGTATTCAAATTTCATTTCATACATAACACCAATAATGTTAGTGTAGCTAAACAGGGAAATACTAGTCCTTTCATAGCCTTGCACGAGATATTAACAGAAAAGGAAAAGGAGAAAACAGGAACAGGCCACATACCCATATAAGGCATTTGTTGCTGCAGGAACATAATATTCACTTCAGCAGTTTCAAAAGAATAAGATTTTTCTAATGCCTGATTCTATGTAATGATAAATAGTAGTGTTTTAAAAATACCTTGAACCTCTCATGGTCAGAGATAGGATCTAAGAAACTATTAAATTCTAATTTGTTTGATTAATTTATTAATTGATTTGATTTTCTTTCACAAAATACTTTGTTTTTTCTTTTTTTTTACGAAGAATAATATGAAAGAATTTTACACAAACTTACATGTGCTTGGTGAGTATTCTCCATGTACTTCACTTTCCTCACACAGTCCAAAAGCATGCAGATTAGACTAATTGAAAAAGAGAAGAAGAAAAAAACCTTCCCAACAATGTTTGACTGATAGTACTTAGTTTGTTACCTGGTAACCCAGTGTAAGGATCTGTTTAATGAGAGACGTCAACTGGCGTTACCAAATTGTCTGTTGTGTGTGTGTGTGTGTGTGTGTGTGTGTTTGTGCGTGCCATGAAATGGATCGTCTCTCCCCTGTTCCCAAAGTCTCCTGGTATAGGATATAGACCTGTCGCAACTCTGGACAGGATAAGCAGCACTGTCTATACCACTTTATCCTGTATACTGAGTCACGGGGGGCCTGGAGTCCATCAGGAGACTTAGGCCATAAGGCAGGGTACTCCCTGGACAGGGTGCCAATCCATTGCAGGGCACACACACACACACTGCGGACGATTTGGGAACGCCAATTAGCCTAAACTGCATGTCTTTGGACTGTGGGAGGAAACCCACCAAGCACTGGGAGAACATGCACACTCCACGCACACAGGCTCGGAGGCGGCTGTGCTAACCATTAAACCACCTTGAATGAATCATATTTTGAATATTTATATAAAATATTTTGAAGCAGATGTGTGAACTTTCCTTTTTTTGTCGTGTTAGTCTTTTCTTTCTTTTTCATTTAATCTCAGTTTTACTCTTGATTGAATTTAAAGCTGCAGTTCAGGTTTTACCCGAGTACTTACTAAAATGACTAATCAGTGCACTGCATCAGTGTGACTTTTTTAATAGCATTACATAATGTATTACAAACCCTACACACTAGCCAACCTTTGTGGTCAGCAAACTGGCCTCCATTAGGTATGCACAGAATTATTTTAATAAACGTTTTGTTTTACTGTATGGCATTTGATTAGCCTAGTCACACGACACAAAGCCAACAAACAAATAATTAAATAAATATATAAACGATAATGCACATATATACAAAACATATTTTTATTGAAAAAGTTTGCCAACAGTGTAGTAAGAAAACCAAACCAGAAGCTAATGTATTAGCTTTAACGCCGAAGGTTTCTGGAAGCAGCAGTCAATTTAGGAAAGGGCCGCGTCCAAATCCTTATTCGATGACACTCGGTGTCCTGAGTGTGCGCGCGCGTGCTGAAATGAGATGAAGGCGCTGGACTGAGGCGGGGGTATTAAGGGGAAGGGCCCAGGCGGAGATAATGAAGCAATCCCGATGGAGAGCGAGGAGCGGGGATTGGAGCTCTGAGTGACGTTCACTGGTGGAGGGAGGGAGAGAGAGAGAGAAAGACACGGAGAGTGAGACAGCCGCTGGACTCCATTAGCTTCAACCCTGAGGACGCACTTCTCGGGACTTTAGTTGGACGCAGTTTGTTTGTTTGTTTTATTTGGAAGAAACGAATCCTCCATGATAGAATTAAACACGCGTTTCGCAAAAGAAAGGAGTTCAAACAGAGCGTCGGATGTTTAAAGCTTCACTTTGACTTATAACGTTAGCGCGCGTACTCGTGAAGGTGAGTGAAAAACCTTATTGTGGATTTTCGTCTCGCGTTGTGTTTTACTGAATGTGTGGTTGTGGAGTTTGTCGCGCTGTTTAGTTTAAAAGTATCCGAAGTGTGTAAGCTGTAAGTGTGTACCCCATCCAGCTGAGAGTTTATTACAGCTCTCTCTCTCTCTATCTCTGTGTCTCAGGAGTGCTTACGTAATCAGCCATATTCCTGAGTTTAGCTTTACCGTTAGATACACGGCCTACAGGTGTAAACGCTCTTTCACACTCACCAGATTCATGCTATTAAACTTAACAATAGTTCAAGCTTGGCACTTCATTTAACGTGTCTGCTTTGTTCCGACCGGTCGCGCAACATTGTAGCCAATTAATGTTCTGAATTTCAACTGTGGAGAGAAAAACCCCCCTTTCACAGTTCTTTGACACACTTTCCCTTGTTTGGCTTCATCCCAAGCAAGCAGTGTGTGAAAGTCACAGTCATACTACACCAGTGCACAAAAGGTTTAATTCCCTGCCTGTTTTTATATCCTGTGTAATTCCTGTCTGAATTGAAATTCACTAATTATTATTGTTATATATGTGTATATTAATAACAGGATATGGCTCTGGATGGTATTCGGATGCCTGATGGCTGCTATGCTGATGGCACATGGGAACTGAAGATGCATGTGACTGACATGAACAAGGATGTCTCTCTGAGGGTGACAGGAGAAATCCACATTGGCGGAGTCATGCTGAAGCTCGTAGAGAAACTCGGTAAGATCTGCTCACATGCAGGGTTAATGGTCGGCTTCACACTAAAGGTCATGCTTGTGAAATGCTCACTCTGTTGTAATATTCGTGCCATGGTGGCTTAGCACACCCAGGGTCCGGGTTCGATTCCCACCTCAGTATCTGTGTCCGTGGAGTTTGCATGATGTTCTCCCTATGTTTGGTCAGTTTCCTCCCACAGTTCAAAGACATGCAGATTTGGCTAATTGGCGCTCCCTAATTGCTTATAGTGTGTGAATGAGCGCGTGAATGTTGTCCGGAGGTCCTACCACAGTTGTAAAAATAGGAATAAATACAATGGTCACTAGTGGCCTCCATGGTCCCTATTTGGACCACAGAGATTTATGGATGGATGGATGAATGAATGGTTGTAATATTATGACAGAATTTGCAGATGTCTGTTAAATAATGGTGATGGCTAAAGTTATAATTTCACAGAAATAAGCCATCAATTATTATGCTTATCACAATCTACAGCTTGGTTTCACTTTAGTTGGGAGATGAAAAGAGCTAGAGGTTTCCAATGTCTTAATGCTGAAGAAAAAAGAAAAATCTTTTTTTGTACAAGAGAAGTAGGATTCCTGATGCCTATACTCAGACCATAAAATTAACCATACTGTATAATGGATTTAAATGGGACGAGAATCCCAGAGCTACTAAATCTCCTCATGTAAGACTAGTCCAACCTGAATAGGCCTTATGACTCCCTTCACTGACTCTGTAATTTCATAACGCATTCATTTAGCATGAACCTAAAACTCCACATCACTGATAAATTAAGGACACATGAGCAGAGGCGTGAAGCATTAGTAATTTACCACATGATGGAACAGTATCTGATGTGTTACTCGTCTGGCTTTTAATGAGTCATTAAAACTTTTTTTTTTTTTTTTTTTTTGCATTCTTAGTGTGAGATTGCTTAGTATGGACAAACTATTTTTATTTAGATATTTAACATTCCGATGACCTTGTGGTTGTAGCTGACTGGCCGCCTTATTTTGCGTCCTCTGTGGTAAACCTGTGCTCTGTGGTTTTGTACTGAAACTTCGACAGGAACACACACCTAGTGGAACATTTATGCTTTCCTGCATCTGTGCCTGCTGATTTTATTAAGCATTTCTCATTCTAAAAGAAAACACCTGGAAAATCTAAATTTTCCTTAAACCACAAAACATTCGGTTTTGTTTTTTGTATAATTTGTTCAACGTGTGCAAGTTTACTTACTTCCAGTAACTCCAAAGGCATTGTAGTGGGTAGGCATCACCCATATGATGATGAGTTCACTTTTAAACCTGTTACCTCTTGAGGTTTATTCCTTATGTAATTTTTAGAGTTTTTCATTGCCAATCTTACCACTGGCACAGGCACAAAATGATAGAGCTGTTCTTTTTTTAATTATATATATATATTTTTATTTTACGTTTGATCCAGAATGTTCATTTCTGTAAAGCTGCCTTGTTTGATTATGTCCATTGTTTAAAATCGCTATATGAATAAAATTGAATAGAATGATGTGCTATGGGTGTGACAGTGATTCATACATAAATCTTGGGGATGTTTCACTTCAGTCATTGTCAGTCTGGGCTAGGAAAAAAAAATCACTCCCAGCCATGTTTGTTTTTACTCAAAACATTATGTAGTGGTGCTGTTTTTATTTTCCCCAAAACAACCAAAAATAAAATGAAAAACCCACATCTGACACTATTTAACAGTTAAACAGGTGGCAGGGATGGCAAAGTTTAACCATCTTTTTTTTAAATATATATATATATTTATTTTTTTGACGAAGAGGACAGGCTTGCCTCCTGTAGACCATTTGTCCCAGCTTGTCCTGATTCAGAATGCTTCTCTTTGTATTGTTAATAATATTTATAGTGCTCGTTGGGATGGTCTTGTCTAACCTGTTCATGGTCTAGTAAATGCAAGCCTGAGTAAAGGAACACGCTTATGCTGTTGTCGTACGTTTTCCAATAATAATAGTCTACACCTTTGATCTTAAGATTGATTGTGTTGGTCATGTGTCTGCAAAAGATCATCATGTTACCACCGTTGACTAATATTAGGCTGCTATGTATTTTTGAGGCAAGAAAAAAACAAATATTTACCTGATTTACCTACCAGATTACCCGATGCGTTGTCACAAAGATAAGAGAACCAGTTAACGTAGCACCCGATAGGTTGGTGCTGCTGATTATTTTCATATGCAGTATGTTGTGGTGGACTTTGTAACTCAATAGAGAAACAAGCATGTGAAAATAGAAGGATAAAGGAGATAGTAGTAAGGATGTTGAATGTAATTTCATTAGAGGGTGTACAAATATGCGATGGCTTCTGTATTTTGCGGCGCTTGCTCGTTCAGTGTTGCAAATGAGACAAGTAGGATGTACAGTCCCTTGTTCCACACAGTAAGTTGTGCCCTTGATCAGAGGGATTTGGGATTCATCCTTGTGTTAGAAGATAGTTGGCCATGAAACACAACATGGATGGCATTTTAGAACTATTTAAAAACAGTTACTAAATGCTGGACTAACAAGATGAAATAATGTTATCAGCTGTGTGTTCTTGTTGAAAGTGCTGCAGTTTCATGTAGTTTTGTATGTGGGTTTTGTCACTGAGATAAGTAACGTCCATTTTGCCATCCAGAAGT